>NC_048571.1:67408961-68109795 GCF_013265735.2 Oncorhynchus mykiss | reverse complement strand
TTGAGCATGGTGTACTTCTTAAAGAAGAGTGTCTTGTTGATTGGATGGTTGAGCATGGTGTACTTCTTAAAGAAGAGTGTCTGGTTGATCGGATGGTTGAGCATGGTGTACTTCTTAAAGAAGAGTGTCTTGTTGATTGGATGGTTGAGCATGGTGTACTTCTTAAAGAAGAGTGTCTGGTTGATCGGATGGTTGAGCATGGTGTACTTCTTAAAGAAGAGCACCTTGTAGATCGTATGGTTGAGCATGGTGTACTTCTTAAAGAAGAGTGTCTGGTTGATCGGATGGTTGAGCATGGTGTACTTCTTAAAGAAGAGCACCTTGTAGATCGTATGGTTGAGCATGGTGTACTTCTTAAAGAAGAGTGTCTGGTTGATCGTATGGTTGAGCATGGTGTACTTCTTAAAGAAGAGTGTCTGGTTGATCTTATGGTTGAGCATGGTGTACTTCTTAAAGAAGAGCGTCTTGTAGATCGTATGGTTGAGCATGGTGTACTTCTTAAAGAAGAGAGTCTTGTTGATCGTATGGTTGAGCATGGTGTACTTCTTAAAGAAGAGCGTCTGGTTGATCGGATGGTTGAGCATGGTGTACTTCTTAAAGAAGAGCACCTTGTAGATCGTATGGTTGAGCATGGTGTACTTCTTAAAGAAGAGCACCTTGTAGATCGTATGGTTGAGCATGGTGTACTTCTTAAAGAAGAGCGTCTTGTAGATCGTATGGTTGAGCATGGTGTACTTCTTAAAGAAGAGTGTCTGGTTGATCGGATGGTTGAGCATGGTGTACTTCTTAAAGAAGAGCACCTTGTAGATCGTATGGTTGAGCATGGTGTACTTCTTAAAGAAGAGCGTCTTGTAGATCGTATGGTTGAGCATGGTGTACTTCTTAAAGAAGAGTGTCTGGTTGATCGGATGGTTGAGCATGGTGTACTTCTTAAAGAAGAGCACCTTGTAGATCGTATGGTTGAGCATGGTGTACTTCTTAAAGAAGAGCGTCTTGTAGATCGTATGGTTGAGCATGGTGTACTTCTTAAAGAAGAGTGTCTGGTTGATCGTATGGTTGAGCATGGTGTACTTCTTAAAGAAGAGTGTCTGGTTGATCGTATGGTTGAGCATGGTGTACTTCTTAAAGAAGAGCGTCTTGTAGATCGTATGGTTGAGCATGGTGTACTTCTTAAAGAAGAGCGTCTTGTTGATCGGATGGTTGAGCATGGTGTACTTCTTAAAGAAGAGTGTCTGGTTGATCGGATGGTTGAGCATGGTGTACTTCTTAAAGAAGAGCGTCTTGTAGATCGTATGGTTGAGCATGGTGTACTTCTTAAAGAAGAGTGTCTGGTTGATCGGATGGTTGAGCATGGTGTACTTCTTAAAGAAGAGCGTCTTGTAGATCGTATGGTTGAGCATGGTGTACTTCTTAAAAGGGGGGCACCTTGTAGATCGTATGGTTGAGCATGGTGTACTTCTTAAAGAAGAGCGTCTTGTAGATCGTATGGTTGAGCATGGTGTACTTCTTAAAGAAGAGTGTCTTGTTGATCGGATGGTTGAGCATGGTGTACTTCTTAAAGAAGAGCGTCTTGTTGATCGGATGGTTGAGCATGGTGTACTTCTTAAAGAAGAGCGTCTTGTAGATCGTATGGCTGAGCTTGGTGTACTTCTTAAAGAAGAGCGTCTTGTAGATCGTATGTTTGAGCATGGTGTACTTCTTAAAGGAGAGCGTCTTGTAGATCGTATGGTTGAGCATGGTGTACTTCTTAAAGAAGAGCGTCTTGTAGATCGTATGGTTGAGCATGGTGTACTTCTTAAAGAAGAGTGTCTGGTTGATCGGATGGTTGAGCATGGTGTACTTCTTAAAGAAGAGCACCTTGTAGATCGTATGGTTGAGCATGGTGTACTTCTTAAAGAAGAGCACCTTGTAGATCATATGGTTGAGCATGGTGTAATTCTTAAAGAAGAGTGTCTTGTTGATCGGATGGTTGAGCATGGTGTACTTCTTAAAGAGGAGTGTCTGGTTGATTGGATGGTTGAGCATGGTGTACTTCTTAAAGAAGAGCGTCTGGTTGATCGTATGGTTGAGCATGGTGTACTTCTTAAAGAAGAGTGTCTGGTTGATCGTATGGTTGAGCATGGTGTACTTCTTAAAGGAATGTTTATTCAAGTTACGCCACTTTATTTCTTCGTCAACAAGGGTAACAATTTCAAATGTGCCGCCGTTTATTCCAAATGAGCCATTGGAGCGTGAGTTATTGCGCTTTGGGAAGTTCGCCAGTTCAATTAAGGTTGTCCCGTTGGGTGTCAAACACCCGGCGTTGAAACAGGTTATGTCATTTCGGCGACAGGTGTTTATGTTTTTGGACTCATCGGAGCAGACTTTAGAGTTATCGTTTAAAATCAAGTATGACAATAGAATGTATATGGCTTATGCTAGTACGGGTAGTCAACTGTGTTTTGAGTGTGGGGATATTGGTCATAAGCGACATGCTTGCCCGAAAAGGGAGAAGGCAGAGGGAGGGGCGCAGGTGGTCATCGTAACGCCTGGGCCCACTAATGTAGGGAGAGATGGACCGACAGCTGTAGAACAGCCACAAGCACCTGTTGCTGAGGAACGTTATCCGTGTTGAGGGCATGGAGTTGCAACTTGCATTAGAGGGAAATGTTATGCAGCAGAAAAGTATTGTTGTAGAAGGTAAGGACTGGTGAGCAGGTGCCCAGTACGAGTGCTGGGGTAAAGGAGGGGGTTCATGTGGAGTTAGGCTCCCAGGTAGTGGAGGAGGTGTCCAGTACGAGTGCTGGGGTAAAGGAGGGGGTTCATGTGGAGCTAGGCTCCCAGGTAGTGGAGGAGATGCCCACTACGAGTAACAGGGTACAGGAGGGGATTCATGTGGAGCTAGGCTCCCAGGGAGTGGAGGAGATGCCCACTACGAGTAATGAGGTACAGGAGGGTTTTCATGTGGAGCTAGGCTCCCAGGTAGTGGAGGAGATGCCCACTACGAGTGCTGGGGTTCATGTGGAGCTAGGCTCCCAGGTAGTGGAGGAGATGCCCACTACGAGTGCTGGGGTTCATGTGGAGCTAGGCTCCCAGGTAGTGGAGGAGATGCCCACTACGAGTAATGAGGTTCAGGTGGGGCTAGTCTCCCAGGTATTGGAGCAGATGCCTGGTATGAATGATGAGGTGCAAGTGGGGAGTGTTGAAAGGAATGTGGTAGAGGGGAGTCAGTTGTCTGTGGTCTCAGCTGAGGATCAGGAGAAGGATATGGATATCTCTTTTGATATGATAGCTGCTGGTGAGGACTCAATTTACGATCTAGAGGAGGTAAATGAGTTTCTGGATCAGACTTTTGGGAAATCTGTCAAATTGGCAGATTATTTTGATGTTGATAAGTTTGTGAGGTCAGCTGTGATGTTACAGAAGACGGTGGGGTTAGACCAATTGAGTGAGAGGAAGCGGTTTCACTTGAGGAAATGTATTACTGCTGTTGCAGCAGCAAAAGGTGGTGGGAAACGTGGTCAGGTTAATAAGAGAAGATTAAAACAATGATGAAGATCATGCTTCATAGGGTGTCTTTTTTCTCCTTGGTTTCTCTGTGGTTTCTTCTGCTTTTCTTTTCTCTTTTCTATATGGAGGTACTAAGGGTAGGTTCTCTCAATATTAATGGGGGAAGGGACAGAAATAAGAGGGATTGGGTATTAAAAGTAATAAAACAAAAAAGGCTTAAGGTAGTTTTCCTACAGGAGACACATAGTGATGAGGAAAATGAGGTTGACTGGGGTATGTGGTGGGAGGGGCAGCATGTACTCATTCATGGTACTAATTTCAGTGCTGGGGTGGCCATCTTGTTTTCCTCAGGTTTAAGGGTGACTGTGGTATCTACAACAGAGATTGTCAAGGGTCGGGTTTTATTGGTCAAGGTGGACGTTATGTTTTTTTATTTTTTATGTTCATGCTCCTAATGAGGGTACAGAGCATATTGCTATATTTGATCAAATAAAGGAAACCTCAAGACAGTGTGATCAAGAGGGGTGTATGGTTTTAGGGGGTGACTGGAACTGTACAGTGGATTTTACTGTTGATCGCACCGCTGAAGAACCTCACCTGCAGTCAGCCACTTGCATGCCTGGCCTATTAACTGAGTTTGAGCTTTCTGGTGTGTGGAGAGTAAGGAATGCAAAGTTAGGCAGTACACATGGCTAAAAATGTATGAAGGTTGTGTCAGTGCAGCAAGGTTAGACAGGTTGTATGTATCTGAGCAATACTGTAGTAGGGTTGGAAAGTGTGCCATTACTCCTGTGGGTATCTCTGATCATCATATTGTTACTGTTGATATTCACTTGTCCTGTCCACGAAGGTCATCACCTTACTGGTATTTTAATGTTAAATTGTTACATGATGTCATGTTTTGTGACAGGTTTTTGTCGTTTTGGGAAAAATGGAGGGTTACACAAAGGAATTTTGAGTCCTTGAGACAATGATGGGAGGTTGGGAAGGCCCAAATACAAGTATTTTGTCAACATTATACTGCTCTGTCTCAAATTGAAGTTAAAGAGACTATCAAGGCCCTTGAACAGGACATCAAGTCTATTGAATTGAAGCTGTTCACTCAGAATGACCCTGGACTAGTCATGAACTTACAGGACAATAGACATGAACTGAGGTCAATTCTGCATGAAAGAGTGAAGGGTGCCTTGATTAGATCTCGTTTCGCTTCCCTCAAGGATATGGATGCTCCTAGCACTTTTTTTTTAACCTAGGACAGTCGGCATTTCAACGTAAACAGATGGTCTGCCTTCGTCTCCCTGATGGGAAGGTGACCACGGATGACATTGAAATGCGTCAACATGCCTTGGATTGTGACTCTCTGTGTACTGAACAGTTGTTACACGGTCTTCCTCAATTGGGACCTGAGCAGAGAGTCGCATTGGACTCTGAAATTACACTGCAAGAGCTGTCCACAGCAGTTATGCAGCTCTCAACAGGCTGAGCCCCTGGCATCGATGGTTTACCATCTGAGTTTTATAAGCACTTTTGGGGGTCTATTGGGGAGGATTTTTATGAAGTGGTGTATGAATCTTTTCATGAGGGTTCTCTTCCTGTATCCTGTCAACCTGCGGTGCTTTCACTGTTGCCAAAAAAGGGGGATTTGGCTCTCATAAAAAATTGGAGACCTGTTGCTTTGCTGTGCGCTGAATACAAAATTGTTTCTCAAACAGGTTGAAAGAGTATCTGGGATTGTTGATCCACAAGGACCAGTCCTACTGTGTACCTGATCGCTCTATTGTTGACAACTTGTTTCTGATAAGCGATGTTTTAGACATTTGTAAACTGTCTGATGTAAATGTGGGTTTACTTTCTTTGGATCAGGAGAAGGCTTTTGATTGTGTGGACCACCAGTACTTGTTTAAAACTATGAAAGCCTTTGGGTTTGGGGATGTTTTTTTGTCTAGGATGAATTTACTGTATGCTGGGGCCTCGTGTATGGTGAAGGTGGGGGGTGGTTTGAGTTGCCCTATCCCTGTCCAAAGGGGCATCAGGCAGGGACGCCCAATTTCAGGGCAGTTATATAATCTGGCGATTGAACCAATGCTTTGTTTTTTAAGAGCGTATTACACCTGGCACAGAGAAGGGTCCCACGATAGCACTGTCTGCGTATGCAGATGACGTGATAGTTTTTATTACAGGGGGTGAGGATGTTAAGGTTCTCTCAAACGATTTAAAGGTGTATGAGGGGGCCTCCTCAGCTAGAGTCAATTGGGGAAAGAGTGAAGTGCTGTGGGCAGGTCGGCTTCAAACGGGGTCCGTTCCACAGTTACCAGGGGGGCTTCAGTTGGGCAGAGATGGGATGAGACTTTGGGGGTTTTTCTAGGCTCCGATGTCTTTCAGAAAAAGAACTGGGAGGGTGTATTTGAGAAAGTGTGTGCCAGACTGTCAAGATGAAAATGGGTGCTGCCCCAGCTGTCTTATAGGGGAAGGGTACTGGTAGCTAATAATCTTGCTGCCTCTACCCTGTGGCACAAATGATTTTGCAGCCACCAAAGGGTCTGGTACAAGAGCTTCAGAGGACCCTTGTCAATTTCTTCTGGTCTGGACAACACTGGATTAAAGCTGCAGCCCTGCACCTGCCGCTGCACGAGGGTGGGCAAGGCCTGGTGGACATTTCCTCTAGAATCATGGCTTTCCGGCTTCAAGCAGCCCAGAGATTGTTGTACAGAGACGGTTCTAGCTGGGTCAAAACAGCCTACATATTGATGAGGAGAGTGGGCTGTTTGGGCTTAGACAAGCACCTTTTCCTCTTAAAGCTGGAGGGGGGTGATTTGCCTGGCCTGACTCCATTTTATGAGTCTGTTATGCAGACTTGGAGAGTCCTTGTCAAGTCCCGTAAGGCTGGCACGCCACCAGGGATGTGGCTTTTTGAAGTGCCTCTTTTTCAAAACACTGCCATCCAGTCCCGTTTTTTGGGTTCAGCTAGCCTACGTTCATGCCTGTTAGGCGTGGGGTGTACCAAGCTGGGTCATCTGATGCGGAGCAGGAGCAGATCGTTGGAGGAGCTGGGAGAAAGAGCGGGGATCCGATCATCTCGCCTACTGAGGAAGGTCGTCGCTGAGGTCTGTGACTCCTTGCCAGTACTTCATCTGCAGTTTGTGACTGACACTTCCAAATCTGATCGGTGGAAGGAGCGTCTGGATTATGTGTTCCCTGCACTGATTGTTAGTGCTACGATGGGGGCATTCGAGGAGGATGTGGGGATGCTGCTTTCCTTCGATACCCCGGAGCTGGGGGAGTTCAAGGAGGTGGGAAAGAAGGCCATGTACAGAATATGTGTAAAGGTGTCCCATGCCTCTTCCCTGGAAGGGGTAAAATCGATGAGGTGGGCGGGTGTGCTTGGTCCAGGTGCCTCTCCAAAAAGCTGTTTGCGATCATTATACAAACTGCCTATTGATAAGAGGACAGCTGACCTCCAATGGAGGATAATACATGGAGCTATAGCCACCAACATGCATCTGGTACACCTGGACCCTACTGTTGGGGAGGGGTGCCCATTCTGTGCCGAGTCTGAATCTCTGGCACATCTGTTTTTACTGTGTCCCAGGTTGGTCGGGATGATTGAACTGATCACTGATTGGTTCTCAACGTTGGGAGAGGTTTTCTCTTCCCAACTGTATATATTTGGGCCAAAGTATAGGTTAAATCAAAAGGGTGTAGTTGTGTTGCTTAATTTTGTGTTAGGGGCAGCAAAATTAGCGATGTGGAAGACCCGAAAGAACAGTATTCGGGGACAGGGGTCTGTGGATGTGGTGGGACTGCTGGAGGGAATGTTGGCAGGGAGACTAGGGGTTGAGTTTGCCTATTATAAACTTGTCAACAACATTGATATGTTTTTGAGTATATGGGGTATTCAGAGGCTGTTGTGTTTAGTTACTGTGGAGGAGGAATTGGAGTTGTGTTTTTAATTGATGTGTAACTGTGGTTTTGTATGAGTATTTATTGTGTGGTGGGCCCCCAGACCCAATAAAGATGATTTAAAACTCGCTCTCTCGCTCTCTCGCTCTCTGAGCAGCGTGAAGAAAGCTAGCTCTAGCTGAGCCCTCCTGACATGGCCTTAGAGGAAGAAGTAATGAGCAATGCTGGCTGAGCTCATCCATTCCAGTTTACACCTGCTCACATCACTATTGGGGCTCATGGTTGGTATTACGTTGATGTAACACAGCAAAGGAATAGTGATTGTATTTCAGCAGGCCTGATAAGGCCCTAATATAAATAAACCCATCATGACAGTACAGAAGCTATGACTGTTTTCTGATTGACTTTCCTAATTCTGATTCATTTAGTCAATAGTCACACATGTTTAATTAATCAGTTCTCTCTCTGTCTCTCTCTCTCCCTCTGTATCTCTCTCTCTCTCTTCCACTGCTATAACGTGGAGCATTTTTATCAATAAAAATAAGTAATGATAAACAAGTTAAAGGCATACTGTCCACATATGATATTTAGAATGAAAGGTTACCTTTGCTGCGACAGACGAACTGGGCTTTTCCAGAAGGTCCCAGAGTTTCTTTCGTTTCTCAGCACAACACGTGTTGTCGAACTCTTCTCCCTCTCTATCGTTCAAGGTGTCTTGCTCTCTTTTGAGCTCCTCGTTCATCTGTTCTTTCTTCTGGTGGTACCTGGCCTGGCAGCAGGACTCCAGGTAGATCTCATCTATGCCCCAGTAGTCCAGCTCCTGACTGAATGACAGGGCGCACATCTCCTCCATCATGTGGAGCTTACCGGTCCGGTAGAAGTTCAAAATGGACGTGAACGCCCCTGGGTGCCGGTCGAAAAAGTACTCGTTCTCGTCCAAGTTGTAGTCGTCACATACCTCCATGAGTGAGTCGTGGGTGTTGCAGTCTCGTAGTTTCCCTAACCGGGTGCGTGGTAACCTATCCAACGTTCGCCAGAGGACCTCATGTGGAAGACCCCCAACATTGAGCCTTACCCGGCGGTAGCATGACTTGCTGTGGATTATGTACGCCGGTTCCGGGGGTAGTGATGCGGTCGATCGCGAGCCATTCTTATTCAATCCCGTTGAGGATTTCTCCATTTTGAACTAATGAGAGTTCCACCGAGTTCCAATTTGTCCAACAGGCAAGATCCGGATGGGGAAAAGTTACAGTCTACATTTGTGCTTGTTTTCTTTCATCCTTGAATCTGGGGGAAGAAGGAGGGAAAAAAAGAGAGGAGAATGAGAATAAGAAAAATGTCAATGACAAGATTTTAAAATAGAGCCGTTAGCCCGGGCAGTCACAGTGACCTATAGTCAGAACAGTTCTCCATGCTAAAAGAGTGAATAGAAAGATGATGGTAATACACTCAGACTGAGAGTGCTGTCCTGTCCACACGCCTTTTCTGAATAGTGAGTGGGGACGTGGCAGCGGCTCAAGTGAGCGATGTCCACTCTGCACTGGTGCTGAAACGACAGCGTGCGCTGTTCACTCAACTGGGTGAGAGGAACCAGGGCGAGTTCACTTGGGAAAAATAAGCATTCTTCTAAATATTTAATGGTACACTGTTCATGTTGCTGTAGAGTTGTGGAAAAAATACCCAATTGTCATACTAGAGTAAAAGTAAAGATACCTTAATAGAAAATGACTCAAATAAAAGTGAAATTCACCCGGTAAGATACTACTTGTGTAAAAGTCTAAAAGTATTTGGTTTTAAATATACTTAAGTTTCATAAGTAAAAGTATAAATCACTTCAAATTGCTTATATTAAGCAAACCAAATGACACAATGTTCTTGTTTTTTTTTTAATCTACAGATAGTCAGGGGAACACTCCAACACTAAGACATCATTTACAAATGAAGCATTTGTGTTCAGTGAGTCTGCCAGATCAGAGGCAGTAGGGATGACCAGGGATTGCTAAGTTTGTGAATTTAACCATTTTCCTGTCCTGCTAAGCATTCAAAATGTAACGAGTACTTTTGAGTGTCAGGAAAAATGTATGGAGTAAAACTTATATTATTTTCTTTAGGATTGTGGTGAAGTAAAAGTAGAAGTTTGAAAAAATATAAATAGTGAATTAAATAAATTAAGACAAGACAGATACCACAAAAAATGAGTAGTACTTTTAAGTATTTTTTTACTTAAGTACTTTACACCCCTGGCTGTACAGACGGGTTAGTTGACAATGTCACGAAAATTATGCACGCGATTCAATAGGGCAGAAGTCCATGTGTTGTGATTCTGGATGGCCAGATAGCTAGCAACAATGACAAAGAGCTGCCGTATAGCAAATTGTAGGTGGCTCTTTCAGCTAGTTTTATCTTGTTCTTGATACCATGTCTTGTTTTGACTGATGTTATGTTTATGCTAATATGGATAAAATTCGCTAGCTATCTAACCATCAACTGTAATGATGTATTTGAGAGACAACAAGTGCTCATTGTGCAAATGTATTTATGTTTTCAATAAACATTGGAGACTAAATATAGTTTACATGTTGTCAGCATTCTAAGCCAACCCGTCTGCTTTTCCCCATAGTTGAACACCCGTTGGTTCTGTTGCTGAACAACCAACCTGTCTATATCACCTACAAAAGCAGTACATAAGTGATAGACCCATAAAACTCTGTAGTCACGCAAACCCATTTTTCTTTTAAGAAATAATAGCCTAGAGACGTTTGGGACTGAGAAAGCCATTTTCAACCATGCCGAAGAACTGAATACATTTACTGTATAAGATAGGCTTATGACAGAACTGAAAGCTACTATGGCAGGCCTTTCCTAAATCTGGTGTTTTAATGGTGTCCCTCTACAACTCAAACAAGATGTTTTCTCTAACCGTTTATAACGACTTCCCAAATCAAAACAAACCATCACTTCCCACCCTTTCTTTCAGTAGCCTGCTCTGTTGTATATGGAATGCTTTGGATGATCACAGAGCCACACAGTACCAGGGGAAGGATCCACAATGTCGGTTGAATATGGATGTTTCGGCATGCTCTGTCCCTCCCTCACTAATGAACTATTTGCATGCATTTGTATTCAAATGATGGTTCAAAATCAAAGCAGAAATGTTCAACAACTGAACAGAACACATTAACATGCACAGTACATGCATGGATAGGATGTAGGCCTATCCTTTCTGTCCTGAAGATACAAAAAATGTGGTGCACTATTGTATTTTCCGTTCCAGACAATCAAGTCCTACATCAATACTGTTGTGTCAAAGAAGTTACAATAATTTATTTGCTCTCTGGAATATGTACAGTGAGCTCCAAAAGTAATAGGACAGTAACACATTTATTGTTGTTTTGACTCTGTAGTCCAGCACTTCGGTTTTGAGATAATACTGCTACCATGATTACGGATAATCCTGATTCAATGACGGATAATTCTGAAATTATTGTGAATAATGATGAGTGAGAAAGTTACAGAGGCATAAATATCACCCCCCCCCCCCCCAAAAAAAATGCAAACCTCCCCTGTTTTTTAAATGGTGAGAGGTTGGCATGTCTTGGGGGTATGATATTTGTGCTTCTGTAACTTTCTCACTCATCATTATTCGCGATTCATTCAGGACTATCTGTAATCATGGTAGCTTCGTATTAGAAGTGTTAAGAAACATATTAGAATCTTATTTACAATCAAAGTGACTCCAAAATGACATAATACAATATTTACCAATAATTTCTATTGAACACAAAATAATCTGAAACCAAAACAAACAGCAAATGCATCCAACAAGTTTGTAGAGTCACAAGGTTGATGTACTACCACGTCGGAATTAGACATTCTCATCCACGTTTCTCAAATGTCAAATTTCAAAGTTGTTCCAAGCGACAAATGTTGAAGTATTTAAGGTTAACTTTAGGCATGAACTCAAAATGTTTAAGGTTAAGTACAGGCATTAACTCCAAATTGTTAAGGTTAGGCATTAACTCTGAATGGCTAAGGTAAGGGTTACATTTTTGGATAGGCATAAAACAAAAATATAAATAATGACTTTCTATCAAGGATTCAAACTTGCTACCTTTGGAATCAGAGGCTGGATTTGAACTTGCAACCATTGGAATCAGGGGTCCCCTAGTGGCAGGTTTCCATGTCATCTCCCAAAGTCCTCAGTCCAATACTGACTTGTGTCACAGGTGACTTGGCTGTGATGTAATAATTGCATGCTAGGAATATGGGACCAAATCCCAAACTTTTGACTACTTTAATACACATAGTGTAGCTGCCTTAGGTCTCTGTTTGTGTAGTGTTGTGTTGTCTCTTGTTGTGATGTGTGTTTTGTCCCATATTTATATTGTATTTTTAATCCCAGGCCCCCACGGGGACTTTTGCATTTTGGAAGGCCGTCATTGTAAATAAGAATGTGTTCTTAACTGACTTACCTAGTTAAATAAAGGTTAAATAGAAATCAAATAAAATACATAAAATATCGTCTTCTACCTGGCCTGTTTTTTCCAGGATGTCAATATTGTGGATTCATCAACCATGGTTGGAAACCGAAATAACCAAATGTATCTGTAATTGTCTATTGATCTGACTATGTGCGAGTTGTATAGGCTACACAACGTCCTAATATGCATCTTCAAAAATACAGGATTTGAATGCTGTACCAATTCCCCTGCGATATCCCCTGCTCTGAAGGACAATTCCTCAATGTTGATTTGCATTTTGCGTTTTGCCCATTGAATAGGTGTTTGTTGCCCATTAATGTCATCCTTGTTGTAGCCTAACATGCTATTCGGACAATATTTCCGTATTAAAAATAATGATATTACGTTGATAACAATAGCAAATAACCATTTAGCAATACTTGTTTATAAAGGCGAACAACAAATACAAGCTGTTATTTGAATATATGGAAGAAGCCTCAGTCCCGCGTACCTTAACTTTAGGTTGGCTCATCAGACCGTATCGAGAGGCAGAGTTGAAAACATTAAATATCAGAGGAAAAATGAGGAAACGGCTTTAGGTTTATTAGCCTACTCTCGGCACGGTTTGTGATCCATTCCGTTTTAAACGGTGTTGCCTCCGTGGCACTCTGGATCTCCTCCGCCTTTTGGTTAGATAAGAATCCTCCTATACACTGATTTAGGCCGACTAGGATGACGCCCGCCTATTTTAATAGAGAAGATCAACAAGTATGTTGTGAATCCACACGGTTTTCCACACCAGGGTCTTCCCCATCTCCTGTCTTGGAGTAGGGCGGCGCGACTGGTATGCTACTCTAGCGCAAAAGGTCTAAACGCGGCGCGGCACGCAGCTTCACTGCCCAGCTTCACGTTGATGCGTTTAACCCTTACATAACAGAACCAAGGAGCTGCAATCGTATTCTTCACAATATAACATGTTGTTTGGTACAAAAATGCCACCACAGGCTGGTGGAAAACGACCAATAAATGATTCCAAGGCAAGAGATTATGTGGTACACTATATTCAAGATTCGCATTCCAATCCATACGAACACAACCAACCCTAGAGAGGGAGTATTAATGCCCTCCCATACATCCAGACAGATGTAGGCCTAGAATTTGTTGAAATATTGCAATTAATTCTGTCACCTAAACCCCCCTGAATGTCATCGTGCTTCAAAGTCTATTAGATGCAATGTGTTTAATTAATTTGCCATGACTATGACTATTATGATGTGCACTTCATTCAAGGCATTTCGTCTTGAGAGACACAAGCAACACAAACAATTAATTCAGATATATTGGCCCTACATATGCAAGGCATTTATTATTCAGAGATATACATGGGATATAGTTCTAATGTAAACACAATATTTACAATATAAATAAAAAATGAAACTGATTTGTATAGAGTGCAGTCAGTTTCAGGAAGAGGATACATGATGAAGTCATGTCATAGCCTGGTCGCAAGGTGAAATAAATAAATAAATAAAAATTAAGTAAATAAAATAAATCAATAAAAATGCCAAACATGGGAATACAGCACAAAGAGATCTGGGACCAGGCTAGCCATGTCCTAGTTCTATTGCAGCAATTTGTATTTCTATTTATTATGGATCCCCATTAGCTGGTGCCAAGGCAGCAGCTACTCTTTCTGGGGTCCAGTAAAATTAAGGCAGCTAATACAATTTCAATCACTTTACAGTACATTCACATATTTCACAACGTGTGCCCTCATGCCCCTGCTCCACCACTACCACATATCTACAGTACTAAATCCACCACTACCACATATCTACAGTACTAAATCTGTGTGTGTGTGTGTGTGTGTGTGTGTGTGTGTGTGTGTGTGTGTGTGTGTGTGTGTGTGTGTGTGTGTGTGTGTGTGTGTGTGTGTGTGTGTGTGTGTGTGTGTGTGTGTGTGTGTGTGTGCCTACAGTATGTTTGTGTTGCTTCACAGTCCCTGCTGTTCCAAAAGGTGTTTTTTTTAATCTGTTTTTTAAATCAAATTTTACTGCTTGTGTCAGTTACTTGATGTGGAATAGAGTTCCATGTAGTCATGGCTCTATGCTCAATTTCCACATTATTTATTACAAGATTTCGTTGAGGTTTAGGGTTTAATGAATGTTTTGACCCAAATACAACGCTTTTAGTTTTAGAAATATTTAGGGCTAACTTATTCCTTGCCACCCATTCTGAAACTGACTGCAGCTCTTTATTAAGTGTTGCAGTCATTTCAGTCAAATCAAATACAATTTTATTGGTCACATTCACATGGTTGGTAGATGTTAATGTCAGTGTAGCGAAATGCTTGTGCTTCTAGTTCCGACAGTAGATTAATATCTAACAAGTAATTTAATAATTCCCCAACATCTACCTAATACACACAAATCTAAACGGATGGGATAAGAATATGTATATATAGATATATGGATGAGTGATGGCTGAACGTCATTGGCAAGATGCAATAGATGGTATAAGATGCAGTATATACATTTGAGATGAGTAATGTAAGATATGTAAACATTATTAAAGTGGCATTGTTTAAAGGGACTAGTGAGTCTCTATGTAGGCAGCAGTCTCTCTGAGTTAGTGATTGCTGTTCAGCAGTCTGATAGCCTTGAGATTGAAGCTGTTTTTCAGTCTCTCGGTCTCTCGGTCCCAGCTTTGATGCATCTGTACTGACCTCACCTTCTGGATGTTCCACCTTCTCCACTACTGTCCCTTCGATGTGGATAGGGCGGTGCTCCCTCTGCTGTTTCCTGAAGTCCACAATCATCTCCTTTGTTTTGTTGACGTTGAGTGAGAGGTTATTTTCCTGACACCACACTCCAAGGGCCCTCACCTCCTCCTTGTAGGCTGTCTCGTTGTTGGTAATCAAGCCTACTACTGTTGTGTCGTCTGCAAACTTGATGATTGAGTTGGAGGCGTGCATGGTCACGCAGTCATGGGTGAACAGGGAGAACAGGAGGGGGCTGAGAACATACCCATGTGAGGCCTCAGTGTTGATGGTCAGCGAAGTTGAGATGTTGTTTCCTACCTTCACCACCTGGGGGCGGCCAAGATCCAACTGCACAGGGCGGGATTGAAACCCAAGGCCTCCAGCTTAATGATGAGCTTGGAGGGTACTATGGTGTTGCATGCTGAGCTGTAGTCATAAAACAGCATTCTTACGTAGGTATTCCTCTTGTCCAGGTGGGATAGGGCAGTGTGCAGTGTGGTGGCAATTGCATCATCTGTGGACCTGTTGGAGCGGTATGCAAACTGAAGTGGGTCTAGGGTGGCAGGTAAGGTGGATATGATCCTTGACTAGTCTCTCAAAGCACTTCATGATGACAGAAGTAGTCAATGACAGATAGTCATTTAGTTCAGTTACCTTTGCCTTCTTGGGTACAGAAACAATGGTAGCCATCTTGAAGTATGTGGGGACAGCAGACTGGGATGGGGAACGATTGAATATGTCCGTAAACACACCAGCCAGCTGGTTTGTGCATGCTCTGAGGATGTGGCTAGGGATGCTATCTGGGCCGGCAGCCTTGCGAGGGTTAACAAGTTTAAATGTCTTACTCACATCGGCCACAGAAAAAGAGGGGGGGAGGCCTGCAGTTCTTGTTAGCAGGCCGCATCGGTGTCACTGTATTATCCTTTTCTGTGGCCATCGCTGTAGTAGCTGACGTGTATAGTGTTGAGTCATCCCCATACATAGACACTCTGGCTTTACTCAAAGTCAGTGGCATGTCGTTATGAACATTTTTAAAAAGCAAGGGGTAGCCTAAACAGCTACCCTGGGGAATTCCTGATTCTACCTGGATTGTGTTTGAGAGGCTTCCATTAAAGAACACCCTCTGTGTTCTGTTAGACAAGTAACTCTATCTCCACATTTTAGCAGGGGGTGTAAAGGCATTACACATAAGTTTATCCAGGAGCAGACTATGATCGATAATGTCAAAGCTGCACTGAAGTCTAACAAGACAGCCCCCATAATCATTTTATCACCAATTTCTCTCAGCCAACCATCAGTCATTTGTGTAAGTGCTGTACTTGTTGAGTGTCCTTCCCTGTAAGTGTACTGAAAGTCTGTTATCAATTTGTTTACTGTGAAATCAATTTGTTTACTGTGAAATAGCATTGTATCTGGTCAAACACATCTGGCTTTACTATTCTTGGGTAGCGGAATGACTTCCCTCCATGCCTGAGGGCACACACATTTTCTAGTAGGCTTAAATTGAAGGTGTGGCAAATAGGAGTGGCAATATCATCTGCTATTATCCTCAGTAATTTTCCATCCAGATTGACAGACCCCGGTGGATGTTGATAGACAACAATAATAGTTTCACCTCTTCCGCAGTTACTTTACGGAATTCAAAAGTTCAATTCTTGTCTTTCATAATTTGGTCCGATATACTTGGATGTGTGGTGTCAGCATTTGTTGCTGGCATGTCAACCCTAAGTTTGCTTATCTTTCCAATGAAAAAGTAATAAAGCAGTTGGTAATATCAGTGGGCTTTGTGATGAAGCCATCTGATTCAATGAATGATGGAGCCGAGTTAGCCTTTTTCCCCAAAATGTAATTTAAGGTGCTCCAAAGCGTAATACTATACATCTTTAAATAATTTAACTTTGTTTCATAGTATAGTTTATCTTTATTTAGTTTAGTCACAACTTCTATCACGTTTAGGTAAGACCCAGATGCAGACAGTGTAGAAGTGACGGGTTTATTACAATCACAGGCGAAAGACAGGTCAAGGCAGACAGGGGTCAATCATCCAGAACGGTGGGGTAAGGTACAAAACGGCAGGCAGTCTCAGGGTGGGCAGACTGGTCAAAACTGGGAAGGAATAGAAAACAGGAAACAGGCAGGAGCAGGGAAACAAATGCTGGTAGGTTCTACGAACAAAACTAACTGGCAACAGACAACAGGTATAAATACACAGGGGATAATGGGAAAGATGGGCGACACCTGGAGACAATCACAAAGACAGGTGAAACAGATCAAGGTGTGACAATTTCTTAATTTGCGGTACGTTTGCCAATCAGTTGGGCTGCCAGACTTATTTGCCATACCTTTAGCCTCATCCCTCTCAACCATCCAATTTATCAATTACTCATCAATCCAAGGGGATTTAACAGTATTTACAGTAATTTTCTTAAATGGGTGCATGCTTATTAGTAACTGGAATAAGCAATTTCATAAATGTTTCAAGTGCAGCTTCTGGTTGCTCATCATTACACACCACAGACCAGAAAATATTATTTACATCATCAACATATGAATCACTACAAAACTTATTGCATGACCTCTTATCCACAATATTAGGAACTTTGGTTTTCCTAGATATGGCTATTACATTGTGATCACTACATCCTATGGATTTGGATACTGCTTTCAAGCACATTTCTGTAGCATTAGTAAAGATGTGATCAATACATGTTGATGATTTAATTCCTGTGCTATTTGTAACTACCCTGGTAGGTTGACTGACAATCTGAACCAGGTTGCAGACACTGGTTACAGTTTGACGTTTTTATTGAGTGAGCAGCTTGATGATAGCCATTCAATATTTAAATCACCCAACAAAATATACCTCCCTATTCATATCACATACATTATCAAGCATTTCACACATATTAACCAGATACTGACAGTTATTACTTGGTGATCTATAGCAGCTTCCCACAAGAATGGGATTTAGGTGAGGGAAATTATCCTGTAGCCATATTACTTCAACAGTATTTAACATTAGATCATGTCTAAGCTTTACAGGAATGTGGTTCTGAATATAGACACGGCAACACTGCCTCCGTTGGCATTTCTGTATTTTTGGTAGATGTTGTAACCATGTAGTGCTACCACTGTATCATCAAAGGTCTAAGTGAGTTTCAGAGATAGTCAGAATATGAATGTCATCTGTTACAAGCAAGATCACTTCATGGACCTTGTTTCTTAGGCTACATATGTTAATATGGGCTTTTTTTTAGCAATTTTCTGGGTCGCTTGATTGTTTGTAATGCTTTATTGAGAAGCTTATCAGAAGTAGACTTACTCATGTTATTTACATTGTAGCTGATGGTGCAGGGTGAGCTGCACAAAGTGGTCTTCCTTCTAGGGGACACCGCCTCAGTGATAACAGTGTAACTGGTTTGTAGGCACATGATTACTGCATGCAACAGCTGTAGGATAAACATAAGTATTCGGTGCAATTAGGGGTACATCAATTAAATTACTTACATTGTGTTTGCCAATGCCCCTAGGATCATGTACATTTGATGCTGCATTATGACGACTCATTGTCATAACGGTAGGAAAAGTCATTGTTTCAACACAGCCTTGAAATGCGTGGACAGAGTCCATGAGCCAAGATGATTTGGATGGTTTCCATCATTCCTATAGAGTATCTTCTGTTTCCAGAAGGTGTCAAAGTTATCAATATAAGTGACTCCAGCAGAGCTACAGTAGTCTTTTATCCAGCTGTGTAATGCCAGCAGTCTGCTGAATCCTTTACACCCGCGGCCCAACGATGGTACTGGACCTGAAATAATTGACAGTTTTTTGGAGTCTTTTAAATCTAAAATCAGGATGGTGTGTGGGGTCAGGGGTCATGACCTAGTGCAGAGTCTTGAGTCTGTAGTGGACCTCCAGGTCTCCGTCAGGCTGGAGCATCCCGAAACCATATCGACTAGGGTTGACCGGAGGAACGGTGGCAGTCGGGTCACACAGCTCCAGGTCCAGCCGGGAGAGGACCATGAACGCAAACCTGACAGTCACAGGGAGGGGAGAAGAGCATGAGTTGAGAGAAAAAAATCAGACCTGAATGTATCTTTGAGTACACAGTTGTAGATAGAATGTAATCTGAATGCAGTCTGCCATGTAATACAATATTTGCATATCTCACATATGGTAAAGCCTAGAGATTGCGACCCCATACTGTATGTCTACAACTGTTCTACCACCTGCCTCTTAATCTCACTGTGGATTAGTAGGATTTGACCTTTAAACTACTAATATCTTCCACAGAAAGGCACACACATCAGCAGTTTGTGATCGTCTTCGAGGACCCCTATACGACTGCACATCGATACAGCATAAACTATAGCACTCAAAGCCGTTAATGGCAATTTCAATAATTTACGACAAATTTAAACTCTATAGAGATACAGGTGTAGGAACTTAGTTTGCTAAATTCCTAGTCAGTTTGCTACAGGAAAATAATCCTACAGCAACAGGACAACAATTATTATGTTGATTATAATTAATGGACATATTTGTATGGATTGATAATTTGTTTCTCAAGGGAGAAACAAGTCTGAAATTGCAAAGTGGAAATGACAAACTTCAGAATCCTTTTTAAACCTCAAAAACACTACAAGTAAAAAAATCCTGCATTGCTGGAAAATGTTCCTGCAACAGAGTGATCAAATTAAGATCCTACATCTGTATGTCACGTTCGTCGTATACATAATGAGCTGACCAAGGCTAAGTAGTGAGTAGAGTTCCACATATTTATTAAAGTGAACCCTCAAAAAGCAAAAGACTAAACAAACATTAAATTCATAGCGCACATGACACTAAACCAAAACAATATCCCACAAACGCAGGTGGGAAAAGGACCACACTAAGTATGATCCCCAATTAGAGGCAACGATCATCAGCTGTCTCCAATTGGGAACCATACTCACACCAACATAGAAATTCTAGACTAGAACACCCCCTAGTCACGCTCTGACCTATTGCACTATAGAGAACCCCAAGGGCTCTCTATGGTCAAGGCGTGACGCTGTACCAAACATTTGACAGCTAAGCAGACAGAATGATTAATATAAATAAAGAACTGATCCTGAAAAGTGGATTTGCTTAGTTGTTTTATACAGCACTACACACTACATATACATAGCCTAAGGTACCGATCTTGATGTGGTTGTAAATGCCTCATTAATCATTAATACCTTACTAATGAACTCATTCATTAGGGAAACATCCATCCAAAAAACGTTATGCAATAGCATAACAAACGTGGAGTGGTTTGGATGTACTAAGCTTAGTGTGAGGTAACCTGCCTCCGGATCTGATTGTGCTGTCTTGCCAACTCCTATGGTCATTGTCAATAACAACAGGTGGAGAATGTCATATTATACTCACTGTTTGATGCCACTGACTGCAAAGTGTCTCCCAACACACATGTTCTTGTCTGCACCCCATGGCATGGTGTAATATTTCAGTCTCTCCCCATCCTTATAGAACTTCTTCTTCTCTGTCCCGTCTGCGTTTAGG
Organism: Oncorhynchus mykiss; assembly: GCF_013265735.2. Lineage (NCBI taxonomy): Eukaryota > Metazoa > Chordata > Actinopteri > Salmoniformes > Salmonidae > Oncorhynchus > Oncorhynchus mykiss. The sequence goes on along the minus strand of NC_048571.1, from coordinate 68,089,638 downwards.
AAGCGGTCATATTGAAATGTCTGTAAAGCAGAGAAGAAGAAGAGAAGAAAGTATAAAAGATCGGTGAAGAATCCAGCTGCGAACTGGTCCGTTTGTCACAACTTGGGAAAGCTCATGGGAGACGGTGTGGCCACATTACCATAACGCTGTTTATATAATAGCCTCAGATATGAGGTTTACATCTAATTGTTGTATACGATGAATGAGTGAGTATGATACTGTTTGTATAATTGTGTAATATGATTTTAGACTGTTTAATGAAGAAAAATACAATTCCCTTTTGATTTGAACTAAATCAGAGGACCGCCCCTGAGCCCAGTTAGGGTCAGGCCTCCTGGGATAGCCCCTTTTCTGCCATTCTGAATAAAACCCAACTTTGAGAAATGATCAGCAGACCAAGCTTACCTCAATTACGAGATGGCTAAAGGTTGCAGACCATGTTTTTCTCCATTAGGAGGACAAAGGTTGTAAACCATTGCTGAATCTTTGAACCATACCACGTGGTTAAACTCTTAGACTATCGATACCGACAGAATAAGAACAAGTCTTTGATACTAATTACTAGTCTGCAGCTAGGAATTCAGTATCATTGAATGCGAAGAACGACAACCGCTGAAACACCCATTCTATAACAAATGTCACTTTGAACTATCCCCTCTAACCAAGACAGAGAGAGAGAGGGAGGGGAGATGGACAATTCTACGAAAGACACAAACTTTTCACCAGCGATCAATAAATATATATATTGTAAATATATATATTGATTGCAATTGTTCCCGAATGAGTGAGCGTTCATGTGTAAAGGATTAGCATTTCAATTGTTATAATTATCACTCTGTAGTGACTTCTTAGTCGACCCCCACTTCCCCTTTTGTCTAACAAGCCGCCATGACGGTTTAGCCCACTAGGGCAAATTCTCCTATCATTACATTTACCTTGTTTGTTTGTTTGTTTATGCATTTCTGTGAATTACTTAGTTAGTAATAAATAAAAAATGTAAGACAATTGATGTGTGGATGACTCATAGTGCAGATTGGGTTCGTGCAGATAACCAACTATTTACGACGTTTGGAATGAGACTAACATGAGGTAAAGTAAACAATTAATTAATTCGAAGACTAATTGATCAGATAAAATATCTGAAAAGTTATTTTAGGAAATGATAACTTTGTAATCTGAATATTTTTCCTTGGTGCCCCGACTTCCTAGTTAATTAGTTACGTGATTAATCAGTTGATCGCGTAGTAACTAATTACAGAGAGTCTTTGATAAAAACTATCAGTCTTCAGTTAATGATAGTAAAGACACAACATTTAGATTCATTGTATTAACAGGTGGTGGATTAGACTGAATAGTAATGTCAAATACATCTGTATACTGGTATGCTTCCAGTGCTTAGATTATTCTGACATTATTTCAGGTAACCGTATTGTGCTGTATTACCTGTGGGTCGTGGTGTATCTGAGGGTCCATCTGCGGGCTGAGGAAGGGGAACAGACACACCCTGTCCCCCTGTCTGAGGTGGTACTCCTGTCCACTGGCCAGACGAAGGGTCGTGTTCTGGATCACCTCTCTGTTGATGAGGGCAGCAGCAGTCAGACGCAGGGTCTCGCTCAGAACACTGTCTTTGATTGGGGAAAGGTATCATACACATGATGAGAGAGGGTTGGGAGTGTGTGGGAGTGAAGGAGCTCATAATCATTACCTTTGGCCCAGATTGGTTTATAATGTAAAGTAAACTCCAGTGGTAGACAATGACCATAGGAGTTAGCTATAGCACAAACAGACCTGGCACCAGGCTACATAATCATAACACTAGAGGTATTTCCTTCTGGAAAGCTGTGGATACATAAGAAGAGGATAATATCACATAATAACTTCATTAAACCACTGTTAAAAACATATTTATCCATCTTTACTTATTCAGCTCTCTGAATATCTTTCATTTTTTCACTGGTTATCCCCCCCAGTTCAGAGCTGCAGTTCAATATTTTACAGCATGTCTTTGGCTGGCTGGCAGAGCTAGGCAGAGAGCCCTGAGAGCGCTGAGGTGGAAGAGACAGCGAGTGAATAATAGAGGTTGCCTGGGGCTCTTACCAAAAACAGGTGTGCTGTGGTGCTCCAGTGTGTCCAGAAGGTGGTGCTGTAGGGAGCCGTCCTCCTGCAGAGCCAGGCCTCTGAGCTCCTTCTTCACTGCTCTCATGGCCTCAGGGTTGGTGAGCAGGAAGCCCAGCAGCCAGAAGGCAGCAGGCCCAGCGTTACCCTGGAATAAAACACAACACAGACTCAGTCAGTTCAGAAACAGCAGGTGTATTACAGAGCAGAACTTTAAGGTTTGACAAATCCAACACAGCACTTACTCTGAGCCCATCAAAGACAGTGAACCCATTACCAAGCATGATGTTGCAGTTATACTGCAAGGTTAGACAAAGCAGACACATCAGAGTACATACACTGTACTCTTTGAACACACTGCCAGAAGCCTCAAGGAGAAAATGGAAGTGTGTTTGGAGAAATCTACACACGGATGTTCTCTTTCCCCCCCTTTTCTCTGTCTTTTATTCTCTCTTTTAGTCCTTCCTTACATCATGGTACTGTGGCGTTTCGAGCTGTCAGGTCTGTGTAGACCGGGCGGTCAAAGTCTACAGAGGGCTGAGAAGTCTGTCTGAACAGTCAGACGATAATTGCTGTCGGTTCAGGGAACCTCTCTCTTCACCATTTCCTCTCACAGGTCAGGTCTTCACTGATCCAATGACAGCCAGGGTTAATGCAAGGCAAAGACCAGGTCCAGTGGCTCTCTGAGTGACTCACTGGCCTGTCCCATCACAGATCCCATATGATGAACACTAGGCTCCACAAACTGGAATGCTTCATCTCAGTTTACTTTAGGGGGAACAGTAGGAGTCTTACAGTATAAATAGTCAATGAATATGCTGCATGTTTTTACTGACATTTTAGTGTTTTCCTGCAAATCAAGAATACATTAAGATTCAAAAACTTGGAATTCTATTTGAAAATTCACTGGTGTACACAGTAAGACACTTTGTTTCCTCCTCAACTCTTCTGAGTGTGTATTTGTGTACTGGTGTAGTTGTGTTGACAGCAGGGGAGCAGTCGAGTGTGTGATGGACTGAATATGACACTAGCTCAGAGATTCACTGGGCTGTGGAACTGCCTCCACCCCAATCCCCAACAACACATACAGAGCCATAAACATAAAGCTCTCATAACTATGTTGCAATACATTTTTATATTTTGTATCAACATGAGAGCATTTTGGGTGTAAAGCATGTGACGAAGCATCTGCGATGGAAGAGACTGAAATTCAGTCAGTATTGTATTTTACACTGAGGAAGCCTACCTCTTCTCTGTGTGACTGGTCGTGACAGAAACTACAACACACTACCTTCTCCTCACCCTCAGTTCTAATATGTTTCAGTGGTGCTCCTCTTCCTGAAACTGTCTAACTGTGACTGGGCCAGATTCCCAGCAGAACAAACATCAATAAGCAGGATACACTGATGCTAAGAGACAAGCTGCCCTCTCCTATCCCAGCCTGGCAAGGGATTCAAGGTCCACAGAGACAGAGGTACCATCTTGGCCAAGGACTCTCTAGCACTCCCCTGGTCTGAGTAGGCCGACTAGGGCTCCAGTGCTCCAGGCTGAACAGAGCACCAAAAGTGCCAAAGGGAGCAGAGAGGGCCTGGTACTAATGGCACCTGTGCGTCTTTGCTGCTCTGAAACTTATGGTGAGACAAGTGCCAGACAGACAGACAGACAGCACACTAGCTCTCCCATCTGGCCACACAGTGCAACAACAGCTCATTCATCACAACTTGTTGGGACTGGTTTGAGGAAGGAAGCCACAAGGAACCTATTATTAAACCACCTCTGGAGCTCATGAATATAGAGTTGGAGACAACTTCATTGCTGTGATCTATATTGGATTTTGACATCAACATTTACCTCTAAATTGTCCTTAAATTTGCACACTAGGCCTAATTTCTTGATCTCAATTTGAGAACATATTCTGATGCCTCAGATGTATTCTGACACATTTGTCCATTTCTGTTTGAAATTAGACAGGTTGGTTTGTGTGTCCTGCCAACTCTTCTTTTTTCCACAGAGGGCTGTGATCTGTGCTGTTCTGGAACGTGTGGACCCATTGTCTAAGAAAACACATAACTCCAAACAGGTGCCATGGAAACACATTAATGGAAACCTTTTTCACATTCATTACTTCTTACATAATGGCATCATGAGTCAACTGTGCTGACATGGACATTATGAGTCATTGGGAGAGAAAAATCCTGTGAACTCATTCATGCCAGGGCCACTAGTAGCAAAGAAGGCACAGGAAGAGAAGGTGGATTTGGTCATCGGGGTGTGTCAGAACATTGTGTGAAAGGATTAGTCTGTTCTGTCTTCTGTCACCTGGGTGGCCCAGAGCTGAAGCAGCATGGCTCGTCTCTGCATCTCTGTGTCCACTCCTTCCCTCTGTAGATGCCTGAGGTAACTCTGCTGCCAGGAGCTGCTGTCTGACCCATGATCTATGCTCTCTGACCCCTTTCCTCTGCTCAGCCAGGCTGGGGACAGCAGCTCCCACAGTCGCTCCTGGGACAGGCTTGCTGTCCTCTTCTCCTCTATCGACATAGAGAGAGAGACACAGGTTAGAGAGGCCAGATCACACACAGAGAGACAGGCAGACAGATAAACAGGCAGACAGAGAAACTGTAACGATTCTCTTCTTGTGAAGTAGAGGCGGACCAAAGCGCAGCGTGGTGGTTGTTCATTGTAATTTATTGACGACACTATACATGAACAAACTAACGAAAAAACAAGAAACGTGAGAACTCAAAACAGCCCTGTCTGGTGCAAACACAAAAACAGGAACAATCACCCCCAAACACACAGTGAAACCCAGGCTACCTAAATATGGTTCCCAATCAGAGACAATGACGAACACCTGCCTCTGATTGAGAACCATATCAGGCCGAACATAGAACTAGACAAACTAGACATGAAACATAGAATGCCCACTCAGATCACACCCTGACCAACCACAACATAGAAATATACAAAGTAAACTATGGTCAGGGTGTGACAGTACCCCCCCCCCAAGGTGCGGACTCCGGCCGCAAAACCTGAACCTATAGGGGAGGGTCTGGGTGGGCATCTGTCCGCGGAGGCGGCTCTGGCGCTGGACGTGGACCCCACTCCATAATAGTCTTTGTCCACCTCCTTAGCGTCCCTAGATAGGTGACCCTCCTAAGAGACAGCTCGGGACAGAGGGACAGCTGCTCGGGACAGAGGGACAGCTGCTCGGGACAGAGGGACAGCTGCTCGGGACAGAGGGACAGCTGCTCCGGGCGGAGGGGCTGTAGCGGCCCCTGGCTGACTGGCGGCACTGGCGGCCCCTGGCTGACTGGCGGCCCCTGGCTGACTGGCGGCACTGGCGGCCCCTGGCTGACGGGCGGCACTGGCGGCCCCTGGCTGACGGGCGGCACTGGCGGCCCCTGGCTGACGGGCGGCACTGGCGGCCCCTGGCAGACGGGCGGCACTGGCGGCTCCTGGCAGACGGGCGGCACTGGCGGCGCTGGGCAGACGGGCGGCACTGGCGGCGCTGGGCAGACGGGCGGCACTGGCGGCGCTGGGCAGACGGGCGGCACTGGCGGCGCTGGGCAGACGGGCGGCACTGGCGGCGCTGGGCAGACGGGCGGCGCTGGGCAGACGGGCGGCGCTGGGCAGACGGGCGGCGCTGGGCAGACGGGCGGCGCTGGCGGCGCTGGGCAGACGGGCGGCACTGGGCAGACGGGCGGCGCTGGCGGCGCTGGGCAGACGGGCGGCGCTGGCGGCGCTGGGCAGACGGGCGGCGCTGGCGGCGCTGGGCAGACGGGCGGCGCTGGGCAGACGGGAAGCTCCGATGGCGCCGGGCAGACGGGAAGCTCCGGCAGAGGCGCCGGGCAGACGGGAAGCTCCGGCAGAGGCGCCGGGCAGACGGGAGGCTCCGGCAGAGGCGCCGGGCAGACGGGAGGCTCCGGCAGAGGCGCCGGGCAGACGGGAGGCTCCGGCAGAGGCGCCGGACAGGCGGGAGGCTCCGGCAGAGGCGCCGGACAGGCGGGAGGCTCCGGCAGAGGCGCCGGACAGGCGGGAGGCTCCGGCAGAGGCGCCGGACAGGCGGGAGGCTCCGGCAGAGGCGCCTGACAGGCGGGAGGCTCCGGCAGAGGCGCCGGACAGGCGGGAGGCGCCGGACAGGCGGGAGGCTCCGGCAGAGGCGCCGGACAGGCGGGAGGCTCCGGCAGAGGCGCCGGACAGGCGGGAGGCTCCGGCAGAGGCGCCGGACAGGCGGGAGGCTCCGGCAGAGGCGCCGGACAGGCGGGAGGCTCCGGCAGAGGCGCCGGACAGGCGGGAGGCTCCGGCAGAGGCGCCGGACAGGCGGGAGGCTCCGGCAGCGGCGCCGGACAGGCGGGAGGCTCCGGCAGAGGCGCCGGACAGGCGGGAGGCTCCGGCAGAGGCGCCGGACAGACGGGAGGCTCCGGCAGCGCTGGAGAGGAGGAAGGCTCTGGTAGCGCCGGAGAGGCGGGAGACTCCGGCAGCGCTGGAGAGGAGGAAGGCTCTGGACGGATGGGCCGGAGAGACAGCCTGGTACGGGGAGCTGCCACCGGAGGGCTGGGGTGTGGAGGTGGTGACGGATAGACCGGGCCGTGCAGGCGCACTGGAGCTCTTGAGCACCGAGCCTGCCCAACCTTACCCGGTTGAATGGTCCCGGTCGCCCTGCCAGTGCGGCGAGGTGGAATAGCCCGCACTGGGCTATGCAGGCGAACCGGGGACACCGTGCGCAAGGCTGGTGCCATGTAAGCCGGCCCAAGGAGACGCACTGGAGACCAGATGCGTAGAGCCGGCTTCATGGCACTTGGCTCGATGCCCACTCTAGCCCGGCCGATACGCGGAGCTGGAATGTACCGCACCGGGCTGTGCACCCGCACTGGGGACACCGTGCGCTCCACAGCATAACACGGTGCCTGCCCGGTCTCTCTAGCCCACCGGTAACCACAGGAAGTTGGCTCAGGTCTCCTACCTGGCGTAGCCATACTCCCTGTTAGCCCCCCCCCCCAAGAAATTTTTGGGGCTGACTCCCGGGCTTCCATCCACGACGCCGCGCTGCCTCCTCATACCAGCGCCTCTCCGCTTTCGCCGCCTCCCGTTCTTCCTTGGGGCGGTGATACTCTCCTGGCTGAGCCCAAGGTCCTTTACCGTCTAATTCGTCCTCCCATGTCCATACCTCCTCGCGCTGCTCCTGCTGCTGCTTTTTCCTTTGCCCATTACCACACCGCTTGGTCCTGTTGTGGTGGGTGATTCTGTAACGATTCTCTTCTTGTGAAGTAGAGGCGGACCAAAGCGCAGCGTGGTGGTTGTTCATTGTAATTTATTGACGACACTATACATGAACAAACTAACGAAAAAACAAGAAACGTGAGAACTCAAAACAGCCCTGTCTGGTGCAAACACAAAAACAGGAACAATCACCCCCAAACACACAGTGAAACCCAGGCTACCTAAATATGGTTCCCAATCAGAGACAATGACGAACACCTGCCTCTGATTGAGAACCATATCAGGCCGAACATAGAACTAGACAAACTAGACATGAAACATAGAATGCCCACTCAGATCACACCCTGACCAACCACAACATAGAAATATACAAAGTAAACTATGGTCAGGGTGTGACAGAAACAAATAAACACAGATATGTACACAGAGAGACAGACAGGCAGAGAGACAGGCAAACAGAGACAGGTACACAGAGATGACAGGCAGACAGAGAGACAGGAAAACAGAGACAGCTACATAGAAAGACAGGCAGACAGAGAGACAGGTACAGAGAAACAACTGGTGTTTATGAATAGATAAATACTGTATACATATGAGTAATGTATGACTACATATTGTACATTAGATTAAGCTCTATATTATGTACCTTGCTTAAGGGTTGAACGAGCCAGTTTTGTGAGAAGACCATCGAACTTGCGGAACTCTTTGTAGACAGCAGTGAGTTCAGTGACGTTGTTGCTTTTCTCTGTACCAAAGAGTGTGAGATACCCAGCCCTATAAGGACAGAAATAAGTGTAACTCTTGTGTAAGAGTAACTCTTGTGTGTTAGAGTTATGCAATTTGGTCCAGGCATGATACTCTAATTTGACCCTAAATTAACCCCCAGGCCAGTGACCCTGAAACATTTCTGATGTTACCTGAAGAGCAGGATGACTATTAACACATGTACAGTAGCTGGCCAGCACAGACATAATTTATTTCTGGTTTTTACCTGAAGAGCAGGCTGTAACAGAGGCTGAAAAGTCCGTCCTGCCTCCACTCTGCTGGGCTACAGCTCCTCTCCTCTTCTCTTAGCAGGGTCTGGAGGTGGAGGTGCATGCTGCTGCTTAGTCTGGCCAGGCTGGGGCCCTGGAAGTGCCTGGATATGATGGAGAGGACAGATTATTGCTACATGTTAACACAGATGGAATTAGATGAATGTGTATGTAGTCTTCTGGTGGAGATGAATTTCTTATTAGTTAGAATATAAGAAAATAGAAAATAAACTATTGTCCTTGACAGGGAACTGTACATTACGGTGTGAGGTCAGGTGTGTGTGGATAGGTGTGAGATCAGGTGTGAGGTCAGGTGTGTTTGGATAGGTGTGAGATCAGGTGTGAGGTCAGGTGGGTGTGGATAGGTGTGAGGTCAGGTGTGAGGTCAAGTGTGAGGTCAAGTGTGAGATTATGTGTGTGTGGATAGGTCAGGTGTGAGGTCATGGGTGTTTGTGGATAGGTGTGAGGTCAAGTGTGAGGTCATGTATGTGTGGATAGGTGTAAGGTCAGGTGTGAGGTCAAGTGTGAGGTCAAGTGTGAGGTCATGTATGTGTGGATAGGTGTGAGGTCAGGTGTGAGGTCATGTGTGTGTGGATAGGTGTGAGGTCAAGTGTGAGGTCATGTGTGTGTGGATAGGTGTGAGGTCAGGTGTGAGGTCATGTGTGTGTGGATAGGTGTGAGGTCAGGTGTGAGGTCATGTGTGTGTGGATAGGTGTGAGGTCAGGTGTGTGTGGATAGGTGTGAGTTCAGGTGTGAGGTCATGTGTGTGTGGATAGGTTTGAGGTCAGGTGTGAGGTCATGTGTGTGTGGATAGGTGTGAGTTCAGGTGTGAGGTCATGTGTGTGTGGATAGGTGTGAGGCCATTTGCATACAGGTCTAGAACACCTACTGTTCCATCCAGGCCCTCTCTGTGTCTGGGTTGTGATTGGGTAGTCTCAGGTTGAAGATCCTCTGCTTCAGGACCTGGGCATAGCGACTGAAGTCCAGAGAGGCTGTGTCATCGAGGACTGCGTCATAGGAGTTAGGGTCCAGCAGTACGGTGATGTAATGACCACAAACGCGCACCTGGAAGACATTATTTTAAACGTTAAAGTCATGGCATTGTCTATGCACGACTGTCAGAGTCACATTACACATTACAATAGTATTGTTTGTGAAAGCAAAAGCAATGTGAATTGGAGATGCACATAGCACTAGATGCCATAAAGTTGAAAGAAGCGTTTGAAAGTCAAATAACTTCTACAGGTTCACAGCAACCTATGTCACTAACAAAGACAAAGAAAGTGTTGAAGACTGACGAGGTACACAGGTACCTGGTCACAAAAATGTATAGAGAATCTTACCGTAAAAATGTCACCATGTTTTTGTTTCATCCGTGTTAGGAACTTTGCAGCATCTTTTCCAAACTCCAGGGCATGACCCAGCCATGGAATAAAGCCTTTGACTAATGGTGGCTCATTTTTCTTTCTGGGAGAAACAGACATACAGTTGCCAACCAAGATTAACCCTTCACCTCCCACACAAAACCAACTGGTTTCAGAGCTACAGTTAGGGAGATGCCCTAAAGTAGTTGAATGTGTGGGCTCTCCTTGAGCTGTTCTTGTCTATTAATATCCTGTATCATGTCATGTTTTACGTTTTGTGTGGACTGCAGGAAGAGTAGCTGCTGAATTATAGATATCCTAATAAATATCAAAAAAATGACTAACAATAGTACTGCAGTGTAGACATATGACATAGGGTTAACAATGGGTTTTGACTAACCATATAATCGTGGTCTAATGGTCTACGCTGCGTGTTCAACAATGTTGTATAATCAGTGAGACATTTATAACCCTGACATTCTTTTCATGAATTGGGTTCTGTGTAGAAAGTCAATCTCTTTGTAACTGAGGAAGTAAGACATTTGTTACGGTTTTCACAGCAATGTTCAATATTAGGAAGAGAACACGTTTACAATATAACTTAAATATACAGTTGTACTCAGAAGTTGACATACACTTAGGTTGGAGTCATTAAAACTTGTTTTTCAACCACTCCACAAATTTCTTGTTAACAAACTATCGTTTTGGCAAGTCGGCTAGGACATCTACTTTGTGCATGACACAAGTCACTTTTCCAACAATTGTTATCAGACATATTATTTCACTTATAATTCACTGTATCACAATTCCAGTGGGTCAGAAGTGTACATACACTAAGTTGACTGTGCCTTTAAACAGCTTGGGAAATTCCAGAAAATTATGTCATGGTTTTAGAAGCTTCTGATAGAATAATTTACATCATTCGAGTTAATTGGAGGTGAACCTGTGGATGTTTTTCAAGGACTACCTTCAAACTCAGTGTCTCTTTGCTTGACATCATGGGAAAATCTAAATAAATCAGCCAAGACCTCAGAAAAAGAATTGTAGACCTCCACAAGTCTGATTCATCCTTGGGAGAAATTTCCTAACGCCTGAAGGTACCACGTTCATCTGTACAAACAATAGTACGTAGCCGTCATACTAGACATGAACGTACTTTGGTGCGAATAGTGCAAATCAATCCCATAACAACAGCAAAGGACCTTATGAAGATGCTGGAGGAAACAGGTACAAAAGTATCTATATCCACAGTAAAACGAGTCCAATATCGACATAACCTGAAAGGCCGCTCAGCAAGGAAGAAGCCCCTGCTCCAAAACCACCATAAAAAAGCCAGACTACTGTTTGCAACTGCACATGGGGACGAAGATCGTACTATTTGGAGAAATGTCCTCTGGTCTGATGAAACAAAAATAAAACTGTTTGGCCATAATGACCATCATTATGTTTGGAGGAAGAAGGGGGAGGCTTGCAAGCCGAAGAACACCATCCCAAATGTGAAGCACAGGGTTGGCGGCATCATGTTGTGGTGGTGTTTTGATGCAGGAGGGACTGGTGCACTTCACAAAATAGATGGCATCATGAGGGAGGGAAATTACGTGGATATATTGAAGCAACATCTCAAGACATCCGTCAGGAAGTTAAAGCTTGGTCGCAAATGAGTCTTCCAAATGGACAATGTCCCCAAGCATACTTCCAAAGTTGTGACAAAATGGCTTAAGGACAACAAAGTCAAGGTATTGGAGTGGCCATCACAAAGCCCTGACCTCAATCCTATAGAAAATGTGTGGGCAGAACTGAAAAAGCCTGTGCGAGCAACGAGGCCTATAAACCTGGCTCAGTTACACCAGCTCTGTCAGGAGGAATGGGCCACAATTCACCCAACTTACTGTAAGAAGCTTGTGGAAGGCTACCTGAAACGTTTGCCCCAATTTATAGGCCATGCTACCAAATACTAATTGAGTGTATGTAAACTTCTGACCCACTGGGAATGTGATGAAAGAAATAAAAGCTGAAATAAACCATTCTCTCTACTATTATTCTGACATTTCACATTCTTAAAATAAAGTGGTGATCCTAACTGACCTAAGACAGGGAATTTTTACTAGGATTAGATGTCAGGAATTGTGAAACACGGAGTTTAAATGTATTTTGCTAAGGTGTATGTAAACCTCCGACTTCAACTGTATCAAGTTACACTGACAAATTACACCTAAATTATTTTCAATGTTTTGTTTTGCAATCCAAATGTTCAAGAAATATGAAGAACAATTACCTTGTGCGGGAAGAGTAAAGCATGATGAGAGCGAGCAGACCACTGACCATTAAAAGTATAGTCCAAAACATTTTCCCTGTTAAAAAAGAGATTGATAGTGTTATGTGTTCCTCTGGAGATGTGGGCTTTATAGTCAAGTGGCAGCCCTACAGTAGAACAGAGGCGTGGGGTGGAGGTGGGCGGGGTTGGTGACAGGTGTGTGTCATCTTAGTTTCTCTCTGTCAGTGGAGCTCTATCAACATGTTGTCTGCATGACAACAAGGGAACTGAAATGAAAATCCTCCATAAGTATTTCTCAAGAATGATTCAAACATATATATTTGGTCATTCTCTGCAGATGTTCCTAACAGAAAAGTGAATTGTCTTAAACATCTCCTTACTGTTGTGTGTGAAAAAAAGGTCATACTTTATGTTCTAAAATCCCATTTAGTCCTATAATTATAATTGGTACTTGGCAGTTGCTCCTGAACAGAAAAGTACCTAATCTGAATCATCTCTCCTCTGTTGACTTATCCTGTCTCTCTCAACCATCAGAGTAAGAACATTCCATTACAATGAGAGAACCTATATAAAGGGACTCCTCCTCTTCTACTTCTAGAGCTCTTGTAAAGACATGCCTCTCTCTACTCTGCTGTCTACTTTTTCACAAACATCATGTTCAGCAATACATCTTTGCAGCAAGGATTCACACTGCCTTGAGAATGGTTGTGAATATTGTGTGACAGTTTGGCAAATGGCAGTTTATTTTTCCACACATGCTTGATGATTAAGCTGACATTGAACCCACACAAAGCAGAACTTGTGCTATTTCGAGTATGCAATAATGGGGAGAAACACAGGAATCTCACCACTGAATTTTCATTTAAAAATGGTTGAAAGTTCAAATGGGAATACAATATCAGCTATTTTGCTTATTTATTCAACAGATTGAAGTTTTATCCCTGTGCTTCCTAACAGCAGAACCAAATGAACTTGATTGCAGATGAGAATACATTAAAAGTACATGGTGCAAGTGTTCCAAAACATTTGAGATTATGTGCAGATTATCACAGCATTTGTGAAGATTTCCACAGACCTACGTTGTCCTATGATTGCTATCTTGAACATGCATGCTTTATATAATTGCATAAGAAGACATTTAAAGTTATTGTTACCTCAACATGTGGCTATGGATGTGTTACTCATTTTAATGTTGAATGTTAATGTTAATGTTGAATATCCGGTTGTAGCAAACTGGCTCTAACTAAGATCCTACGTATGTATACTCCGAGTCGATACATCACATGAAGGATTTCCCTTTGACCGCGTCCACAAATTGGGGAAAACAACTTCATTGTAGATTTTTTGTTATACAGAAAGAAAAAAACACAAGGAAAAACTGCTGTTGTTCCTCTGTGGAGAAAAGGTACAAAAAAAGACACTCCTCAGTAAAAGGCACATGACAGCCAGCTTGGAGTTTGACAAAAGGCACCTAAAGACTCTCAGACCATGAGAAACAAGATGCTCTGGTCTGATGAAACCAAGATTGAACTCTGTTCTGAATGCCAAGAGTCACACCTGGAGGAAACCTGGCACCATCCCTACCGTGAAGCATAGTGATGGCAGCATCATGCTGTGGGGATTTTTTTCAGCTGCAGGGACTGGGAGACAAAGATGAGCGGAGCAAAGAACAGAGATCCTTGATTAAAACCTGCTCCAGAGCGCTCAGTACCTCAGACTGGGGTGAAGGTTCACCTTCCAACAGGACAACAACCCTAAGCACAACCAAGACAACACAGGAGTGGCTTCGGGACGAGTCTCTGAATGTCCTTGAGTGGCCCAGCCAGAGCCCAGACTTGAACCCGATCGAACATCTCTGGAGAGACCTGAAAATAGCTTTGCAGCAACGCTCCCCATCGCTACCTTGTCTCATAACATTTCGTATTATTCTGTACGTAAATCTAAGACATTCCATTTAGTATCATATGTTACGTTTGGTATGGTTACATAAGGCAAAATCAAAAGTAGGGTGGTTGGTCGGGTGGATGATTGGGTTTGCAACTTTTCAACTACTTACTACTTTTTATCTATTTTGCAACTACTTAGCATGTTAGCTAACCCTTCCTCTAACCCTACCCTAACCTTAACCCTAACCTAACTCCTAAACTTAACCCTAACCCTAACCCCTACCATAGCTAAAGTTAGCAAGCTAGCTAACGTTAGCACCTAGCTAGAATTCGTAACACATCATATCTTTGAAAATTTGTAACGTACAGTACGTTTTGCAAATTCGTAACATATTGGACATTTGCAAACTTGCAATACAGTGCCTTGCGAAAGTATTCGGCCCCCTTGAGCTTTGCGACCTTTTGCCACATTTCAGGCTTCAAACATAAAGATATAAAACTGTATTTTTTTGTGAAGAATCAACAACAAGTGGGACACAATCATGAAGTGGAACGACATTTATTGGATATTTCAAACTTTTTTAACAAATCAAAAACTGAAAAATTGGGCGTGCTAAATTATTCAGCCCCCTTAAGTTAATACTTTGTAGCACCACCTTTTGCTGTGATTACAGCTGTAAGTCACTTGGGGTATGTCTCTATCAGTTTTGCACATCGAGAGACTGACATTTTTTCCCATTCCTCCTTGCAAAACAGCTCGAGCTCAGTGAGGTTGGCTGGAGAGCATTTGTGAACAGCAGTTTTCAGTTCTTTCCACAGATTCTCGATTGGATTCAGGTCTGGACTTTGACTTGGCCATTCTAACACCTGGATATGTTTATTTTTGAACCATTCCATTGTAGATTTTGCTTTATGTTTTGGATCGTCTTGTTGGAAGACAAATCTCCGTCCCAGTCTCAGGTCTTTTGCAGACTCCATCAGGTTTTCTTCCAGAATGGTCCTGTATTTGGCTCCATCCATCTTCCCATCAATTTTAACCATCTTCCCTGTCCCTGCTGAGGAAAAGCAGGCCCAAACCATGATGCTGCCACCACCATGTTTGACAGTGGGCATGGTGTGTTCAGGGTGATGAGCTGTGTTGCTTTTACGCCAAACATAACGTAATAACATAATGTTGCCAAAAAGTTCAATTTTGATTTCATCTGACCAGAGCACCTTCTGCACCAGCGAAGGATGTTTGGTGTGTCTCCCAGGTGGCTTGTGGCCAACTTTAAACAACACTTTTTATGGATATCTTTAAGAAATGGCTTTCTTTTCTTTCTCTTCCATAAAGGCCAGATTTGTGCAATATACAACTGATTGTTGTCCTATGGACAGAGTCTCCCACCTCTGCAGTTCATCCAGAGTGATCATGGGCCTCTTGGCTGCATCTCTGATCAGTCTTCTCCTTGTATGAGCTGAAAGTTTAGAAGGACGGCCAGGTCTTGGTAGATTTGCAGTGGTCTGATACTCCTTCCATTTCTTTTTTTTTTTTCTCCCCAATTTCGTAGTATCCAATTGTAGTAGCTACTATCTTGTCTCATCGCTACAACTCCTGTACGGGCTCGGGAGAGACGAAGGTTGAAAGTCATGCGTCCTCCGATACACAACCAACCAAGCCGCTGCTTCTTTAACACAGCGCACATCCAACCCGGAAGCCAGCCGCACCAATGCGCCAGAGGAAACACCGTGCACCTGGCCACCTTGGCTAGCGTACACTGCGCCCAGCCCGCCACAGGAGTCGCTGGTGCGCGATGAGACAAGGACACCCCTACCGACCAAGCCCTCCCTAACCCGGGCGACGCTAGGCCAATTGTGCGTCGCCCCACGGACCTCCCGGTCGCGGCCGGTTACGACAGAGCCTGGGCGCGAACCCAGGACTCTGATGGCACAGCTGGCGCTGCAGTACAGCGCCCTTAACCACTGCGCCACCCGGGAGGCCCTACTCCTTCCATTTCAATATTATCGCTTGCACAGTGCTCCTTGGGATGTTTAAAGCTTGGGAAATCTTTTTGCATCCAAATCCGGCTTTAAACTTCTTCACAACAGTATCTCGGACCTGCCTGGTGTGTTCCTTGTTCTTCACGATGCTCTCTGCGCTTTTAACGGATCTCTGAGACTATCACAGTGCAGGTGCATTGATACGGAGACTTGATTACACACAGGTGGATTGTATTTATCATCATTAGTCATTTAGGTCAACATTGGATCATTCAGAGATCCTCACTGAACTTCTGGAGAGAGTTTGCTGCACTGAAAGTAAAGAGGCTGAATAATTTTGCACGCCCAATTTTTCAGTTTTTGATTTGTTAAAAAAGTTTGAAATATCCAATAAATGTCGTTCCACTTCATGATTGTGTCCTACTTGTTGTTGATTCTTCACAAAACAATACAGTTTTATATCTTTATGTTTGAAGCCTGAAATGTGGCAAAAGGTCGCAAACTTCAAGGGGGCCGAATACTTTCGCAAGGCACTGTATATAACACGATTTGCTAATTCATAACATATAGTACATTTTGCAAATTCGGAACATATAATACAAATTGTAATTCTTTACATATCATATGAAATGGGTGATGGATATTCACAAATTAATATACCAATACGAAACGTAACATATCATACTAAGTGGAGTGTCTTGGATTTACATCACAGAATAATTTAAAATGCTCTGGTGCCAGGTTGTTGAACAGGGTATGGTAGTAGGTGCCAGGCGTACCAGTTTGTGTAATGAACTGCTACGCTGCTGGGTTTTTCACGCTCAGCAGTTTCCTGTGTATCAAGGATGGTCCACCACCCAAAGGACCTCCATTCAACTTGACACAACTGTGGGAAGCATGGGGAGTCAACATGGGCCAGAATCCCTGTGGAACGCTTTTGACACCTTGTAGAGGCCATGCCCAGATGAATTGAGGCTGTTCTGAGGGCAAAATGGAGGGGTTTAACTCAACATTATGCTAGTGTTCCTCATTTTTGGTATACTCAGTATATACCTGCAGTAATAGTGGAATTATAGTTTTTCACAGTATTACTTAACCGCCAGTGTTGTGATTGACTGTAATATTCGCCTATTGATTGGACCAAAACAGAAAGTGAAAGGCTCAAGCGCTAATTGAGCCTTTTACTTTCGGGTTTTGGTCCACCAGCTTCAAACAGCTATAAAAACAATATATATTTTTTAGATGGTACAATGAATCCCTACACTATTCACTATTCTTGTTTTCTCACATAAACTGAAATTGAGCGAACAGTGTTGAATTTTATCAACCAGGAAATGACAGAAGGATTTCCACTAGATAACACAGCCACAATGTCAAAACAGCTTTCCCATTTTGACAACAGATGTTGCTCCAGCGGGAGAAATCAATAGGTGAAAATCACAGCCAATCACAACACGGGCAGGGAAGTAATACTGTGAAAAACTATTGTTCCACTATTAGCGACAGATATTTCACTATCCACTCCAATTTGCATACAGCCCAAACAGATCCACATATGATTCAATCTCTATTGCACTCCACAGTGCCCATTCACACATGGACAAAAATAACACCTATGTGAGAATGCTATTCATTGACTACAGCCCACGTTCAACACCATAGTGCCCTCAAAGCTCCTCACTAAGCTAAGGACCCTGGGACTAAACACCTCCCTCTGTAACTGGATCCTGGACTTCCTGACGGGCCGCCTTCAGTTGGTAAGGGTAGATAACAACACATAAGCCACGCTGATTTTCAACACGGGGGCCCCTTAGGGGTGCATGCTCAGTCCCTTCCTGTTCTCCCTGTTCACTCATAACTGCGCGGCCAGGCACGACTCCAACACCATCATTAAGTTTGCCGATGACACAAAAGTGATCACCGACAACGATGAGGCAGGCTATAGGGAGGAGGTCAGAGACCTGACCGTGTGGTGCAAGGACAACAACCTCTCTCTCAACATGATCAAGACTAAGGAGATTATTGTGGACTACAGGAAAAGGAGGACCGAGCACGCCCCCATTCTCATCGACAGGGCTGTAGTTGAGCAGGTTGAGAGCTTCAAGTTCCTTGGCGTCCACATCCACATCAAAGTAACAGTCATGAAGACTGCTGCTCTTTAATTATATGTTATTCTTATCTCTAACTTTTTTGGGGTATTTTCTTAAAATTGCGTTGTTGGTTAAGGGCTTGCAAGTAAACATTTCAACTGTTGTATTCGGTGCATGTGACGAATGCAATTTGATTTGGATTTGATATGTCCAGGCTGTCACGCCCTAATCTGTTTCACCTGTTCTTTGTGCTTGTCTCCACCCCCCTCCAGGTGTCGCCCATTTTCCCTATCATCCCCTGTGTATTTATACCTGTGTTCTCTGTCTGTTTGTTGCCAGTTCGTCTTGTTCGTTCAAGCTTACCAGCATTTTTCCTGTCAGTGCCCATCGTTTCCCAGCCTCTCTTTCATAGTCCTCCTGGTTCTTGGCCTTTGCATGTCCTGACCCTGTACCGGCCTGTCTGACCTTTCTGGCTGAGCCTGCCTGCCGTCCTGTACCTTTGCTCCACCTCTGGATAACTGAACTCTGCCTGACCCTGAGTCCGCCTGCCGCCCTGTACCTTTACCTTACCCTGGATCTTCGACCATTGCCTGCTGTGACCTGTCTTGCCTGTCCCTGTTGCTACAATAAACATTGTTACTTCGACAGTCTGCTTGAAAATAAAGGAGAGCCGCACACTCTAGAGTCTGCATCTAGGTCTTACCTTGATTCCTGATACAGGCTGTATCACAGCCCAGCGTCGTACGGGTTTGGTCGGGGTAGGCCGTCATTGTAAATAAGAATTGGTTCTTAACTGACTTGCCTAGTAAAATAAAAAATGTACACATTTTTAAAAAGTATTATGGACATTTTCTGAAATTACAGTGCGAAAATAAAATAAATATCCTACTTGTAGCACATTTAATGTTGCTTAGTGTGAACACTCAGGAGCAGGCGATGTTGACAATGACTCTTTAGACATGTTGAGCTTTTCTTTAATGTTATTTTGAATTGACTAAAACAAGCAGACAACAAGAGAATTGTGAATTGTTTTTTTTCTATGAGCCAATGGGGTAACCTAGGTAACCAAAGCTTGTTTTCCCCACAGGCGGGCAGGACCGTAACATTCTATCTAACACTGATTGGGACTATAGAGGGGCTGGAATATGTGAAAACCCACATTATTTATGTAGATTATGTGAAACCCTATTTAGATCACTGTCTCCTTGGCTCTGTTTACTGCTGAGTGTTCTGTGGTGTGTACTGGTACTGCTCAGTATGCTGTGTGTATTTGTCATGGTAGAAGTTTTCCACTTGAAGCATATTCTGTCAGTGTATGCTTTTCCCAGCAGAGGGCAGCTTGATGCTGGTTGACCATGTAGAAGCAGCACAGTGAAATGCCATGCTTTGTAACCACTTCAATAACCGCCAAAATAAATATCAGGAAATCAACTACATACACTGATAAAAACACATGTGTATGATAAAGACTGTGTCCAGAGAAGTAGGGGACTCATACATAGCCTAAACCTATAGGATGCCAGGAGCTTATAATGTGATAATAGATTATAAAATAGCCATTCCCACAAGACAACAACACATTCCGTTGTGCTTTGGAGCAATGACAGCGAATGCTGACATTACACAAAATCCACTAGTATTATCAAATGTAATATTTGTCTAACTTATTATGGACCATCTTCAAACAGTCGAGTCATGAAGCACTAAAGACGGGATCTGAGACGCCGAAGCTTCCCACCATTAGCTCTGACAAATTGAAAACTCTCGTCATTGGCAACTCCATTACCCACAGACTTAAAACAAATCATCCAGCTATCATACACTGTTTACCAGGGGGCAGGGCTACCGACGTTAAGGCTAATCTGAAGATGATGCTGGCTAAAGCTAAAACTGGCGAGTGTAGAGAGTATAGAGATATTGTTATTCACGTTTGCACCAACGACGTTAGGATGAAACAGTCAGAGATCACCAAGCGCAACATAGCTTCAGTGTGTAAATCAGCTAGAAAGATGTGTCGGCATCGAGTAATTGTCTCTGGCCCCCTCCCAGTTAGGGGGAGTGATGAGCTCTACAGCAGAGTCTCACAACTCAATCGCTGGTTGAAAACTGTTTTCTGCCCCTCCCAAAAGATAGAATTTGTAGATATTTGGCCCTCTTTCTGGGACTCACCCACAAACAGTACCAAGCCTGACCTGCTGAGGAGTGACGGACTCCATCCTAGCTGGAGGGGTGCTCTCATCTTATCTACCAACATAGATAGGGCTCTAACTCCTCTAGCTCCACAATGAAATAGGGTGCATGCCAGGCAGCAGGCTGTTAGCCAGCCTGCCAGCTTAGTGGAGTCTGCCACTAGCACAGTCAGTGTAGTCAGCTCAGCTATCCCTATTGAGACCGTTTCTGTGCCTCGACCTAGGTTGGGCAAAACTAAACATGGCGGTGTTCGCCATAGCAATCTCACTAGGATAAAGACCTCCTCCATTCCTGTCATTATTGAAAGAGATCATGATACCTCACATCTCAAAATAGGGCTACTTAAAGTTAGATCCCTTACTTCAAAGGCAATTATAGTCAATGAACTAATCAATGGTCATAATCTTGATGTGATTGGCCTGACTGAAACATGGCTTAAGGCTGATGAATTTACTGTGTTAAATGAGGCCTCACCTCCTGGCTACACTAGTGACCATATCCCCCGTGCATCCCGCAAAGGCGGAGGTGTTGCTAACATTTACCATAGCAAATTTAAATTAAAAAAAAAAGATGTTTTCGTATTTTGAGCTTCTAGTCATGAAATCTATGTAGCCTACTCAATCACGTTTTATAGCTACTGTTTACAGGCCTCCTGGGCCATATACAGCATTCCTCATTGAGTTCCCTGAATTCCTATCGGACCTTGTAGTCATAGCAGATAATATTCTAATCTTTGGTGACTTTAATATTCACACGGAAAAGTCCACAGACCCACTCCAAAAGGCTTTCGGAACCATCATCGACTCAGTGGGTTTTGTCCAACATGTCTCTGGACCTACTCACTGTCACAGTCATACTCTAGACCTAGTTTTGTCCCATGGAATAAATGTTGTGGATCTTCAAATCAAATCAAATTTATTTATATTGCCCTTCGTACATCAGCTGATATCTCAAAGTGCTGTACAGAAACACAGCCTAAAACCCCAAACAGCAAGCAATGCAGTTGTAGATGTACGGTGGCTAGGAAAAACTCCCTAGAAAGGCCTAAACCTAGGAAGAAACCTAGAGAGGAACCAGGCTATGTGGGGTGGCCAGTCCTCTTCTGGCTGTGCCGGGTGGAGATTATAACAGAACATGGCCAAGATGTTCAAATGTTCATAAATGACCAACATGGTCAAATAATAATAATCACAGGCAGAACAGTTGAAACTGGAGCAGCAGCACGGCCAGGTGGACTGGGGACAGCAAGGAGTCATGTCAGGTAGTCCTGAGGCATGGTCCTAGGGCTCAGGTCCTCCGAGAGAGAGAAAGAAAGAGAGAAAAAGAGAATTAGAGAGAGCATACTTAAATTCACACAGGACACCAGATAGGACAGGAGAAGTACTCCAGATATAATAAACTGACCCTAGCCCCCCGACACATAAACTACTGCAGCAGAATTACTGGAGGCTGAGACAGGAGGGGTCAGGAGACACTGTGGCCCCATCCGATGACACCCCCGGACAGGGCCAAAACATCTTAATGTTTTTCCTCATAATCCTGGACTATCGGACCACCATTTTATTACGTTTGCAATTGCAACAAATAATCTGCTCAGACGCCAACCAAGGAACATCAAAAGTCGTGTTATAAATTCACAGACAACACAAAGATTCCTTGATGTCCTTCCAGACTCCCTCTGTCTACCCAAGAACGTCAGAGGACAAAAATCAGTTAACCACCTAACTGAGGAACTCAATTTAACATTGCGCAATACCCTAGATGCAGTTGCACCCATAAAAACTAAAAACATTTCTCATAAGAAACTAGCTCCCTGGTATACAGAAAATACCCAAGGTCTGAAGCAAGCTTCCAGAAAATTGGACCGGAAATGGCGCCACACCAAACTGGAAGTCTTCCGGCTAGCTTGGAAAGACTGTACCGTGCAGTATCGAAGAGCCCTTACTGCTCCTATTTTTCCAACTTAATTGAGGAAAATAAGAACAATCCGAAATTCCTTTTTGATACTGTTGCAAAGCTAACTAAAAAGCAGCATTCCCCAAGAGAGGATGGCTTTCACTTCAGCAGTAATAAATTCAAGAACTTCTTTGAGGAAAAGATCATGATTATTAGAAAGCAAATGTAACGGCGTTCTTCGTTTGTAGAGAGAGAGGACCGAAATGCAGCGTGGTGATTACTCATGTTCTTTAATCAATAATAGACGATACATGAAATAACTAAATGAATAGGAAAACAACAAACGGAACGTGAAACCTAATACAGCCTATCTGGTGAACACTACACAAAGACAGGAACAATCACCCACAAACAAACAGTGAAACCCAGGCTACCTAAATATGGTTCCCAATCAGAGACAATGACGAACACCTGCCTCTGATTGAGAACCATATCAGGCCGAACATAGAACTAGACCAAAACATAGAAAAACAAACATAGACTACCCACCCAACTCACGCCCTGACCATACTAAATAAATACAAAAACAACGGAAATAGAGGTCAGAACGTGACAGTACCCCCCCCCAAAGGTGCGGACTCCGGCCGCAAAACCTTGACCTATAGGGGAGGGTCTGGGTGGGCGTCTGTCCGCGGTGGCGGCTCTGGCGCGGGACGCGGACCCCACTTTGCCATTGTCCTAGTCCGCCTTATTGTCCGCCTCCGTGGCTTACTCACCCTGCCCACCCCTCTCAATGACCCCACTGGACAGAGGGGCAGCTGCTCGGGACAGAGGGGCAGCTGCTCGGGACAGAGGGACAGCTGCTCGGGACAGAGGGACAGCTGCTCGGGACAGAGGGACAGCTGCTCGGGACAGAGGGACAGCTGCTCGGGACAGAGGGACAGCTGCTCGGGACAGAGGGACAGCTGCTCGGGACAGAGGGACAGCTGCTCGGGACAGAGGGACAGCTGCTCGGGACAGAGGGACAGCTGCTCCGGGCGGAGGGGCTCTAGCGGCCCCTGGCTGACTGGCGGCCCCTGGCTGACTGGCGGCACTGGCGGCCCCTGGTTGACTGGCGGCACTGGCGGCCCCTGGTTGACTGGCGGCACTGGCGGCCCCTGGTTGACTGGCGGCACTGGCGGCCCCTGGTTGACTGGCGGCACTGGCGGCCCCTGGCTGACGGGCGGCACTGGCGGCCCCTGGCAGACGGGCGGCACTGGCGGCGCCGGGCAGACGGGAGGCTCCGGCAGAGGCGCCGGGCAGACGGGAGGCTCCGGCAGAGGCGCCGGACAGGCGGGAGGCTCCGGCAGAGGCGCCGGACAGGCGGGAGGCTCCGGCAGAGGCGCCGGACAGGCGGGAGGCTCCGGCAGAGGCGCCGGACAGGCGGGAGGCTCCGGCAGAGGCGCCGGACAGGCGGGAGGCTCCGGCAGAGGCGCCGGACAGGCGGGAGGCTCCGGCAGAGGCGCCGGACAGGCGGGAGGCTCCGGCAGAGGCGCCGGACAGGCGGGAGGCTCCGGCAGAGGCGCCGGACAGGCGGGAGGCTCCGGCAGAGGCGCCGGACAGGCGGGAGGCTCCGGCAGAGGCGCCGGACAGGCGGGAGGCTCCGGCAGAGGCGCCGGACAAGAGGAAGGCTCTGGACGGATGGGCCGGAGAGACAGCCTGGTACGGGGAGCTGCCACCGGAGGGCTGGGGTTTGGAGGTGGTGACGGATAGACCGGGCCGTGCAGGCGCACTGGAGCTCTTGAGCACCGAGCCTGCCCAACCTTACCCGGTTGAATGGTCCCGGTCGCCCTGCCAGTGCGGCGAGGTGGAATAGCCCGCACTGGGCTATGCAGGCGAACCGGGGACACCGTGCGCAAGGCTGGTGCCATGTAAGCCGGCCCAAGGAGACGCACTGGAGACCAGATGCGTAGAGCCGGCTTCAT
The DNA here is from genome assembly GCF_013265735.2 of Oncorhynchus mykiss. Lineage (NCBI taxonomy): Eukaryota > Metazoa > Chordata > Actinopteri > Salmoniformes > Salmonidae > Oncorhynchus > Oncorhynchus mykiss. The sequence continues at coordinate 68,065,624 of NC_048571.1, read as the reverse complement.
GGCACTTGGCTCGATGCCCACTCTAGCCCGGCCGATACGCAGAGCTGGAATGTACCGCACCGGGCTGTGCACCCGCACTGGGGACACCGTGCGCTCCACAGCATAACACGGTGCCTGCCCGGTCTCTCTAGCCCCCCGGTAACCACAGGGAGTTTGCGCAGGTCTCCTACCTGGCGTAGCCATACTCCCTGTTAGCCCCCCCCCAAGAAATTTTTGGGGCTGACTCCCGGGCTTCCATCCACGACGCCGCGCTGCCTCCTCATACCAGCGCCTCTCCGCTTTCGCCGCCTCCCGTTCTTCCTTGGGGCGGCGATATTCTCCTGGCTGAGCCCAAGGTCCTTTACCGTCTAATTCGTCCTCCCAACTAGTATACTCCATGCCATTGCTGTCCATAACGTCCTCCCTTCGCTGCTGCCTGTTAACACGCTGCTCGGTCCGGGTGTGGTGGGTGATTCTGTAACGGCGTTCTTCGTTTGTAGAGAGAGAGGACCGAAATGCAGCGTGGTGATTACTCATGTTCTTTAATCAATAATAGACGATACATGAAATAACTAAATGAATAGGAAAACAACAAACGGAACGTGAAACCTAATACAGCCTATCTGGTGAACACTACACAAAGACAGGAACAATCACCCACAAACAAACAGTGAAACCCAGGCTACCTAAATATGGTTCCCAATCAGAGACAATGACGAACACCTGCCTCTGATTGAGAACCATATCAGGCCGAACATAGAACTAGACCAAAACATAGAAAAACAAACATAGACTACCCACCCAACTCACGCCCTGACCATACTAAATAAATACAAAAACAACGGAAATAGAGGTCAGAACGTGACAGCAAATTACGGACTCCTCTTTAAATCTGTGTATTCCTTCAAAGCTCAGTTGTCCTGAGTCTGAACAACACTGCCAGGACCTAGGATCAAGAGAGACACTCAAGTGTTTTAGTACTATATCTCTTGACACAATGATGAAAGTAATCATGGCCTCTAAACCTTCAAGCTGCATACTGGACCCTATTCCAACTAAACTACTGAAAGAGCTGCTTCCTGTGCTTGGCCCTCCTATGTTGAACATAATAAACGGCTCTCTATCCACCAGATGGGTGCCAAACTCACTAAAAGTGGCAGTAATAAAGCCTCGCTTGAAAAAGCCAAACCTTGACCCAGAAAATATAAATACGAAATGCTTCAGTCTGGTTTTAGACCCCATCATAGCACTGAGTCTGCACTTGTGAAGGTGGTAAATGACCTTTTAATGGCATCAGACCGAGGCTCTGCATCTGTCCTTGTGCTCCTAGACCTTAGCGCTGCTTTTGATACCATCGATCACCACATTCTTTTGGAGAGATTGGAAACCCAAATTGGTCTACACAGACAAGTTCTGGCCTGGTTTAGATCTTATCTGTCGGAAAGATATCAGTTTGTCTCTGTGAATGGTTTGTCCTCTGAGAAATCAACTGTAAATTTCGGTGTTCCACAAGGTTCCGTTTTAGGACCACTATTGTTTTCACTATAGTTTTTACCTCTTGGGGATGTCATTCGAAAACATAATGTTAACTTTCACTGCTATGCGGATGACACACAGCTGTACATTTCAATGAAACATGGTGAAGCCCCAAAATTGCCCTCGCTAGAAGCCTGTGTTTCAGACATAAGGAAGTGGATGGCTGCAAACTTTCTACTTTTAAACTCGGACAAAACAGAGATGCTTGTTCTAGGTCCCAAGAAACAAAGAGATCTTCTGTTGAATCTGACAATTAATCTTAATGGTTGTACAGTCGTCTCAAATTAAACTGTGAAGGACCTCGGCGTTACTCTGGACCCTGATCTCTCTTTTGATGAACATATCAAGACTGTTTCAAGGACAGCTTTTTTCCATCTAGGTAACATTGCAAAAATCAGAAACTTTCTGTCTATAAATGATGCAGAACAATTTAATCCATGCTTTTGTTACTTCTAGGTTAGACTACTGCAATGCTCTACTTTCCGGCTACCCGGATAAAGCACTAAATAAACTTCAGTTAGTGCTAATTACGGCTGCTAGAATCCTGACTAGAACCAAAATATCTGATCATATTACTCCAGTGCTAGCCTACACTGGTGTCTTGTCAAGGCAAGGGCTGATTTCAAGGTTTTACTGCTAACCTACAAAGCATTACATGGGCTTGCTCCTACCCATCTCTCTGATTTGGTCCTGCCGTACATACCTACACGTACGCTACGGTCACAAGACGCAGGCCTCCTAATTGTCCCTAGAATTTCTAAGCCAACAGCTGGAGGCAGGGCTTTCTCCTATAGAGCTCCATTTTTATGGAATGGTTTGCCTACCAAGGTGAGAGACGTAACTTGGTCTCAACCTTTAAGTCTTTACTGAAGACTCATCTCTTCAGTGGGTCATATGATTGAGTGTAGTGTGGCCCAGGAGTGTGAAGGTGAACGGAATGGCTCTGGAACAACGAACCGCCCTTGCTGTCTCTGCCTGGCCGGTTTCCCTCTTTCCACTGGGATTCTCTGCCTCTAACCCTATTACAGGGGCTGAGTCACTGGCTTACTGGTGCTCTTTCATGCTGTCCCTAGGAGGGGTGCGTCACTTGAGTGGGTTGAGTCACTGATGTGATCTTCCTGTCTGGGTTGGCGCCCCCCCTTGGGTAGTGCCGTGGTGGAGATCTTTGTGGGCTATACTCGGCCTTGTCTCAGGATGGTAAGTTGGTAGTTGAAGATATCCCTCTAGTGGTGTGGGGGCTGTGCTTTGGCAAAGTGGGTGGGGTTATATCCTTCCTGTTTGGCCCTGTCTATGTGTCGGGGGACTAGGGTCAGTTTGTTATATCTGGAGTACTTCTCCTGTCCTATCCGGTGTCCTGTGTGAATTTAAGTATGCTCTCTCTAATTCTCTCTTTCTTTCTCTCTCTCGGAGGACCTGAGCCCTAGGACCATGCCTCAGGACTACCTGACATGATGACTCCTTGCTGTCCCCAGTCCACCTGGCCGTGCTGCTGCTCCAGTTTCAACTGTTCTGCCTGTGATTATTATTATTTGACCATGCTGGTCATTTATGAACATTTGAACATCTTGGCCATGTTCTGTTACAATCTCTACCCGGCACTGCCAGAAGAGGACTGGCCACCCCACATAGCCTGGTTCCTCTCTAGGTTTCTTCCTAGGTTTTGGCCTTTCTAGGGAGTTTTTCCTAGCCACCGTGCTTCTACATGCATTGCTTGCTGTTTGGGGTTTTAGGCTGTGTTTCTGTACAGCACTTTGAGATATCAGCTGATGTACGAAGGGCTATATAAATACATTTGATTTGATTTGATATTGATTTGACTTTGCCAAGAGGCCCTGTGGAGATTCCGAAAGAATATGTAAGTGAAGAAGAATACTACTGTCACTCAAGAGGGTTCTGTGCAGTCATGGAAGTGGTGGACTCATAAGAGCAGAAAATGTGTCTGTGCCTGAAGTGAACCGTTGCTGCTTAATGTAGTGTGTTTCATATAATATGCATTGTGCACAAAGTATTCAACTCTGAGCACAGCAATTGGAGGTTACTAACACCCACTGTTGTAAAATGTATAGATCCAGAACAATGATAGGCAATCTGCTGTTTAGAACTCTTTTCATTTCAATGTGTCCTAAGCCTAATATGTCCTACTGGGAAATCCAAGTAATAAGTTATCACCATAGACTACAATCTCAATAATACAGCGACTAGATCAGGATCTAATCAGTGCTATAAAGTCACTGTAAATGTGACAGATTCCACCCCATACTGAGGAGACATATTACAGTAAAGTGTCTTGAAGAAACCCTTGTCATCCTTTTTCAACCTAAAGTGACCTGTATTAATTATCTGGCAGTTAACATTGTTTCAGCAGTCTAACCTATCAGTGTTCCCATCGCAGGGGTCAGTTCAGGGTCAGTCATTAAAAGCCTGGGTGTCTCTCCTCCACTAGTGGCTCATCTCACGGGTCAAATGTCATTTTACCAGATCCTGGCTGTATCTAAAAACATACAGTTGTTCAGTAAATAAATTCCTCACCTCCCTCTCAAATCTTATCCAAGAGCAGCCAAGGTTCCTCCCTCAGACCTCCTCCAATGAGCTTTGAGAGGGAGGCAAGGAATTGAGGGATGAAGCAAGGATTTCACAGCTAGTAATGTTTTCAGACAGTCCCACCAGACTCAAATCAAATCAAATCAAATGTTATTTGTCACATACACATGGTTAGTTGATGTTAATGTGAGTGTAGTGAAATGCTTGTGCGAGACCCTGGGTCGAGATCCAGGGTCTCGAGCTTGATGACGAGTTTGGAGGGTACTATGACGTTAAATGCTGAGCTGTAGTCGATGAACAGCATTCTCACATAGGTATTCCTCTTGTCCAGATGGGTTAGGGCAGTGTGCAGTGTGGTTGCGATTGCGTCGTCTGTGGACCTATTGGGGCGGTAAGCAAATTGGAGTGGGTCTAGGGTGTCAGGTAGGGTGGAGGTGATATGGTCCTTGACTAGTCTCTCAAAGCACTTCATGATGACGGAAGTGAATGGGATCTGAATGGGATCCCCTGCTCCCCACTGGTCAGTCAAAAAGGTAAAATGGATAGAGGTCAGTTCCCATTGGCAAGGGAACCACTGTATTAATGAGACCATTGAGAGAAATGTGAGTGAGGTATTACTCAAAGGATATGTTATTACCAGGATAAATACCAGCAGGAGAGTAAATTATGTGAATTAAAGTGGCATGGCTGAAAGTAGAATTGGGTAAACGTAACGCAAATGATCCAGTGCCTCGCTCGCTTTCTGACTTATTATTGTGCATTGTGCTTAAATATGTTTTATTAAAAACCCTGGGAGTGAGAGAGGATATTATATATAATGTGTTAGTCTTCAGATGCTCACTACAGTAGAGGTTGACCAGCATGGCTCCCAAAGAGGCTAATGTATTAATGAATTACTCAGAGTGCGACCCAAATAGCACCCTACTCCCAATGTAGTGCATTACTTTTGACCAGAGCCCTATAGGTCCTGGTCAAAGGAAGTCCACTAAATAGGGAATAGGGTGCCATTTGGAATGCAGTTGAATGGGAAATGGACAATGGAGCCTTGTTGGGCCTCAAGAACAGTGATGATGTCATTGTTTCCCAGGATCCTTCACTGCAATAACTTCGGGCTCAGAGTTGAGTTAGGAGCGATTGGATTTGGGAAAGAGAAGCTTCTCATTCAAGAGTCACAGAAATTGCTTCTTGGCTATGTTCAAAGTCCAGTTGTTGGCTGCCACAGGTCAATATCTTGTTCCAAGTGTCTGAAAGAATGCTCTTCTACAAAAATACCACACTGGAACCATGTGCTCTACTCATGATTGCAAATGCAGTGCCACTGCCAACATACCATTCTGATTTTGATCTGGTCTTTTACTGTGATTTTTGACCTGATTTTTAATGCTGTCTTTTTAATGCCCTTCATTGCGTGACTGCTTATTTTGGATGATGTTACAACTAATATCCTAACAGGAGTCATAGCCTTACTTGGAATCAGATATGACATGCAGTAATAGAATTTTAGTAAACTCTTCATATCATTCGTAGATACCATGAAACCTTCAGGCAATACAACATCTGTTGAACATGTCTTTTGACATTTGACCCTGTGCACAAGGTTTTGAGAATCAGCAGTACTCAAAAACAGAACGCCTCATGACACAGAATGGTAACAGTTAAAAGTCATCTTCTTCCACTGACTTAGTGGTAAGTCTAATCTTCAAACTGTCTTTGAAATGAAGGCTATGTGAGTCATGCAGAGTTATTGCTGAGTAATATTTTCCACTGGAGAAACATGAAAACCTATTATCTTTCATCATTCAGACAGCTGTGTCAAAACATAGCATTCAGTGTCATTGACCTTTATTTACAACTGTCAACATTGTTGTTAAAAACATCAGCCACGTTGAGGTTAGTGATATTATTAGGCCTACATCAGATAACAAAAAAAGCCCTCGTCTGTTATGAGGGACATATTCTGAATTGTGGTCTATAAAGCAGCCTTTCCAGGTCACCAGTGTCTGTGTGCTAACGAGGATGTGCCTCTTTCAATCTCATCATTTTGAAATCTGTCTTGTATCAGCAACACTGCTAAATATCTTTGTCAGATTCATGTGCATAACCACTGTAATGTAATTACCCTCTCTGCATGTGTGTGTATGTGAGGGAGTGTGTCTGCATGCATGTGTACGTGAGGGAGAGTGTATGCGTGAGTGAGAGACTGAGAGTGTGTGAGAGGAGGCGAGTGTGGGAGGAGTCTGAGATGACTTTAGCATCCAACTCTTCCTGGCTTGCTGCAGCAGACCGAGAACTTGCAGGAAAAAGGGCGGCTGGAAGACGCATTGAAAATCGCACGATGCAGCACTTGCGCATACACCCTGCTTCAAGGCAGTGGTTATATTGAAACATATCATATATTGAACATGCAGTAAATGCACATTATTATTTTTTATTTTTTTTACAGACATTCTAAAATGCTATGTTGACGACAGAGGGGAGTTATCCTTATTTGTTTTGCAGTTCAAAGTCGCATTGATCGCCTTGCAACCTCAAGTGCAAATTGGGACACCGAAGTTCTTTGAAACGCATGAAGCCCATCCTGCTTTATGTATCTGCCGAAGAGATTTGTAGGCTACGTTGTGGTGTCTTATTAAGGCGAAGTCTACAGGCTTCCATAATTAATTCTTAAAGAATCATGTCATCCCATACGAGGGTCAAGAAGGACAAGGAGATTATTGGGGATTACGAGACTCAAGTGAAAGGTTGGTACATAGAGATCCCATCAAATTACACATGTCTGGGTTGGTATTTGCTTGTGTTTTGACGTTCAGGTTAGACTAATTTATTAGCCTAAATGTATCTGGAGGGAGCAGCAGTAGCCAAGAGTAGAATTGCATAACTTGGAATTCGGGAGTGAACGACATTGATGGCATCAACAACATGTTGTTTTTACTTCACCATAAATATAAGCATTTTTTACGCGCAATTGTCTGTTTTCTGTTGTCGTGTGAATTCCCATGGTCAAGAGGTCCCTGAAGCCAGATAAACATCTATTTTCATCAGATAATAACTCCTATTCAACACCATTTCAGTAAAAGCTCTGCATAATGCACCTTACATATTTGCTAGGTGAGTCGGTCTAGTCTGCCCTACCAAACAAGAGACAACTGCATTTGGTCAAAAATGAGTTATTTACTTTTTTTTAACATTAAATGCATGCTTTATCTTGTGGACAAATATCCGGCCTCCATTGTGTTGTGTATTGGAGAAAATGGGGGGGGGGGGGGGGGGGGGGGTCATGTTCGCAGTAACTGCAAAAAGTTTAGGTGAAACCAAGGGAAAAGGCAGTAACTGCCATCACACACGTCAGTTACTTACTGCCTTTTACCTTGGCTTCACTGAGCTTTGTGCTGCTGTGTCTACGGTTGACCTTGGTATTATTTATTGTTCTTCGTTGATACAAGTATCAAACTATATGACAAGGACAGCTACATACAAATAAATATATTAACACAAGTTTGTTAAAAACAATCGTCATGGAAACGTATTCCAGTGGGTGTACCAAGCAAGAAGGCAGTAACTGCCGTCTAGGGACAAATGTCATGTTAGAGGTCAGGGTCAATATGAATAAAAAATAACAACAGACAACCACATCTCAAATGTTCTGCCTACAATTCAGTTGGCTGGACAATAAAACAACTTTGAAGTCATTTTTCTCAGTTTCACTCCAGTTACTGCTCTTTTGCTTGGTAGGGCAGTAGTGCATGGACACTTTCCCACGGAATAGTGAAAATGCACAACACCACATTATGCAGTAATAACATGGTCCACAATATGTAGGGAACTTTATTGTTAATTTGTCCTTAACAAGGGAGAGAGATAGAAAGTGTGTTTGTGTGGCCCGTTTTTCCTTCATATATAGAATGTAATAGATTATTTTACTTTCAGAGCCGAGGTCATAATTACACCAGCTGGTCTGTTGTAGTAGCCTAGTGTCTCAGAGACTAAAGGTCATGACCTCTGACCTGATCACAGCCTTCTCTGACCTATACAGTGGATCATCATCTTAATGCATGACCTGGTGAATCCCAAAATAGCCCCTCGCCACTACCAACTCATTCTGAATGCCCTCCGTGCCACGTGTAGGTGACAACTCCTAGGGGTGACTTAAATAGAGTAACCTCGTATGAACCATCCTGATCACGCATGCTTACATTCTTTTTGCTACACAGATAGCAGAATGTAAGCTTGTGAGATCAGGGTGGTTCTATGGGGCTATCAATAGAGTGGCGAGGGTATTAATGAATAAATCCATCAACTTCGGGACACACTTGTGATGCAATTTATGTTCCACATTTAAATAATAATGAAATTCTAATGAACAAATCCCCCTTGCCATTTAACAAGAAGTAAACCTCGGTAACAGTTAAACATTGGAGGTATTTAAATTGTTTTATGTATCAAGCCTCGAAATCAGGCACAAACAAACATACCTGTAGGGTGTCCAATCCAAAACGCCTATTTTGAACAATGGGTAAAATAACATGTTAATTGTGTAGATAATCCTTTAAGAAAAACAATGGTCCAAACCTCATGTCTCTATCATAATCTGTTCAATTACCCTTGTAGGATGTTTTACCCCTTGTAGAATGTTTTACCCATGTAGGATGTTTTACTCATGTAGGATGTTTTACCCATGTAGGATGTTTTACCCATGTAGGATGTTTTACCCATGTAGGATGGCCAAAATTCGGGTGACTAAATCAATGGCCAGAGAAAAAAGTGGTCAAAAATAAAGAACATTGCAGAGCATTATGTCAGCTAGGCTGGATGCTTTGCGAGAATGAAGGCTACTTAACAGGCTCACTTTCCTGTTGAATTCGTCATCTTTCTTCTCAAATCCGCAGGATTTTAAACAATATAGAGGTAAAATAGATATTGATTTTGAGACATGACATGTAGTATTTTCACATTTTAGTATACGCTTTTCAAATTAATGTTAAATTCCTGTTCTTTTTATAGGATTTCTCACAAAAACAAGTGTATCTCTGTGAAATGTCAACAGAGCATGGAGCATACTACATTTTATTTTCAAAGCCTTTTACATTTATTTCAGCTCATGTTATGCCAATTTAGCTTTTTGCGACCAGCAGAAACAACTGAAGACGACCACCACAACATGTAAATTCCTCATGTCGCTGCCAGAAAGCTGCATAATCATATGTTTCCCCGCACTTTGGGCAGACTGGGTGGACACCATAGCACATGTAATACTGTATAATTTGGCACACCTCTCAATTCTTTAGTATGAAATTGCGCAAACTCCAAACATATTGCTGTGTGTGTTGGGATAGCACTTCCCTCTGGAACCTGCATCCATGCTGGCTCGGTTGAAGTGGCTATCGAAGGGTCTAGTTAGCCAATACACTCTCGATCATTTTCACTCCCTAAGCTTTGGGACACTTGCTCATATTGCGGAGGTGGAGTGTGAACGCACAAATGGAGGGCCTACGGGAAGTGGGTGATTTGGGATTGAGCCACCATCTTTTCACTTCAGTGTCATTTCAGTAGAATTCATACGATATCCATCGATTCAAAGAAAGAGATGGGATGAGAAGAGATCTTTCAAAGATGTTTTGGGATGACAGTGACCAGGGAGGGCCTTGTTAATCAGTAACATTCTATCATGTTAGGCCCCAGAGTAAGTTAATGCAACGTAAAACATTTTTTTTTACACTCACGAATAGGAAACGTGTTAGTGCTGGAACTATAGAGGGTCTGGCTGGGGAATCTCTCTATCAGCAAATAGCTCAGAAACACCATAAATAATATATGTTGTCAGCATAAATTATGGAACTATGAAAGGGTTTTATTGTCTGACTGCTGCTGCTAAATATGTGAGTGCATCTTAAATGGCACTCTATATCCCTACATAATGCACTACTTTAGGGTGCCATTTGGGACTCCACCTGTGACTGTAGAAGATGGCTATATCTAATTTGTGGTCTCCTGAGTGGCACAGCGGTCTAAGGCACTGCATCTCAGTGCTAGAGGTGTCACTACAGACCCTGGCTCGATTCCAGGCTTTATCACAACTGGCTGTGATTGGGAGTCCCATAGGTCAGGGCACAATTGGCCTAGTGTCGTCCAGGTTAGGGTTTGGCCGGGGTAGGCCATCATTGTAAATAAGAGTTTGTTCTTAACTGACTTCCCTGGTTAAATAAAAAAATATCTAAAGTCAACCCAGCAGAGTTTAATATAGTGTAGCTAGCTGTAGATATCTCTACTGCACTCCTCTAAAGCTGATGGCTGCTCCAAGGTGACGCATTAAGAGGATGAAGGTTCAGTACACCCTCTTATTCATGTAAAAAGCCACTTATAGTACAGTGAGTGCATGCATTTTTAGTAAGTGTATGTGATCCCTATAATAATTGAACCTACAACCAACCTTGGCATTGCTATAGCTGTGCTCTTACCAACTGAGCCACACAGGATCACATATAGAATCCTCTACCCTCCAACATGTTTATTGAAGAAGCTTGTGGAAGAACAGCTGAGCAGACAATATAGCACTCAAGACAATAACAGTCTGATGAAGTCCAGAATGACATAGTTTGATAGATGACACAATGGAAAGACCCTCTGTTAGACATGTTTGTAACCAACAACAATCTACACACTTTTCCTCTGTCAATCTACCTTGTACTAAAGAAAGATATACATCGATCTTATCTCTCCACCAAAGTGTGAGATGCTGTGTGAAGTAGATACCAGACACGTGTAGGGTATTATCACACTTGGATTGAAATATTGTTAGCAATTTTAGACTGTACTTGCAGCAAACACTGAAACCCTCTTATCACCCCTTGTGGGGGCAGGGTATGACCGTAGTGCATCATGGACAATCTGAGCTGCTCTCGCTGCTTTTTAATGAGACCTGGAGGTACACACTGTAGCATGTTGATGTAGTTTGCTGAAGTCTTGGTTGACTCCTTGAGTGTGTTGTGGGCGGACCAAGTAATTGGGCGTCACTCTAAAGCGGGAAGGTGGAATAAACGAGTCAGGAGTAAGTTTTCTTGATTGAACACAGTTCTCTATTGAGGGCACTGGGTCAACACAAACACTCCAACATAATCAATGAAAATCTTCCAAGAAAAAACATACATCTTCTTCTCCAGATGAAACAAGAACATAATAGGATTATCTTTAAACTACAACAAAAAGTCACGGGATTGTCACCGTCTTAGTGGTTCTTCCTGGATAGCTCCTCTATCTCGGTGGCCATCTTCCAGAGATAGTTTTCCCCCCTCTCTGCTGGTTCCATTCTCTCTCTTATAGGGGAAGGAGAGTATGTCATTAGTACCGTCAGCTGTGCTTAATTGCCTCTGGTTACCTTGTCTCCCATGCCTTGTTGGGCTACTATCCATGAGCCCAGCCTGCCCTCTGGTGGTCCTTCCACATACCTTCCCCCCCAGGACCGAACCGGAGGGTCGGGCGCCAGACGCACCGTCTTGGTCGCATCGGGACAGCGCGTCTGCATTCCCGTTCCTCCATCCGGCCCTGTGGATGACATGGAAAGAGAACGGTTGTAAAGACAAAAACCATCTAGCTATTCTGTTGTTATTGTTTCTCTTACCAGCCATCCACGTGAGGGGCGCATGGTCAGTAACTAATGCAAACCTCCGACCCAGTAGGTAGTACCGGAGATAATCGAGGGCCCACTTGATGGCTAAGGCCTCTTTCTCTACGGTCGCATACCTCTGTTCCCGATCGCTGAGCTTCCTACTAATGAAGAGAATCGGCTTCTCTTCTTCACCTTTACCCTGAGCTAGTACGGCTCCGAGCCCTGTATCCGAGGCGTCGACCTGCACAATGAACTCTTGTGAGAAGTCCGGAGCCTGTAGAACAGGATCAGAACACAGCCATCTTTTAGCAATTGAAAGGCCTCTTCCGTCTCGTCTTTCCACTCTACCTGGTTTGGCAGGTTTTTCCTGATGAGGTTTGTGAGGGGGTTGGCAATGGTTGCATATCCCGGGATAAAACGGCGATAATATCCTGTTATCCCTAAGAAGGCCCGAACATCTCGCTTGGTCCGGGGTCGAGGCCAGTCACGAATTGCCCTTTTCTTCTCTGCCTGTGGGCGTATTTTCCCATTCCCCACGGTGTACCCTAGGTATTCCGCTTCGGACAGGCCCAGGCAGCATTTATTTGGATTGGCTGTCAACCCTGTGGCTTCCAAACTCACGAGCACCACCCGTAATCGCAGGAGGTGACTATCCCAGTCCTCGCTGTGGATGACCACATCGTCTATGTACGCCGCTGCATACTCTTGATGGGGCCGTAAAATGGCATCCATGAGGCGTTGGAAAGTTGCAGCGGCACCGTGCAGTCCGAAGGGCATCCTCACATACTGGAGAAGCCCCTCTGGGGTGGCGAAGGCAGTCTTTGGGCGATCCTCCGGAGCCACCGGCACTTGCCAATATCCCTTCGTCAAATCCAGGGTAGTGATGAACTTGGCCTTTCCTAAGCGCTCCAAGAGTTCATCCACGCGGGGCATGGGATACGCATCGAATGTAGAGATGGCATTCACGCCCCTAAAGTCGTTACAGAGTCTCATACTACCATCGGATTTGGGGACCAGGACTATGGGACTGGACCACTCACTCGTCGAGGGCTCGATCACGCCCATCCTCAACATTTCCCTCACCTCTTTCTTAGCGATGACTCGGCGAGCCTCAGGAATCCTGTAAGGGCGGATATGCACCTTCTTGCCGGGTTCAGTGTGGATATGGTGGAACAGGACATCTGTTTGTCCTGGGAATGGAGAGAATATTCGACCGAAGTTCATAATCAGCTTGTCTAGCTGTCTTGACTGCTCCGGTAGGAGAGTTTGGCCACGGCGCACCTGTGGTAGAGCCTCCTCTTTTCCTTTGCCCTCCAGGGCCATCAAAGCCACCTCCTCCTCTCGTCCATGGTACGTCTTCAGCAGGTTTATGTGATAGAGTTGGACCTTCTTCCTCCTGTCAAGTTGCTTGATGAGGTAATTGACCGGTGAGACCCTTTTCATTACCTCGTAGGGCCCCCTCCACTGCGCCAGCAAGCGATGTTCGGCCGTGGGCACAAGCACCATCACTTTCTCTCCCACGGTGAACTCACGGGGGGTCGCGGACTTATCATAGGCCCGGCCTTGTGTCCTTTGGGCCTTCTCCATATGCTCCTTGACTATGGGCCACACTGCTGACAGGCGGTCTCTCATCAGGGTAACGTGTTCTATTGTGGATCGAAAGGGGCATGGTTGGGTCTCCCAGGTCTCCTTGGCTAAGTCGAGGATCCCTCGACAGGGTCTGCCATAGAGCAATTCAAACGGAGAGAATCCAGTGGATGCCTGGGGTACTCGCAGGGCAAACATTAAGTGTGGGAGAAGCATGTCCCAGTTTTTCCCGTCTCGGGACACCACTCTTCTCAACATGCTTTTAATCGTTTTGTTCAAGCGTTCACACAACCCGTCTGTTTGAGGGTGGAATATGCTTGTACGTATCTGTTGAACCTGATATAACCGATACAAGTCCTTCATCAACTGGGACATGAACGGGGTTCCTTGATCGGTTAAGATAGTCTTGGGGAGGCCCACACGAGAGAACATCAGGAATAACTCCTTGGCAATTCCCTTTGACGACATGTTACGCAGGGGTATGGCCTCCGGGAACTTGGTAGCGTAATCTATAACCACTAGGATGTACTCGTGTCCTCTGGCGGATTTTGGGAGGGGTCCTACGAGGTCCATAGCTATGCGTTCAAAGGGAGTCTCTATGATGGGAAGAGGAATCAAAGGGTTACGTAGGTGTGGCCGTGGGGCTGTACGTTGACATTGATCACACGTCCTACAATACCTGGCCACATCCCGGGTGACCCGGGGCCAATAGAATCTCTGCATGATTCTGTCAATACTCTTGTCTCGTGCCAGGTGTCCTCCTAGGACGTGGGAATGGGATAACTGTAGAACTGTATCCCTGTATGGCCTAGGCACCATTAGTAATTCCTGGTTTTCCCCCCTTCGTCGTACGACCCAGTATAAGAGACCCCGCCTGATTGCATAGTAAGGAAGAGTGGGCTCACCTGATCCGTCAACATTCCTCCCGTCGATCTCCTTCACTTTCCTCATGGCCTCCCTTAGGTCTGGGTCTCTATGCTGCGAGGTGCCGAACTGTCCCTTTAATTCCTGGGGCAGGTCGACCTCGGTAGAGGGATGTGGAGGATGTTCCACATCCCCATCAGGGGTGACCGAGGAGAATCCCTTCCAGGTTCCCTCCTCGGATGGAGCTTCAAATATATCCCTTAGCGCCTGGTTGCTCCTTTCTTCCTGTGTTGTGTATAACCCTTCACATGTGTCTTCATCGGTGGTTTCCTGGAATATCTGTCGTAAACGTTGGGTCGCTATTTCTTCCTCTGCTGCAGAGGACTACTTGTAGGACTACTACCTCGGGCTTGGATTTTCTCTTCTTTCCTGTCCCCCTTCTTCCCGTACATAACGTCATCTGCCGAAGCTCCTTATATAGGGGACAGTCTCTCCCGATCAGTAATGGCACCTTCAGCTGGGGCACTTTCCCTGCCCTGACTGTACACCTTCCTTTTGGAGTGAGAATAGGCAGATTCACAGTGGGGTAATAGTGGGTGTCTCCATGGATACAGGATACGGCTACTTTGTCTGGTAGCAGTGTTGCGGAGGTCACCATCCGCTCCTCTACTAACGTAACCATACTTCCTGAGTCGAGAATAGCTACCACATCTTGTCCTTCGACTTGCACCTGAATCTCTGAGGCTGGGGCTATCTCTGCTAAACAACAGTGTTGATCCTGCCCCCTCAAAACGGGATGTTTGGGAATAGGCAGTGATGACTCCGTGACCATGGGCTCATCCTTGCTAGGACATTGTGGGGCATAATGGTTGGGAGACTGACATTTATAACACCGACCCTGCTGTGTGGTGGCTGACTTCTCCCACCTCCGGGGGGGGTTTGGACGTTTCGGTGGCGGGCGCGCCGGGGTGAGTCGTGGTACGGGATTGGAAGACTCCTTCCCTTCCTCCTTGTCACTTTTTAACAACTCCCCTGTAGACCGATATGTTTCCACCGCCTGGGCTATGTCGTCGGCTGACAACGGGTTGGCTTGCCCCACAACCCTTTTTACGTCACTGGGTAATTCTCTCAATATCTTGTCCACTACGAGAGTCTCTATCACATGTCCTACTCCCTTTCCAGGTTCTAGCCACTGTTTCGTCAGTCGTATTAACGCGAAGATCTGGGCACGGACGGGTTGATCAGCTGTATAGGTCCATTGATGGAATTTTACAGCCCTATCTCTGGCAGTCAGCTGGTACCGGGACAGGATCTCGGTTTTTAGTCGCCCATAGTCCGCAGCTTCGCGGGAATCCAGGTCAAAATAGGCTTCCTGAGCCACCCCGGTCAAAAGAGGGGCTAATGCGCTCGCCCATTCTGTGGGCGGCCACTCTTCCAAGGTGGCCGTCCTTTCGAAGGTCATGAGGAAGGCCTCAATATCATCCTCCTTGGAGAGACGAGGTAAGATGGCGTGAGCAGCCGCTCTTGGCTTAACTCTAGGTTCTTCTCGTCGGCTCAGCTGTTGTTGCAGGAGTTCTATGGTTGTCTGCTGTGCCGTGATCAATTGTTGTAGTAGGGCGTTATCCATCGTTCTTGAATGGTTCCTCCGGGTCTACTGGAAGAATCTTGATTTACTCACTTATCCTTGTGTCACTCGTCCACCTAATACCTGCATTCTCCACCAATGTGAGCGGACCAAGTAATTGGGCGTCACTCTAAAGCGGGAAGGTGGAATAAACAAGTCAGGAGTAAGTTTTCTTGATTGAACACAGTTCTCTATTGAGGGCATTGGGTCAACACAAACACTCCAACATAATCAATGAAAATCTTCCAAGGAAAAACATACATCTTCTTCTCCAGATGAAACAAGTACATAATAGGATAATCTTTAAACTACAACAAAAAGTCACGGGATTGTCACCGTCTTAGTGGTTCTTCCTGGATAGCTCCTCTCTCTCGGTGGCCATCTTCCAGAGATAGTTTTCCCCCCTCTCTGCTGGTTCCATCCTCTCTCTTCGAGGGGAAGGAGAGTATGTCATTAGTACCGTCAGCTGTGCTTAATTGCCTCTGGTTACCTTGTCTCCCATGCCTTGTTGGGCTACTATCCATGAGCCCAGCCTGCCCTCTGGTGGTCCTTCCACAGTTTGTTTGTACGCTCGTGCATGTGTGTGTGCATGCCTGCGTTAATCAATGTCTGTGTACGTATGTGTGATTGTGGGTGTGAGAGGACGTGTGAGTTTCAGGAAAAGCTTTTAAGTTGACAGCTCATTTGCCAGGCTGTCTGGGATCAGTTTAGTTGGGTGTAAGAAGGGCTACAAGAGCTACACTCTGGCATCGGGGTCAAATAGTGCTGAGTAGGTAGCTGACTCAACAGCATTTACTGTAGTGCAGTCAGCTGTCAGTCCTCCATTTATGGACCTGCAGCAGATTTCTTGACAATTATGTGTTCTTTCTTGGTAGCCTGGTCTCAGATCAGTTTGTGCTGTCTTGCCAACTCCTACGGTCAATGTCACAGCTCCAACATTGACCATAGGAGTTGGAAAGACAGATCTGGGACCAGGCTACTTTCTTGGGAGAATTTGACTTCAACATTGTTGAAGGACCAACCGACATAATGTTACCATGATGTTAGTCAATGGCGCTATACCTGGCTATGTCATGACAGATGACGTCATTAGTTACCTTGTCATGACACTGGATGTTGTATGTATGGTATGTGGTCCAACCACTCATTAACAAGCCAGTCACTTCCTATGAATGATGCGTTAACTGGTATGTGTCAGAATTAACCCAAACCAGCCGCCATTAATGGTGTAATGTGTGATTATATAGTACAGTACAGTGTGATTATGGAGCAGGTAAGGAGTTCAGACTGGAATAGACCACAGTCCCTTGTTCTGTGCACCGATGTCTTTGCATGAGTGCATGTACAGTATATGGTATTTTGACAATTAATGATTATGGAATTACTCAGCCTGCTTTCATATTAATTTCCTATTGTAGCACTAGCTCACTACAGTGCCTTGCGAAAGTATTCGGCCCTCTTGAACTTTGCGACCTTTTGCCACATTTCAGGCTTCAAACATAAAGATATAAAACTGTATTTTTTTGTGAAGAATCAACAACAAGTGGGACACAATCATGAAGTGGAACGACATTTATTGGATATTTAAAACTTTTTTAACAAATCAAAAACTGAAAAATTGGGCGTGCAAAATTATTCAGCCCCCTTAAGTTAATACTTTGTAGCGCCACCTTTTGCTGCGATTACAGCTGTAAGTCGCTTGGGGTATGTCTCTATCAGTTTTGCACATCGAGAGACTGACATTTTTTTCCCATTCCTCCTTGCAAAACAGCTCAAGCTCAGTGAGGTTGGATGGAGAGCATTTGTGAACAGCAGTTTTCAGTTCTTTCCACAGATTCTCGATTGGATTCAGGTCTGGACTTTGACTTGGCCATTCTAACACCTGGATATGTTTATTTTTGAACCATTCCATTGTAGATTTTGCTTTATGTTTTGGATCATTGTCTTGTTGGAAGACAAATCTCCGTCCCAGTCTCAGGTCTTTTGCAGACTCCATCAGGTTTTCTTCCAGAATGGTCCTGTATTTGGCTCCATCCATCTTCCCATCAATTTTAACCATCTTCCCTGTCCCTGCTGAAGAAAAGCAGGCCCAAACCATGATGCTGCCACCACCATGTTTGACAGTGGGGATGGTGTGTTCAGCTGTGTTGCTTTTACGCCAAACATCACGTTTTGCATTGTTGCCAAAAAGTTCAATTTTGGTTTCATCTGACCAGAGCACCTTCTTCCACATGTTTGGTGTGTCTCCCAGGTGGCTTTTGGCAAACTTTAAACAACACTTTTTATGGATATCTTTAAGAAATGGCTTTCTTCTTGCCATTCTTCCATAAAGGCCAGATTTGTGCAATATACGACTGATTGTTGTCCTATGGACAGAGTCTCCCACCTCAGCTGTAGATCTCTGCAGTTCATCCAGAGTGATCATGGGCCTCTTGGCTGCATCTCTGATCAGTCTTCTCCTTGTATGAGCTGAAAGTTTAGAGGGACGGCCAGGTCTTGGTAGATTTGCAGTGGTCTGATACTCCTTCCATTTCAATATTATCGCTTGCACAGTGCTCCTTGGGATGTTTAAAGCTTGGGAAATCTTTTTGTATCCAAATGCGGCTTTAAACTTCTTCACAACAGTATCTCGGACCTGCCTGGTGTGTTCCTTGTTCTTCATGATGCTCTCTGCGCTTTTAACGGACCTCTGAGACTATCACAGTGCAGGTGCATTTATACGGAGACTTGATTACACACAGGTGGATTGTATTTATCATCATTAGTCATTTAGGTCAACATTGGATCATTCAGAGATCCTCACTGAACTTCTGGAGAGAGTTTGCTGCACTGAAAGTAAAGGGGCTGAATAATTTTGCACGCCCAATTTTTCAGTTTTTGATATGTTAAAAAAGTTTGAAATATCCAATAAATGTCGTTCCACTTCATGATTGTGTCCCACTTGTTGTTGATTCTTCACAAAAAAATACAGTTTTATATCTTTATGTTTGAAGCCTGAAATGTGGCAAAAGGTCGCAAAGTTCAAGGGGGCCAAATACTTTCGCAAGGCACTGTATACTAGCCAGACTTGAGAAAACAGTTTCTAGTGTGTTGGAAGTGGAACCCAGCTGCAGTCTGTTAGCTAACCTTGGTTTGCTTCCATACACATATTTGCATGCATTCCAAAGAACCTCAGTCGACCAGCTCGACTCCAGTCACACGCCGTTAAACAAACCTCTGGAAGTACTGCATGCAGCAAGGCACTGCCGTCTACCCTCAGTAGCACTATCTGCTAGTACCCCCCCACTCCTACTCAACTGAATGAGGGTTAGTTGACCTGGATCATGGGTCATTTCCGTGCCTAGAGAACACTCCCTCTAATGTCATTAGACTCTTTTGGAGTCAATCCATTTAGGTCTTACGCTTAAATGCTTCATTTGGTTTGATCTAATTAGATGCATGCATACATTTCATAGATAGATAAGCACATAGAAGCCATGGCAATTCAGGAAACATTGTTGTAGATCTGTTTTTACCAAAAGATCTTTCAGATTGGAAGATAAAGTAAGAGCAACACATTTTACGACAAACAAACTGCCTTGTTGGCGCCTTGGGTCGTAAAAACAACTGTGATGTTGCAGCACAGTTGCGCAATATGTTAGTAAGTAAAGGTGCCTGTTATTTACAGTAGTCTTGCCACAGAGGAAGACATTATTGCAGTTTTGTTTCCTTTGATTATTGTAGGAAGAAGAATGAAGAGGGTGTGTTTGTGTGTGTAGCATGTGTTCCTCCTGTCTGTCCCCACCCCATAATGGGGTGGCAGGGTAGCCTAGTGGTTAGAGCGTTGGACTAGTAACCGGAAGGTTGCAAGTTCAAACCCCTGAGCTGACAAGGTACAAATCTGTCGTTCTGCCACTGAACAGGCAGAACGACCCCCTAGGCCGTCATTGAAAATAAGAATTTGTTCTTAACTGACTTGCCTAGTTAAATAAAGGTAAAATAATGCATGTACATCTGTATTCCATGACTGTCTGGGCCAGTTAACACCCTTCTGCTCATCATTATTATTCATAATGAAAACGTGCTATGACTTATGGTTTAATTGGAATAATGTCTTGCCAACTCTGTCTTGCCAACTCCTATGGTGTTTGACGTGACAATTACCATAGGGAGCACAAACAAACCTGGGATCAGTATAGGCTACCACCTATACTGCAGCCTGCCACCCACTCTGTGTGCTATGCTTTCACCCTCCCTCTCCCTTCTCCTCTCTCCTTCTGCACTTCTGGTTGTATGTCTGCTGCTATGGTAACATCAACAATCAATGTGAAAATCAGCAACAGATTAAGGTGGAATTGACAGAGAGGAGTAGGTAACTGAGCTGCACTTCCTAACCTCCTGCCAAATGTATGACCACATTAAAGATAAATATTTCCCCACAGACTCACAAATAATTAGAATTTGTGAATTCAACCAAAGAGTGTGTAAAAACATACAGTACTATAGTTATTACTGATCACCCAAGACAAGCATTCACAGGAAACTGCCTCACTGCCATACTTTGTGCCAAATTATGTTGGAGTGTCAGTCTGTGTTAGGTGTCATGTGATCAGCCACGCTTGGATAACAGTGGAGAGCGAGACAAGCCCAGAGAGATTGGCACTGGCCCACAATGTAGGCTACCCCTCTGCCTGTTGACTTATTTGCAAATTCAAGCCTGTCGCAAAAGACCGTTTGAAATGTAGCCTACACGTTTTGTGCTTTTGTTGGAAGCAGTAACTCCCCATACGTATCTATAACTGGGCTAATAACTTGCTAACTAGCAAATAACTTGCTAACTAGCAAAGAACATCAACACATGGCAAGCCTAGTGGTTAGAAAGTTGGGCCAGTAACTGAACGGTTGGTTGCTAGATCGAATCCCTGAGCTGCCAAGGTAAAAATCTGTCATTCTGCCCCTGAACAAGGCAGTTAACCCACTGTTCCTAGGCTGTCATTGTAAATAAGAATTTGTTCTTAACTGATATGCCTAGTTAAATAAAAATAAAATGTGCACACTGTGCTCTTATCTGAACTGATCTGAAATGCGCATTAACTGAAAGACCGCTCATGGGCTACCCATGCCAATAGAATTCTACTCCGTTGCTCTCTGCCACTGCCTATAACAAAATCACAGACTCAATCTTGCAAAGTTAGATTTGTTTGTTGCATTGAAAAGGGGCTGTTATAATGTTGATTCAATCACTGTCACAAAGCCTGGAGTGGTGGGTGTGGAGTCAAGCTCAGAGAGCAGACGATAATGGGGAAACCGGACTTTATTACGGCCTCCAATATGAACCCCCAAAACAGCAGGCGAATAATCAAAAATTGTCCAACCCAACACAGGGCACAAACAGACAGGAACACTACACGCAACAACCTCGACTAACAGAAAACAAGTCCGCACAAAAACAGACGGGCCTAACAGGCTTAAAAGTCCTGAATCAAAACAAAATAAGAGACCGGTGCAACCAATAAGACAAAACAAACAGAAAAGGAAAACGGGATCGGTGGCAGCTAGTAGACCGGCGACGATGAGCGCCGAGCGCCGCCCAGGCAGGGGAGCCACCTTCGGTGGGAGTGCGAGGCGCAGGGCGATCAGGGGGCGAGGCGCAGGGCGATCCGGATGGAGGCGGTGAAACTGCCTCAGTAGTGATGGATCCAAGATGTCCCCCACCGGTACCCAGCACCTCTCCTCTGGACCGTACTCCTCCCAGTCCATGAGGTACTGCAGGCCCCTCACCCGGCGTCTCGAGTCCAGAATAGAACGTACAGTGTACGCCGGGGACCCCTCGTTGTCCAGAGGGGGCTGAGGGACCTCCGGCACCTCACCTTCCTGCAGGGGACCAGCCACCACCGGCCTGAGGAGAGACGCATAAAACGAGGGGTTAATACAATAGTAAGAAGGAAGCTGTAACCTTTAAATTGCCCCACACACTGCGACCCCGCTTCCGGGAGGGCAGGCGGAGGGGCAGGTTTCGGGTCGAGAGCCAGACCCAGTCCCCCGGTGCGAAAACGGGCGCCTCACTGCGGTGCCGGTCAAAGCCCCTCTTCTGCCGTCCATCAGCATGTTTTAGTGATTCCTGGACGGCTCTCCAGGTCTCTTTCGAGCGCAGAACCCACTCCTCCACCGCAGGAGCTTCGGTCTGGCTCTGATGCCATGGGGCCAGGACTGGCTGGTAGCCCAACACGCACTGGAACGGTGACATGTTAGTAGAGGAGTGGCAGAGGGAATTCTGAGCCACCTCCGCCCATGGGACGTACCTCGCACATTCACCAGGCCAGTCCTGGCAATACGACCGCAGAAACCTACCCACATCCTGGTTCACTCTCTCCACCTGCCCAAAACCCGAGGTCAGGCTGTTCGAGACCCCCAGACGTTCCATGAACGCCCTCCAAACTCTGGACGTGAACTGGGGACCCCGATCAGAAACAATGTCCTCAGGCACCCCGTAGTGCCGGAAGACGTGGGTAAACAGGGCCTCCCCAGTCTGTGGGGCCGTAGGGAGACTGGGCAACGGGATGAGACAGCAGGACTTAGACCGGCGACGACGACCGCCGAGCGCCGCCCGAACAGGCAGCCACCTTCGGTGGGAGTCGTGACAATCACAGAAAAAACTTTGATCTATGTAGTGCAAACTAATGGGGTGAACTCAGTGAAGTTAAATATCTTATCTTCTTCTTCATCTATGAAATCATGGCAGTCCAGTGCACGATCGATCATGATCTGCCCAATTCTGTACTACCATGAAAAAACTAACTAACTAACTAAACTAACTTCTACCACACCCTCACCCCCAAAAACCCTCCCCAACCCATTAAACTTGATCTATATCATGCTGAAACACTCAACCCTGTTCAGCATGTCAACAACCATTTCAACAGTAACATATGATACTCCCAATATCTCTTTTGCCATCTCCACAATAACCTTCAACCTGGCATTTCTGCTTTCCACAACCCGAGTCATATTGATAACCTTACCTTTGACACCACACATTCATGAGCACAAGATTTCTGAACAGGCCTCGAAACCCTGTCAGACCATCAGAAGCACCATCCCCGACAGTAGGTCCACTTCTGTCCATGTAAGCTCCGTCAGTCCGCACTGTAGTTCTACCAATCGTTTTTACGGCCTCTGCATATGATACATCATGAATGGTGCTATACCTCTGAGCCTCTCTAGCCTCTCTCTGTACATGGCATCCACCAAATGCTGCAGTGTGTTCTACCCCACAATTACAGCACTTAACCTTCACATTGCTTCCACATTCACCGTAATCATGCGTCCCTCCACACTTGGCACATCTTTTATATATTTTACACTGATCAGCTACATGTCCCATTCTTTGGCATTTAATACACAGCAGTGCAAATGGGACAAATTATTGAACATTTAAACTAAGGAATCCTATCTGTACTTTTCCCGGTACTTTTCACGGCAAGACTTTCTCAAACCTCAGCATCACTGATAAGCGTTCACTTCTTTAACCCTATTTTCTGCTGATCAACCTTTTGGCCTCAATTACTTTGCTTCCTTCACATTTTCTTTAATATCATCTATGGACTTAGATATTGGGATTCCAGGGATGACTTCCCTTCAATCTAGCATAAGCACCAGGGACATGGCTTTTAATTTTCTTCCAATTAAGCGTTTCCATTTTCAGAATCTTCTTTTGCTGAGCCCGGCTACTACACAATATTAACAATCTACCATTTCCAATTAACCAAGCTCATTTCACTTCACCTACCTCTTTCTCTACGGCATTAGTTAGTCGGATAAGTGAGGCCTTGTGGTATCATCAAACACTATCACCACTTTCTACTCCAACACATCATTACTCTTGCTTCCTACCTTGGCCCTCTTCATGCTTTCTTTACTAGACGCTCCACTGCTTTCAATATCATGATCTCTCTTCTTCCTATGTCTTTCCACAACCAACCATTCAGATCCTTGACTCTCATCCTCCAGCTCCATATCATCTACTCGCCGCCATTTCCCGACACTGTGTTCGGTCTGTTAAAAAGTGTCAGAACTTTGGTGCCAATCTCGTATGTGTCTCCGCAGCATGGCATTTCTTCTGCGTGGCAGTCCTGGAGGAAGTGGGCTGCCACGCACGTGCACAGTTTAGTGGGAACATTGCTCTGCAGCAGGGTTATTACTAGCCAAAGCTATTTTCACGATAAGCAGACCTCAGGTTTCTGTAGGAGTCTGGACAGGCAGCCGGGTTGGATGGCGACCAGACAGCGGTCAAGATGTTGCAACACAGCAGCTGAGCCCCAGACAGACAGAACAGGACTAGCTACTACAGTAATTGTGGGAAGGAGAAAAGTGCATTATTGTATTACTGTATCTCTAAACAAATCTGCTACTCCCTATTTCAGGTTTTCCCAAACTTGGTGTTGGGGCCCCCGCTGAGTGCACATTTTGGTTTTTGCCCGAACACTAAACAGCTGAACAAAATAATCAAAGCTTTATGATGATGATGTGGTGGGGGGGGGGGGGGGGGGGGATGCAACACTGGACTGACTTAATAGGTGTCTGCAATTATAGTAATGGAAAGACCGATTCAGAGACACTGGTTACAGCCGTGGTGATAGAAATCACTTTCTATTTGGGAAAATACCTCCATATATGTAAGCACATTAGCTACAGGACAACATATCTACACTGTATATATGTACTGTACCTGCTGCACAAGCATCCACATTGCACACCAAAATACATGTAATTATATCCGTACGAATCCAACTGTGTGTGTGGTGAAACAACAGCTGTAAACATCCACCCTCTACTCAGTCCAGAGAACTGACTTGTCTTAAGCAACCAGAGGCTTTCTTTCTGTTTTTTTTTTCTTCATATTTCATTCTGTTTTTAAACTTACCCTCAGGTTTCTGGGAGTAATTCATATTTGGGTTCAAATCCTTGTGAAACCCACCAGACCAGAGCTGTAGCCACTCAGCTTTTACTGACGAAAACAAACACTGTGGATCCGTTCCAAATGGCACCCTATAACCCACATAGTGCACTATGTTTGACCAGAGCCCTATGGGCCCTAGCATTTGACAGGCAGACAGGCTTTGTGCACTAATTAATGAAGTCTCACTGACTGTGCCATGGGCTTTGGAACATCTGAGTCATTTTGGCAAAACACATCAGCTACCAATTAGAGATATTAGTCTGAACTCACCATTGAATAAAATAAACATTGCTCCAAACTACTATAGTGCCTGATTTGACTAAATCAGATCACATTTTCTTATTCTAAGGTAGAAACAACGAGCCCTACATTACATTACATTACGCTTTCCTACAATAATGCAACTATTAGGGCCTTGTGGTTGTATTTATTTATTGAACCTTTATTTAACTAAGTCATGTAAGAACTAATTCTTATTTACAAGGACGGCCTACCAAAAGGTAAAAGGCCTCCTGCGGGGACGGGGGCCTGGGATTAAAAATAAAAATAAAAAAATACAATAAATATAGTACAAAACACACATCACAACAATAGAGACACAACACTACATAATGAGAGACCTAAGACAACAACATAACAAGGCAGCAACACGTGACAACACGGCATGGTAGAAACACAACATGACAACAACATGGTAGCAACACAACATGGTAGCAGCACAAAAACATGGTACAGACAGTATTGGGCTAAGTCAACAGCACTAAGGTCAAGAAGGTAGAGACAACAATACATCATGCAAAGCAGCCACAACTGTCAGTAATAGTGTCCATGATTGAGTTTTTGAATGAAGAGATTGAGATGAAGCTGTTCAGTGTAAGTGTTTGTTGCAGCTCGTTTCAGTCGCTAGCTGCAGCGAACTGAAAAGAGGAGCGACCCAGGGATGTGTGTGCTTTGGGGACCTTTAACAGAATGTGACTGGCAGAACGGGTGTTGTATGTGGAGAATGAGGGCTGCAGTAGATATCTCAGATAGGGGGGAGTGAGGCCTAAGAGGGTTTTATAAATAAGCATCAACCAGTGGGTCTTGCAGAATAGTATTGTAGAATAGTATTTTGCTATGTTATACATTTACAATTGACATTTTAGTAACATTTAGCAGACACTCTTATCTAGAGCTACTTACAGTTGGTGCATCTAGTGTGGTTCATGTGTGTTTCACAGTTCTCACCTGTGCATTGATTCTGTATGTGGTTTTAGGGCTGTACTTCAACTCTGTAGAGGCCTGCAGCATCCAGAGAATAGTGGCTATCAAGTGTACCCTCCTTCCATAGCCTTTACTGTTCTATACATAACTAGAGCTAGGGCTCTAGGAAGGGAAACATCATGAGGCTATTATCTTTATCACACTGATCACATTATAATATCAACCAGTCATTTGATCTTCACATGTAAAGGTAAGGTAGAGGTAAAGGTAAAGTCCCCCCTTACCTCAGCTCGCTGGTCACCATTGCATCTCCCACCTGTAGCACACGCTCCAGCAGGTATATCTCTCTAGTCACCCCCAAAACCAATTCTTTCTTTGGCCGCCTCTCCTTCCAGTTCTCTGCTGCCAATGACTGGAACGAACTACAAAAATCTCTGAAACTGGAAACACTTATCTCCCTCACTAGCTTTAAGCACCAACTGTCAGAGCAGCTCACAGATTACTGCACCTGTACATAGCCCACCTATAATTTAGCCCAAACAACTACCTCTTTCCCTACTGTATTTAATGTATTTATTTATTTTGCTCCTTTGCACCCCATTATTTTTATTTCTACTTTGCACATTCTCCCATTGCAAATCTACCATTCCAGTGTTTTTACTTGCTATATTGTATTTACTTTGCCACCATGGCCTTTTTGCCTTTACCTCCCTTATCTCACCTCATTTGCTCACATCGTATATAGACTTGTTTATACTGTATTATTGACTGTATGTTTGTTTTACTCCATGTGTAACTGTGTCGTTGTATGTGTCAAACTGCTTTGCTTTATCTTGGCCAGGTCGCAATTGTAAATGAGAACTTGTTCTCAACTTGCCTACCTGGTTAAATAAAGGTGAAATAAAATAAAAATAAAAATAAATAAACATGGAGTACATCCCAAATGGCACCCTATGGTCCATAGTGCACTACTTTTGACCAGAGCCCTATGTAGGGAATAGGATGCCATTTGGGATATATACATATATTACATGATTTGATTTTCCACTCTATTTTTACACAGTAGGGTTGCGAGGCTGCCTGACACTTTGTTACTGCTCCTTTCAGCAGCAGATACAGGCTATTAATTGTCTATTGAGAGACTCTGGCTGTTGTCCAAATGGCAACCTTTCCCCTATGTAATGCTGTACCTTTGAGCAGAGCCCTGGTCAAACATAGTGCACTACATAGGGAAAAGGGTGCCATTTGAGACACAGGCACAGAAAGGTGCCCTTGTCCCAACCCATGACTGTATATATGAATGGACAAAGCCATCGATCATGTGACACCATTCATTCCTATGTGAAGACTTAATTGCGCATTGAAGCCAAATTAAGTAGATTAAGATGGCGTCTAATGGACACATAACATGCGCAGTTTGAACTACTCTAGGAAGTGTCTCATTGAGTACCTCAAGTTGAAGGCTGACCGGGGTACTGCAGGCTGCCTTTAGCAACTAAATTAACCTTACAACTCCTTCAGTTCAAGGACATTCATCTGGTGTATTAGAACCAATTATTGGTACAATGATTGTCTTCTTTTTTTATAAACACAAAGAGATTTCCATTCACTATAATGGGGGATCCTGTTTTCTGCTAACAATGCCTGAAGTACCGCGGTCGGCCTTAAACTTCAGTGGCTTCAATGAGAGCGGGCAGTCATTCTCCCCTGGTCCTAGCACAATATGCTAATAAATAGAAGGGCTGCTGGGTGGGAACAGAACACAGAACATACTGGAACACAGAAGAGGAACTCTGGCCACACCAGTGGAGATGCCTCCAGGGTCCTGTATCCAGGCAACTAGGCAGCCATGGAGACCATGTGGATACATTTCCAACAAGGCGGCTGAGAGAGTGAGGGCACACACTTTTGCTCACACACACACACACACACACACACACTTTATTCATCAATACAAAAAAACGCCATTGAGAAGTAAACAAAAGTGCCTTTCATATGCAGGGGGGGCAGAAGAATCTGGTTCATTGATATATTTCTACAGACTTCCTGTCTGTTTGCTGAGTAGTGCATGATGAGAAAAAGGCTGCCATGCTGGAGACTTGGAGTGGCTCAGTCATGATCTCCATATTTTTGGACAGGTTCTGTTAAGGGAATGAAGAGAAAAGCTCACCACCACATTATGGGAATACTGCATTGGACTATTTGTTCATCTTCAGAATCTAAAATGTAGAATACAGATTTTCTTGTTTTTGTTTTGTTTTACAGTATTAGTTGGATGATGTGTGGACATGATTTTACAGAGCTGCGTGTGTGTAGAGTGTGTGTATGCATGTGCGTCTTTGTCCATCTATCTGTGTCCACATATGTGTGTGCGTCTTTGTGTGTCTGTTTGAGTGTGTGTTTGACTGCTCATAGCTGCAGTAGCAGCCTACATGTGAGATGCATGTCTGCTGATTTAGGCAGATAGGATGGAGAATGGAATGTAGGTCAGGCCTCTGAGATCTACACATTGTGCTGCGAGGGACCACAAAAAAAGAGTTGTCATTGTCATGGATCCCTCTGGAACTTTCATTGCGCACACCTGGTCCCTATTCCCAATGATTGTATTTGTATATATGTTCCCTTTGTTCACCATGGTGCTGTTGATTATTGTTACAATGTCCATTGGTGCGTGTGAGTACCTGTGCTGTGTGTTTTGGTTTGCGTGCCCTTGTGGATTGCGCAGATGATTACGGGTCTCGTCCCGTGTGTTAATCATTGTGCGTGTGTGTTATTTATTCGAGGTTCTCCTCGCTCTTTTGTTTGGGTTTCAACCCTGTGTTTTTGTTACGTGTTTGTTTGGTCTTCATCCCCGTGCCTTTACACGGCACGCCAGAATTTGGGGTATAATAAAAAAACTTATTACGCATTCCTGCGCCTGTCTCCCGAATCTCTTCATACCAACGTGACAGTCATCCTAAAAAAGTACACATTCTTTGAATTAAAATATGCGTTCTGCGATTTCTATTTATGAGGTTTGGAAACTCACTGCTCCAATTAATATGGAAAAAAGAGTTTTTACCTAAAAATACATAGAATGTAAAAACCCTTGCAGTCTGACGTCACATTTTTTTGGGCCACCTATGTCCAAACAGTAAAATAATGTTTTCTTAAAATTAAATTAAATATTTAAAAAATAAGGATTTTGGTAAAACGTTTTTAGTGTACATCTAAATGACTAAAAACAGATGTGAAGTATGTAGAAAAGATAATGGACCCAAATATTTCTCAATAATATCATATTTGAGAACTGATAATCACAAAAATAATAGCTTGACTCTCAGGAAGAATGTAAAATCCCCCAAATGATGCATTCAGGAGTATTTTTGTCATGGCATGGGGCCCCAATTGATTTTGTTATAATGTTTGAGTCACTCAGATATCATAAGCCTTGGCAAGATGTGTATAATTGCAGGAAATTTGCTTTAAAACCACACATTGTTCTCTCAGCCACATGGCAAAATGTGTAGAATATATAGACCCAATAACGTAAAAACCCTTGCAGTCTCACATCGATATTAAAAATAATCATATATTTAATCAGCATATAGACATCAAACTCCTTCAATACACTATAATATGTTTGAAGAAGTTACCAAAAGGAATATTAATACATTTTTGTATAGTAACCATGGTTATGTAGTTACTGAATGCCTGTATCTCCAAAGCACTGGTGTCAGCATAGCCACACCTGTGCCACAGTGACTTACAGTGGATTGAGTGACACAGTGTGAGGTGATGCTGATATAGTCTGCTCTCTTGCTTTCTCTCTCTGCTGTCTGCAGGCTCTGGCCTGAGCTGGCCAGCAACTTGGCTACAGTATTCTACAGCAATCATGGCGAGCCCAGCACAAAACAGCATAGGCCGTGACACCCCAGTCAGGAGCATAGAACAATCGCCGTTCGCGGAGGACCACAAGATCAAACCCACAGACACACAGACACACACATTCCCCGTCTAGGTCTAAAAAGGGCCTAAAATGGCCACTTTCAAAATGTTGTTATAGTTTGTGATACAAATGTAAAAATAATGTCAAACATCCTTCCTCCCAATGAAGTTTCTATGTGAGAATTACCTGAACAATCTGAGATCCCAAAAATAATTTGGGGCTACGCTGGCATGGAATCGCCCATATTTGATATTACCATTCAAAAGTATGGATTTGACTTTTCATTTTTTTCTAAGGTAATATCTTAGTTGTACTGGGAAACTTTATGTGAAGTGACATTTTAAGTCATTATG
The DNA here is from genome assembly GCF_013265735.2 of Oncorhynchus mykiss. NCBI lineage: Eukaryota > Metazoa > Chordata > Actinopteri > Salmoniformes > Salmonidae > Oncorhynchus > Oncorhynchus mykiss. Next base: position 68,035,468 of record NC_048571.1, on the reverse strand, counting down.
TGAATGTGTAAATAAAATACCATAGACATTAGGTAAGGGGTAAATTGTAACTGACCTACAATTGCTAATTTGAGTCTAATCTGAGTCTTGAGAAAGTACAGCAATAATTATTGTCATCAACTATACCAATCACAAGACCTCTTCTTACTGATCAAAAGGATATATGATTAGATATAGTAAATGGGGAATGTTCTACAGGTCAATAAAAAAATAAAAAAAGAGGTGGCAAGAATATTCACTTTAGGCCTCGAAAAACTAAAACAACAAATAATTGATGGGTACTCCTACACTAAAACTTCTAACCAAGCATTAGCTAATTGAATAACAGCTTTCTATGTGGTTTCTAATTTGAGTTATTTAGCTATTACTACTGACCCTGTGTTACTTTTAGCCCTCGCCTCCCCTACCATTATTTTTGTGAAATGTATCATTTACCTCCTGTATGCCTGCCCTTACAAGACACTTTTACCTTTTCACACTGCCCCTCTTTGAATCTGTCCTTTCCTCCTTTCTAATTGGCAGAGATCCGTAACCAATTGGTGGAGCAGTTCCGTTGTCTTGAACAGCAGTCGGAATCCCGGCTACAGCTGCTGCAGGACCTGCAGGACTTCTTCCGCCGCAAGGCCGAGCTGCAGCTGGAGTACTCTAGAGGCCTGGACAAACTGGCTGAGCGCTTCTCCGCCAAGATACGCTCCTCCAGGGAACACCAGCACTTTAAGTGGGTACTGTCGAGTGTGTGTATGTGTGAAGGCTTCTCTCTGTCTGGTAACCCTGTAATTGTGTTTTTGATGTATATTAGGACTGTATGATGAACAGCAATTATATATTTTATACTGATAGAAAGGGAGGTGTGTGTACTGTCTGTCTGGTAATCCTATCTTCTTGTATTAGTCTAAAGAGGGAGAGAGGGGGAGAGGGAGAGAGAAAGAGAGAGAGAGAGGGAGAGAGAAGGAGAGAGAGAGAGAGAACAGGATAGCCAAGAAAGCTTGTGGCTTCAGACCACTAGAAACTATTGTGCCTTTCGCATCTAGGTCAAACTCATTATCTTCTCCTTCTCTTTTTATGTGTCTTGATGTCATCCCCTGCTTATTTACACACATTCCCTACTATAAAACACAGTATCATATGGGCAATTCTAATTACAAATTGTGCGGTTGGGGCAGTCATTACCAAATTTTGTATCTGCACTGTTCTTATAGCAAAGGTTTTTTTGCTAAATGTTCTCTGTACCTTATGCTTAGAGTTGTATGGTTTGTTAGACTTTGAAATCAATGGATTTTGTTTGGCATACATTTTAAAGTCTGAGTCTCAGTGTAATTCCATTACAATGAAAAACAATGGAAAAATGCAGTAGAACTGGCTTCGAGGTCCAGAGTTGAGTTTGAGGGCTATATAGTTCCAAGCTTCAAGCAGTAATCCAATTCAGCAGTACTCAAAAATGCATATAAAAAAGTTCAAAAACACACGAGAAATAGAAATAAGGAGAGCACGAGAATGTAGGTAAGCTACAGTTTAAGTCGGAAGTTGACATACACTTAGGTTGGAGTCATTAAAACTCGTTTTTCAACCACTCCACAAATGTCTTGTTAACAAACTATAGTTTTGGCAAGTCGGTTAGGACATCTACTTTGTCATTTTTCCAACAATTGTTTACAGACAGATTATTTCACTTATAATTCACTCTATCAAAATTCCAGTGGGTCTGAAGTTTACACACACTAAGTTGACTGTGCCTTTAAACAGCTTGGAAAATTCCAGAAAATTATGTCATGGCTTTAGAAGCTTCTGAGAGGCTAATTGACATCATTTGAGTCAATTGGAGGTGTACCTGTGGATGTATTTCAAGGCCTACCTTCAAACTCAGTGCCTCTTTGCTTGACATCATGGGAAAATCAAAATAAATCAGCCAAGACCTCAGAATAAAAATTGTAGACCTCCACAAGTCTGATTTATCCTTGGGAGCAATTTCCAAACGCCTGAAGGTACCACGTTCATCTGTACAAACAACGGTACGCAAGTATTAACACCATGGGACCACATAGCCGTCATACCGCTCAGGAAGGAGACGCATTCTCTCTCCTAGAGATGAACGTACTTTGGTGCGAAAAGTGCAAATCAATCCCAGAACAACAGCAAAGGACCTTGTGAAGATGCTGGAGGAAACGGGTGCAAAAGTATCTATATCCACAGTAAAACGACATAACCTGAAAGGCCACTCGGCAAGGAAGATGCCACTGCTCCAAAACTGCCATAAAAAAGACAAACTACAGTTTGCAACTGCACATAGGGACAAAATCATACTTTTTGGAGAAATGTCCTCTGGTCTGATGAAACAAAAATAGAACTGTTTGGCCATAATTACTATCGTTATGGTTGGAGGAAATAGGGGGTGGCTTGCAAGCCGAAGAACACCATCCCAACCGTGAAGCACGGGGGTGGCAGCATCATGTTGAGGTCGTGCTTTGCTGCAGGAGGGACTGGTGCACTTCACAAATGGCATCATGAGGCAGGAAAATTATGTAGATATATTGAAGCATTATCTCAAGTAGAGGTCGACCGATTAATCGGAATGGACGATTTATTAGGGCCGATTTCAAGTTTTCATAACAATTGGAAATCGGTAATTATGGACGCCGATTTTCTTTAATTTAATCTTTAATTTAATCTTTATTTAACTAGGCAAGTCAGTTAAGAACCGTCATTGAAAATAAGAACACATTCTTATTTTCAATGACGGCCTAGGAACGGTGGGTTAACTGCCTTGTTCAGGGGCAGAATGACAGATTTTTACCTTGTCAGCTCAGGGATTCAATCTTGCAACCTTACGGTTAACTAGTCTAACGCTCTAACCACCTGCCTCGCGAGGAGCCTGCCTGTTACGCGAATGCAGTAAGAAGCCAAGGTAAGTTGCTAGGTAGCATTAAACTTAATCAATCATAATGACTAGTTATAACTACACATGGTTGATGATATTACTAGTTTATCTCGAATGTCCTGCGTTGCATATAATCGATGCAATGCGCATTCGTGAAAAAGGACTGTCGTTGCTCCAACGTGTACCTAACCATAAACACCAATGCCAAATCACCAAACACCAACACCAAATCAATGCACAGAAGTATATATTGTTAAACCTGCATATTTAGCTAAAATAAATCCAGGTTAGCAGGCAATATTAACCAGGTGAAATTGTGTCACTTCTCTTGTGTTCATTGCACGCAGAGTCAGGGTATATGCAACAGTTTGGGCCGGATGGCTCATTGCAAACTAATTTGCCAGAATTTTACGTAATTATGACATAACATTGAAGGTTGTACAATGTAACAGGAATATTTAGACTTATGGATGCCACCCGTTAGATAAAATACGTAACGGTTCCGTATTTCACTGAAAGAATAAACGTCTTGTTTTCGAGATGATAGTTTCCGGATTCGGCCATATTAATGACCTAAGGCTCGCATTTCTGTGTGTTATTATGTTATAATTAAGTCTATGATTTGATGGAGCAGTCTGACTGAGCGATGGTAGGCACTAGCAGGCTCATAAGCATTCATTTAAACAGCACTTTCGTGCGTTTTGCCAGCAGTTCTGCTGTTTATGACTTCAAGCCTATCAATTCCCGAGATTAGGCTGGTGTAACGATGTGATGTGAAATGGCTAGCTAGTTAGCGTGGTGCGCGCTAATAGCGTTTCAAATGTCACTCGCTATGAGACTTGGAGTAGTTGTTCCCCTTGCTCTGCATGGGTAACGCTGCTTCGAGGGTGGCTGTTGTCATTGTGTTCCTGGTTCAAGCCCAGATATGAGCAAGGAGAGGTACGGAAGTTATACTAAAGTGCTTATAAGAACATCCAATAGTCAAAGGTATATGAAATACAAATGGTATAGAGAGAAATAGTCCTATAATTCCTATAATAACTACAACCTAAAACTTCTTACCTGGGAATATTGAAGACTCATGTTAAAAGGAACCACCAGTGTTCATATGTTCTCATGTTCTGAGTACGGAACTTAAACGTTAGCTTTCTTACATGGCACATATTGCACTTTTACTTTCTTCTCCAACACTTTGTTTTTGCATTATTTAAACCAAATTGAACAATTTTCATTATTTATTTGAGGCTAAATTTATTTTATTGATGTATTATATTAAGTTAAAATAAGTGTTCATTCAATATTGTTGTAATTGTCATTATTACAAATACATTTAAAAAAATTGTCCGATTAATCGGTATCGCCTTTTTTGTCCTCCAACAATCAGTATCGGTATCGGCGTTGAAAAATCATAATCGGTCGACCTCTAATCGCAAGACATCAGTCAGGAAGTTAAAGCTTGGTCGCAAATGGGTCTTCCAAATGGACAATGACCCCAACCATTCTTCCAAAGTTGTGGCAAAATGGCTTAAGAACAACAAAGTCAAGTTATTGGAGTGGCCATCACAATGCCCTGACCTCAATCCCATATAAAATGTGTGGGCAGAACTGAAAAAGCGTCTGCGAGCAAGGAGGCCTACAAACCTGACTAGGTTACACAAGCTCTGTCAGGAGGAATGGCCAAAATTCACCCAAATTATTGTAGGAAGCTTGTGTAAACATCTCACCCACTGGGAATGTGATGAACTAAATAAAATGACATTTCACATTCTTAAAATAAAGTGGTGATCCTAACTGATCTAAGACAGGGAATGTTTACTAGGAATAAATGTCAGGAATTGTGAAAAACAGATTTAAATGTACAGTGGGGCAAAAATGTATTTAGTCAGCCACCAATTGTGCAAGTTCTCCCACTTAAAAAGATGAGAAAGGCCTGCAATTTTATTCATAGGTACACTTCAACTATGACGGACAAAATGAGAAAAAACAATCCAGAAAATCACATTGTAGGATTTTTAATGAATTTATTTGCAAATTATGGTGGAAAATAAGTATTTGGTCACCTACAAACAAGCAAGATTTCTGGCTCTCACAGACCTGTAACTTCTTCTTTAAGAGGCTCCTCTGTCCTCCACTCGTTACCTGTATTAATGGCACCTGTTTGAACTTGTTATCAGTATAAAAGACACCTGTCCACAACCTCAAACAGTCACACTCCAAACTCCACTATGGCCAAGACCAAAGAGCTGTCAAAGGACACCAGAAACAAAATTGTAGACCTGCACCACGCTGGGAAGACTGAATCTGCAATAGGTAAGCAGCTTGGTTTGAAGAAATCAACTGTGGGAGCAAATATTAGGAAATGGAAGACATACAAGACCACTGATAATCTCCCTCGATCTGGGGCTCCACGCAAGATCTCACCCCGTGGGGTCAAAATGATCACAAGAACGGTGAGCAAAAATCCCAGAACCACACGAGGGGACCTAGTGAATGACCTGCAGAGAGCTGGGACCAAAGTAAAAAAGCCTACCATCAGTAACACACTACGCCGCCAGGGACTCAAATCCTGCAGTGCCAGACGTGTCCCCCTGCTTAAGCCAGTACATGTCCAGGCCTGTCTGAAGTTTGCTAGAGAGCATTTGGATGATCCAGAAGAAGATTGGGACACTGTCATATGGTCAGATGAAACCAAAATAGAACATTTTGGTAAAAACTCAACTCGTCAAGGACAAAGAATGCTGAGTTGCATCCAAAGAACACCATACCTACTGTGAAGCATGGGGGTGGAAACATCATGCTTTGGGGCTGTTTTTCTGCAAAGGGACCAGGACGACTGATCCGTGTAAAGGAAAGAATGAATGGGGCCATGTATCGTGAGATTTTGAGTGAAACATGGATGGGTCTTTCAGCATGACAATGATCCCAAACACACCGCCCGGGCAACGAAGGAGTGGCTTCGTAAGAAGCATTTCAAGGTCATGGAGTGGCCTAGCCAGTCTCCAGATCTCAACCCCATAGAAAATCTTTGGAGGGAGTTGAAAGTCCGTGTTGCCCAGCAACAGCCCCAAAACATCACTGCTCTAGAGGAGATCTGCATGGAGGAATGGGCCAAAATACCAGCAACAGTGTGTGAAAACCTTGTGAAGACTTACAGAAAACGTTTGACCTCTGTCATTGCCAACAAAGGGTATATAACAAAGTACTGAAATAAACTTTTGTTATTGACCAAATACTTATTTTCCACCATAATTTGCAAATAAATTCGTTAAAAATCCTACAATGTTATTTTCTGGATTTTTTTTCCTCATTTTGTCTGTCATAGTGGAAGTGTACCTATGATGAAAATTACAGGCCTCTCTCATCTTTTTAAGTGGGAGAACTTGCACAATTGGTGGCTGACTAAATACTTTTTTGCCCCACTGTATTTGGCTAAGGTGTATGTAAACTTCCGACTTCAACTGTATATACAGAGTCAGTTCCAGGGATAGTGCCAATATCATATTTACAATGTGCACTGATACTGGAGTGGAAGGGTTAGATATGTATATGAGTAAGGTGACTAGGCATCAGGATATATGATAAACAAAGTACAAGCAGCGTACTCTAAATGATGATTGTATATGTGTGTGTATAGAGTGTGTGTGTGTTGGAGTGTCAGTGTGAGTTTGCATAGAGTGAGTGTGCAGAGTCAGTGTAATAATTCAAATCTAATAGAAGGGTCAGCTCAGATCGTCCATGTAGCCATTTTGTTAGCTATTTAACAGTCTTATGGCTTGGGGATAGAAGCTGTTAAGGAGCCTGTTGGTGTCAGACATGTTGCTTCAGCACTGCTTGAAGCGGAGAATAGTCTATGGCTTGTGTGGCATGAGTCTTCAACAATTTTCTTGGCTTTCCTCTGTCACCGTCTGATAAAGAGGTACTGGATGGCAGGAAGCTCTGGTGTACTGGGCTGCCTGCACCACCCTCTGTAGTTCCATGCGATCGAGGGCAGTGCGGTTGCCCTACCAAGCAGTGATGCAGCCAGTCAAGATGCTATCAACAGTGCAGCTGTATAACTTTTTGAGGATTGACATTGACTGGTGGGGACAGAGCATTTGGGAGCAGTTATATAAATAAAATCCTAAGTGTGTGTCTGTGTGTGTGTGTCAGCTCTGGAAGAAAGAATCTCAACATTACAGCGGTAAAAGCGAGGTGGGGTACAGCATAGGGGAAAGATGTGGGTATCCACCAGCCACTGTGACCAAAAAGGGCATTTCCCACCTTGGCCGTGCGTGGCCACACAGTCGTGGGTAACCTGGAGTATAGGACAGGACTAAGCACACACCCCTGTGGGGCCCCCATGTTGAGGGTCAGCGTGGCAGAGTTCCCAGTTGCAGAGGAAGGTGTTTAGTCCCAGGGTCCTTAGCTTGATGATGAGTTTGGAGGGGACTTTGATGTTGAATGCTGAGCTGAAGTCAATGACTAGCATTCTCACAGATGTACAGTATTCCTCTTATCTAGGTGGGTGAGGGCACTGTGGAGTGCAGTTGAGATTGTGTCATCTATGGGTCTGTTGCAGCGATGATGGAGTTGATGTCTGCCATAGCCTGCCTTTCAAAGCACTTCATTGTGGCAGGTAGCCTTAGGAGAGTTTGAAAACGACCGTGAATATGCATGCCAGCTGTTCTGCGCATGCTCTTAGCACACACCTTGGAATACCACACGGCCTTACAAGTGTTGACCGGATTAAAAACCTTTCTCACGTCGGCCTCTGAGAGCAAGATCACCCAATCCGCTGGTCAGCGAGGCATCATTGGGCAGATCACAGTTGGGTCTTCCTTTTGTATTCCATAATAGACTGCCACATGCGATGGGCGGCGGAGCCTGTGTAATAGGATTCCACCTTGTTCCTTTATTGTCTTTTTGCTTGTTTGACGGCTCTGTGGAGGTCATAGCGGAACTTCTTGTACTTGGGTGTGTCCTCAGCCATAACCTCAATGTTGGCTGCAATAGCCCTGTGTGCTGTAGCTCTGTCCTTTAGCTTATCGCTAACCTCTGTTTTAGTCCAGGGCTTATGATTGATTCACTGTTGGGACAACATCGGCGATACATTTCCTAATGAAGCCGGTGGCGGAGGTGGTCAGCTCGTCAATGCTATCCGCAGAGTCCGGGAACATATTCCAGTCAGCACTAGCAAAGCAGTCTTCTAGCGTAGCCTCTGATTCGGAGGACCATTTCTCAATGGAGAGCGTCATGGGTGCTTCCTGTTTGAGCTTTTGCTTGTAGGAAGCAGGAGTATATAGTCATGAACTGATTTGCCGAAGGGGGGACGAGAGAGGGCCTTGTGTGCTTGCTTGTGGGTTGATTAACAATAACAATTAACAATTGACTAAAAATCCGCGATTTGGAGGTCATCCATATTATTATCAAGAGACTGTACATTAGCCAATAGAATGTAGGGAAGAGGTGGCCAATTTTCCCTTTGCCTGAATCTCACCAGGGCTCCCCTCTCCTGGCTCTTTTTCACCTGCTTTTCCTCTTGGATAGCCTGAAAATAGCGTTAGAATTACAGATGGGTCGAAAAATGAAGCTGCAATTGAGGTGATTATCTGCCGATCTTATGTTCAAAAGTTCTTGTCGATCATAAGAAATCATAGCTGAGACATTTTGTGCAAAAAAAAGTAAATATAAATAACAAAATAGCAAAGTCCGGTTTGAGCTCGCAAGATGGCAGCCATACAGTGACATGCTGACCAGACCGGACACGTTGCGTGCGCGAGCGTCGCAAGATAAACGTAGAAATCCATGTTATTCAATTATTGCACACACACTGCTTGCGCGCGCCAACAAGCGTCTGCGATGCCAAGGGCTAAAATAGAACTCCGTTCTATTTCTGACGCAGATCGCGCTGCAAGTCCCGCCTCTCCCATTGGTTTATAGACGCAGGTACCCATGTGCCAAATATATGCACGATGGCGCACGCGCGCAGCCGGTTTGGGTTGTGTGTAAGGAGCCACCTTCTTTGCTGCTTCACTGAGCTAACAAAGCCTGTAGTGCCTTTCACATGAAGCTCTAACAAGCTGTCCTTTTGGTTGACATACTCCTCAGACTAAGCTGTCCTTCGCAATGGCAGCATCTCAAATGGCACCCTATGATATTGACATACCTGTACTTCTCAAGACTAAGATGTAATTTATATTGACATACCCCTCAAGACTAATTTTAAAAAGTAGATCTTCCAAGAGGGGTCAACAGGGGTCATACCGTATTCACTCACATATTGTCGATTATTACAGTTAACCTTTCTGATCTCCCCATCCCGGATCCGGGTTCGTGAATACAGACTCAAGCTCATTACCATAACGCAACGTTAACTATTCATGAAAATCGCAAATGAAATGAAATAAATATGCCATCTCTCAAGCTTAGCCTTTTGTTAACAACACTGTCATCTCAGATTTTCAAAATATGCTTCTCAACCATTGCAAAACAAGCATTTGTGTAACAGTATTGATGGCTAACGTAGCATTTAGCATTAGCATTCAGCTGGCAACATTTACACAAAAAAACAGAAAAGCATTCAAAAAAATCATTTACCTTTGAAGAACTTCAGATGTTTTCAATGAGGAGACTCTCAGATAGCAAATGTTCAGTTTTTCCTGAAAGATTATTTGTTTAGGACAAATCGCTCCGTTTTCTGCGTCACGTTTAGCTATGAAAAAACCCCTGTATCCAGGATTGTGTAAATCTATCAGCAAGCTCATTAGCATAACACAACGTTAACTATTTATGAAAATCGCAAATGAAATGAAATAAATATGCCATCTCTCAAGCTTAGCCTTTTGTAAACAACACTGTCATCTCAGATTTTCAAAATATGCTTCTCAACCATAGGAAAACAATCATTTGTGTAAAAGTAGCTAGCTAGAGTTAGCATTTCGCGTTAGCATTTAGCGTTAGCATTAGCGTTAGCATCCAGCACGCAACATTAACAAAAACATAAAAGCCTTCAAATAAAATCATTTACCTTTGAAGAACTTCTGATGTTTTCAATGAGGATACTCTCAGTTAGATAGCAGATGCTCAGTTTTTCCAAAAAGATTCCTTGTGTATTAGAAATAGCTCCGTTTTGTACATCACATTTGGCTACCAAAAAAAATCCATAAATTCAGTCCTCAAAACGCAAACTTTTTTCCAAATTAACTCCATAATATCGACTGAAAACATGGCAAACGTTTTTTAGAATCAAGCCTCAAGGTGTTTTTCACATATCTCTTCATTGATACATCGTTCTTGGACACATGCTTTCTCTCCTGAATCCCAGGAGAAAATGACCGCACCTGAAGATTACGCACAAATTTAGACAAAGGACACCGGGCGGACCTCTGGAAAATGTAGTCTCTTATGGCCAATCTTCCAATGATATGCCTACAAATACGTCACAATGCTGCTAAGACCTTGGGCGAACGACAGAAAGTGTAGGCTCATTCCTTGCGCAATCACAGCCATATAAGGAGAGAATGGAAAACAGAGCTTCAGAAATTCTGCTAATTCCTGGGTGATGCATCATCTTGGTTTCGCCTGTAGAATGAGTTCTGGGGCACTTACAGACAAAATCTTTGCAGATTCTGAAACTTCAGAGTGTTTTCTTTCCAAAACTGTCAAGAATATGCATAGTCGAGCATCTTTTCGTGACAAAATATCGCGCTTAAAACGGGAACGTTTTTTATCCAAAAATGAAATAGCGCCCCTAGAGCTCTAAGAGGTTAAATCATTAAATACAGTATAGTGTGTAGTGCAGTGCTATTAGCAAGGAATACTCAATCAGTAGTATCATTTCAATGAGTATAGTCACAGTATAACCTAACGTAGCAGGTGTAAAATAAGTTGTATTTCTTTCTTTCTGGTCCTGACGAGAGAACAAAAAACTCTTCTGCACTGTTGAACCAATCCAATAAATGTGGAGGAGGAGTTAAGATGGAGTGTCGCTTTATTAACATCCAAAAGCGGAAACCTCGTCACGGACTCCCTTTCCAATTCCCTTGAAAACTGGATGCATTGACCCCGCAGAGGGTGGCCACAGTACAGTAAGTGCAGACGTGAACTTGGCCAAGCCATCCTTACACACACTTGCACTTGATCTGACTATGTATCCCCATCCTCTTTCTCTCTCTCTCTCTCTCTCTCTCTCTCTCTCTCTCTCTCTCTCTCTCTCTCTCTCGCTCTCTCTCTCTCTCTCTCAGTTTCTCCCTCCTCACATTAAATGGTCATCATTCTTTTTTCTGACTTTCACAGACAGATTGAGGACTCACTGAGTGCTGCACTCACTTGGCTGTTTGAATCGCCACATTTAATAATTCCATCCATGCCTCGCTCCTTCCCTCCAGCCTCCATCACTGACAATTGTAATTGTATTTTTAGAGGGACAATCTCAAATTGTCCCTGCAATTTATGGACTTCTTGTCTTCAAGTTTACTCTAAATAAACTTGAAGATATATGAAGTCCATAAATTCAACTAAGATCTTTCATCTTCGCATAATGTTGGTTGGAAATAGTCAGCGTCTAAATAAGCTGTTTTCTCTGTCTTCCCGGTAATGTTGAATTATACAATATGCTTCTAATCTAATGATGTGATACAGAATGATTGCCAATCGTCTATCTATGTTTCATCAGAAGCCTTGTAGTGGCTCATTCTCCCTGCTAGGAAACAGGGACTGTGTCCCAAATGACACCCTGTTCATTATTTAGTGAACCAATTTTGACCAGGATCTATAGTGATCTGGTCAAAAGTAGTGCACTATATAGGGAATAGGGTGCCAGTTAGGATTGTCAGGCAGTAAGTCACCTCTACCGACTAATGAACAGATGTGCACTGCATCTCCAGTTCCCATGCAGTGTTGTGCCAGTGCTGCAGTGCAGTAAAGATCACTGCAGTGGTGCTCCTCTCCTAGTACTAGTGATCTGTTATCTGCAATGGACAGCTCTATAACAACTTCTCCGACTCTATAATTCTGCCAAGATAGTTTACTTTTGATTCAGAGCAAAGCTACTTGCTGAGTTGGGCCCCAATTGAGTTCCTGGCAGCAGGTTGTATGTCTAGGATCAATCATTCACATCCTCCACCACAGATTGGGACGATATGGGGAAGTTTTAATCAAAGGATCCTGGACATAAAGAGTCAGAGCCCCAGAGGTGTGGACTGTGGAGTAGTCTAGGCTACCTGGAGCATCACATTAAAGCTAGTCTTTTTTACCTCTCTAAACCAGGAACTTATTTCCTTATTCTTTTATTCTCTGTTTTGACATCTTTTCCCTTGTCTGGTTATTACCTCAGCCTGCTTAGCAGAAGATGCCTGTCTGACCGTATGTGAGGTTATATAAAGAGAGGTGCACACTCAGCCAAAGACTATCTGACAGTGATAGTGAGAGTTAGTTTCCTTCTTTCAGCGTGTTCTACTTCCTTCTTCTACAGGAAACTAACAGAATGTGTTAAACGTTTATCTCACCTCCACATCCAGGCTTTCTCTCACCTCCAGGCTTTCATTTATAAACACCTCACTCTATCTGCTGTTCATTTCTACACTATAGTATCTGTTAACCTACGCTGGTAGATTCCAAAAGCTAAATGATAGTGACCGCAAACTATACTATTGGTTGAATAGTAATGGTTCCATACTGTGGAGGTCAACTGTTAACCGGTTTAAACGACTGGGGGATAAAATTACTTATTTTCAACCATACTCTACACCCAAAATTGCTTTTATCGTAACGAGACACTTGACCTACACTGTGATGTTCCTTTTGGATGACACTCTGACCTGTGACCTCTAACCTGTTCTTCCAGGAAGGACCAGAACCTGCTGTCAACAGTGAACTGCTGGTACCTCGTTCTGAACCAGACGAGGAGAGAGAGCAGAGACCATGCTACCCTCAGCGACCTCTACAACAATAACGTCATTGTCCGCCTAGCACACGTCGGAGAGGATGTCATCAGACTCTTCAAGAAGGTCAGGAAAGAATGTTTGTTTACTTGAAATTGAAAATGTGACATGCTGCTGACAACTTTTAGTAGAGTGCTACTGCATAACAAATTTAAGATTTGTTTAAAGAGTTCCCACAGTTATAATAGTGTCGGTCGGGCAATTAATTTGCCATCCACTGCCCGCACACGCGCGCGCACACACACACACTTTGAGACCTGATAACTGAGGGCCTGGCTGGCTATACCCCCACTGTGTTGTCGTCTGGCTGGGCTAGCATCAATCTGCTTTACATCTAAAGGTCAGACCTACAGCTGGGAGATCAGCCATATGTGCTACCTCTTCATCTTCCCCACCTTCATATACCTTTCCTTCCCTTTCTCTGTATCACCAGCTTCTTCATCCGTGTCTTCCTTCTCCAGCTTCTCCTCCTCCACCTTCTCCTTCTCCAGCTTCTCCTCCTCCACCTTCTCCTTCTCCAGCTTTTCCTCCTCCACCTTGTCCTTCTCCAGCTTCTCCTCCTCCACCTTCTCCTTCTCCACCTTCTCCTTCTCCACCTTCTCCTTCTCCAGCTTCTCCTCCTCCACCTTGTCCTTCTCCAGCTTCTCCTCCTCCACCTTCTCCTCTGCACCACGTGTGCCTGTCCATTTACTGTATGTTATCAAATGTTCTTATTTCTTAAGTGGTAAACAAACTACATGGTTTCAACGTAGAAGATGGTCTCATTCTCAGAGTAAATTGTAATCTCAGTATCTGTCCTGTAATTTCCATATCCCTAAATGACAGAAGGATACAGTGCCTTGCGAAAGTATTCGGCCCCCTTGAACTTTGCGACCTTTTGCCACATTTCAGGCTTCAAACATAAAGATATAAAACTGTATTTTTTTGTGAAGAATCAACAACAAGTGGGACACAATCATGAAGTGGAACGACATTTATTGGATATTTCAAACTTTTTTAACAAATCAAAAACTGAAAAATTGGGCGTGCAAAATTATTCAGCCCCCATAAGTTAATACTTTGTAGCGCCACCTTTTGCTGCGATTGCAGCTGTAAGTCGCTTGGGGTATGTCTCTATCAGTTTTGCACATCGAGAGACTGGAATTTTTTCCCATTCCTCCTTGCAAAACAGCTCGAGCTCAGTGAGGTTGGATGGAGAGCATTTGTGAACAGCAGTTTTCAGTTCTTTCCACAGATTCTCGATTGGATTCAGGTCTGAACTTTGACTTGGCCATTCTAACACCTGGATATGTTTATTTTTGAACCATTCCATTGTAGATTTTGCTTTATGTTTTGGATCATTGTCTTGTTGGAAGACAAATCTCCGTCCCAGTCTCAAGTCTTTTGCAGACTCCATCAGGTTTTCTTCCAGAATGGTCCTGTATTTGGCTCCATCCATCTTCCCATCAATTTTAACCATCTTCCCTGTCCCTGCTGAAGAAAAGCAGGCCCAAACCATGATGCTGCCACCACCATGTTTGACAGTGGGGATGGTGTGTTCAGCTGTGTTGCTTTTACGCCAAACATAACATTTTCCATTGTTGCCAAAAAGTTCCATTTTGGTTTCATCTGACCAGAGCACCTTCTTCCACATGTTTGGTGTGTCTCCCAGGTGGCTTGTGGCAAACTTTAAACGACACTTTTTATGGATATCTTTAAGAAATGGCTTTCTTCTTGCCACTCTTCCATAAAGGCCAGATTTGTGCAATATACAACTGATTGTTGTCCTATGGACAGAGTCTCCCACCTCAGCTGTAGATCTCTGCAGTTCATCCAGAGTGATCATGGGCCTCTTGGCTGCATCTCTGATCAGTCTTCTCCTTGTATGAGCTGAAAGTTTAGAGGGACGGCCAGGTCTTGGTAGATTTGCAGTGGTCTGATACTCCTTCCATTTCAATATTATCGCTTGCACAGTGCTCCTTGGGATGTTTAAAGCTTGGGAAATCTTTTTCTATCCAAATCCGGCTTTAAACTTCTTCACAACAGTATCTCGGACCTGCCTGGTGTGTTGCTTGTTCTTCATGATGCTCTCTGCGCTTTTAACGGACCTCTGAGACTATCACAGTGCAGGTGCATTTATACGGAGACTTGATTACACACAGGTGGATTGTATTTATCATCATTAGTCATTTAGGTCAACATTGGATCATTCAGAGATCCTCACTGAACTTCTGGAGAGAGTTTGCTGCACTGAAAGTAAAGGGGCTGAATAATTTTGCACGCCCAATTTTTCAGTTTTTGATTTGTTAAAAAAGTTTGAAATATCCAATAAATGTCGTTCCACTTCATGATTGTGTCCCACTTGTTGTTGATTCTTCACAAAAAAATACAGTTTTATATCTTTATGTTTGAAGCCTGAAATGTGGCAAAAGGTCGCAAAGTTCAAGGGGGCCGAATACTTTCGCAAGGCACTGTATATTGCTGCATGAATTGTCCCTGTTAATCAATGCAACTGTTTTATTTCAATGTCAAATAATTTCTGTTTAACAATAAGGTACCTTACTGTGATTGTTTTTAATTAAAAAGATTTAAACAAATTAAAAACAATAGCTTCTTGTCAAAGAGTAATTACTCAAACTAGGACTGTCTGGGAGTGGTCTGTGTGGGAGTGGAGGTTTGGAGGTTTGGAACTCTCTTTATTATTGGTTGATTAACTCATTTTAGGCGGTCTTTTCAAACGGCTCTTACACTAAAAGGGCATTGTCATTTTCACAATTTCACAGTATTATTCCAACCTCATTGTGTGGAAATACATATAGAACACAGAAACATCTAATTTCTTGACTGTACTGGGCATTTAAGTGTACACATTAGACCAATCAGAGCTATAAAGCATGTCTGAGAAAGAGAGGCAGAGGGCAGAGCAGAAAGTGGCCATGGTTCAGGGACTACAGTATGATGGAACGGTCTGCTAGGGAAAGCACAGATCAGTATTGATCCACAGGAACCGGGTGGAGTCTCACATTATTTATGTCGTCTTGGGATGGATATGCTGTCAGGGGTGAGCTGTGATGAGGCTGGGTTACTGTTGCCTGGTGGACTGGGTTTGGCTGAGCTGCCTGGTGGGCTGAGCTGCCGAGAGGTGGCTGAGTAACTGCCTGCTGAAAAATGATAAAATGTCTTCCTCAGCAAAATGTTTCATGGAGTGGCGTAAAGTTTGTTACATTGCCTAGGCTGATAGCAGTACCACCATCTGCTTTATGTGACATATACACACACACCATGCATTTCAATGTAGAAGCAAATGTTGTGCAACATGAATAAACTAACCTAAAAATAGGGCTTCTGCTAATGAATTAACCATTTAAGTTGTCCTTATAGGTGTAAATGTAGTGGTGTTGCCATAGCAGCACCTATCTCTCAGAGGAAAGTTCAGCTGCTGGGCCTAACAACAATGACAACCATGGCCGTGACAACCTACCATCACTGACATACTCCACCCTATATACTACACTAACAACACACTTACCTGTGCTTTCACTTGAGGGGTCTGTCTGTAATGTATTACTGAAGAGGAAAACTGTTCCTACTGTTGACGACTTTCTGACTGGAGCCCGTTTTGATCTGTTGTGTAATAAGCCTAGCAGTAGTAATTATCATGTTATGGGTTAGATAGAAGGATCTATGTGCATTGTATTTGGGCTGAGGGAAAGGGGCACTGTCTCTGAGGGCAAGAATGATTCCATAATGGTTGAATAGGTACCATGTGTCTGGAGTTAGAGCTGATAGATGGGAATTACTATTCTGTTACACTGTCTTTACTGATTTATATTTATACTATTAATATGAATTTATACTGTATTCTTAGAGATTGAAAGTAGTGTTGAGTTTAGGCTCTTTGTGTATGAGAAGTTGAATTATCTAGTGGACTGTAGGAGACTAGGAATGTGTACTCCCATACCTCAAGGCCAGACTGATAAGAAGACCTGTGAAAGGCACCTAGGAGTGTGAAGGCTCTGGACTCTGGACGCTGATACATGATAACCAACATGAGGAACATACTCAGTTCCTGCAGAGACTGATTGTTCGTCCTAGACGAAGAAGTTGGAAACTGGGGCCTAGTCGGAAGTTATGTGCTTGTGACCTGTATGTGTGCTTTTTGCAGCTACGACAATCTACAGTAGCTTGAGTTTTCTTAGAGTCTATGTGGATTATTGTACCAGAAATTAGAACCTAACACTACTTTTACAGGATTTCTTAAACTACTCTGTTCTAGCTGCCTTCCGTACCCTCTCATTGTTGGCTGTACATTCTATCACTGTCCATCACAGACACTCCGCTCCTGCGAGTTACAGTAACTGAGTTGGAATCGTGAATGTGTGATTTGAATATGGTCAGTAGGAGACATTAGAAATGTCTATTCTTAGCTGCCTGCATGTACACTGCATAGTATTCTATAAGGCCTTTTTACAAATAGAGGGAAACAACATTTCACACTGTTCAGTCATCTCTCAGAAACAGACACATACCCAAGGGAAACACATATCTCCCATACAGACACATACCCAAGGGAAACACATATCTCCCATACAGACACATACCCAAGGGAAACAGATGTATCCCATACAGACACATACCCAAGGGAAACACATGTCTCCCATACAGACACATACCCAAGGGAAACACGTCTCCCATACAGACACATACCCAAGGGAAACACATGTCTCCCATACAGACACATACCCAAGGGAAACACATATCTCCCATACAGACACATACCCAAGGGAAACACATATCTCCCATACAGACACATACCCAAGGGAAACGCATATCTCCCATACAGACACAGACCCAAGGGAAACGCATATCTCCCATACAGACACATACCCAAGGAAAACACATATCTCCCATACAGACACATACCCAAGGGAAACGGATGTATTCATGCCTCAGTGAAGCAAAGCCAGGTCTGTTCAAGATATTCTTCCAGTCACCTGTGAGATTTATTCACATGCCTTTTGTTCCTGTTTTTTGTCCCAGAGCAAAGAAATCGGGGTGCAGATGCATGAGGAGTTAGTGAAAGTCACAAACGAGCTCTACACTGTGAGTAAACAACAACAACATTTAATTCTCTCTCTTTCTCAATCTCTTTCTTTTTTTCTCTCTCTCCTTCTCCCCCAATCTGTCTGTATTGTTCATCATCTCTCCTTTCATCCACTCCCCATGTTTGTTAGTTTGCCTGAAGCTAACAGGCTAACTCCATTTGGCTAGGCCGACCTCAGACCCTCTCAGACTCTCTGCTCTGTAGTGTCTGGATAGAACAGGACCTGCCCAGAGCAGAATAGCTTTATAAGCAATCAGAAGGTAGCCTAGCGGTTAGGAGCGTTGGGCCAGTAACTGAAAAGTCGCTGGTTCGAATCACCGAGCCTTTGTGCCCTAGAGCAAGGCAGTTAACCCCCAACAACAACTGCTCCCTGGGTGCTGATGATGTTATTTTAACACAGCCCCCACTCCTCTCTGATTCAGAAAGTTAGGTTATATAGGGAAGACAAATTTGTGCAACTGACTAGGTATCTCCCTTACAGCCTTGCTACACAGGTCATTTGGTTCTACACCGGAGGACATGATTTGTTTTTTTACTCCCGCCGTGAGAGAAGTTGCAGTTGAAGGAGAAACTCTATATGCCTTGGCTCTGCTCCAAGCCGACTCACTTCCCTTGCAGTGGAGGGCTGCTTACTGCCAAGGTGTCACATCATCATCACATAGTCACATATTCAGCACATGCTACACAAAACCATACATTGACTGTGTACATACATAGAAGAGTATGCATACACACGCATGCACACACACACACAATAACGTATGCTTGAACACACTCACACAAGCCTGTCTTTGATGCGTTAACATCAACGCTCCCACGCCACCTAACCATCCACACCAACCACATTGAACCTTCAAAGCCTACCCTTTCTCGCTTTCATGATTTCATGTCAGTATATATACGACTCTATTTCCATTTACCCCCCCACCACCACCACACTCCCTTCCTGCCCGTTCACTGTCACACATCATAATGCCCCAGGTTATGTTTCTGTTAGATTTTTTTTGTGTGTGTGGGTGGGTGTGTATCTGTGTGTGTGTGTGTGTGTGTGCTTGTGACAAGAAGGTGCTCATTTGTGAAATGTGATGCCTATGTTTGCAATAACAATACAGACAAACAATGAGCAGTGAGCACATGCAGAGCAACATAGGACATGAAACATGTAGCAAGCAGGCAGACAGAGCAATAGCACAAAAAGCATTGATTGATTCAATGGTTATAAAGATGGGGAGAGGTCTGTCCGTGAAAGAGATGTTCTTCTTTTTTGACACCACACTCCACAAAGCAAGTCCTTTTGGCTTTAGTTTTTATCTTATCTTGATTATTGTCCAGTCATATGGCCAGGTGCTGCAAAGAAAGACCTTTGTTAAGCAGCAGCTGGCCCAGAACATAGCGGCACATTTTTGTTCTTCATTTGTGTTCTTCATTGTAATCAGTTAATTAATTTACCTTTATTTAACTAGGCAAGTCAGTTAAGAACTAATTCTTATTTTCAATGACAGCCTAGGGGTTGAGGGGCAGAACTACAGATTTCTACGTTGTCAGCTTGGGGATTTGAACATGAAACCTTTCGGTTACTAGTCCAAAGCTCTACCCACTAGGCTACCCTGCCGGCCCAATAATATGCATGCCAGTCTCTCTTGGCTAAGAGTTGAAGAAAGACTGACTGCATCCCTTCTTGTTTTTATAAGATACAATGTGCACCATCACACTGTGCAGCAGGCATTGCTACATGAAACCCATGTAAATACATGTAAATACTGTCACTTAAAATACATGGCTTAATGGCCACAAGAGAATGATTCTGCATGAAATACAGCATACTATATTATGATGCAGATGTTCATTTATTGGCTTTCTAAACAGCTTTCTCTCTGTATGTCTCATACTGAAACGTTCACATACACGCAGTAGGTGACATTATCCATAACTAGTACTTGTACAGTGCTTTCAGAAAGTATTCACATCCCTTGGCTCTTTACAAATGTTGTTGATTTTTTTGGGTCACTGACCTACACACAATACTCCATAATGTCAAAGTGGAATTATTTTCTGAACATTGTTAACAAATTAATAAAAAATGAAAAGCTGAAATGTCTTCAGTCAATAAATATTGCACTTTGTTATGGCAAGCCTAAATAAGTTCAGTAAAAATTTGCTGAACAAGTCACATAAGTTGCATGGACTGTGTGCAATAATAGTGTATAACATGATTTTGGAATGACCACCTCATGTTTGTACCCTACACATACAATTATCTTCAAGGTCCCTCAGTCATGCGGTGAATTCAAACACATATTCAATCACAAAGGTTTTCCAATGCCTTGGAAAGAAGGGCACTTATTGGTAGATGGTTAAAAAAAGCAGACATTGAATATCTCTTTGACTTTGAGCATGGTGAAGTTATTAATTACACTTTGGATGGTGTATCAATACATCCCAGTCACTACAAAGATACGTGTCCTCCCTAACTCAGTTGCCGGAGATTGAGGAAACCACTCCGGGATTTCACCATGAGGCCAATGTTGACTTTAAAACAGTTACAGAGTTTAATGTCTGTGATAGGAGAAAACTGGATGGATCAAGCCCAAATCTACACTGGAGTTGTGTCAAGTTCTGACCTTAGTTCTTTTGTTATGTCTTTGTTTTAGTATGGTCAGGGCTTGAGTTGAGTGGGTTGTCTATGTTCCTTTTTCTATGTTTTGGGATTTCTGTGTTTGGCCTGGTATGGTTCTCAATCAGAGGCAGCTGTTTATCGTTGTCCCTGATTGAGAACCATATTTAGGTAGCCTGGTTTCACTTTTGAGTGGTGGGTGATTATTTTCCGTGTTAGTGTTTGTTACCACATGGGACTGTTTCGTTTGTTTCACTTTGTTATTTTGTATTTTTGTAGTGTTCAGTTTTTCTTATTAAAATGGACACTTACCACGCTGCAAATTGGTCCGACCTCTCCTACTCTTCCTCAGAAGAGGAGGAGAACCGTTACATAAGAACCCACCACCAAAGGACCAAGCAGCGTGGCAACGGGCAGCAGCAGCAGCGATCTCAAGACTCGTGGACATGGGAGGAGAACCTGGACGGCAAAGGACCCTGGGCTCAGGCTGGGGAATATCACCACCCCAAGGCAGAGCTGGAGGCAGCGAGAGCTGAGCGGCGGTGGTATGAGGAGGCAGCACGGCAGTGCAGCTGGAAGCCCGAGAAGCAGCACCAAAAATGTATTGGGGGAGGCACACGGGGAGTGTGGCGAAGTCAGGTAGGAGACCTGCGCCAACTCCCCATGCTTACCGTGGAGAGAGGGGGACCGGCCAGGCATCATGTTATGCCGTGAGGCGCACGGTAACCCCGGTGCGCAGGCATAGCCCGGTGCGATACATAGCAGCGCCTCGTATCGGCCGGGCTAGAATGGGCATCGAGCCAGGTGCCATGAAGCCGGCTCAGTGCATCTGGTCTCCTTGGGCCGGGGTACATGGCACCAGCCTTACAAATGGTGTCCCCGGTTTGCCAGCACAGCCCAGTGCGGGCTATTCCACCTCGCCGCACTGGCCTGGCTACGCATTCAGCATTCAGCCAGGTAGGGTTGGGCAGGCTCGGTGCTCGAGACCTGCAGTGCGCCTCCACGGTCCGGTCTATCCGGTGCCGCCTCCACACACCAGCCCTCCGGTGGCAGCCCCCCGCACCAGGCTGTCTCTCCGTCTCCTCCCTACAGGTGCTCCCGCCTGTCCAGTGCTGCCAGAGTCTTCCTCATGCCCAGCGCTCCCGGAGTCTCCCGCCTGTCCGGAGCTCCCGGAGTCTCCCGCCTGTCCGGAGCTGCCGGAGTCTCCCGCCTGTCCGGAGTTGCCGGAGTCTCCCGCCTGTCCGGAGTTGCCGGAGTCTCCCGCCTGTCCGGAGCTGCCGGAATCTCCCGCCTGTCCGGAGCTGCCGGAGTCTCCCTCCTGTCCGGAGGTGCCGGAGTCTCCCTCCTGTCCGGAGGTGCCGGAGTCTCCCGCCTGTCCGGAGCTGCCGGAGTCTCCCTCCTGTCCGGTGCTGCCGGAATCTCCCGTCTGTCCGGTGCTGCCGGAATCTCCCGTCCATTCGGGACCCGTGGCTTGGGTTCCCAGTCCGAGGTTGGCGGCGAGGGTCGCCGCGTTAAAGAGGCCACGGAGGCGGGTAGAGAGGTCCGTGTTAGTGTTTGTTACCACACGGGACCGTTTCGTTTGTTTCAATTTGTTATTTTGTATTTTTGTAGCGTTCAGTTTTTCTTATTAAAATGAACACTTACCAAGCTGCAAATTGGTCCGACCTCTCTTACTCCTCCTCAGAAGAGGAGGAGAACCGTTACAAGTTGCTTACCAAGAAGAGTGGCCGAGTTACAGTTCTGAAAATCTGTGACCTGGAAATAGTTATCCAATTTGACAGAGCTTGGAGAATTTTGAAAAGAATAATGGACAGATGTTGCACAAGCCAGGTGTGGAAAGCTCTTAGAGACTTACCCAGAGATACTCACAGCTGTCATCACTGCCAAAGATGCTTTGACAAAGTATTGACTCAAGGGTGTGAATACTTACGTAAAATCGATATTTCTGTATTTGTACATGTTTTATGCAATGTATTGATGTATTATGCACAATGTGAGAGCTTTGCATTAACATGTCTCCAGCCTTTTCTGGCTTCCAGTCAGAATCAAGGATTCCTCTCTTGTTTCACACCCAGCAGCAGTCAGAGGAAAAATGAAAGGTTCTCTATTACATAGCTAGAGGAAAGGTTGTCTTTAACAACCAGTACTATGTGAGTACCTAACGGCGTGTGCCATAAGCGCATCTGAAGTATCCTATAAGTATAACTGTAGAACCTTTTTTTTTTGAGTGTAGACTAGAGGAATGGTTCTCTCTATATCAACTAGAGGAAAGGTTCTCTGTAACGTAACTAGAGGAAAGGTTCTCTGGCTTTGACAGACTTCCTGTTGATTGATTTCACTTGCTCTCTCCTCACATGTATTACTTAAATCAGAGTTGTTAGGAGACCTGTAAGAAAGAGGATGATATATTTGCGTGTGAATGGAAAGGAAATCAAGAGAGGTAACCTAGTTTTAGCACTCAGTCATACATCCACAACATATCTGACAGTAGCTGTCTTTCTGTGTTCTTATTCAGTGTACAATATACAGGTGGATTTATATGCTGAATCTTCTTTAGATATCCATGTCTAACCAATCTTCCATTAACATTAACGTGATTGAATGGGATCTTAAGCACTTTTTCACAACATATTGTACATATTAAAATTCCTAACATATCATACGAATTGCAGCAAAAATTATTATAATTATTTTTAGAAAGAACATGTGCAGTTACATATCATGAAATGGATGACGACATACACAATTGTGCACAATTTTCTGGGACCTACTTGCGCTACTTTCAAACTACTGGCGGAAATGATAAATTCTACAAAATATTCACGCTTATCGTGAGTTTGGTGTTTATTGTGTGGTTACTCCATTGAGATAGGGAGTTTCCCTCATGACCAATGTAAACGTCTAGACCCAGAACCTTCTGGTGAACTTAGTGTGCATGTAGTTAACTTTAATGTATATTTTGTATGTATGTTTTGTGTCCTGAGCAGGTGATGAAGACATACCACATGTACCACACAGAGAGCATCAGTGCAGAGAGCAAGTTGAAGGAGGCGGAGAAACAGGGAGAAAAGCAGATCGGCAAGGCCAATGATGTCAGCACCAGCCTCCTGCGCCATGACGACCGCCAACAGCGACGCAGCTCCGCCAAGAAGATAGAGAAGATGAAGGAGAAGGTGTGTCTTGGGCTTGTGTGTGTATGTGTCCAAATGTATGTAAAAGCTCAGAGAACTTGGATGCATTAGCCTTTGAAATGTATAAGTTAATGTATACACTAATGAGCAAAAATATTAAGTGGTTTTGTTGCCATGGTAAGACTAGACCTCTATTGTCTCATATGGCACATGCACATTTTTTTGGATAAAATTAGACTTCTTTAAATGGAACAAACTGTATTACATCTTTAGTATAGAAATCCATTTACAGAGACATCGATATTCTATGGTATACTGACGGATGACTCGCTCTCTCTCTGTCTCTCCGTCTGTCTGTCTTTGTCTCTCTCCCTCTTCTCTCCCTCTCCTCAGAGACAGGCCAAGTACTCTGAAAACAAGCTGAAGTGCACTAAAGCACGGAATGACTATTTGTTGAACCTGGTGGCAACCAATGCTCTGGTGGCCAAATATTACATCTACGATGTCTCTGACATGATAGACGTGAGTGGTACAGTACATGCTGATTCTAACAAAGTGAGAATATTAGATACACAGGAAAAATGCATCCATTTGATACACAAAAGATCAGTAGCATCTTGTAACACATTAGCACCTTGTAACACATTATTCTAAGTTACCGTTCAATTGATTGCAATGAAAAATAAATACAGTAGTTTAATCAATTGAAGCATAGTAGCATCTTATAACACATCATCTCTCCTCATTGGTCTGTAACTAACATTAAGGATTCACAATGGTGGTAATGGCTGTCCATGCCTCTCCCCAGTGCTGTGACCTGGGTTACCATGCCAGCCTGGCACGGACCCTGAGGACCTACCTG
This sequence comes from Oncorhynchus mykiss, assembly GCF_013265735.2. Classification (NCBI taxonomy): domain Eukaryota; kingdom Metazoa; phylum Chordata; class Actinopteri; order Salmoniformes; family Salmonidae; genus Oncorhynchus; species Oncorhynchus mykiss. The sequence continues at coordinate 68,010,983 of NC_048571.1, read as the reverse complement.
TCTGCAGAGTACAGCCTGGAGACATCCCGCCACGAGGGGCTGGACCAGCTGGAGGGTGCCGTGGATGCCATGGATGTCAGGGGGGACAAACACAGGGTCATGGACATGCACAGCCAGATCTTCTGCCCGCCCGCCCGCTTCGACTACCAGCCACACATGGGCGACGAGGTGAGGGAGAGGTGATTGGAGGGGTGATTGTGCCTCCCACTATGTCTGTGTTTCTTCTGTCTGGTCCTGTGTGGCTTGCATCAGCAATGCCAGCATCTTTGGGTCAGTTCCTTTCTGGCATCCCAAACAAACACTACTGTAAATTCTCAATCTCTCTCTCTCTCTCTCTCACTCACTCACTCACTCACTCACTCACTCACTCACTCACTCACTCACTCACTCACTCACTCTCACTACTAGGTGTGTCAGGTGAGTGCCCAGCAGCCGGTGCAGACAGAGCTCCTGATGCGTCACCACCAGCTCCAGTCCCGCCTGGCCACACTCAAGATCGAGAACGAGGAGGTGAGCTCTAAAACCCTGGCCCTAACCCAAAACCTGTCTCATTATCAGTCAGTGAACTCACCACCTAGGCCATGTTCAATAGGTAAAATTGTGGAACATTTGCGGTCTGCCTGCATGCCTGCCTCCCTCTGCTGCTTCACCATATCGCTCCTACGAATATGGAGGTGCTCTGTTCATTCAGCCACTTCCTCTGTATCTCTCACATGGACAGAACACAATTTATATTTATATTTATCTTCACACACGCAACCAGATGTCCCCTACCAGGCTTACTGAACTTTACATTATATATATTAGGCAAGTGATTGGTGTCTGTGCAGAATCCATACTAGTATATGGGTAATTCCATGAAACGATTACCTTTTGCGTCCCTTTGATATTTTAAGTTGTCACGCCCTGGCCTTAGTTATCTTTGTTTTCTTTATTATTTTGGTTAGGTCAGGGTGTGACATGGGGGATTTATGTGTTTTGTCTGGTCTAGGGGTTTTTGTATGTTTATGGGGCTGTCTCCTTTCTAGGTCGTTTGTATGTCTATGGTTGCCTAGATTGGTTCTCAATTAGAGGCAGCTGTCTATTGTTGTCTCTGATTGGGAACCATATTTCAGCAGCCATATTCTGTGGGTACTTTGTGGGTGGATGTCTTCTGTCTTTGTGTCATTGCACCAGTTAGGTTTGGTTTTCACATTTGTTGTTTTGTATTTTGTAGTGTTCTCGTGTATGGTCTTGATTAAACATGTTGAACTCTAACCACGCTGCATTTTGGTCCTCCTCTCCTTCAATGGAAGAAAACCGTTACATAAGTAGAAATTGTCCACAAATATTGAATTTTAAAAGCTTGTTATATTAAATGCCCTTTAATATAGAACACATGAAAACATTTTAATATGAATAAAGACTTGCTAAAGTGCCAAAATTCAGCATTTTGACATGTCCCTCTGTGTATCCTCTGTGACTTCTAGGAAGATATTACCCCACTTACACCCAACATTTCTCCAAGGTTTCCCCATCATTGTAAAGCCCATGTTATTTTGTTGCTTTGACAAAGTCATAACTTAAGATTATTATTTATTTCATGTTAGTGATTCATTTTAAGGGAAAAAAGAAAACAGAAAAAAGAATGTCTCTCATTTTAATTTCAACCATGTTACATGAACTGAAATCTCATTTTAATATGGTGAAACTATTCCTTTTATAAATATGTTTTTTCAAAAGATACATTGCACAACTAATAGTCAAACCATAGTTTAAATGCAGGTGAGCTGGTTCTACTCTCTGGCCATTTGCTGGTATTCTGAAGTGGAAAACTGAGTGGGTCGAGCATAACATGTCAAACCTGTTACCCATAGACAGGCAATACATTTTTTTTCAATTGAAATGTTTTAGTGAAGCTTGCATTCAATTGCCCCTCACTGTTATACATACACAAGAAGCTTCCATTCTCCCTGTCAAGAAGGGAATTTATGGCTGATTTAAGATGACGTTGTCAACCCTGTTAGTCAATCCTGTAACTTTATTTGACAGTTAACAATCTTAAAATTATATGAAATTAAACTTCTTTTTTTTTACCAAGCTAGACTACTCAAAGGCACCAAATTGAATTGGAACAACCCACATGTGTGATATTTAGTTCTTCAATTTGAAATGTTGCCCTCAAAGAGCATTATACCATTCCATTTCCCATTACAATCTTTGAAGTCTCATTAGCTATGTTTCCATTAACTTGTCCAGGGATTTTTTGTCAACATTAAGAAAGTTTGTATAGAAAATATATGCGACAATAGCCTGCTAGGGTGGGTTTCCATTGAACTATCTTGTGTTGATAAAAACAGCTAATGACGTCACACCTAAAAAAATATATTTAAAAAATCTCGAAAACCTTCAGTGTCAAATAAAAATGTAGTGGTTGAAGTGTTTCCATTATCCATTTAGGGGAATTGCGCATTAATAAATTGCCCACAGCCGGTATGCCCTCCAACCTACCTGTTTCATGTCTCAGGTAGCCTGTGAAAGCCAGCATGTATAGAATGCAATCATTTACAAATATTTTCATTTTCATATTCTCATGTGCCAACGCATCACCATGGACCGTGTCATGGTGACATTTGCACTCCTGTAGATCTGAAGTAATTGGATGATGAATCTTGCATCCAGCCAACCAGAAAAACAAGGCGTAGTAAGTCAGGCATTCTTGAAAGTCAAGAAACATGATTTCTATAGTTCAAACATTTATTTTGCAAGCAGTAGGCATTTAGATTTAAATTGGCGCTTTATAGTTACACTGTAAAATAACGATTTGGCAATCGTCTTTTATTAAAAAAACACAGTTCCCATAATGAACATTCACAATAAGGAAGGTTTGACTAAATAAAAATCCACCCCTGTCGAACGGATAAAAAAAAATCTTGATCTTCAGACAATGTATCCTAAATCAGCCATATCCATTACACATGGTGAAAATATTGCTTTTGTCGAATTAACCTGGGTCAATTGAAACCTGCCAATTGTGTGCAGGGAAAACACAGTAAATATTGAAGTTGTAACCCAGCTAAGTGACTCTCTCTTTCCCTTCTGTCTTTCATAGGTGAGGAAGACTCTGGATGCCACCATGCAGACACTGCAGGACATGCTGACGGTGGAGGACTTTGATGTGTCTGAGGCTTTCCAACACAGCCAGTCCACTGAGTCGGTCAAGTCTGCCTCGTCCGACTCCTACATGAGCAAAGTCAATGTTGCTAGGAGACGAGCCAATCAACAGGAGACCGAGGGCTTCTACTTCACTGTGAGTGGCTCTGACAACCAACACCACTTAAAATGCATTAGAAATGCTTTTTAAATTTTATTTGCATGAATGCATACTGGTATTAAGTACTTTCTCTAAGGCTCTGACAAGGTCTTGTGTGGCTCAGTTGGTAAGATCACTGTGGTCATTGTAGCTGGATGTTCTACTGTACCCATAATGCTTTTGCACTATATCCAGGTTTATCTTACTTAACACGTTCCAAATGCTAACACTATAGTGTCCTGTCTCATTTTTACAGTCATGGTATCAATTCCCGCAGGAATCACAAACACATAATTCAAATGAGTGCACTCACTGTAAATATACTGGAAGTAACTTTACAAAGAGTGTCTGCTATGTTTATGAATGCATTGCATACTGATATTAGAGTACTTAGCAACTCAGGTTTAGCGGCTTGCTCCAGTGTTCATCAATTTGCAGTATTATGCCCTGTGGAATTCAGACAGGCAACCTGGTTATGAGTTCTTTCTACTGCTATTGGCATCAGGCTTTGGTGATACAAGTCATGCAAATGAATTCAGAAGTTAACCCTTTGATGTAATGACATGAAGCAGTAGTCACTGTAGCCTACAATCACAAGTGTGGTCTTTTGTGGCTCAGTTTGTAAGAGTGTGTTATTTGCAAGGTTATGGGTTCAATTCCTGTAGGGATCACATACAAAAAAAATTGTTTAAATGTGTCAACAATCTATACAAAATACTCTAATGTAAAAGTGGTAGGAAGGTTTTTTTTTTTTTTACTAATGAAAAATAAAACACTATCTTCATTAGATAAGTATAGTTAATAACTTCACCATGCTCAAAGGGATATTCAATGTCTGCTTTTTTATCTATCGGTGCCCTTCTTTGCGAGGCATTGGAAAGCCTCCCTGGTCTCTGTGGTTGTGGAATCTGTGTTTGAAATTCACTACTCAACTGAGGGACCTTACAGATAATTGTATGTGTGGGTTACAGAGATGAGGTAGTCAGTCAAAAATCCTGTTAACAACTATTATTGCACACAGAGTGAGTCCATGCAAATTATTGTGTTTTGTTAAGCAAATGTTTACTCCTGAACTTACTTGGGCTTGCCAAAACAAAGGGGTTGATTACTTTTGGACTGAAGACATTTCAGCTTTTCATGTTTTATTAATTTGTACTTTGACACTGACATTATGGGGTATTATGTGATCAATGATACAAAATCTAAATGTAATCAATGTTATATTCAGGCTGTCACACAACAAAATGTGGAAAAAGTCAAGGTTGTGAGTACTTTGTGAAGGTATTGTAAGTAGCTTTGGATCAAAGTGCCCGCTAAATGTCATATTTTCTACGTTTATTTTGCCCTGTATAGAAATTCAAAGAGTACCTGAATGGCAGCAATCTTATCGTGAAACTACAGGCCAAGCATGATCTACTGAAGCAGACTCTGGGAGAAGGTGAGAGCACTTCTTCACATGGTTACAACGTTGTTGTGTCACTACAGGAGCACAATTCCCTTCATAGGGTCATTACCTTCCCTTTATCACTAGCAGTAGCTTGCCAATTTGAGTCTTCATATAGTTCAAACATTGTTGTGAAATTGTGTAGTTAATTAGTGGGAATCTTAACTGCCATATCAACCACCAGTAATAAACCATATTGTATCTTTAGCCATATTTCTTTCAGAAAATTGTATGATGGTCCAGCAACAGCCAAACAGTTGGGTCCAGTATTTCCAGGGATTAGTTGTGGTTGGACAGACAGACAGACAGACAGACAGACAGACAGACAGACAGACAGACAGACAGACAGACAGACAGACAGACAGACAGACAGAGGCTTTGTTGCTGGAAGCTGTTTTATTAGACATGACATGATCCCTGAATTCAACCATTCGAGTCACTGATCAAATAGTGTTATCAGGGGATATCATATAATCTTGTATTCTTGTTTCTTCTGTAGTATGCAACCCCTCTGTTACCATAACTAGATGATATACACTACATGACCAAAAGTATGTAGACACCTGCTCGTCGAACATCTCATTCCAAAATCATGGGCATTAATATGGAGTTGGTCCACCTTACGCTGCTATAACAGCCTCCACCCTTCTGGGAAGGCTTTTCACTAGATGTTGGAACATTGCTCCGGGACTTGCTTCCATTCATCCACAAGAGCATTGGTGAGGTTGGGCACTGATGTTAGGCCTGGCTCGCAGTTGGCGTTCCAATTCATCCCAAAGCTGTTCGATGGGGTTGAGGTCAGAGCTCTGTGCATGCCAGTCAAGTTCTTCCACACCGATCTCTATTAACCATTTCTATAATGACTTCCCTTTGTGCACAGGGGCATTGTCGTGCTGAAACATGAAAGGGCCTTCCTCATAGAATCGTCTAGAATATCATTGTATGCTGTAGCGTTACAATTTCCCTTCACTGAAACTAAGGGGCCTAGCCTGAACCATAAAAACAACCCCGGGAACATTATTCCTCCTGCACCAAACTTTACAGTATGCACTATGCATTGGGGCAGGTAGCATTCTCCAGGCATCCGGCAAACCCAGATTTGTCGGATGCGCTGCTCCACAGTCCAATGACGGCGAGCTTTACACCACTCCAGCCGACGCTTAGCCTTGTGTGCGGCTGCTCGGCCATGGAAACCCATTTCATGAAGCTCCCGATGAACAGTTCTTGTGCCGATGTTGCTTCCAAAGGCAGTTTGCAACTGAGGACAGACTATTTTTATGCGGTACGCGATTCAGCACTCAGAGGTCCTGTTCTGTGAGCTTGTGTGGCCTACCACTTCGCCACTGAGCTGTTGTTGTTGTACCTGGGTCTGTCCACTTCACAATAACAGCACTTACAGATGACCAGGACAGCTCTAGCAGGGAAGAAATTTGATGAACTGAGATGTTGGAAAGGTGCTATCCTATGACGGTGCCACGTTGAAAGTCACTGAGATCTTCAGTAAGGCCATTCTACTGCCAATGTTTGTCTATGGAGACTACATGGCTGTGTGCTCGATTTTATACACCTGTCAGCAACGGGTGTGGCTGAAATAGCCAAATCCACTCATTTGAAGGGGTGTCCATATACTCATGTATATAAAGGTGTATCATATAGTGTATAATGTTACAGTATATAATTACTGCACAGTTATATTGCACAAACCCAATGCAGACAAATGTGGCCTTCCTCACACTCAACCTTCCCTCCTCCTTCCCGGTTGTCCCTGGATATGCTTGCTTTCATTGACATTCCGCTCTGAGTTGGCAGGGTCCGCCCCCTCCGGCTCTCTATCTACGGTTTCTAGGGCGACCGCTAAATGACCGCTGCCTGGCTGGCTGTATGTGATTCAGAGAGGCGGTCATGGAGCCCGCACCATTGAGCCCGTCTGAATAGGTGCCCATGTTCTCATAATGCCCTTCATCCCTCGCCCCTCGCTTCTGTCTGCCCCATCTGCCAGCTCTGTAGACAACCAGGTCTGGCTCAGAATGTACTCAACCATGTATCCAAGCATTGTCTTTTCTCTCTCTCACAGACACATGCACGCAAGCATGCACACACACACAAACACATTCTAATTTTCTCTCGCTCTATTTCTCCCCCTCTCTCTCCATTTCTTCCCTCCTTTCTTTTAGGGGGAAGGGCTGAATATGGAACAACACGGTAAGAAAAGAGCCTGAAAAAAGGTGGAATAAAAGCATGTCAAATCCTTCCTGTGTTCTGGGAAATAGAGGAGATGACGTCATGTTAAAGTGAATAGCAGTTAAGGTCCCAAGCCTCTCTGGAAAATCAGGGTTGGAATTCCAAATAGGGAGAGGGGATGTGGTCTGTCTGTTAATTAATAAACAGACTTCTGAGCAAACTGGAGTTTGCAATGAGGCAGCTACGGGGAGATGAGCTGGCTGTAAGACGATCTGTCACTTGTCAGTCACTACAGTGGCCATAAGTGGCCTTGTTAAACACTACAGTACTGTACTGGGATCTGCTAATCAGAACAGTACTGTATATTAACCACAGACGTCAGTGGAGAAGAATGAACAGTAGTAGCAGAGTTATGAGACATTAAGTTTTGATATCTCCTCAGCTCACAGGCCTGTTACAGTGTTTATATTGAATTATCTGTGTCATTACTCATGTGCTTGGACTGTAATCATGTTTTTATGAACTGACTTATTTGATAAGTTGCCCAGAGTCATTCAAGTCAGGTTATTCAGGGTTAGGCTGAAACAGCTGTGATAAAGTCAAAGCATACTTCCTCTGCAACTCCACTTGTGTGTTAAAATAATATTATGGTTTGTACTGTGAGAGGAGGGGAAGGAATAGGACATGTACAGCTATCTAGAGCCATGTACTGTATATAGTGGCTGTAGATATGGCTCTGCATATACAGTTGAAGTCGGAGATTTACATGCACTTAGGTTGGAGTCATTAAAACTCATTTTTCAACCACTCCACAAATTTCTTGTTAACAAACTATAGTTTTGGCAAGTCGGTTAGGACATCTACTTTGTGCATGACACAAGTAATTGTACCAGCAATTGTTTACAGACAGATTATTTCACTTATAATTCACTGTATCACAATTCTAGTGGGTCAGAAGTTTACATACACTAAGTTGACTGTGCCTTTAAACAGCTTGGCAAATTCCAGAAAATTATGTCATGGCTTTAGAAGCTTCTGATAGGCTAATTGCCATCATTTGAGTCAATTGGAGGTGTACCTGTGGATGTATTTCAAGGCCTACCTTCAAACTCAGTGCCTCTTTGCTTGACATCATGGGCAAATCAAAATCAATCAGCCAAGACCTCAGAAAAAAATTGTAGACCTCCACAAGTCTGGTTCATCATTGGGAGCAATTTCCAAACACCTGAAGGTACCACGTTCATCTGTACAAACAATTGTACGTAAGTATTAACACCATGGGACCACGTAGCCGTCATACCGCTCAGGAAGGAGACGTGTTCTCTCTCCTAGAGATTAACGTACTTTGGTACGAAAAGTGCAAATCAATCCCAGAACAGCAGCAAAGGACCTTGTGAAGATGCTGGAGGAAACAGATACAAAAGTATCTATATCCACAGTAAAACGAGTCCAATATCGACATAACCTGAAAGGCCACTCAGCAAGGAAGATGCCACTTCTCCAAAACCGCCATTAAAAGCCAGACTACAGTTTGCAACTGCACATGGGGACAAGATCGTACTTTTGGGAGAAATGTCCTCTGGTCTGATGAAATAAAAATAGAACTGTTTGGCCATAATGACCACCGTTATGTTTGGAGGAAGAAGGGGGAGGCTTGCAAGCCGAAGAACACCATCCCAACCGTGAAGCACAGGGGTGGCAGCATCATGTTGTGGGGGTGCTTTGCAGCAGGAGGGACTGGTGCACTTCACAAATGGCATCATGAGGCAGGAAAATTATGTAGATATATTGAAGCACCATCTCAAGGCATTAGTCAGGAAGCTAAAGCTTGGTGGCAAATGTGTATTCCAAATGGTCAATGACCCCAAGCATACTTCCAAAGTTGCGGAAAAATGGCTTAAGGACAACAAAGTAAAGTTATTGGCGTGGCCATCACAAAGCCCTGTTCTCAATCCCATAGAAAATGTGTGGGCAGAACTGAAAAAGTGTATGTGAGCAAGGAGGCCTACAAACCTGACTCAGTTACACCAGCTCTGTCAGGAGGAATGGGCCAAAATTCACCCACCTTATTATGGGAAGCTTGTGGAAGGCTACCCAAAACTTTCACACAAGTTAAATAATTTAAAGGCAATGCTACCAAATAGTAATTGAGTGTATGTAAACTCCTGACCCACTGGGAATGTGATGAAAGAAATAAAAGCTGAAATAAATCATTCTCTCTGCTATTTTTCTGACATTTCACATTCTTATAATAAAGTGGTGATCTTAACTGATCTAAGACAGGAATTTTTTAAATGTATTTGGCTCAGGTGTATGTAAAAGTACTACTTCAACTGTATCTAGAAAAACATCCCACTGATTATACAGAATGAAATACATGTTTCAGTCCTTGTTGTTTTTCATCATAGTTCTTGTGTATCTGCACACCCTTCACCAACCTCCTCCTCCACCATCAGCCCCCCCACTCTTCCCGCTAAACCCAGGAGAATGCGGAAGCCTAGACCTTGCTCCGTTTTTAATCATAAACTCTTTAACGGCAATATGGAGGCCTTCATCAAGGTACTGACTGACTGGCCCCTATGTGGCCCCTCACTGAACTCTATGTGGTCTCTCTCTGTGTGTCTAAATGTCAGCAATCTTTACTAGCAGCTCTGGGGGTTCTACCTTTGTTTTCTGTCTTTGATTGCTCTCTCGTCTACTCCAACTTCAGCTTAGCTCACTGACTTCCCTTCTTTCATGGCCCTGTGCTGGGCACAACAACTGTTTAAATAAATAGACTAAACAACGGAGATTCCTCTCTATTCATTCCTATAGGGATTTGTCTGACTGCGCAGTCCATTGGCTTGACAGCTAGGAAAGGTGGTGTTTGTCTCTCTGGTCTGGAGAAGAGTAAATTCCACAAAGCTAAGTTTCAAGGTTGTTTATGTATCAAATGTAGTCAGACTCTGGTCGCGTGGGGTTTGCTTATGACATTAATGCCCATGTTATAGCACCTGAACCCTGAACTCTAGACATTAAACACATTTTGGTGACAGGCCAGTTGGCCCAGGACTAAACATGTCAGGCTATGGAAATAAACACACAGGGCCGTTTCCTCTGCATAAGTCAGGATCCAACATTGGCACACTGACAGATAGTGTGTACACATCAGTGGAGTCCACTGGGGCTGTTAGTGTCAGACTGTCATGGTCCTAGTGCCTCCAAGTGACATCTCAGGTGTATTCTCAGAGACAATAAAATTGCCCCAGTCAACCACGGTGTAAAATCTGAGCCTCTCTTGCCACTTGTCCACAGTCCCAGGCCCATCGTCCTTGCCTTCACCAGAACCCCCAACCCTCCCCTCCCCCCAGCCCCATCCTACCCAAGCTTGGGTCTCTCCTGTCGGGCCTCCCCAATCCTTCTCTCAGGCTTGACCTCTTACCCCCTCCCTCTAGAGGTCCTATCTGTTTCCCTTTGCTTCTCTAACCTTATTGTGGTTCTTCTTGCCTCTCTTCCTCTCTGTTCTGTTCATCCTGCTGCTGCCACTGCTTTCTGCCTGCCCCAGGGGAAGACGGAATACCCGAACCCGCAGCCAGGTATTCTGGTTATTCTGTCATAGAAGGGATGAGTAGCCTGGTCCCAGATGTGTTTGTGCTTTCTGCCAATGCCAATGGCAATAGGAGTTGGTAAGACAGCACCAACAGATCTAAGAATCAGGCGAGGGGTGAATATGTTTGGGTTGTATGTAGAGGTCGACCGATTATGATTTTTCAACGCCGATACCGATTATTGGAGGACCAAAAAAGCCGTTGCCGTTTAATCGGCCGATTAAAAAAATTATTAAACATTAAAAATGTATTTGTAATAATGTCAATTACAACAATACTGAATGAACACATATTTTAACTTAATATAATACATCAATAAAATCAATTTAGCCTCAAATAAATAATGAAACATGTTCAATTTGGTTTAACTAATGCAAAAACAAAGTGTTGGAGAAGAAAGTAAAAGTGCAATATGTGCAATGTAAGGAAGCTAACGTTTAAGTTCCTTGCTCAGAACATGAGAACATATGAAAGCTGGTGGTTCCTTTTAACATGAGTCTTCAATATTCCCAGGTAAGACGCTTTAGGTTGTAGTTATTATGGGAATTATAGGACTATTTCCCTCTATACCATTTGTATTTCATTAACCTTTGACTATTGGATGTTCTTATGGGCACTTTAGTATTGCCAGTGTAACAGTATAGCTTCCGTTCCTCTCCTCGCTCCTCCCTGGGCTAGAACCAGGAACACAACGACAACAGCCACCCTAGAAGCAGCGTTACCCATGCAGAGCAAGGGAAACAACCACCCCAAGGCTCAGAGCGAGTGACATTTGAAACGCTATTAGCGCGCTAACTATCTAGCCATTTCACTTCGGGTTACACCAGCCTCATCTCGGGAGCTGATAGGCTTGAAGTCATAAACAGCGCAATGCTTGACCCACGAAGAGCTGCTGGCAAAACACACTAAAGTGCTGTTTGAATGAATGTTTACGCGCCTGCTTCTGCCTACCACCGCTCAGTCAGATATTTAGATACTTGAATGCTTGTATGCTCAGTCAGATTATACGCAACACAGGACACGCTAGATAATATCTAGTGATTATGATTGGTTGTTTTTTATAAGATAAGTTTAATGCTAGCTAGCAACTTACCTTGGCTTACTGCATTCGTGTAACAGGCAGTCAGTCTCCTTCTGGAGTGCAATGAGAGAGAGGCAGGTCGTTATTGCGTTGGACTAGTTAACTGTAAGGTTGCAAGATTGGATCCCCCGAGCTGACAAGGTGAAAATCTGTCGTTCTGCCCCTGAACAGGCAGTTAACCCACCGTTCCTAGGCCGCATTGAAATCAGAATGTGTTCTTAACTGACTTGCCTAGTTAAATAAAGATAAAAATAAAAAAAATTAAAAAATTAAACAAATTTTAAAAAATCTGCTAAATCGGTGTCCAAAAATACTGATTTCCGATTGTTATGAAAACTTGAAATCGGCCCTAATTAATCGGCCATTCCGATTAATCGGTCAACCTCTAGTGGTATGTGCACACTAACTAAACAACATCTCTCTGCCTGCTTGGTCCCTCTGTCCTTTATCACGTGATAACCAATGAATAATGTACAGTACCAGTCAAAAGTTTGGACACATCTACTCATTGCAGGGTTTTTCTTTATTTTTTACTATTTTCTACATTGTAAAATAATAGTGAAGACATCACAACTATGAAATAACACATATGGAATCATGTAGTAACCACAAAAGGGGTTAAACAATTCTAAATATATGTTATATTTGAGATTCTTCAGTGTAGCCACCCTTTGCCTTAATGACAGCTTTGCACACTCTTGGCATTCTCTCAACCAGCTCCATGAGGTAGTCACCTGGAATTAATTTCAATTAACAGGTGTGCCTTGTTAAAAGTTAATTTGTGGAATGTATTCCCTTCTTAATGCATTTGAGCCAATCAGTTGTGTTGTGACAAGGTAGGGGTGGTATACATAAGATAGGCCTATTTGGTACAAGACCAAGTCCATATTATAGCAAGAACAGCTCAAATAAGCAAAGAGAAATGACAGTCCATCATTACTATAAGACATGTAGGTCAGTCAATCTGGAAAATCTCATGAACTTGTAGTCGCAAAAACCATCAAGGGCTATGATGAAACTGTCTTTCATGAGGACCGCCACAGGAAAAGATGATCCAGAGTTACCCCTGCTGCAGAGGATAAGAGATATACTTTGGCCAAGAAACACAAGCAATGGACATTAGACCGGTGGAAATATGTCCTTTGGTCTGATGAGTCCAAATTTCAGATTTTTGGTTCCAACCGCCATGTCTTTGTGAGACGCAGAGTAGGTGAACGGATGATAACCGCATGTGTGCTTCCAACCGTGAAGCATGGAGGAGGAGGTGTGATGGTGCATTGCTGGTGACACTGTCAGTAATTTATTTTGAATTCTAGGCACACTTAACCAGCATGGCTACCACAGCATTCTACAGCGATACGCCAGCCCATCTGGTTTGCACTTAGTGGGACTATGATTTGTTTTTCAACAGGACAATGACCCAAAACACACCTCCAGGCTGTATAAGGGCTATTTGACCAAGAAGGAGAGTGATGGAGAGCTGCATCAGCTGACCTGGGCTCCACAATCACCCAACCTCTGGTTTGGGATGAGTTGGGCCGCAGAGTGAAGGAAAAGCAGCCAACAAGTGCTCAGCATACAGTGCCTTGCGAAAGTATTCGGCCCCCTTGAACTTTGCGACCTTTTGCCACATTTCAGGCTTCAAACATAAAGATATAAAACTGTATTTTTTTGTGACAAATCAACAACAAGTGGGACACAATCATGAAGTGGAACGACATTTATTGGATATTTCAAACTTTTTTAACAAATCAAAAACTGAAAAATTGGCCGTGCACAATTTATTCAGCCCCCTTAAGTTAATACTTTGTAGCGCCACCTTTTGCTGCGATTACAGCTGTAAGTCGCTTGGGGTATGTCTCTATCAGTTTTGCACATCGAGAGACTGAAATTTTTTCCCAATCCTCCTTGCAAAACAGATCGAGCTCAGTGAGGTTGGATGGAGAGCATTTGTGAACAGCAGTTTTCAGTTCTTTCCACAGATTCTCGATTGGATTCAGGTCTGGACTTTGACTTGGCCATTCTAACACCTGGATATGTTTATTTTTGAACCATTCCATTGTAGATTTTGCCTTATGTTTTGGATCATTGTCTTGTTGGAAGACAAATCTCCGTCCCAGTCTCAGGTCTTTTGCAGACTTCATCAGGTTTTCTTCCAGAATGGTCCTGTATTTGGCTCCATCCATCTTCCCATCAATTTTAACCATCTTCCCTGTCCCTGCTGAAGAAAAGCAGGCCCAAACTTCTTCTTCAGTCTTCTCCTTGTATGAGCTGAAAGTTTAGAGGGACGGCCAGGTCTTGGTAGATTTGCAGTGGTCTGATACTCCTTCCATTTCAATATTATCGCTTGCACAGTGCTCCTTGGGATGTTTAAAGCTTGGGAAATCTTTTTTATCCAAATCCGGCTTTAAACTTCTCCACAACAGTATCTCGGACCTGCCTGGTGTGTTCCTTGTTCTTCATGATGCTCTCTGCGCTTTTAACGGACCTCTGAGACTATCACAGTGCAGGTGCATTTATACGGAGACTTGATTACACACAGGTGGATTGTATTTATCATCATTAGTCATTTAGGTCAACATTGGATCATTCAGAGATCCTCACTGAACTTCTGGAGAGAGTTTGCTGCACTGAAAGTAAAGGGGCTGAATAATTTTGCACGCCCAATTTTTCAGTTTTTGATTTGTTAAAAAAGTTTGAAATATCCAATAAATGTCGTTCCACTTCATGATTGTGTCCCACTTGTTGTTGATTCTTCACAAAAAAATACAGTTTTATATCTTTATGTTTGAAGCCGGAAATGTGGCAAAAGGTCGCAAAGTTCAAGGGGGCCGAATACTTTCGCAAGGCACTGTATGTCGGAACTCCTTCAAGACTGTTGGAAAAGCATTCCAGGTGAAGCTGGTTAAGGGAATGCCAATAGTGTGCAAAGCTGTCATCAAGGCAAAGGGTGGCTACTTTGAAGAATTTCAAATATAAAATATATTTTGTATTTTTGTTTAACACTTTTATGGTTACTACATTATTCCATGTGTTATTTCATAGTTTTTATGTCTTCACTATTATTCTGCAATGTAAAAAATAGTAAAAAAAAAAAAAAAAACACTTAAATTAGTAGGTGTGTCCATTCTTTTGACTGGTACGGTATATATGAATATACACTGACTGTACAGAACATTAGGAACACCTTGTTAATATTGAGTTTCACTCCCTCCTTTTGCCCTCAGAACAGACTCAGTCTGTTGAGGCATGGACTCTTCAAGGTGTTAAAAGCGTTCCACGGGGATGGTGGACCAATGTTTCCCACAGTTGTGTCTTTGGGTGGTAGACCACTCTTGATACACACTGGAAACTGTTTAGCTTGAAAAACCCAGCGGCGCTGCATTTCTTGACTTTCATACTGCTGCACCTACCACCTACTTCCATATCCCGTTCAAAGGCACTTCAATATTTTGTCTTGCCCATTCACCCTTTGAATGGCACACATATACAATCCATGTCTCAGTTGTGTCAAGGCTTAAAAATCCTAATTTAGCCGGTCTCCTCCCCTTCATCTACACTGATTTGAAGTGACATCAATAAGGGATCATAGCTTTCACCTGGATTCACCTGGTCAATCTGTCATGGAAAGAGAAGGTGTTCCTAATGTTTTGTACACTTAGTGTATAGTGTCTTTATGAGTATGGTGGTAACCTTGTGAGGAAACAGAGGGTATCAGAAGAACACCACAATCACACCTCTGTGGACCATATGTGCTTGCTCAGTCAGAGAGTTGAAAGTCTCTCAGTTAATATTTAAATTATGTAAATGGTCTTATGAAATGGTTATATGATAATGTACTTATCTTTGTTCATTATTCATGCAATTAGTTGGTTAATAGACTCATTTTACACAGAATTAAAGAGAACACAATCATATTGTATCTCTATGGTAGTTGCCATGATTATACATAATTCATTCTGTGTACCTAGACAGATAATTCATTTATTAATGTGCTTTGTTCACTCTCATAACCTGTTGAGTCACCTTACCTTACCTCTCCCTCCCTATCCCTCTCAATCCCTCCCTCTCAATCCCTCTCTCTCCATACCTCTAAAACCCTCCCTCTCCCTCCCTCTCAAACCCTCTCTCTCAATCTCTCTCTCTCTCTCTGCCTCTCTCTCTCTGCCTCTCTGTTAGGACTCAGGGCAGGCTATACCAGTGGTGGTTGAGAGCTGTGTCCGCTACATCAATCTATACGGTAAGAGGAACACAGGAATTAATTGATAGTTACTGTATGTAGTCCATGTAGTTGAATATACTACTGTATAGCCTCCATTTTGGATCTCTGTGATGTAGTTTCTCATATTGGAATATTGAATATTGAAACTACCATGTAGTGGACAGACAGAATATGTTTCTGATGTTTGGGCTGTGGATATACTACACTCAAGTTTCAGTTTAGTGTGTGTTTGTGTGTGTCCATGTCTGTGTGTCTCTGTATGCGTTCCTGCCTGCGTGTGTGTTTGCCGGATATGTTTCCGTCTTAATGCTGACTTGGGGTGCTCTGCTCCAACAGGCCTTCAGCAGCAAGGCATATTCAGGATTCCCGGCTCCCAGGTCGAAGTCAACGATATAAAAAATTCATTTGAGAGAGGTCGGTCCCAGTGAGGCCCCAGCACGGCTGCCACAGACCTTCGCTCTAGGACTGTAAAGTGCAGACAGATACATAGAGAGCACATTGGTCATGTATGGCACTGTCATGGACAAGCTATTTGAGATATACAGCAGCAGTAGTTGCCACATTCTTAACAGGAATGCTATAGTTGGATGAAAATACTGTAGTGACAAACGTACAAATATATCTTCATTATTTTTGTCGGCTAACTAATATGTTTATAGAGAAAGCTTAGGCAAATGTTTTCCTATAGACTAGT
Source organism: Oncorhynchus mykiss (assembly GCF_013265735.2). NCBI lineage: Eukaryota > Metazoa > Chordata > Actinopteri > Salmoniformes > Salmonidae > Oncorhynchus > Oncorhynchus mykiss. The sequence goes on along the minus strand of NC_048571.1, from coordinate 67,994,482 downwards.
TAATGAGGTGTTATATTGTATTAAATGACAGCTGACTGTGTTCTTACAAGCTTACACACTCACAATTTTACAGATGTACTTTTTCAGCATGACTTGGGTTATATAGATTCAACAAGATTAAAGCAGTGTGACTGGATGATTGACAGATTGTGTGACTCTGTACCATATCATGTGATGCCCCTAGGTGAGGACCCATTGGTCAACGACCAGAGTGACCATGACATCATGGCGGTGGCAGGAGTTCTGAAGCTGTACTTTAGGGGGCTGGAGTACCCCCTGTTCCCCAAGGAACACTTCCTCGACCTCATGTCTACCATCAGTAAGTACTACTGATGTACTATGACCTCATAGCAACCATCAGACTACTGTACTCCACTGGGGCGGATGCAGGATTTAGATCAGGATGGGAACACTTTTTGGCTCAAGGGCCAGATCGGGATTTAAAAATTCAGCAGAGGGCCGTCCAGATTTTTGGGGGACTGATTCGTATGTCAAAATCGATTTGCATGCCAGAAAAAGGGCAGTTATTGTAAAATATACAGGTCCATTATCATTTCTACATGCTTTCTATTTGGTTGTAGACGTTCAAGAGTGGCCTGGAGAGTTTTCTAACCCCCAACAAAATGTTTTTTTTACTTAAACCTCTGTAGTTTGCCCACTCATGGTTTAGATAGTAATTTATTTAATAATTGATTGGATTTATATAGTAAATATGTTTACTATCGTAAAGTAGATATTTTTTTGACTTTTTTTATTTTACCTTTATTTAACCAGGTAGGCAAGTTGAGAACAAGTTCTCATTTACAATTGCGACCTGGCCAAGATAAAGCAAAGCAGTTCGACAGATACAACGACACAGAGTTACACATGGAGTAAAAAGGGAAAGAGGTAGTTGTTTGGGCTAAATTATAGGTGGGCTATGTACAGGTGCAGTAATCTGTGAGCTGCTCTGACAGTTGGTGCTTAAAGCTAGTGAGGGAGATAAGTGTTTCCAGTTTCAGATTCAGATTCAGATTTTCAGATTTTTGTAGTTCGTTCCAGTCATTGGCAGCAGAGAACTGGAAAGAGAGGCGGCCAAAGAAATAATTGGTTTTGGGGGTAACTAGAGAGATATACCTGCTGGAGCGTGTGCTACAGGTGGGAGATGCTATGGTGACCAGCGAGCTGAGATAAGGGGGGACTTTACCTAGCAGGGTCTTGTAGATGACATGGAGCCAGTGGGTTTGGCGACGAGTATGAAGCGAGGGCCAGCCAACGAGAGCGTACAGGTCGCAATGGTGGGTAGTATATGGGGCTTTGGTGACAAAACGGATTGCACTGTGATAGACTGCATCCAATTTGTTGAGTAGGGTATTGGAGGCTATTTTGTAAATGACATCGCCAAAGTCGAGGATTGGTAGGATGGTCAGTTTTACAAGGGTATGTTTGGCAGCATGAGTGAAGGATGCTTTGTTGCGAAATAGGAAGCCAATTCTAGATTTAACTTTGGATTGGAGATGTTTGATATGGGTCTGGAAGGAGAGTTTACAGTCTAACCAGACACCTAAGTATTTGTAGTTGTCCACGTATTCTAAGTCAGAGCCGTCCAGAGTAGTGATGTTGGACAGGCGGGTAGGTGCAGGTAGCGATCGGTTGAAGAGCATGCATTTAGTTTTACTTGTATTTAAGAGCAATTGGAGGCCACGGAAGGAGAGTTGTATGGCATTGAAGCTTGCCTGGAGGGTTGTTAACACAGTGTCCAAAGAAGGGCCGGAAGTATACAGAATGGTGTCGTCTGCGTAGAGGTGGATCAGAGACTCACCAGCAGCAAGAGCGACCTCATTGATGTATACAGAGAAGAGAGTCGTTCCAAGAATTGAACTCTGTGGCACCCCCATAGAGACTGCCAGAGGTCCGGACAACAGACCATCCGATTTGACACACTGAACTCATCAGAGAAGTAGTTGGTGAACCAGGCGAGGCAATCATTTGAGAAACCAAGGCTGTTGAGTCTGCCGATGAGGATGTGGTGATTGACAGAGTCGAAAGCCTTGGCCAGATCAATGAATACGGCTGCACAGTAATGTTTCTTATCGATGGCGGTTAAGATATCGTTTAGGACCTTGAGCGTGGCTGAGGTGCACCCATGACCAGCTCTGAAACCAGATTGCATAGCAGAGAAGGTATGGTGAGATTCGAAATGGTCGGTAATCTGTTTGTTGACTTGGCTTTCGAAGACCTTAGAAAGGCATGGTAGGATAGATATAGGTCTGTAGCAGTTTGGGTCAAGAGTGTCCCCCCCTTTGAAGAGGGGGATGACCGCAGCTGCTTTCCAATCTTTGGGAATCTCAGACGACACGAAAGAGAGGTTGAACAGGCTAGTAATAGGGGTGGCAACAATTTCGGCAGATAATTTTAGAAAGAAAGGGTCCAGATTGTCTAGTCCGGCTGATTTGTAGGGGTCCAGATTTTGCAGTTCTTTCAGAACATCAGCTGAATGGATTTGGGAGAAGGAGAAATGGGGAAGGCTTGGGCGAGTTGCTGTTGGGGTGCAGTGCTGTTGACAGGGGTAGGAGTAGCCAGGTGGAAAGCATGGCCAGCAGTAGAAAAATGCTTGTTGAAATGTTCAATTATGGTGGATTTATCAGTGGTGACAGTGTTTCCTATCTTCAGTGCAGTGGGCAGCTGGGAGGAGGTGTTCTTATTCTCCATGGACTTTACAGTGTCCCAGAACTTTTTTGAGTTAGTGTTGCAAGAAGCAAATTTCTGCTTGAAAAAGCTAGCCTTGGCTTTTCTAACTGCCTGTGTATAATGGTTTCTAGCTTCCCTGAACAGCTGCATATCACGGGGGCTGTGCGATGCTAATGCAGAACGCCATAGGATGTTTTTGTGTTGGTTAAGGGCAGTCAGGTCTGGGGAGAACCAAGGGCTATATCTGTTCCTGGTTCTAAATTTCTTGAATGGGGCATGTTTATTTAAGATGGTTAGGAAGGCATTTAAAAAAAATATCCAGGCATCCTCTACTGACGGGATGAGGTCAATATCCTTCCAGGATACCCCGGCCAGGTCGATTAGAAAGGCCTGCTCGCTGAAGTGTTTCAGGGAGCGTTTTACAGTGATGAGAGGAGGTCGTTTAACCGCTGACCCATTACGGATGCAGGCAATGAGGCAGTGATCGCTGAGATCTTGGTTGAAGACAGCAGAGGTGTATTTAGAGGGGAAGTTGGTTAGGATGATATCTATGAGGGTGCCCGTGTTTAAGGCTTTGGGGAGGTACCTGGTAGGTTCATTGATAATTTGTGTGAGATTGAGGGCATCAAGTTTAGATTGAAGGATGGCTGGGGTGTTAAGCATGTTCCATTTTAGGTCGCCTAGCAGCACGAGCTCTGAAGATAGATGGGGGGCAATCAGTTCACATATGGTGTCCAGAGCACAGCTGGGGGCAGAGGGTGGTCTATAGCAGGCGGCAACGGTGAGAGACTTGTTTTTAGAGAGGTGGATTTTTAAAAGTAGAAGTTCAAATTGTTTGGGTACAGACCTGGATAGTAGGACAGAACTCTGCAGGCTATCTTTGCAGTAGATTGCAACACCGCCCCCTTTGGCAGTTCTATCTTGTCTGAAAATGTTGTAGTTTGGAATTAAAATGTCTGAATTTTTGGTGGTCTTCCTAAGCCAGGATTCAGACACAGCTAGAACATCCGGTTTGGCAGAGTGTGCTAAAGCAGTGAATAGAACAAACTTAGGGAGGAGGCTTCTAATGTTAACATGCATGAAACCAAGGCTATTACGGTTACAGAAGTCGTCAAAAGAGAGCGCCTGGGGAATAGGAGTGGAGCTAGGCACTGCAGGGCCTGGATTCACCTCTACATCGCCAGAGGAACATAGGAGGAGTAGAATAAGGGTGCGGCTAAAAACAATAAGAATTGGTCGTCTAGAACGTCTGGAACAGAGAGTAAAAGGAGGTTTCTGGGGGCGATAAAATAGCATCAAGGTATAATGTACAGACAAAGGTAAGGTAGGATGTGAATACAGTGGAGGTAAACCTAGGTATTGAGTGATGAAGAGAGAGATATTGTCTCTAGAAACATCATTGAAACCAGGAGATGTCATTGCATGTGTGGGTGGTGGAACTAATAGGTTGGATAAGGTATAGTGAGCAGGACTAGAGGCTCTACAGTGAAATAAGCCAATAAACACTAACCAGAACAGCAATGGACAAGACATATTGACATTAAGGAGAGGCATGCTTAGTCGAGTGATCAAAAGGGTCCAGTGAGTGGAGAGGTTGGTTGAGGGTCACGGCGATTTAGACAGCTAGCCAGGCCATCGGTAGCAAGCTAGCATAGGATGGAGGTATGTTTTTAGCCACCTCTTGCGTTCGGTCAGTAGATTAGTGGGGTTCCGTGTGGTAGAGGGGATTAATCCAAATCGCACAACAACAACAAAAATAAGAACAATAGATATAGTTATAGAGGCCCGAGAAGAAAACATAATAATAATAAAAATAAATAAATTGTCCGATTGTCTATTCAGATAACAGCCGGTAAGACAGCTAACGGTTAGCGGGCCGCAGATGGGCGTTCAGGTAACGTCGCGACGGAGGAGCCAGCCGGATCTCCTTCAGGTAGATAACGTCGGCAGTCCAGTTGTGAAGGCCCGGTGGGGCTCCGCGTAGGCAGTAAAACGGGTCCGGATAGGTGACTGCAGCCCAGGAGTGAATGATGGAACTCAGGAGTGATTGACGGAGCTGGCTAGCACCGGAATAATTGATGTTTGCTCCGGAATCGACGAAATCCGATTGTCACACGGATAGCAGCTAGCTAGCTGTGAGATCCGGGTATGAATGTCCAGAGAGCAGTTGAAATCCAGGGACATGGAGAGAAAAATTGGTCCGGTATGTTCCGTTCCGAGCCGCCATGCGCCGTACAAAACTGGCAATAGATTTTCGATAGATTTTCGAGCTAAAGGATAGCTGATGACCACAAACCGTGGTTAGCTGAATACTAACGATTTGCCAGTAAAGAAGCTAACTAGCTTCTGATTAGCTTCTGGATTAGCTTCTGGGCTAGCTCCTGGCTAGCTTCTGGCTAGTTTCTGGCTAGCTTCTTGGAGTTTCTGGCTAGCTTCTTGGAGGATTACAGATCTGAGGTAAATAATACTTTTTTATAAATATAAATTGGTGAGGCGGGTTGCAGGAGAGTGTTTTGAAGATGAGTTGATGGAAAATAAAAATAAAATGTATGTGAAAAAAGTTGTAAATATATATATATACAGGACACGACAAGACGAGGACAAAAGATATACATTTCATATTGTATACATCGAAATGATTGTATCCCTCTGTCTCTCTACCCCCTTTCTCTATCTCTCAGAACTAGACTCTGGTGCAGAGAGAGCTCATCACCTTCAGCAGATCGTTGTAACTCTTTCTCACCCCGTCATCATCGTCATGAGATATCTGTTTGCATTCCTCAACCAGTAAGTATATATAATTCAGTAAGTCTATATATCAATCGGTAAGTCTAAACATCAATCAGTAAGTCTATACATCAAGCAGTAAGTCTATACATCAAGCAGTAGGTCTATACATCAATCAGTACGTCTAAGCATCAAGCAGTACGTCTGTACATCAATCAGTATGTCTATACATCGATCAGTACGTCTATACATCAGTCAGTACGTCTATACAGTGGGGAGAACAAGTATTTGATACACTGCTGATTTTGCAGATTTTCCTACTTACAAAGTATGTAGAGGTCTGTCATTTTTATCATAGGTACACTTCAACTGTGAGAGATGGAATCTAATACAAAAATCCAGAAAATCACATTGTATGATTTTTAAGTAATTAATCTGCATAAGTGGGAAAACCTGCAAAATCGGCAGTGTATCAAATACTTGTTCTCCCCACTGTACATCAAGCAGTACGTCTGTACATCAAGCAGTATGTCTGTACATCAATCAGTACGTCTGTACATCAAGCAGTCAGTCGTAATAACAACATGTTATGTGTTGATGGAGAAACCCAATAATGAAGATAGTGTTCAGAGGTGGCTCATCCAGGGAGGAAGAGGAAGGTAGTTATCTTCATTAAATGAGGATAAATGAAGACAAAACATATTAAACATTTCAGTCGTTGGTTCTACATTGTAAAAAGTATGTGTTTATGAAGAAACCTAATATGTGTATAAATACTGTGTAAATAAATACTGTGTTATGGAAAGTCGTTTGAGTAAAACACATTTTTTACAGTTTTTGTATGGCTTTGGTACTATTTTCACAAGTATGAGGTAACATTTCACAACTCTTAGTACAAAACTCAAAACAGATAATCAAAAAGACTGTTTTTTCTCAACTTTAATCACATTTTCAATTGACTAAGTACAACTAACAAACTTTTTCAACAAACCTAATCAGTGTTCCATCTAGAAATACCTTTAATATAAAGTCATCAGTGTTTGTAAGTATAAACATCTACATGTTATATATATATATATATGTATATATATATATATGACATTTGATAACCACACATAATGACTACTCATTTTTGCTCATTTTAAATAGTGGTAACCACAATTGGTCATCATATAAAAGGGGGTGTGTGAACACTTGCAATTTCTTTCAACATGGAGTAGGATAGACAGCAATAATACAATAGAAAAAGTCTATATACAGTGTGTGCAAATGAGGTAGGATAACGGAGGTAAGGCAATAAATAGGCCATAGTGGCAAAATAATTACAATATAGCAATTAAACACGAGTGATAGATGTGCAGAAGATGAGTGTACAAGTAGAGATACTGGGGTGCAAAGGAGCAAAATAAATAAAAATCGATAAGAGTATGGGGATGAGGTAGTTGGGTGGGCTAATTACAGGTGGGCTATGTACAGGTGCAGTGATCTATGAGCTGTTCTGACAGCTGGTGCTTAAAGCTAATAAGGGAGATATGAGTCTCCAGCATCAGTGATTTTTGCAGTTCGTTCCAGTCATTGGCAGCAGAGAACTGGAAGGAAAGGCGGCCAAAGGAGGAGTTGGCTTTGGGGGTGACCAGTGAAATATACCTGCTGGAGCGAGTGCTACAGGTGGGTGCTGCTATGGTGACCAGTGAGCTGAGATAAGGCGGGGCTTTACCTAGCAGAGACTTATAGATGAACATTAGCCAGTGGGTTTAGCGACGAATATGATGCGAGGGCCAGCCAACGAAAGCATACAGGTCACAATGGTGGGTAGTGTATGGGGCTTTGGTGGAAAAACGGATGGCACTGTGATAGACTGCATCCAATTTGCTGAGTAGAGTGTGGGAGGCTATTTTGTAAATGACATCGCCGAAGTCAAGGATCGGTAGGATAGTCAGTTTTACGAGGGTATGTTTGGCAGCATGAGTGAAGGATGCTTTGTTGCGAAATAGGAAGCTGATTCTAGATTTAATTTTGGATTGGAGATGTTTAATGTGAGTTTGGAAGGAGAGTTTACAGTCTAACCAGACACCTAGGTATTTGTAGTTATCCACATATTCTACGTCAGAACTGTCCAGAGTAGTGATGCTGGGCGGGCAGGCAGGTGTGGGCAGCGATCGGTTGAAGAGCATTAATTTAGGTTTACTTGCATTTAAGAGCAGTTGGAGGACACGGAAGGAGAGTTGTATGGCATTGAAGCTCATCTGGAGGTTAGTTAACACAGTGTCCAAAGAAGGGCCAGATGTTTCCAGAATGGTGTCGTCTGCGCTGGAGGTGTATCAGAGAGTCACCAGCAGCAAGTGCGACATCATTGATGTATACAGAGAAAAGAGTCGGCCCGAGGATTGAACCCTGTGGCACCCCCATAGAGACTGCCAGAGGTCCGGACAACAGGCCCTCCGATTTGACACACTGAACTCTATCTGAGAAGTAGTTGGTGGACCAGGCGAGGCAATCATTTGAGAAACCAAGGCTGTTGAGTCTGCCGAGAGAGTCGAAAGCCTTGGCCAGGTCGATGAATACAGCTGCACAGTATTGTCTCTTATCGATGGCGGTTATGATATCGTTTAGGACCTTGAGCGTGGCAGAGGTGCACCCATGACCAGCTCGGGAAACCAGATTGCATAGCGGAGAAGGTACAGTGGGATTTGAAATGGTTGGTGATCTGCTTGTTAACTTTTCTTTTGAAGACCTTATCAAGGCAGGGTAGGATAGATATAGATTTGTAGCAGTTTGGGTCTAGAGTGTCTCTCCATTTGAAGAGGGGGATGACCGCGGCAGGATCTCAGACGATACGAAAGAGAGGTTAAACAGGCTAGTAATAGGGGTTGCAACAATTTTGGCAGATAATTTTAGAAAGGAGGGTCCAGATTGTCTAGCCCGGCTGATTTGTAGGGATCCAGATTTTGCAGTTCTTTCAGAACATCAACTATCTGAATTTGGGTGAAGGAAAAATGAGGGAGGCTTGGGCAAGTTGCTGTGGGGGTTCAGGGCTGTTGACCAGGGTAGGGGTAGCCAGGTGGAAAGCATGGCCAGCCGTAGAAAAATGCTTATTGAAGTTCTCAATTGTCTCTGATTTATCAGTGGTGACAGTGTTTCCTAGCCTCAGTGCAGTGGACAGCTGGGAGGAAGTCCTCGTATTCTCTATGGACTTTACAGTGTCCATAAACAGTGTATGAAAAAGCTAGCCTTTGCTTTCCTAACTGCCTGTGTATATTGGTTCCTAACTTCCCTAAAAAGTTGCATTTTGTGGGGGCTATTCGATGTTAATGCAGTACGCCACAGGATGTGTTTGTGCTGGTCAAGGACAGTCAGGTCTGGAGTGAACCAGGGGCTATGTCTGTTCCTGGTTCTACATTTTATGAATGGGGCATGCTTATTTAAGATTGTGAGGAAAGCACTTTTAACCTCTCTGGGATATGTGGGACACTAGCGTCCCACCTGGCCAAAAGCCAGAGAAAATGCAGTGCGCCAAATTCAAATAAATTACTATAAAAATCTAACTTTCATGAAATCACACATGTAAGATACCAAATTAAAGCTACACGTGTTGTGAATCCAGCCAACGTATCAGATTTCAAAAAGGCTTTTCGGTGAAAGCAAACTATGCTATTACCTGAGAGTAGCACCTCCAACACAAAACGCAGAAATAAAAATATAAATCATGCCTTACCTTTGACGAGCTTCTTCTGTTGGCACCCCCATATGTCCCATAAACATCACAAATGGTCCTTTTGTTCGATTAATTCTGTCGATATATATCCAAAATGTCAATTTATTTGGCGCATTTGATCCAGATAAACACCGGTTCCAACTTGCGCAACGTGACTACAAAATATCTCCAAAGTTACCTGTAAACTTTGCCAAAACATTTCAAACAACTTAGTAATACAACTTTAGGTAAAGTTAAAGTAAATTTAAAAAAAGTAAGTTTAAAGTAAATAATTGATCAAATTGAAGACTGGATGATCTGTGGTCAATACAGGAAGAAAACAAACTGACGCTACCTTTCTGGTCACGCGCCTCAAACAAACACTACACTTGAAGTGACCCTTGTTTTGAACAGGGCCACTTCTTCATTACACAAAGGAAAAACCTCAACCAATTTCTAAAGACTGGTGACATCCAGTGGAAGCGGTAGGACCTGCAAGAAGATCCCTTAGAAATCTGGGTTCCCAATGACAGCCCATTGAAAAGAGTGACCTCGGGGTTTCGCCTGCTACATACAGTGCCTTGCGAAAGTATTCGGCCCCCTTGAACTTTGCGACCTTTTGCCACATTTCAGGCTTCAAACATAAAGATATAAAACTGTATTTTTTTGTGAAGAATCAACAACACTTGGGACACAATCATGAAGTGGAACGACATTTATTGGATATTTCAAACCTTTTTAACAAATCAAAAACTGAAAAATTGGGTGTGCAAAATTATTCAGCCCCCTTAAGTTAATACTTTGTAGCGCCACCTTTTGCTGCGATTACAGCTGTAAGTCGCTTGGGGTATGTCTCTATCAGTTTTGCACATCGAGAGACTGACATTTTTTCCCATTCCTCCTTGCAAAACAGCTCGAGCTCAGTGAGGTTGGATGGAGAGAATTTGTGAACAGCAGTTTTCAGTTCTTTCCACAGATTCTCGATTGGATTCAGGTCTGGACTTTGACTTGGCCATTCTAACACCTGGATATGTTTATTTTTGAACCATTCCATTGTAGATTTTGCTTTATGTTTTGGATCATTGTCTTGTTGGAAGAAAAATCTCTGTCCCAGTCTCAGGTCTTTTGCAGACTCCATCAGGTTTTCTTCCAGAATGGTCCTGTATTTGGCTCCATCCATCTTCCCATCAATTTTAACCATCTTCCCTGTCCTTGCTGAAGAAAAGCAGGCCCAAACCATGATGCTGCCACCACCATGTTTGACAGTGGGGATGGTGTGTTCAGCTGTGTTGCTTTTACGCCAAACATAACGTTTTGCATTGTTGCCAAAAAGTTACATTTTGGTTTCATCTGACCAGAGCACCTTCTTCCACGTTTGGTGTGTCTCCCAGGTGGCTTGTGGCAAACTTTAAACAACACTTTTTATGGATATCTTTAAGAAATGGCTTTCTTCTTGCCACTCTTCCATAAAGGCCAGATTTGTGCAATACACGACTGATTGTTGTCCTATGGACAGAGTCTCCCACCTCAGCTGTAGATCTCTGCAGTTCATCCAGAGTGATCATGGGCCTCTTGGCTGCATCTCTGATTAGTCTTCTCCTTGTATGAGCTGAAAGTTTAGAGGGACGGCCAGGTCTTGGTAGATTTTCAGTGGTCTGATACTCCTTCCATTTCAATATTATCGCTTGCACAGTGCTCCTTGGGATGTTTAAAGCTTGGGAAATCTTTTTGTATCCTAATCCGGCTTTAAACTTCTTCACAACAGTATCTCGGACCTGCCTGGTGTGTTCCTTGTTCTTCATGATGCTCTCTGCGCTTTTAACGGACCTCTGAGACTATCACAGTGCAGGTGCATTTATACGGAGACTTGATTACACACAGGTGGATTGTATTTATCATCATTAGTCATTTAGGTCAACATTAGATCATTCAGAGATCCTCACTGAACTTCTGGAGAGAGTTTGCTGCACTGAAAGTAAAGGGGCTGAATAATTTTGCACGCCCAATTTTTCAGTTTGAAATATCCAATAAATGTCGTTCCACTTCATGATTGTGTCCCACTTGTTGTTGATTCTTCACAAAAAAATACAGTTTTATATCTTTATGTTTGAAGCCTGAAATGTGGCAAAAGGTCGCAAAGTTCAAGGGGGCCGAATACTTTCGCAAGGCACTGTATGTTCTGTTATACTCACAGACATGATTCAAACAGTTTTAGAATCTTCATAGTGTTGTCCATCCACATCTACTAATAATATGCATATCTTATCTTCTGGGGATGAGTAGCAGGCAGTTGGATTTGGGCATGCATTTCATCCGGACATGAAAATACTGCCCAATGTCACCAAGAAGTTAAAGAATAACCAGGCATCCTCTACTGACAGAATGAGGTCAGTATCCTTCCAGGATACCCGGGCAAGGTTGATTAGAAAGGCCTGCTCGCTGAAGTGTTTTAGAGAGTGTTTGACAGTGATGAGGGGTGGTCGTTTGACCCCAGACCCATTACGGACAAAAGCAATGAGGCAGTGATCGCTGAGATCCTGGTTGAAGACAGCAGAGGTGTATTTGGAGGGCAGGTTGGTTAGGATGATATTTAAGAGGGTGTCCGTGTTTACGGATTTGGGGTTGTACCTGGTAGGTTCATTGATAATTTGTGAGATTGAGGGCATCAAGCTTAGATTGTAGGATGGCCGGGGTGTTAAGCAGGTCCCAGTTTAGGTCACCTAACAGCACGAGCTCTGGAGAAAGATGGGTTTCAATCCATTCACATATGGGTTCCAGGGCATAACTGGGGGCAGAAGGTGGTCAATAGCAAGCTGCAACTGTGAGAGACTTGTTTCTGGAAAGGTGCATTTTTAGAAGTAAGAGCTCAAATTGTTTGGGCACAGACCTGGATAGTAAGACAGAGCTTTGCAGGCTATCTCTGCAGGAGATTGCAACTCCTCCCCCTTTGGCAGTTCTATCTTGTAGGAAAATGTTGTAGTTAGGGATGGAAATTTCAGAGTTTTTGGTGATCTTCCTTATCCAGGATTCATACGCAGCTAGGACATCCGGGTTGGCAGAGTGTGCTAAGGTAGTGAATAAAACAAACTTAGGGAGGAGGCTTTTAATGTTAACATGCATGAAACCAAGACTTTTAAGGTTACAGAAGTCAACAAATGAAAGCGCCTGGGGAAAGGGTGTGGAGCTAGCCACTGCATTGCCTGGATTAACCTCTACATCACCAGAGGAACAGGGGAGGGGTAGGATAAGAGTACGGCTAAAGGCTATACGTTTTCTGGGCACGGTAGAATAGGTTCAAGGCATAATGTACAGACAAAGTTATGGTAGGATGTGAATACAGTGGAGGTAAACCTATGCACTGAGTGACGATGAGAGAGATATTGTCTCTCGAAACATAGCAGCAGAGGGGCCTTGGAGGGACGTCGCGACGGAAGAAAGTCTGTTGTAGCCCCCTCGTGCTGTTACGTCTGCAGACCAGTCATCGTGGATCAGCAGGGCTTCGTGTGGTTAAAGGGGTCTAGGCCAATAGAAAAAGGTATAGTGGCCAAAGAATTTGTCCGATGGGCCTCTTAAGCTAACAGTCCGATATGCTCTAGACAGCTAGCGGGTTGCGGCTAGCAGGCTAGCAGATGGGCATTCAGGGGACGTTGCGACGGAGGAGCCAGTTGATAAACCCCCTTGGTCAAATTACGTCGGTAGTCCAGTCGTGAAGGGTCGGCGGGGTCCAGGCCAATTGGCAAAATATGTATTGTAGCCAAAGGAGTGGCTGATGGACTTCTTCGGCTAGCCGGGATATGGGCCTAGCAAGGTTAGCTCCAGGCTAATTGGTTCTTGCTTCGGGACAGAGACGTTAGCCAGGAGTGGCCACTTGGATAGCAGATGCGATGATCCAGGTGAAAAGGTTCAGAGCTTGCGGTAGGAATCCGGAGATACGGAGAAGAAAAATAAGTCTAATTTGCTCATCGGTCAATGGATGACCATCTACGTGCCTTGACAACGTGGGGGAAACATCTCCATGGTTGCAGCTATCTCTGAAGATTATCTGGTAGGACGTAGGCCATTGCTTGGATCCTACAACGCTGCACACCTCAATGTCTTTCGCAATGAAATTGGGCAGACCGGTATGTCATGAATGTCATTGCGTGGGACAATCATCGATTAGTGACCCTATACCGGTCCCCATATTCTCCTTTCCTCAACCCTATTGAGGAAAGGTGGAAGGTGGACGATCGCCAGCCCCATGAGCGTGCCACCCTCCTTCTGGCCTTGGATGAGGCATGCGACGACATCAATACAGACCAATGTCAAGCTTGGATTCGCCATGCCAAAGGGTTTTTCCCACGGTGCATGAACACTGTGATTTGGTGGAGAATTTATATTGAAATGCTCAAGACAGGCTTGATGCAAATTAATAGGTACTACATGTTATGTTTTATTTTCATTAATTTTATTTGTTTCATTTAATTTCTTACATTTGATTACAGACACCTACAGTATGTTGCAATTATATCTGAAAAATACAATGTTTTTTTTGCACTAATGAATAACTGTATAGGACGTCTGGATAGATGTTATTTTGTTGGGTAATACATGTAATTTAGATGTTAATACTTTACAAACACACTGTTCCCCGGGTGCCGAAGATGTGGATATCAATTAAGGCAGCCCTCCTCACCACTCAGATTCCGAGGGGTTGGGTTAAATGTGGAAGACACATTTCAGTTGAATGCATTCAGTTGTACAACTGACTAGGTATCCACTTTCCCCTTTTATTTCTGTAGCTCTCAAAATCCATATATAGTAGACAAACCAGTTCAAAATCTATAGGTTTACCAAACGGTTAAGTGATTAACCGTTAAGCGCAGTTGGATTAAGTGATGGTCAAATGTATTTAAACAAATGAGAAGAGAATCATATGAAAAGTAATGTAAGCATTGCATTGTGAAAGGCAGTGTCTTTATGTGAAAGGTATTTCTAGATGAAACACTGATTTAGGTTTGGTGAAAAAGTTACTGTGTGTTGTACTTGAAAATGTACATAAAGAAAAAAATCTGCCTTTTTGAGTTTTGACCTAAAAGTTGTAAAATTATACCAAAGTGATAAAAGAAAACTGTAATTCCCCATTGTTTCTCTCCAGTCTATCCCAGTACAGTGATGAGAACATGATGGATCCCTATAACCTGGCTACCTGCTTCGGCCCGACTCTGATGCCCATACCTGATGGTCACGATCCTGTGGCCTGTCAGACACACGTTAATGAGGTCATCAAGACCATCATCATCCACAACGAGGTCATCTTCCCGAGCCACCGTGAGCTGGACGGACCGGTCTATGAGAAGTGCATGGCTGGAGGAGAAGAGTACTGGTTAGTGATGTTATAGTATACTGGGCCTTGGTTCTGCTTGGATGGGAGAGAAGATGGAGATTAACCAATGTAGAGAAGGGGATTAGAGGACTGGACCCAGTTCTGTGTTTCAAATGACTTCACCCTCTTGTTGGGCTAGTTTAGTCCAAAGCACTATACTATGTCCTTCTTTATCATTATCTGAATCTATCAATCAATGTATTTATCTATCTACAATATATATATCTCTCTCTCTACACCATTTAGTGACAGTCCCCAAAGTGGGCCAGGTGCCATTGATGAAGTGGACAACAGTACAGGACCTCACACCAGTGATGATGAACTGGAGCAGATCGAGGCTATCGCTAAGTTTGACTACGTGGGGCGAACTCCCAGAGAGCTGTCCTTTAAGAAGGGGGCATCACTGCTGCTGTACCTGAGAGCCTCTGATGACTGGTGGGAGGGACGACACAACGGAGTGGACGGACTCATCCCACATCAATACATTGTGGTGCAGGACATGTAAGTACAATATTTCTGTGTAACTGCTCAAATGCTACATGCCTCTGTTTAGGATAAGCACTTCTATTGTAATCGTCAGTAGACGAGAGACAGACTGTGCACCCCTACCATGGGGCCTCCAGGTTATGTGAGTCCATGTCAATAACAGTGAATTGATATGTCAATAATCATGAACTGTGCCCAAAGTGCATTAGTCTGATACTGTGTCAATGCAGCAGTTGGCATACAGTAAGCACCAAAGACTTCAAAGCAAATAAATCCCCAATTAGTAATTAAACGAGATGTCCTCTCCTCAGTCTCTTGAACTAACACTTCCGCATGACAAGGATGGAACATTAAGGTCACTCTGTAACTGGTCATTTATCCTTCCGGAACCCTACCCGACAGCCAATCACCATCCATCACCGTGGAGATGACAGAATTAAACCCTAATTAGGGAAAGACACAGGATGCGTCCAAAATTGCACCCTATACCCTTTATAGTTCTCTACTTTTGTTTAGAGCTCGTGCGCTAGCACACTAGTCAAAAGTAGTGCACTATGAAGGGAATAGTGTGTAATTTGGGATGCAGGCACACTCATCTCCAACTGATCCTGGTGACCTAAATTTGGGATATGCTTAACACCTCGGGCCATCCTACAATCTAAGCTAGATGCCCTCAATCTGACAAATTATCGTTGACCCTACCAGGTAAAACCCTAAATCCGTAAACACGGGCACCCTCATAGATATCATCCTAACCAACCTGCCCTTTAAATACACCTCTGCTTTCTTCAACATTGCCTGCGTCTGTAATGGGTCCACGGTTAAACAACCACCCCTCATGACTGTCAAACGCTCCCTAAAACACTTCAGCGAAAAACCTGGTCTGGATATCCTGGAAGGATATTGACCTCATTCCGTCAGCAGAGGATGCCTGGTTATTCTTTAAAAGTGCTTTCCTCACCATCTTAAAAAAGCATGCCCCATTCAAAACTTTAGAACTAAGAACAGATATAGCCCTTGGTTCACTCCAGACCTGACTGCCCTTGACCAGCACAAAAACATCCTGTGGCGTACTGCATTAGCATCGAATAGCCCCCACGATATGCAACTTTTTAAAGTTGGTTAGAAACCAATATACACAGGCAGTTAGGAAAGGAAAGGCTAGCTTTTTCAAACAGAAATTTGCATCTTGTAGCACAAACTCCAAAAAGTTCTGGGACAATGTACTGTAAAGTCCATAGAGAATAAGAGCACCTACTCCCAGCTGTCCACTGCACTGAGGCTAGGAAACACTGTCACCACTGCTAAATCTACGATAATCGAGAATTTCAATAAGCATTTTTCTACTGCTGGCCATGCTTTCCACCTGGCTACCCCTACCCTGGTCAACAGCTCTGCACCCCCCACAGCAACTTACCCAAGCCTCCCCATTTCTCCTTCACCCAAATCCAGAGAGCTGGACCCATACAAATCAGCTGGGCTAGACAATCTGGGTCCTCTCTTTCTAAAATTACCTGCCGAAATTGTTGAAACACCTATTACTAGCCTGTTCAACCTCTCTTACTGAGATCCCTAAAGATTGGAAAGCTACCGTGGTCATCCCCCTCTTCAAAGGGGAGACACTCTAGACCCAAACTGCTACAGACCTATATCTATCCTACCGTGCCTTTTCTAAAGTCTTCGAAAGAAAAGTTAACAGATCACCGACTATTTCGATTCCCACCGTACCTTTTCCGCTATGCAATCTGGTTTCTGAGCTGGTGATGGGTGCACCTCAGCCACGCTCAAGGTCCTAAACGATATCATAACCGCCATCGATAAGAGACAATACTGTGCAGCTGTATTCATCGACCTGGCCAAGGCTTTCGACTATGTCAGTCACAGCATTCTTATCGGCAGACTCAACAGCCTTGGTTTCCCAAATGACTGCCTCGCCTGGTTCACCAACTACTTCTCAGATAGAGTTCAGTGTGTCAAATCGGAGGGCCTGTTGTCCGGACCACTGGCAGTCTCAATGGGGGTGTCACAGGGTTCATTTCTCGGGCCGATTCTTCTCTCTGTATACATCAGTGATGTCTCTCTTGCTGATGGTAATTCTCTGATCCAACAGACGACACCATTCTGTATATGTCTGTCCCTTCTTTGGACAATGTGTTAACTAACCTCCAGACGAGCTTCAGTGCCATACAACACTGCTTTCGTGGCCTCCAACTGCTCTTAAATGCAAGTAAAACTAAATTGCATGCTCTTCAACCGATCACTGCACGCACCCGCACACCCGTCTAGCGTCACCACTCTGGACGGTTCTGACTTAAAAATATGTGGACAACTACAAATACCTAGGTGTCTGGTAAGACTGTAAACTCTCCTTCCAGACTCACATTAAGCATCTCCAATTTAAATTAAATCTAGAATGTGTTTAATTGCTAAATTGTAATTATTTTGCCACTATGGCCTATTTATTGCCTTACCTCCCTAATCTTACTACATTTGCACACACTGTATATAGACTTTTCTATTGTTGTCACGGTTTTCTGTATGGGAAAGAGAGTCGGACCAAAAGGCGGCGTGGCTATTGAGATTCATGTTTAATAAAATAACGTAAACACGAATCAATACAAAAACAATAAACGTAACTTGAAAACCGAAAACAGCCTAAACTGGTGCAAACTAACACAAGACAGTTACAAGGACACTAAGGACAATCACCCACAAAACCCAACACCAAACAGGCTACCTAAATATGGTTCCCAATCAGAGACAATGACGAACACCTGCCTCTGATTGAGAACCATATCAGGCCAAACATAGAACTAGACAAACTAGACATGTAACATAGAATGTCCAACCAGCTCACACCCCTGACCAACCAAAACATAGAAACATACAAAGCAAACTATGGTCAGGGTGTGACAGTACCCCCCACCAAGGTGCGGACTCTGGCCGCAAAACCTGAACCTATAGGGGAGGGTCTGGGTGGGCATCTGTCCACGGTGGCGGCTCTGGTGCTGGACGTGGCCCCCACTTCACCGTAGTCTTAGTCCCCCACCTTGTCCGCTTCCGTGGCCTCCTCACCATGGCAACTCTTCTCAATGGACAGAGGGGCGGCAGCTCGGGACAGAGGGGCGGCAGCTCGGGACAGAGGGGCGGCAGCTCGGGACAGAGGGGCGGCAGCTCGGGACAGAGGGGCGGCAGCTCGGGACAGAGGGGCGGCAGCTCGGGACAGAGGGGCGGCAGCTCGGGACAGAGGGGCGGCTGCTCGGGACAGAGGGGCGGCTGCTCGGGACAGAGGGGCGGCTGCTCGGGACAGAGGGGCGGCTGCTCGGGACAGAGGGGCAGGGGCTCTGGGCAGAGGGGCAGGGGCTCTGGGCAGAGGGGCTCTGGGCAGAGGGGCAGGGGCTCTGGGCAGAGGGGCAGGGGCTCTGGCGCCTCTGGCTGACGGGCGGCACTGGCGGCCCCTGGCTGACGGGCGGCACTAGCGGCCCCTGGCTGACGGGCGGCACTGGCGGCCCCTGGCAGACGGGCGGCGCTGGGCAGACGGGCGGCACTGGCGGCGCTGGGCAGACGGGCGGCGCTGGGCAGACGGGCGGCACTGGCGGCGCTGGGCAGACGGGCGGCACTGGGCAGACGGGCGGCACTGGCGGCGCTGGGCAGATGGGCTGCTCAGGCGGCGCTGGGCAGACGGGCGGCACTGGCGGCGCTGGGCAGACGGGCGGCACTGGCGGCGCTGGGCAGACGGGCGGCACTGGGCAGACGGGCGGCACTGGCGGCGCTGGGCAGACGGGCGGCACTGGCGGCGCTGGGCAGACGGGCTGCTCAGGCGGCGCTGGGCAGACGGGCGGCTCAGGCAGCGCTGGGCAGACGGGCGGCTCAGGCGGCGCTGGGCAGACGGGCGGCTCAGGCGGCGCTGGGCAGACGGGCGGCTCAGGCGGCGCTGGGCAGACGGGCGGCTCAGGCGGCGCTGGGCAGACGGGCGGCTCAGGCGGCGCTGGGCAGACGGGCGGCTCAGGCGGCTCAGGCGGCGCTGGGCAGACGGGCGGCTCAGGCGGCGCTGGGCAGACGGGCGGCTCAGGCGGCGCTGGGCAGACGGGCGGCTCAGGCGGCGCTGGGCAGACGGGCGGCGCTGGCAGACGGGCAGCTCAGGCGGCGCTGGGCAGACGGGCGGCTCAGGCGGCGCTGGGCAGACGGGCGGCTCAGGCGGCGCTGGGCAGACGGGCGGCTCAGGCGGCGCTGGGCAGACGGGCGGCTCAGGCGGCGCTGGGCAGACGGGCGGCTCAGGCGGCGCTGGGCAGACGGGCGGCTCAGGCGGCGCTGGGCAGACGGGCGGCTCAGGCGGCGCTGGGCAGACGGGCGGCTCAGGCGGCGCTGGGCAGACGGGCGGCGCTGGCAGACGGGCAGCTCAGGCGGCGCTGGGCAGACGGGCGGCTCAGGCGGCGCTGGGCAGACGGGCGGCTCAGGCGGCGCTGGAGAGGAGGGAGCCCCTGTAAGGATGGGCCGGAGAGACAGCCTGGTACGGTGGGCTGCCACCGGAGGGCTGGTGCGTGGAGGTGGTGACGGATAGACCGGGCCGTGCAGGCGCACTGGAGCTCTTGAGCACTGAGCCTGCCCAACCTTACCCGGTTGAATGGTCCCGGTCGCCCTGCCAGTGCGGCGAGGTGGAATAGCCCGCACTGGGCTATGCAGGCGAACCGGGGACACCGTGCGCAAGGCTGGTGCCATGTAAGCCGGCCCAAGGAGACGCACTGGAGACCAGATGCGTAGAGCCGGCTTCATGGCACTTGGCTCGATGCCCACTCTAGCCCGGCCGATACGCAGAGCTGGAATGTACCGCACCGGGCTATGCACCCGCACTGGGAACACCGTGCGCTTCACAGCATAACACGGTGCCTGCCCGGTCTCTCTCGCCCCCCGGTAACCACAGGAAGTTGGCTCAGGTCTCCTACCTGGCGTAGCCATACTCCCTGTGAGCCCCCCCCCCCAATACATTTTTGGGGCTGACTCTCAGGCTTCCATCCACGACGCCACGCTGCCTCCTCATACCAGCGCCTCTCCGCTTTCGCCGCTTCCAGTTCTTCTTTGGGGCGGCGATATTCTCCTGGCTGAGCCCAGGGTCCTTTACCATTCAATTCGTCCTCCCATGTCCATTTTTCCAAGTAGTGCAGCCTCTCCCACTGCTGCTGCTGCTGCTCCTGTTGCTGCTGCCTCTGTTGCTTCTCCTGCTGCTGCTTTTGCTGTTGCCCGTTACCACGCCGCTTGGTCCTGTTGTGGTGGGTGATTCTGTCACGGTTTTCTGTATGGGAAAGAGAGTCGGACCAAAAGGCGGCGTGGCTATTGAGATTCATGTTTAATAAAATAACGTAAACACGAATCAATACAAAACAATAACCGTAACTTGAATACCGAAAACAGCCTAAACTGGTGCAAACTAACACAAGACAGTTACAAGGACACTAAGGACATTCACCCACAAAACCCAACACCAAACAGGCTACCTAAATATGGTTCCCAATCAGAGACAATGACGAACACCTGCCTCTGATTGAGAACCATATCAGGCCAAACATAGAACTAGACAAACTAGACATGTAACATAGAATGCCCACCCAGCTCACACCCTGACCAACCAAAACATAGAAACATACAAAGCAAACTATGTTCAGGGTGTGACAATTGTGTTATTGACTGTATGTTTGTTTATCCCATGTGTTACTCTGTGTTGTTTGTGTTGCACTGCTTTGCTCTATCTTGGCCAGGTCCCAGTTGAGACCTTTTTCTCAACTGGCCTACCTGGTTAAATAAAGGTGAAATAAATAATAAGTCAGGGGCCCGGGGAAACTGGGGAATGGGTGCTGTACTTGTTAATA
Source organism: Oncorhynchus mykiss (assembly GCF_013265735.2). Taxonomy (NCBI): domain Eukaryota; kingdom Metazoa; phylum Chordata; class Actinopteri; order Salmoniformes; family Salmonidae; genus Oncorhynchus; species Oncorhynchus mykiss. The sequence continues at coordinate 67,973,676 of NC_048571.1, read as the reverse complement.
ATAACTAGAAGAGGTCCAACATCTGGAGTTAGGTTTAGTTTCCGAAGGATTGTTTGTTGACATAATAATTTCATCTAATCTCTGGTGTAAGGGTATCCAGATGATTTGCAGTGACTCGTTAATGAAATTGTATAATTGTTTATGCATTTTGCCAGCATACAAAAAACATCTGCTCTCTGTCTCTCCGTTACCTCAGGGAAGATGCGTTCTCAGACAGTCTGAGTTGGAAGGCTGGGAGTGAGGCCAGTAGTGGACCCCACCAGGAGGACAGAGACCGAACCTCATCCAGGAACCGTGACCGCAGCTCCCCCTGCGAACACAGACAACATACCCCTGAACACCACTATGGAGATGCTCTTGGAAGGTGGCTACACATTGACTTTATGATGATTCATTCTCACAGTTCAGTAATGCAGGTTAACAGGTTTTCTAGACACATGCAGGATGAGATGTTTTCCTCCATGAAGAGGCTACAAAATAATGGTTCATTTAGTGTAGTTGTATTGAATGAGCTATAATTTATTTTTGCACTCTGTCCTTGATGCTGTCTTGAGAGTCTGTCTGCTCTCTGTGTTGTGGCCATTCAGGGTGAGGGTTCGTTCAGACGGTGCTGTTATCCCTCACCACAGGAGCACCGCCGACACTCACAGCCCCACCCGAGGTATGGACACGCCCCCTAGGGTCATGCCCCGCCCCTGCAGCCCTCACAAGATGGCTGTCAGCAGGGGCCGCATGGACAGTCCAGAGAAACGCCATGTCAGCACGTTCAGCAGCACAGGAAGTATCAACCATCCAGATAGAAAGTGCTTCCGTGATGGCCCCGCCCTCAGACCCTCCCCCGGCTCCACCCGCCACGGTAGCCTTGGCGAACAGAAATCACTGGCAGAGGTGAGAGTCTATGAAGTAAATAAATAACTAAACGCACACCCGGCCTAATGATGGGGTGCTGACTACCAGAAAATAAACTAACCAATTTAAAAAAGAAGGTTGCCCACTCATCTCTTGTTGCTTGTGGATTTATTTAACAAAAGTTTTGGCAAAAGAGCATTTATCAGGGTATACAGAGGTGAGAATCTAATCACTGCAATAAATACTTAATAATTATCAAAGCAATTGATTCAGTGGGTGAAGTCAGGCAAGACCAAACTTCCCTTGTTATTCTTAATATAACTATTTCCTGCCAGTCCAGCCATGCTCGGAGTTGTGCAGTCGAAGCTAATGAGGATATTCTCCTGTCTGTTGTTCAGAGAGATGGCGAGACAGGCAGACAGACAGAAAAGACCGACAGACAGAGGGAGAAATATTTCCAGTATAGTTTATGGATCCCAGCCAGTACTCAGATGGACAAAGTCAGGCAGCAGTGGGAAGGACATCTGAGAGAGAGGCCCACATTGCCCTCTGTCTCTCATCTCCTAATTACTGTTCAGTCTGTTAGCTGCTGCTAGCTCCACATGTAAATATGGCTCCCTTTGTTTGCTTCATTAGAGAGAGAATATTGGAACCATTTGTGAAGTGTTAATTTGTCCATTTGTTCCTGCTTTCAAGAAGAAACAGTTTGGTTTTTATTGGGAAGACTTGGTATGTCAGTATTTTGTTTGAGGATAAACAATAAGAGCAGATGTTTGAATGGGACATTATTTTTTCTATTGGTGTGCGTGCGTGCGTGTGTGCGTGTGTGTGTGTGTGTGTGTGTGAATTGTCATCATCTACTACTATGGACAGCCAAGATAGAGTGTGTTGCAGGACATCAGACACTGGATTAATATCAGTGGTGAAACTGTGTGTATTACAGGACATAGAGAAGACCATGAACACCGCCCTGCATGAGCTGTCTGAGCTTGAGCGGCAGAACGTGGCCAAGCATGCTCCCGACGTGGTCCTGGACACCTTGGAGCCCCTGAAGCAGCAGCACCTCTCCTCCTGTGGGTCCAGACCACCCTCTGAGACCCCTAGCAGCCCCCTCCACACCAACACCATGGCCATCAGAGACCCTGACGCCGCCCTGCGCCGTAGCAGCAGTTCCTCGTCCTCCGAGACCATGAGCACCTTCAAACCGGCCCTGACTGCACGGAGGCCCAGCGCCCCCCTCAGGCCGCCTCCGGTCAGACCGCTTCGGCCTGCTCCCATCCACCTGGGACATGGCCAGGGACAGGGGGGACAGGGGCAGCACAGGTCTAGTAGTTCCAGCTCCTCAGGCCTGGGAAGTCCAGCATCTATCACTCCCACAGACAGGGTGTTCCCCAAGGCTCCATCCCCGTCCCCCTCTACGTCCTCCTCGTCCTCAGACAAACAGGGTCACATGTAGCCTGGCTAAGCAGGCTGCTGCAGTCACAGAAAGAGCCCAGGAACTATAGAGACAACTGACTGAGCAGGCTGCAGCACACAGCCACAGGTCAGGATACGCATACAGTAGTAAGAATGGAGTAAGCTGCAGCCATAGCCCTGTACAGGAGCTATAGTAGGAACTGACTGGACATGGCACAGTCTGATCACAGCCACAGCCCAAGAGATACAGTACAGAAGGAAGTGATTCCGCAGAGCACCGACTGATTGCTCATAATCAACATCTTCTTCATTTCCTTCTGGCTGTGACAACGGACACATTGAGACCTTGTCTCTGTGGGAACAATATCGACCACTAACTAGTAGGAGGTTGGATTCAACATGTAGGATGAAGGCTGATTAATTGGTTTATTGACAGCCGGATGTCCACCAGTATTAACTGTCTGCTTGTCGGTTGAGATTCTGAATCACTCAGAAGAAACATGAACTGTACTATGATAATCATTGTAAAGAATGTTTCTACTCTCTCCATGTGGCACAGAACTGCCACAGAACAAACCTGATCAAATGGATGCACTGGATAACGCTTTGTTTACTGTTATAGCCATCTGTGGTTGTAGCCTGCTAGTTTGTCTGAATAACAAACCATCTCAAACTGAAGTTTGGTGTTTTTGAGCTGGTAGTCTAAGACTAGCGCCTTCTTCGTCTGCAAATAGGAAGACTTAATACAATCTCTTGATCTGTCTTTCTCTCTCTCTCTCTCTCTCGCTCTCGCTCTCTCTCTCTTTCTGTTTCACTCTCTCTCTATCTCTCTCCCCCAGATTAGCCGTGGTACCTCAAGAAAAGAGCACACACCTTGTCATGACTCGACCCAGTCTACTAAAGATGCACTGATCTGGTCTGGTCATTTTCTATGAGCCTGTACTAGTTGATCCTGCATACTGTATGTGTATATATATATATTTATATTCATACAGTTACATGTTTGAAGACATAGGAGAATCAACCCCTGACAGGGTTAGTTGTGCCGTTACATGTGGACTGGATCTCTTACTTGGTGAACTAGATTGGATTCTCAATTCAGGCCCATTGTGTGTAACCACAGTTTTCTTATAGCCCTGCTTTGGAGTTATACCGTATGTAGATGGCCTTGCTTGCTTGGTGGTATGTGTTCCTGTACGTATTATATGAGAGATTATTATTCAACAAAACACATGTTTAAAGTGTTCTAGATATGTTTTGAATGGAAAATAATATGCATAATGTTGAAAACTACCTGTATGTATGAATAACATGGTATGCTAGAAACAGGATATATATTATCATTAACCTTGCAAAGGCAGGAACAGAACAAGATAATAAATGTGGGGAATCTGTATCCGAAATGCCCTTTTGGTACTCTTTTGTTGACATTCTAACATACTGACACTTAGTGGTAAAATGTTGCACATATATCTGTCTTAACAGTACAGCAGAGTCCAATTGGTAAATGGTTTTGTAGCTCCTCTTAGTGGTAAAGATAGAAAAAACACTTAGTGTTTGAGGCATATGCATTGTCGCATGTCTCATTATCTGTCACAAGGTGGCGACTGTGTTACACAAAGATTTTAGTCCAGCTAAATCCCAGAACAACTAAAAACCTGACGTGTCAGCACTTCCAACAAATCTAAAAGCATTGGATTGGTGGATGTGTGTTGGCTTGTGGGATTTTCCACCATATCTTATACCAGTCATTTCCTTTCAAATAATTTGCATTTACATTTTTGTCATCTAGCAGACACTTTTATCCAGAGTCAGTGAAGGGAAGTGAACATGTGCACACTTTGAGAGGAAGAAGATATAATTGGGATGTAGTCCTAATCTTACTGTAGATTCATCAACTTGAGAAATTGGTATTGGACTATTATTCCATAACAAATCATACACTTGAACAGCAACATATTTCCTGAGTTTGAAAGCAAGTCAAATAATGTTTACATACTGTACGTAGGCTAGTGATGACATATCCTCTTTGGTTCACTTATTCCTGTCACGCCTGCTCCCGCTCTTGCCTCGAGCGCCAGGCTCCCTAGCATAATGCACTCCTGCCACCATCATTACGCACACCTGCCTTCCCCCATCACACGCATCAGAGATTATTGGACTCACCTGGACTCAATAACCTCTGTCATTACCTCCCCTATATCTGTCTGTTCCCCCGCTACTCTCCCCGCTTCAGCATTGATTGTCTTATGTCCTTGTATACCTGTGTGCTGATGCTGTTCCTGTCTTGTTCCATGTCTTTTCCGATTAAATGTTTGACCTGCTTCTCATCTCCGGGAATGGTCCTTACAATTCCAGATCAGTTCTCCCTATGAAGTGGTCGAAGCAGGCATGTAAAAATGGATAAGACTTTCCATGTGGAGGTCAATGCCCTTAAAAAAAGTGCTGACAATATCTAAATGTATCTACCAACTACTCAGACATTCAAAGAACCCAATTAAAAGGGCTTAAAATGAAGTTGGGGGATGAAAGGAAACCATTTCGGAGATTGTTCCACACTCTGAAGTTAAATACCCCATATTTCCATACTAATTTACCTAAAAAAAGCAATCCGAGGCATTTAATTTGTCCTTCAGCATCCTGATCAAAGTAATACTGTGGTTGTGCTTTTGGGCTTTTGTCTTGTTCCCCTTCTTGTGCTGCGCTGTGGTTCCTCGCACCACTCAAAGGGAGTCTGGCCTGGTGTAATCACTTTATGTACAGTGGGGCAAAAAAGTTGTCATGTACTGTCATGTTGTGTCTTGTCTCTGTCCTTTCCCTTCACCCTGTCTCCCTCTGCTGGTCGTTGTTAGGTTACCTTTTCTCCCCCTCTTTCCCCCAGCTGTGCCTTGTCTCCTCCTAACCACCTCGTCACCCCTTTTCCCACCTGTTCCCTTTTTCCCTCTGATTAGGTCCCTATATCTCTCTCTGTTTCTGCTCCTGTCTTTGTCGGATTCTTGTTTGTTGTGTTTCATGCCTGAACCAGACTGTCGTCATGTTTGCTGTAACCTTGTCTTGTCCTGTCGGAATCTGCCGGTCCGTCTGAGCCTACCTATGTTTGGTAATTAAAGAAGCTCTGTTTAAGTTAATTCGCTTTTGGGTCCTCATTCACGCACCGTAACAGAAGAATCCGACCAAGAATGGACCCAGCGACTTCGGACCCTCTCCACTCAGCCGTCGGGATCCAGGGAGCGATGCTAGGCAGACACGAGCAGGAAGTGTCTGCTGCTCGACATGCCGTTGAGACCCTGGCCACCCAAGTCTCCAACCTCACAGAACAGGTTCACCATCTCCGCCTCGATCCACCGGCCACTTCCAGGGCTTTCGAATCTCCGGAGCCCAGAATCAATAACCCGCCGTGTTACTCTGGGGAGCCCACTGAATGCCGCTCGTTCCTCACCCAGTGTGATATTGTGTTTTCTCTCCAGCCCAACACTTACTCCAGGAGCACTGCTCGTGTCGCCTACGTCATATCTCTCCTTATTGGACGGGCTCGTGAGTGGGGCACGGCAATCTGGGAGGCAAGGGCTGAGTGTACTAACCAGTATCAGGACTTTAAGGAGGAGATGATACGGGTTTTTGATCGATCTGTTTTTGGGGAGGAGGCTTCCAGGGCCCTGTCTTCCCTATGTCAAGGTAATCGATCCATAACAGACTACTCTATTGAGTTTCGCACTCTTGCTGCCTCCAGTGGCTGGAACGAGCCGGCTTTGCTCGCTCGTTTTCTGGAGGGTCTCCGCGCAGAGGTAAAGGATGAAATTCTCTCCCGGGAGGTTCCTTCCAGCGTGGATTCCTTGATTGAACTCGCTATTCGCATTGAGCGACGGGTTGATCTTCGTCACCGAGCTCGTGGAAAGGAGCTCGCGTTCTCCGTTGCCCCCCTCTCCGCATCACTACCATCTTCCTCTGCCGGCTCGGGTGCTGAGCCCATGCAGCTGGGAGGTATCCGCATCTCGACTAAGGAGAGGGAACGGAGAATCACCAACCGCCTCTGTCTCTATTGCGGTTCCGCTGGTCATTTTGTCACTTCATGTCCAGTAAAAGGCCAGAGCTCGTCAGTAAGCGGAGGGCTACTGGTGAGCGCTACTACTCCTGTCTCTCCTTCAAGATCCTGCACTACCTTGTCGGTCCATCTACGCTGGACCGGTTCGTCAGCTTCCTGCAGTGCCTTAATAGACTCTGGGGCGGAGGGCTGTTTTATGGACGAGACCTGGGCTCGGGAACATGACATTCCTCTCAGACAGTTAAAGGAGCCCACGGCCTTGTTCGCCCTGGATGGTAGTCCTCTCCCCAGGATTCAGCGTGAGACGCTACCTTTAACCCTCACTGTTTCTGGTAATCATAGTGAAACCATTTCTTTTTTAATTTTTCGTTCACCTTTTACACCTGTTGTTTTGGGCCATCCCTGGCTAGTTTGTCATAATCCTTCCATTAATTGGTCTAGTAATTCTATCCTCTCCTGGAACGTCTCTTGTCATGTGAAATGTTTAATGTCTGCTATCCCCCCTGTTTCCTCTGTCTCTTCTTCACAGGAGGAGCCTGGTGATTTGACAGGGGTGCCGGAGGAATATCACGATCTGCGCACGGTGTTCAGTCGGTCCAGGGCCACCTCTCTTCCTCCACACCGGTCGTATGATTGTAGTATTGATCTCCTTCCGGGAACCACCCCCCCCCGGGGTAGACTATACTCTCTGTCGGCTCCCGAACGTAAGGCTCTCGAAGATTATTTGTCTGTAGCTCTTGACGCCGGTACCATAGTCCCCTCCTCCTCTCCCGCCGGAGCGGGGTTTTTTTTTGTCAAGAAGAAGGACGGGTCTCTGCGCCCCTGCATAGATTATCGAGGGCTGAATGACATAACAGTGAAGAATCGTTATCCGCTTCCTCTTATGTCTTCAGCCTTCGAGATCCTGCAGGGAGCCAGGTTTTTCACTAAGTTGGACCTTCGTAACGCTTACCATCTCGTGCGCATCAGGGAGGGGGACGAGTGGAAGACGGCGTTTAACACTCCGTTAGGGCACTTTGAATACCGGGTTCTTCCTTTCGGCCTCGCTAACGCTCCAGCTGTCTTTCAGGCATTAGTCAATGATGTCCTGAGAGACATGCTGAACATCTTTGTTTTCGTTTACCTTGACGATATCCTGATTTTTTCACCGTCACTCCAGATTCATGTTCAGCACGTTCGACGTGTCCTCCAGCGCCTTTTAGAGAATTGTCTTTTTGTGAAGGCTGAGAAGTGCACTTTTCATGCCTCCTCCGTCACATTTCTCGGTTCTGTTATTTCCGCTGAAGGCATTAAGATGGATCCCGCTAAGGTCCAAGCTGTCATTGATTGGCCCGTCCCTAAGTCACGCGTCGAGCTGCAGCGCTTTCTCGGCTTCGCGAACTTCTATCGTCGTTTCATCCGTAATTTCGGTCAGGTGGCAGCTCCTCTCACAGCCCTTACTTCTGTCAAGACGTGCTTTAAGTGGTCCGTTTCCGCCCAGGGAGCTTTTGATCTCCTCAAGAATCGTTTTACATCCGCTCCTATCCTTGTTACACCTGACGTCTCTAGACAGTTCGTTGTCGAGGTTGACGCGTCAGAGGTGGGCGTGGGAGCCATTCTTTCTCAGCGCTCCCTCTCTGACGACAAGGTCCACCCATGCGCGTATTTTTCTCATCGCCTGTCGCCGTCGGAACGTAACTATGATGTGGGTAACCGCGAACTGCTCGCCATCCGGTTAGCCCTAGGCGAATGGCGACAGTGGTTGGAGGGGGCGACCGTTCCTTTTGTCGTTTGGACTGACCATAGGAACCTTGAGTACATCCGTTCTGCCAAACGACTTAATGCGCGTCAGGCGCGTTGGGCGCTGTTTTTCGCTCGTTTCGAGTTCGTGATTTCTTATCGTCCGGGCTCTAAGAACACCAAGCCTGATGCTTTGTCTCGTCTCTTCAGTTCTTCAGTAGCCTCCACTGACCCCGAGGGGATTCTCCCTCAGGGGCGTGTTGTCGGGTTGACTGTCTGGGGAATTGAGAGGCAGGTAAAGCAAGCGCTCACTCACACTCCGTCGCCGCGCGCTTGTCCTAGGAACCTTCTTTTCGTTCCCGTTCCTACTCGTCTGGCCGTTCTTCAGTGGGCTCACTCTGCCAAGTTAGCCGGCCACCCTGGCGTTCGGGGTACGCTTGCTTCCATTCGCCAGCGTTTTTGGTGGCCCACCCGGGAGCATGACACGCGTCGTTTCGTGGCTGCTTGTTCGGTCTGCGCGCAGACTAAGTCCGGTAACTCTCCTCCTGCCGGCCGTCTCAGGCCGCTTCCTATTCCCTCTCGACCGTGGTCTCACATCGCCTTAGATTTTGTCACCGGACTGCCTTCGTCAGCGGGGAAGACTGTTATTCTTACGGTTGTCGATAGGTTCTCTAAGGCGGCTCATTTCATTCCCCTTGCTAAGCTTCCTTCTGCTAAAGAGACGGCACAAATCATCATCGAGAATGTTTTCAGAATTCATGGCCTTCCGTCAGACGTCGTTTCGGACAGAGGTCCGCAATTCACGTCTCAATTTTGGAGGGAGTTTTGCCGTTTGATTGGGGCTTCCGTCAGTCTCTCTTCCGGCTTTCACCCCCAGTCTAACGGTCAAGCAGAACGGGCCAATCAGACTATTGGTCGCATCTTACGCAGTCTTTCTTTTCGCAACCCTGCGTCTTGGTCAGAACAGCTCCCCTGGGCAGAATACGCCCACAACTCGCTTCCTTCGTCTGCGACCGGGCTATCTCCCTTTCAGAGTAGCCTCGGGTACCAGCCTCCGCTGTTCTCATCTCAGTTCGCCGAGTCCAGCGTCCCCTCCGCTCAGGCTTTTGTCCAACGTTGCGAGCGCACCTGGAAGAGGGTCAGGTCTGCACTTTGCCGTTATAGGACGCAGACTGTGAGGGCTGCTAATAAGCGTAGAACTAAGAGTCCTAGATATTGTCGCGGTCAGAGAGTTTGGCTCTCCACTCAGAACCTTCCCCTTAAGACGGCTTCTCGCAAGTTGACCCCGCGGTTCATTGGTCCGTTCCGTATTTCTCGGGTCATTAATCCTGTCGCAGTTCGACTTCTTCTTCCGCGATACCTTCGTCGCGTCCACCCGGTCTTCCATGTCTCCTGCATCAAGCCCGTCCTTCGCGCCCCCGCTCGTCTTCCCCCCCCCCCCCCCCCCATCCTTGTCGAGGGCGCACCCATCTACAGGGTCCGTAAAATTTTGGACATGCGTCCTCGGGAACGTGGTCACCAGTACCTCGTAGATTGGGAGGGGTACGGTCCTGAGGAGAGGAGTTGGGTTCCCTCTCGGGACGTGCTGGACCGTGCGCTGATCGAGGATTTCCTCCGTTGCCGCCAGGTTTCCTCCTCGAGTGCGCCAGGAGGCGCTCGGTGAGTGGGGGGGTACTGTCATGTACTGTCATGTTGTGTCTTGTCTCTGTCCTTTCCCTTCACCCTGTCTCCCTCTGCTGGTCGTTGTTAGGTTACCTTTTCTCCCCCTCTTTCCCCCAGCTGTGCCTTGTCTCCTCCTAACCACCTCGTCACCCCTTTTCCCACCTGTTCCCTTTTTCCCTCTGATTAGGTCCCTATATCTCTCTCTGTTTCTGCTCCTGTCTTTGTCGGATTCTTGTTTGTTGTGTTTCATGCCTGAACCAGACTGTCGTCATGTTTGCTGTAACCTTGTCTTGTCCTGTCGGAATCTGCCGGTCCGTCTGAGCCTACCTATGTTTGGTAATTAAAGAAGCTCTGTTTAAGTTAATTCGCTTTTGGGTCCTCATTCACGCACCGTAACAAAAGTATTTAGTCAGCCACCAATTGTGCAAGTTCTCCCACTTAAAAAGATGAGAGAGGCCTGTAATTTTCACCATAGGTAGACTTCAACTATGACAGACAAAATGAGAAAAACAAATCCAGAAAATCACATTATAGGATTTTTTATGAATTTATTTGCAAATTATGGTGGAAAATAAGTATTTGGTCAATAACAAAAGTTTATCTCAATACTTTGTTACATACCCTTTGATGGCAATGACAGAGGTCAAACGTTTTCTGTAAGTCTTCACAAGGTTTTCACACACTGTTGCTGGTATTTTGGCCCATTCCTCCATGCAGATCTCCTCTAGAGCAGTGATGTTTTGGGGCTGTTGCTGGGCAACACAGACTTTCAACTCCCTCCAAAGATTTTCTATGGGGTTGAGATCTGGAGACTGGCTAGGCCACTCCAGGACCTTGAAATGCTTCTTACGAAGCCACTCCTTCGTTGCCCGGGTGGTGTGTTTGGGATCATTGTCATGCTGAAAGACCCAGCCACGTTTCATCTTCAATGCCCTTGCTGATGGAAGGAGGTTTTCACTCAAAATCTCATGATACATGGCCCCATTCATTCTATCCTTTACACGGATCAGTCGTCCTGGTCCCTTTGCAGAAAAACAGCCCCAAAGCATGATGTTTCCACCCCCATGCTTCACAGTAGGTATGGTGTTCTTTGGATGCAACTCAGCATTCTTTGTCCTCCAAACACGACGAGTTGAGTTTTTACCAAAAAGTTATATTTTCATCTCACCATATGACATTCTCCCAATCTTCTTCTGGATCATCCAAATGCTCTCTAGCAAACTTCAGATGGGCCTGGACATGTACTGGCTTAAGCAGGGGGACACGTCTGGCACTGCAGGATTTGAGGCCCTGGCGGTGTAGTGTGCTACTGATGGTAGGCTTTGTTACTTTGGTCCCAGCTCTCTGCAGGTCATTCACTAGGTCCCCCCGTGTGGTTTTGGGATTTTTGCTCAACGACCCCACGGGGTGAGATCTTCAGTCTTCTCAGCCTGGTGCAGGTCTACAATTTTGTTTCTGGTGTCCTTTGAGAGCTCTTTGGTCTTGGCCATAGTGGAGTTTGGAGTGTGACTGTTTGAGGTTGTGGACAGGTGTCTTTTATACTGATAACAAGTTCAAACAGGTGCCATTAATACAGGTAACGAGTGGAGGACAGAGGAGCCTCTTAAAGAAGAAGTTACAGGTCTGTGAGAGCCAGAAATCTTGCTTGTTTGTAGGTGACCAAATACTTATTTTCCACCATAATTTGCAAATAAATTCATAAAAAATCCTACAATGTGATTTTGTCTGTCATAGTTGAAGTGTACCTATGATGAAAATTACAGGCCTCTCTCATCTTTTTAAGTGGGAGAACTTGCACAATTGGTGGCTGACTAAATACTTTTTTGCCCCACTGTATGTATGGTCACGGAGATGACTGTGAGGCACCAATCAGATTATGTCCCGGCCAGAGGAAAGGCCAGTGTGTGTGAGAGCTGTAAGGCGCAGGCCACCCACCCAGAGAAACTAAGACCGAGCCGTCACCCAGGTAGTATAGAACCAGGCTGTTCCAACCGGTTGTGTGTGGCTCTCACAGTTCAAAGGACTTAGCTAATTGATGAGGGGGTATGATAGGCCAAGGCACAATCGATATGCCAAGTGCAACGTCTAGGCTTTGGGTCTAAGCCACGTACTGTTTAAATGTTGTGTTCTTAAGCATGTGTTGTGATGCGGCCTACTGTTAACCCGTTAGTCACGTTGTAACACTGACATGGCATCAGTGATTAAGGTCTTTCTTTGAAAATAGGATTTCTCACTTGCTTTTTGGCATTTACTAGGTTCTTAGAATTAGAAATGTTGCCATGGAAATTACAGCCAGAGCAAAAAAGGAAATGTCTACGACAGTTATGGGGAGGTAAGGTGGGGTTGGGAAAGGTCAGAGGAGAGGGGAGGAGGACAGGACAGAGAAGAGGTGGGGTGTATAAAGAACAGAGGAGTAGAGGAGGGGGCTCATCCCATACGACAAATAATGAACGTCATCTATGCAAAGTTGTTTTTGTTCCCCACTTCTATCATTCTGATCCTTTTATTGTTGTTTTTCTAAGTTCATTTGAGTCCAAAACAATCACACTTATCTGATCAGTGAAATCTCCCATAACCTGGCATCAGATTAACGTTTCTTGAAACTGAGATCCGCATTTGGTAAAACAGCGCCACTGTTCACCCCAGGCGCATTTGTTATTGTTTTTGTTCTGTTAATGAAACGGGGCAGAGGAGCATCCTGCATCATGGTTTTACATAAAAAATCATAGAACATACTCTGCTGTTTTATTGTGCAATGTTCTCCTAGGGGGAAAAACGGTGTTCGTTGTTTGAAAAAAACATAATTGTTCTTGTAATATTGCAAATGTATGTGGCAGTTTCACCTCTACAGATTACAGCTTTCATTTAATTGAATTCAATCTGCCTGAGGCACTCTAGGGGGAGACAGTGGTCCAGACCTATCTCTACCACGGTCATCTAAACTAAGTAAACACAGACACAGGCTCATATGCTGACACTCGCCTCTATCTGCTGCATGTATTGATAGGTTAATGAACAGATTGTAACAGATTGTCATCATTCATCCAGATAGGAATGGTCCATCAATAACTGTGCTCTCTGCCTCCTCCTTCTGAAGAGGGTCTGATTATTAAGATCCAAACTGTAGAGTTGGAGGAAACATAAAAGCTCTACACTTTATACAATAGACACAATGTTTGACTACAATTCAACTGTTGTGGATTTTCCATACTGCTCTTTAGAAGTGTGTTTGATTTGCACAGCAGTGTGTGGAAGGAGATAACATCAGACCTGGGTTTCACATGTTTTATTTTACCTTTATTTAACTAGGCAAGTCAGTTAAGAACAAATTCTTATTTACAATGACGGCCTAGGAACAGTGGGTTAACTGCCTTGTTCAGGGGCAGAACAACAGATGTTTACCTTATCAGCTCGGGGGTTTGATATAGCCACCTTTTGGTTACTGGCCCAATGCTCTAACCACTAGGCTAACTACAGCCAAATACTTCAACAATCACTTCGAAATATGTTTTTTTTTCACCTTTATTTAACCAGGTAGGCCAGTTGAGAACAAGTTCTCATTTACAACTGCGACCTGGCCAAGATAAGGCAAAGCAGTGTGACAAAAACAACAACACAGAGTTACACGTGGGATAAATAAACGTACAGTCAATAACACAATAGAACATCTGTATACCGTGTGTGGAAAGGCAATAAATAGGCCATAATGGCGAAGTAATTACAATTTAGCAATTAACAATGGAGTGATAGATGTGCAGATGAGGATGTGCAAGTAGAAATATTGGTGTGCAAAAGAGCAGAAAAAACAAATATTGGGATGAGGTAGGTAGTTGGTTGGATGGGCTATTTACAGATGGGCTGTGTACAGCTGCAGCGATCTGTAAGCTGCTCTGCCAGCCGATGCTTGAAGTTAGTGAGAAAGATATGTCTCCAACTTCAGTGATTTTTGCATTTCATTCCAGTCATTGGCAGCAGAGAAATTGAAGGAAAGGCGGCCAAAGGGGGAGTTGGCTTTGGGGTAAACCAATAGAAAAGTCCCCAAACTGCAAACCCCGCCCATTTGGCGCTTCAGGCAGACTCAATCGAATGCTCAAAGTATTTAAAATAATTTTCAAGTATTTGAGCCCAGGTCTGGTTGACACTCAATTTAGGAATCACTAATACTGTTGCCTGTGCCCGATTTACTTCTCAGCCAGGTTGTGAGTTGGCAGGTCACGCCGTGGGATTTAAGATTTCATACACAGTTCTGAAGGTTTGGTGCAGGAAAATAACCCTATGTCTTGAATCTCATGCCACTTGAATGTTCTTTCTTCATATGAAACAGTCCTAGAGGGATTTTAGAGGGATTTTGCAACCATGTTTTGACAACACATGATGACTGCTAGAGAGAGAGACGTCATTATTCATATTTTAAGTGGATAAAAGTTCCAAGGATTACTTCTCGATGGACGACCATTTTTCTTCTCAGATTGTTTTAGTGAATATCAAACCTCTGATGTGTTTAATTGAATTGTGGTCCCGTCCCTGTGAGCTACTCATGTTGTTCTACTGTTTTCAAAGCTCAAAGATCAGTAGATGTTTGATATATATTGAGAATTCTATTTTTCTTGTTTCAGCAGAACCACAAGATGTCATATTTTGTTCCCATCTACAACATTCTTTTCTAGAAAGTTAATATTCTATTTGATGATAGACCCCAGCACTAGGGGACAAACCTCAGGACATTATTAGCAGCACACTATGAAAAGCCAGTTACGGCTTTACAATCTTCTGTGGATTGTAGTTGGGGGAAAAAACAGCATTACATCACATTCTCTGCCCCTTCTAAAGCTCCAGTATTTTCACCCTTTCACATCTTGATAAGGTTTGTCCTCTGTGCCCGCCCTACTACACGGTCCTAGGGCTGTTTGGCTCCAGGGGCCTCGCTGCTTGCTAATATGAGTCAGTACTGTCTTCATCCTCCTTCTCCTCTTCCTCTTTTTATCTTCTTCTTCCTCATCTCCTCCTCTTCCTATCTTTCTCTTCCTCCGTGTCCTCCTCTTTCACCCCTCCTCCTCCTCCACTTCCTCCTCCACTTATTAGAAAGGTCAGCACATGGCACTTCACATGTAATTAATTGATAAGGAGCTTATTAACGCAGGTCTGACAGGCAGCAGTAAACTTCAAACTTCTTCATGCAGTATTAACTTATTACACTGCATTAATATGACCATTAGATCTGAGAGTCGTCAGGATTCAGGAGTATTCCACTACACCCGCAATAACATCTGCTAAATATGTGTATGCGACCAATATAATTTGATTTGATTTTGAGTTTTTCACTACCATGAGATGAATTGGGAACTGGAATTTCAACTTTTAAATAAAAAGTCTGGCCTTGGAACAACATGTTAGGCAAGCTGTGATGGAATGCTGCATTAAGGTTCAGGCCCATTAACCCCTGTCTATGTCCTTGCTGTCGTGCATTACCCCCTTGATATCCACTCACAGGCTATCATGTGCTCTTTCTCTCTCCTTTATGCTCAATTTCTGTCTGTCTGTCTGTCTGTCTGTCTGTCTGTCTGTCTGTCTGTCTGTCTGTCTGTCTGTGATTAGAGCTATGTAAACAGTTAAATCACACTGGGTTAAATCGAGTGATAAATGACTGACAACATTGCGGTGGTTATTAGTGTGAAACACCCTTAATCCCTCTAATTCTTTCTGTCAACATAAAGGTCTTTGTACCAAGGCAATCTGTCCAAAAGTAAAGTGACTGGGAGACTAGTCAGGATCGATGCAAAGATGAACAGAGCAAAGTACAGAGAGATCCTGCTCCAGAGCGCTCAGGACCTCAAACTGGCAAAGCACTCTCTAACAGGACAATGACCCTAAGCACACAGCCAAGACAGCGCAGGGTCAAGTCTCTGAATGTTCTTGAGTGGCCCAGTTAGAGACCTTACTTGAACCCAAATGAAAATCTCTGGAGAGACCTGAAAATAGCTGTGCAGTGACACTCCTCATCCAACCTGACAGAGCTTGAAAGAGAGAAACCCCCCAAATAAAGGTGTGCCAAGCTTGTAGCTTCATACCCAAGAAGACTCAAGGCTGTAATATCTGCCGAAGGTGCTACAACAAAGTACTGAGTAAAGGGTCTGAATACTTATGTAAATTAGATATTTCAGTTTTTAATTTTTAATACATTTGAAAAAATTAAATATAAACTGTTTTTGCTTTGTCATTATGGGGTATTGTGGGTAGATTGATAAGGGGGGAAAACAATGTAATCAATTTTAGAAGGCTGTAACGTAACAAAATGTGGAAAAAGTCAAGAGGTCTGAATACTTTCCGAATGCACTGTAAACCGGACCATGGACCGTCGCCGGAGGAACCGGACCGTGGATTGTCGCCTGGGACTCCGGACCGTAGATCGTCGCAGGAGACAGGGGACTCTGACTGTAGATCGTCGCCGGAGACTCCGGACTGGGAACCCTCGCTGGAGGCTCCGGACTGGGAACTGTCGCAGGAGGCTCCTGACTTCCGACCGTCGCTGGAGGCGCCGGACTGGCGACCGTCGCTGGAGGCTCCAGACTGCCGACCGACGTTGGAGGCTCTGGACTGCAGACCGCCGCTGGAGGCTCTGGACTGCAGACCGTCGCAGGAGACCTGGTGCGTGGCGCTGGCACAGGACGTCCCGGGCTGTGGAGGCGCACTGGAGGTCTGGAGCGTAGAGCTGGCACAATGTGTCCTCATGCACCAACACAACAGCTCTCTCATAACTCTCTCCTCCAATTTCCCCATCAACTCCTTAACTGTCTCTGATTTACTCCCTTCACTCCCCTCCAAGTTCACCTTCCTCTCCCAGACTGGCTCTGGTTCAACCCTCGGCTCCGCCGACCACCCCTTGTGGACTGGCTCTGGTTCACACCTCGGCTCCGCCGACCAACCCGTGTTCCCTCCCCAAAAATGTTTTGAGGCTGCCTCTCGGGCTTCCGTCATGGCCGCGAACCCCGGTGTCGTCGTTGTTGCTCCTTCGCTGCCTCCGCCTGCTTCCATGGCTGGCTTCTGTCTCCTGCCATGATTTCGTTCTACGTCCAGGATGTCCTCCACTCCTGGCTTTCCTCCCAGACCCAGGATCCCTGCTAATTCTGGGCACGCTGCTTGGTCCGTGGGTGGTGGGATCTTCTGTTACATTCGTCGTTTGAATGAGGAGACCAAGGTGTAGCGTGGAAGGCCAATATCTTACTTTTATTAAAATGAACACAGAAAAAACAACAAAATACAAAAACGAAGGCTACACAGAAACTATACAAAATCAAGATCCCACACAAAACAGGTGGGAAAAGGCTGCCTAAATCAAATCATATCAAATCAAATTTTATTTGTCACATACACATGGTTAGCAGATGTTAATGCGAGTGTAGCGAAATGCTTGTTCTTCTAGTTCCGACAATGCCGTAATAACCAACGAGTAATCTAACCTAACAATTTCACAACCAGAGGGGTGCTCCCTCTGCTGTTTCCTGAAGTCCATGATCATCTCCTTTGTTTTGTTGACATTGAGTGTGAGGTTTTCCTGACACCCCACTCTGAGGGCCCTCACCTCCTCCCTGTAGGCCGTCTCGTCGTTGTTGGTAATCAAGCCTACCACTGTAGTGTCGTCTGCAAACTTGATGATTGAGTTGTAGGCGTGCATGGCCACGCAGTCGTGGGTGAATAGGGAGTACAGGAGAGGGCTCAGAATGCACCCTTGTGGGGCCCCAGTGTTGAGGATCAGCGGGGTGGAGATGTTGTTACTTACGCTCACCACCTGGGGTCGGCCCGTCAGGAAGTCCAGTACCCAGTTGCACAGGGCGGGGTCGAGACCCAGGGTCTTGAGCTTGATGACGAGTTTGGAGGGTACTATGGTGTTAAATGCTGAGCTGTAGTCGATGAACAGCATTCTCACGTAGGTATTCCTCTTGTCCAGATGGGTTAGGGCAGTGTGCAGTGTGGTTGCGATTGCGTCGTCTGTGGACCTATTGGGGCGGTAAGCAAATTGGAGTGGGTGTAGAGTGTCAGGTAGGGTGGAGGTGATATGGTCCTTGACTAGTCTCTCAAAGCACTTCATGATGACGGAAGTGAGTGCTATGGGGCGGTAGTCATTTTGCTCAGTTACCTTAGCTTTCTTGGGAACAGGAACAATGGTGGCCCTCTTGAAGCATGTGGGAACAGCAGACTGGGATAAGGATTGATTGAATATGTCCGTAAAAACACCAGCCGGCTGGTCTGCGCATGCTCTGAGGACGCGGCTGGGGATGCCTTCTGGGCCAGCAGCCTTGCGAGGGTTAACACGTTTAAATGTTTTACTCACATTGGCTGCAGTGAAGGAGAGTCCATAGGTTTTGGTAGCAGGCCGTGTCAGTGGCACTGTATTGTCCTCAAAGCGAGCAAAGAAGTTCTTTAGTCTGTCTGGGAGCAAGACATCCTGGTCCATGACGGGGCTGGTTTTCTTTTTGTAATCCGTGATTGACTGTAGACCCTGCCACATATCTCTTGTGTCTGAGCCGTTGAATTGCGACTCTACTTTGTCTCTATACTGACGCTTAGCTTGTTTGATTGCCTTGCGGAGGGAATAGCTACACTGTTTGTATTCGGTCATGTATCGACGGTATCCTTATGTAATACATGTATCACTTGCCACTTTATACTATACTATGCCACTTTGTTTACATACTCATCTCATTTGTACATACTGTACTCGATACCATCTACTGTATCTTGCCTATGCTGCTCTGTACCATCACTCATTCATATATCCTTATGTACATATTCTTTATCCCCTTACACTGTGTACAAGACAGTAGTTTTGGAATTGTTAGTTAGATTACTTGTTATTACTGCATTGTCGGAACTAGAAGCACAAGCATTTCGCTACACTCGCACTAACATCTGCTAACCATGTGTATGTGACAAATAAAATTGTTTCCGGTCACCTTGCCCTGGTTAAAAGCAGTGGTTCAAGCTTTCAGTTTCCCGTGAATGCTGCCATCAATCCACGGTTTCTGGTTTGGGAATGTTTTAATAGTTGCTGTGGGTACGACATCGCCGATGCACTTGCTAATAAACTCACTCACCGAATCAGCGTATTCGTCAATGTTGTTGTTGGACGCATTGCACGTGATCGAAGCAATCTTGAAGCGTGGAATCCTGTTTTAGTCTCTGTCTATAGGCTGGGAGCAACAAAATGGAGTCGTGGTCAGCTTTTCCAAAAGGAGGGTGTGTAGTTCTCTACATGCACAGTGAAGCTCAGCTTATCATCAACCCACACACCCAAATATTTGTACACTTTAACTTGCTCTATAGTATGTCCAGCCAATGTAGCAATGACATGATTAGTAACATGCCTGGCATTGGAAAATACCATGTATTTTGTTTTACCCGAATTTGGAACCAGCTTTGAATCATACAGATTCTGTGGATGTCATTTAAAACCTTTAATCGACGTCACCGGCTTTCTAGCCATCGCTGCTCCATTTTTCATATTTCCATTTGTTTTGTTCCCTTCACGCCTGGGTTTCATTCCCTAATCACACTGCATGTATTTAATCCTTTGTTCCCCTCCTTGTCTTTGTGTGAAATTGTATTTATATTATGTGGGTGTTGTTACGCGCCATACTTTTTGTCTATGTTCCGTGTTTGGGCACGTTTATGTACTTTTGCGCTTTCGTTGGACCGGAATAAAAAGTGTGCCTGTTCACAACAGTCTGCCCTCCTGCACCTGACTTCGCCTCCAGTACACACCCTTAACAACAGTGCTGTGGCCAGACCTAAAACCTGATTAGCATTCCATTTAAGATGTTGTTTTCTTGGAAGTAGGCCTTTAGCTGCCAGCTAATTAAGGACTCCAGTAACTTTGACAGTACAGACAATTTTGATATGGGCCGATAGTTGTCAAGTAGCGAAGGATCTCCACCTTTCAGGAGGGGCAGTACAAAAGCAGATTTCCATAACTTGGGGATTTCCTTAACATCAAGCGTAAGGTTAAAAATACATGTTAAGGGGGAGCAATGATGTCTGCGGCTAGGTGTAGGAGGCGGGGTCTAGTTCATCAGGGACAGGGGATTTTTTTCCATCAATTTCTTTAAGGGCTTTACACACTTCTGAAACAGAGAAGGTTGAAAAGGAGGTAAACTCATAGGTGGCTCAATTATACCTTTGACCTTTTCAAATAAACTGCCTGCATCTAAAAAATGCTGATTCAAGGCTTTCAGAATGGAGGTTCTCTCAGTTACAAGCTGTGTGTCTACCAACAATTGTTTTGGAAGCTGTGTATCTTTTTTGTACTCCAAACCTTTCACTACTTGCCAGAATTTGGATGGATTATTTAAATTACGTGAAGTAGTAAATTATGTGAATGGCTCATGCAATAGCATGGGCAAGAGTAGAGAGACAGGACATGACAAACATCTCCTCTCACCGATGTCCCTTAGAGCAGGGCATGAGTATTACAGGTGATGGTAGTCAATACATACCCCCTCAGACACAAATATTAATACTTTGGGACTGAGAGAGGTATTGCGTGCCTGTGGCCTGAAGCTGGAAAGATATTCAGCAACTCTTGGTGCATTAGTCTGGAAGTGTGTTTAAAAAAAATCTATCTGTATTATTCAAATTTAAGCTCTATGACCTAAGAGGATAGGTGAAAGAGACAGGAACCTGCTTTCCCCCCTTCATGCAGTATCTATTTCTCAAACTCTGCCTAAAATCAAAGCATGCAGGACCTCCGTCAACAAAATGCATTGATTCAGGTCCTGAATACAAGCCACAGGTACACAATCTACTACCTGTACAGCAGCACACATTGACAATTAAAAATATGTGGTCACACATGACATGACACATGAATTTACATAAAAACATTGAATTAACATGTAGCATGTCAACATAGCAGCACCTTAGTAATGGAAGGTAGCAGTCGTGAGGGCAGGGAGTAAGTGATTTTGCTGTAGTGGATTTGCTCTGTGTGTGCGTATGCATGGGAGTGAGGGTAGGTGAGCTCCAGGGAAGCTCCACAGTGTGAGCCCAAGGTCAGGTGTCATGTTAATGGAGTTAACGTGACACTTCCTTTCAGTAGCGTATTTCAGGAACCACAGAAGGATCAGTACAGGGGCATCAGCATGTCTATATGTCCAGTATCCCTCACGTCTAATTTATTGAATATATCGATTATTTGGACAGGGACAACACATTGATGAATTTAATAAAAAGTAATAGGCCACACAAGCTCACAGAACAAGACCGTCAAGTGCTGAAGAGCGTAGCGTGTAAAAATCGTCTGTCCTCGATTGCAACACTTACTACAGAGTTCCAAACTGCCTCTGGAAGCAACGTCAGCACAATAACTGTTCGTCGAGAGCTTCATGAGATGGGTTTCCATGGCCGAGCAGCCGCACTCAAGCCTATGATCACCATATGCAATGCCAATCGTCGGCTGGAGTGGTGTAAAGCTCGCTCCCATTGGACTCTGAAGCAGTGGAAACGCGTTCTCTGGAGTAATGAATCAAACTTCATCATCTGGCAGTCTGACGGACGATCCTGGGTTCTGCGGATGACAGGAGAACACTACCTGCCCCAATGCATAGTGCCAACTGTAAAGTTTGGTGGAGGAGGAATATTAGTCTGTGGCGGTTTTTCATGGTTCAGTCTAGGCCCCTTAGTTCCGCTGAAGGGAAATCTTAATGCTACGGTTTACAATGACATTCTAGACTATTCTGTGCTTCCAACTTTATGGCAACAGATTGGGAAAGGCCCTTTCCTGTTTCAGCATCACAATGCCCCTGTGCACAAAGCGAGGTCCATACAGAAATGGTTTGTCGAGATCAGTGTGGAAGAAATTGACTGGCCTGCACAGAACCCTGACCTCAACCCCATCGAATGTCGACTGTGGGCTTAATCAGATAATTAATAGTTCTCATGATTCTCTTCATAAATCCTTTTAAGTTCATGTTAATGTAAAGTGTTTACCTGTTTGACAGTTCATTAACCTCCTCTCCCCGTCCCCAACACCTGACCTCAACCTCCATCCTCAACCCTCGTCTTCAACCCCGACCTCAATCACCGTTCTCAACCCCTGACCTCAATCTCTAACCTCAACCCTCGTCCTCAACCTCATCCTCAACCTCGCCCTCAACCACTGTCCTCAACCCCATCCTCCATCTTTTAATAACTGTGAAGTTTGTGTCCTGTCCAAGTTATGGGGTGGTAGGTAGCATAGGGGTTAAGAGAGTTGGGCCAGTAACCACAAGGTTGCTGGTTTGAATCCCTGAGCCGACTACGTGAAAAATATGTTGATGTGCCCTGGATCAAGGCACTTAACCCTATTTTATCCTGTAAGTTGCTCTGGATAAGAGTGTCTGCTAATGACTCCAATGTAAAATGGACATTCTGTGCTCTGTTTACAATATAGGTTACATCGCGTGGACTCATACATTTTCTACATAAACAGCTATGTAGAGCTAGAACCCCACCAGGGTTTAGATTTGATACGGATACAGTTTCACATGTTGTCACCACGTCATAGTGACGGGAGAGTCCCCTGCATCGCATTGATTTCACGGGTATCGTCTGTCTCTGCCATTTTATATCAAATGCAGATGGAAGTTTATATCCCCTTTCCCACATCTTGGGAATTCCATCTGGCTTATGAAAGCATTATGAGATGTTTGTTTGTCCTCTGTTCTGTCCCCCTTCCTTTGTATGGGTAGCAGAGCGATAGACAGTGGTCTGTGCTGTGTGGCATCAGGTTGCAGTAGTCTAGTGATAGCCAGGTCCCAGATCTGTTACTGTACATTCCTGAAGAGTCAACAGTATCATAGGGATCAGAGGGCAGAGTGTAATTGGACAATGTGTGTCTAAACAGTACTGATCCCTTGTACCTCAGTCCTTTCATCCGTGTGACTGGAGACACTAGTCTGGTCTCAGATCTGTTTGTGTTATATACCACCTCTATATGGTGGTTGTCTCATATGTATGGCATGACAACAACCATAGGAGTTGGCAAGACACACTATAGGAGTTGACAAGACACACTATAGGAGTTGGCAAGACATACGATAGGAGTTGGCAAGACATATTATGAAGCGGAAAACAGAAGCGGGTGAAGCAAGCAGAGTGAGGCGGGTGGAAAGGACGGGACATGTAGAGCAGTGACTGTATGCCAGCAAGATAGTCCCTATCTCCAATCATCTATGCTGATAGTGATGTTGTTTCCATAAGTGGATGAATTAGTCTAATTTTGCATGTATGGTAAAGCCTCAACCGTTACCTCTTCCATTTCAAACGTTGTTATTATTTCACGTGATTACAGTACAAGCGATAAATTGCAAAAAAATATTATGTTCTAATTGAGCTAGGCGTCAAAGCAGACTAACCGCCCGCCCAGCTTCGTTTGGGTCATTATAATTCCAAACAATGCATTCTAAAATAAACCACACACACACCTCACACACTCGCCTTTTCTTGACTTTAGGACATGAGTTGGCAAGACAGTACAAACAGATCTGCGACCAGACCAGACTAGTCCAGTGACTCCAGCCCCACGGATGGGAGGATGGGAGAAGGACAGTAGGGTTGAGGCATGAGAGATCAGAATATGTTTACACACTTAGTCCCATTACCCTCTGAACTCTGACTCCTATGGCCCTTATTGACCCATAACCACTGCTTCTCATGAATCTACTCCAGGCTCCTGCAATAACGACACACTAAAGGGAAAATGTGTGTCTTGCATTATCTTTCAAAACTTTTCTTTCAAATCTACTGACACTAATTAAACACAAAGCTAACAATTTGTTTTATCTCTTTAGACTCGAGAACTCCTTTATTTTCGTCAACTGTGACGTAAATGAAAACTGATGCCTGTGTCTGGTAAGGTGTGCAGAATTGGAGGTTTGATTGTCAGGGGCGGGGGGGAAATTACCTTTCCCAGAGACAAACCAATAATTTTGTTTTTCTTTTTTTAAGTTCTTTTTTTAAACAGGTAGGCCAGTTGTAGGTAGGCCAGTTGAGAACAAGTTCTCATTTACCACTGCGACCTGGCCAAGATAAAGCAAAGCAGTGTGACACAGACAACACAGAGTTACACATGGGATAAACAAACATACAGTAAATAACACAATAGAAAAGTCTATATACAGTGTGTGCAAATGTTTTAAGATTAGGGAGATAAGGCAATAAATAGGCCATAGTGGCAAAATACTTACAATTTAGCAATTAAATACTGGGGTGTGGGATAACAAGGTGGGACAGCTCATCCATTGCTAAATCGTTTGAGTGGTTGTGCCCTTACCGGTCTGTCTGGATTGAACCATGTATGGCTGTGAGATAAAACATCACTTAACCTGTGACCCTTGACCCCTGACCTTAACCTGTGATCAACTGACCTGTGTGACCTTTCCATCACACACACCTACTCAATTGATCCTATTGCAATCCCATCAACCATGAATAATATAACATGATGCCCCTTTATCCATAACGTTATTCATTCCACAATCCACTTTCCGACTTCTTGAACCACTTACATGACTAACATGCAGTGTAGCATGGTGTCTGCTAGTGTTCAAATGAACTTCTGCTTTATTGTGCGGATGGTAATCGACATCCTAAACCCAGCATGACATCTACAGGAGGCCACAGGATGCCATAAACATAGGAGCTTATCAGAGAAGTAGCAGAGAGCAGACCACAAAGGGCATCATCATGGCTGGGATGGGACAGACTTACTTTGTTCCCCTGGTGAAGCGGTAGCACTGGTTTATTGAGAGGACAGTAATCAACATCCAAAACCAGCAGGTCATCTCCATTTAACTGGCCCAGGTCTATACAGAGTAAGGGTTTATCAGTGAAGCAGCAGAGAGCAGACCAAAGTAGGGTATCATGTCTGGGCTGAGCTGAGTCAGACGGCATTCCTCTCTCATACCTCTGATAGAGAGGTTGTCTGGATGATTAAGCATTATCACCATTGAGATTGCATAAGTTTAGAAACAGTATATTAGGAAAGATAGGTAAACAGCAGCGAAAGCTAGTGTTCTCATATATACGTCGAAGAACAGTCTCGAGATCAAAGGCTCTCTCTGGCATATTTACTTGGACAGCAGCAATAAACACTATCTTTTCTGACCTTTCATTGCATTCCAGAACTTTTGTTTGGAATGCATGTGGACTTTTCTCTACCTCCATCTATCTCCCAACAGTACATCTCTCTCCATCTCCCCTCCACCCCCCGATCACTCTCTCGCTTCATCTTTCTTTCTCCCTTCCTCTGTCTCACCCTCCATCCTTCTCTCTCTCTTTCTATCTCTCACCATCTCTTATATAAGTCTGTTTAGCAGCAGTTTTATGCATTTCACCAGTGACACTGTCCAGAGTGTTGTGGCTACAGCACCAGAACCAAATTGCTCTGATGTAGCTGAGATTAAACACACGCATAACATGGCATGTAGTGACACAGACCATAGATGGGTCCTAAATGGCACCCTATTTCCTACATAGTGTACTACTTTTGACCGGAGCCATATGACTGGTGCACTATAAATGGAATAGGCTGCCATTTGGGACAAAGCCCATGTCAAAGGACAGGCCAACCAAAGCCAACCAGCTTCAAGGCTTCAAAGCTGCAATTGTACTGGTTCAAGGCAGAGGCAGTGCACAGAAGTACCTGTGTAGAGCAGGAAGTGCCTAAGGGGCTGTAGGTCTGGTATCACACATCACTGGAAGCTAAAGTATAGAAGCCACCCAAGCACAAAATACTGTGTTGCTCCAGAAGGTAACGCACACACTCAAGACTTGTATGTAATCACTTTTCTGTTCAAGAAAAATTGTGTTTAATGTAGGCTAGTTCATATGTAAAGAACAAGACTGGAATACTAAACAAATTATAATCCCTGCGGTGTCTTGTATTTGGCTTTGCTCTACCAAAGCATTTGGGGTTAATATTTAATATTTTCTGAGAAAGCTCCCACTAGACTTAATGGATTGGATTTGGATTCTGAGGGATACACACACAAGCTTGACATCTCATTTGTCTTTCAGACTATAGTTTAGTTTAGGATTAAATACAGGTAAAGCCACATATGTGTGATGTGAGTCAGGAGATCTCTGGAAAACAATTTGAAGAATATGATTAATATCAAATAAATCACCGTTTTAAAAACAGTTCATGCCTTTGGCATAATCTGCAACTCCTAGTTAATTCAGGAGAAAACGCTTCCAGTAAATGTAAAAAAATGTTGGGATGGTTACATCATGTGAATGACCAGGTGCAGTACAGTAGAGTAAGCTCATCAGCTGCACTGGCATACCGGACACCCATGAAGCCCCTACAAGGCGGTGAGGCCCACAACCTTTGAATGTAACCCTCCAAAAAGTCATTCATCAACCTTTTTTAATTTCCAAATGTACTAGGAAGCTACGTGTTTGTTTCTTAAGCTTCAGGAATGTGACTGAAAAAGTGAAAAAGAAAAAAGAAACTGATTGAAAGTATAAGGGGATATCAGAGAACAAATGCCATGGTCAAGGCTACTACTGCGCCAGTGCGATGAGTGGCACATTATCAGGTGTTCAAAAGCGCATGTCAGACCGAGAGCCTAATGCATCTTAGGTAGTTCTTTATGAATTTTAGTTTAGAAAATGATCTCTCTGCAGAAACTGCTTGATTGCCATAGCAACATCAGGGAAACTGGGCAGAAGGGAGTTGTGCTTGAAATACAGCAGTTCTGTAACATCTATCATTCAGCCTCTCATTCTCCTTTTAATTGCCGGCCTCAAAATGTTACAGAAAAAGATTAACTGTATAGGAAGCTCTGGGGACAGGTCGTCTGGATACTTGACAGCCAATACATTACATTGGCAGATACAAACAGATCATCATTTTTATCAGAAAACAGTTCTTGAGGGCTTGAACAAAAAAATATTTTGGGGATTTTGTTCATTCTGGTGAACCAGAGTTTGAGTTGTGTGGTTGCAATATCAACAGCCCTCTATCTCTGGAATATCTTGGCATGCATCATTCAAGACATATAATGAATGATACAATGTCTCTGTCACGAACGTCGTCTTGAAAATGACCGGACCATGGTGCAGCGTGGTGAGCGTACATTTTACTTTATTTTTAAATGTCGCCAACAAAACAATAAACAACTAAACGAACGTGAAGCTCCATAAGGCTTGCATGCATTAAACGAAGACAACAACCCACAAATGAGAAAAGGAAAAAAGGCTGCATAAGTATGATTCCCAATCAAAGACAACGATAGACAGCTGTCCCTGATTGAGAATCATACCCATCCAAAAACAAAGAACCAGAAAGCATAGACTTTCCCACCCCAGTCACACCCTGACCAAACAAACATAGAGAATAAAAGGAGCTCTACTGTCAGGGCGTGACAGTCTCAGGAAAGATTGTCTGGGTTGGCATAGTATAGTATAGAAAACAGTCAGATCCGCAACCTTGACCTACAGGCTGTGGTGAAAACATTTGCACACAAAAAAGTAGGACTTCAGGACACCAGGGGTTTTAATTTGATTTTATTTAATTTACCTTGAATATTGCAGCCCATTTGTGTCGGCTATTAGCCAGACAAAATCAACTGAGTTCAACAATGAATAGTGGTTGAATTTATCCTCAAGCCGACTACTTTTTTCCTCAATGTTAGGCTACTTGATGTGTAATTTGTATAAGAAAATAGTGTGTAAATAGCAGCTAACTACAGTATATATCTACACTGAGTGTACAAAGCATTAAGGACACCTGCTCTTTCCATGGCATAGACCGACCAGATGAATCCAGTTGAGAGTCATGATCTCTTATTGATGTCACTAGTTAAATCCACTTAAATCAGTGTAGATGAAGGGGAGGGTAGTTGCAGGATAAGGAAGGATATTTAAGCCTTGAGACAATTGAGACATGGATTGTGTATGTGTGACATTCAGAGGGTGAATGGGAAAGACAAAAGATACATAGTAAACATTTATCAAAAAATATATCTAACTAGGCAAGTCAAAATCTTATAAATAAGAAGAAATTCTTATTTATAATGACGGCCTACCCCAGCCAAACCCAAGACGACGCTGGGCCAATTGTGCAACATGGGCCAGCATCCCTGTGGAACGCTTTTGACATTTTGTAAAGTCCATGCCTGGACAAATTGAGGCTGTTCTGAGGGCAAAAGGGGGAAGTGTAACTCAATTCATGCAACCTTGTTCATTGACAACGGGCCCCGCATTCAACACCATAGTACCCTCCAAGCTCATCATCAAGCGGGAGGCCCTGGGTCTCAACCCCGCTAAAACCCTGACAAACTTTTACAGATGCACAATTGAGAGCATCCTGTCGGGCTGTATCACGAACTGGTAGGCAACTCCACTGCCTTCAACCGCAAGGCTCTCCCGAGGGTGGTGCTGTCTGCACAACGCATCACTGGGGGCAAACTACCTGCTCTCTATTGCACCTTGCCTATGCCGCTCGGCCATCGCTCATCCATACACTTACATGTACATATTCTCATTCACCCCTTTAGATTTGTGTGTATTAGGTAGTTGTTTGGGAATTGTTAGATTACTTGTTAGATATTACTGCACTATCAGAACTAGAAGCACAAACATTTCGCTACACTCTCATTAACATCTGCTAACCAAATAAAATACAATTTGATATGATTGATTTGATATGAATATTAGAATGGTGTCCTTAATGCTGAGTACATGCGATGTATAGATAGTACACTGCATAATGAAACATTAGTGAAATGTTAGACTTAACATAGCCTAACCAATAAACACTTATCCTTTAGCTAAAGCAAAGCTATTCATACCCTGGCACCACAGAAAGCTTATCATCGATTCAATAGGTCTTGCAGGCGACTATAGACGTCACAATTTCAGCACCATGGACAGCTATCTGTAGTCCATACTTTACGGGGTCCAGAGAAACAAGGTTATGCCATTGATCAGCTGTACAGTAAGAGGGGAGAGAGGGAGGGAACCATGATGTGAACACACTCAGTTGGAACATATGTGTTTACAATACAAACTTTCACTTAAGTTCTTCCTGCCTGGCTATCTGTGAAGCACGGCTCCAGCATGACCATGCCTGGAACCCTGGAACACTCTGTTTGCATTCCAAATGGCACCCTATACCCTATATCGTGTACTACTTTGACAAGAGCCCTATGAGACCTTTAGGGCTTGCATCAGGTCACCATCTGGAGGAGATGAGCTGAAAAATGTGGGGTTCTTATTTCTGTTGTGTTGCTGCAGCCTCAGCCCTCTTCCTCTCCTTCTTCCTTCCTTTACATCAATTACAAATATCTAGCAATGTCAATGGGAGGGAGGAGAAATAGATAGATAGAAACAGAGAGAAAGAGAAAAAGAGAGTGAAATACAGAGAGGGTTGGTGGGGGTTGATGGATGGATGCCCCATTACATCATAGGGAGAGTCTGAATACCAACACTACAGAACCGTAATTAAAACAAGGAAATCATCCTTCAAAATGTGTAGGGTCCTGAGTTTTCCTGACCATGTGGCTTGATCAGATCAGGTAATGAACTTGAGATTGGGCAGACACTCCTCTATAGAGGTTTACTCTGACAATTGATACATCAAATGCCTTCTCTCTCCTGCTCCAGGTAACAAATTACAACCCAGTTTAAAATCAAAGAACAGATGTCAAAATGGAAAATAAAATGTTTTCAACAATGTGATTTCATTGTGTTCAGTACTTCATTTTTGTTCAGTACTTCATTTTGTTCAGTACACCATACACAGTGATGGAAATATTGTCACATCAATGTAACCTGAGTCACTACATTATAGGACTACGAAACAACTTCATGTGTTTTAATCCATTATTGACCTTGGAAAAACCTCTCCCATGTCAAACCATTTGAAGGAAATGCTCAACACATTACAGTTATAAACATAGATTATAGTTGTTAGAATAGTGTGGGAGAGCTGTTGAGTACACACTGGCTCTCATCAAGGGGCATGGATCACTTCATCACGTTGTGTTGATTAATGACCGCTCTATATTCTGATGAGTGGACACAGAGCTGACTGTAGATTTGATAATCAGTCTGACAGTAATATATTAGTTTGTCAAACTTGGCCCTCGACAACATTCGGTTTGGCCTGCCAGAGGCTTTCAAAATTATATTATCTATTGATGAACATGCCACCAAAAATGGGCACCCCTGGAATAGGGTAAGATTAGAATACACAATCACATCAAAACAAAAACACTCTGTCACGCCCTGGTCTTAATATTTTGTGTTTTCTTTGTTATTTTGGTCAGGCCAGGGTGTGACATGGGTTTATTTATGTGGTGTGTTTTGTCTTGGGGTTTTCGTAGGTATTGGGATTGTGGTTTAGTGGGGTTCTCTAGCAAAGTCTATGGCTGTCTGGAGTGGTTCTCAATCAGAGGCAGGTGTTTATCGTTGTCTCTGATTGGGAACCATATTTAGGCAGCCATATTCTTTGAGTGTTTCGTGGGTGATTGTTCCTGTCTCTGTGTTTGTTGTCACCAGATAGGCTGTATAGGTTTTCACGTTACGGTTGTTGTTTTTGTATTGTTTGTGTTTATTCTTCATTAAACATGTATCAAGAATACCACGCTGCATTTTGGTCCGACTCTCCTTCACCTAAAGAAAACCGTAACACACTCCAAAGTTATAACCGCCACGGCCACAATGTTATGCCATCCTGTCACCTGTGTGATGGTGGGAACGAGTGGAAGTAGCCAAAAATAATGTACTCCCAAAATACATGCTATTGAATTGAGCCACAAAAGCTGTCTGTTTACCGACATGCCATTGACCCAGAGGAGAGTGTGTCTGATGTTGTGGATTTTAAAATAAAATGTCTAAATCCACCACAGATGCACACCTCATCAGGCGAGCCTCGTAGAAGAGCGGGAACGTGTGTAAGTGGAGCTCTGGAAGCAGCAACACACACTACCCACTGGGCAAAAAATGATTTAATCAACATTGTTTCCATGTTATTTCAACCAAAATAATCTACCCGATGACAACGTGGAAAACTGATTGAATTTGCAAAAAGTCATCAACATAAGGGCATTTAGTCTTTTTAACCTAAATGCAATTATGTTGTGACCTTTTTTGTTGATTTCACGTTAAATTCACATTAGTTGAAAACTCAACCAAATGTAAATCAAAATAAGATGTTGAACTGATGTCTGTGCCCAGTAGGTAGGCAAACTCAAAGTAATGAAATAACTGGGGCACACTCTTGCCAGCAATAAGAGGAGTATATTATTTGTAGCCTACACATGTTTAAAAACAGCAACTACTTTCTGTCGTAAGAGCACAAGGAAGAGGGGCTTGTCGACATCACACCATCTCTTATCATCTTTGCTATCAGAGGCCAGTATGTGGGCTATTTGGTAGTAACTACAACATAGCCTATCTATTTAATGTCTAGGCAGATGTGTGGGTAGCTTGCATAAGTCAGCTCTCACCATTTCACAAACAATGTACCCTGTAAAAATGTTGAGATATCTGTTAGGAGTGCTATGAAAACCTCAGTGGAGATTTGTGGCTGTGCTAGACATGATCCTTCCACACAGCCTTATCAGACTCAACCAGCTAACTCCATTTTTATGCCGGATGTTGGGTTGTTAGCTTCAAACTGGCATTGAAGATGGTCTACACTGTGTAGTACTGTATGTCCTCTGCTGTCTCTCTTGTTTTACTTCCTGCTGTAAAAATGTCAAGAATGGGGGTGTCAAGGCAGTCAGAGAGACAGACATGTCTATTCTAGAACCTTTGGAGACATGTGAGGAGAAACTGATGAAGTATGCACTCTGCTCATCTGGGAACAATTTTGACAGGCATGAAGTCTATTCTCTATTACAAGGTTACACTGAAACAGAAAGCCCAAAACCAACACGGTCTCATTAAAACAATGTCTAAATATATTGTCTGCTACCCAAAACAAGTTTTTGACTGCTGTAAGCTTATTGCGATAGAATGAAATTACTCCAGTGCAGTCCGCTGCTCTCAACTAAGATGCCACCAGTCACAATGATGTCCTGAATGCGATATCTCCCTAAACCACAAACAAACAAATAATCAAACAAGAATGACACCAGTGGAGGCTGGTAGGGGGAGCTATAGGAGGATGGGCTCATTGGAATGGCTGGAATGGAATAATTGGAACGGAGTCAAACATGCACTTTCCAAACGATTGTGTTTGATACTGCTCCATTTATTCCATTCCAGCCATTACAATGAGCCCATCCTTCTATAGCTACCCCCTCCAGCCACCACTGAATGAGAGTAGTACCTGCATCACCATATCTTACTTATACAGTCTTCTTGTGTTTGAATCAATTATTCAACTCACTATCTTCAACTGAATGAAGATAAAGCCAAAATGTTTAATACAGCAAAGAAAGTGAGAAGTAACTTACTGCACACAATGCTGACATGCTAATATCATGTGGGCCAATGTTAGTTACTTTAAGGAGCAGCTCTCTCTCTGTGGGTCTGACCCCAAGAAGAAAATGGTTAAAGACCTGGGGGCTCATTTATAAAATGGACGAATCAATTTTGATCTTAAGTATGACTTACTCAGAAATGCACATGTACGTTGTTATTTATAAAACCTTACTCTGACGTAGAAATGATCTTCTCTCTATGCAAAGTCTAGACTTGACGTAAGTGATTTTTCTGCTGGTTATGTATGGCTATTCAGTTTAAGGTCAGACCATTTCTTTATCACATCAGCCACAGTTCTGTCTTGCTGCCCTACCTCGTTCACTGCAGTGGCGTCACACTCCCAAGCTACCTGTTTGGTTTTGTTTGTCAACCCACTGTTTAGTCCACCGAATAATACGTGTTGCAGGATTCCTATTTGACTCATGTGTAACGGATGTGAAATAGTTAGCTAGTTAGCGGTGGTGCGCGCTAAATAGCGTTTCAATCGGTGACGTCACTTGCTCTGAAACCTTGAAGTAGTGGTTCCCCTTGCTCTGCAAGGGCCGTGGCTTTTGTGGAGCGATGGGTAACGATGATTCGTGGGTGGCTGTTGTTGATGTGTGCAGAGGGTCCCTGGTTCGTGCCCGGGTATGGGCGAGGGGACGGTCTAAAGTTATACTGTTACACATGCCTCCTTGCCCGTCCAACATTTCCTCATCTCTCACCCCCTCTAATGTCACCATCCCTGATGCTTCTCACTCCTTTTCCCCTGCTCCGCTACAAAGTTTCTCCCTGCAGCCAGTCACTGAGTCCGAGGTGATAAATGAGCTCCTTAAACTTGACCCCAAATAACCATCTGGGTCAGATGGTTTAAACCCTTTCTTCTTTAAGGTTGCTGCCCCTATCATCGCCAAGCCTATCTCCAACCTTTTTAAACTGTCTCTCCTTTCTGGGGAGGTTCCCATTACTTGGAAGGCAGTCACGGTTCATCCTTTATTTCAAGGGGGAGTTCAAGCTGACACTAACTGTTATAGGCCTATTTCTATTTTGTCCTGTTTATCAAAAGTGTTGGAAAAACTTGATCAACATAATCAATAATCAACTGACTGTCTTTCTTGATGTCTATAGTATTCTCTCGGGTATGGAATCTGGTCTCCGCTCAGGTTATAGGTGTGTCACTGCAACCTTAAAGGTACTCAATGATGTCACCATTGCCCTTAATTCTAAGCAATATAATTACTCCCTGTTCACCCACGACTGTGTGGCCACGCACGCCTCCAACTCAATCATCAAGTTTGCGGACGACACAACAGTGGTAGGCTTGATTACCAACAACGACGAGACGGCCTACAGGGAGGAGGTGAGGGCCCTCGGAGTGTGGTGTCAGGAAAATAACCTCACACTCAACGTCAACAAAACTAAGGAGATGATTGTGGACTTCAGGAAACAGCAGAGGGAACACCCCCCTATCCACATCGATGGAACAGTAGTGGAGAGGGTAGTAAGTTTTAAGTTCCTCGGCGTACACATCACAGACAAACTGAATTGGTCCACCCACACAGACAGCATCATGAAGAAGGCGCAGCAGCGCCTCTTCAACCTCAGGAGGCTGAAGAAATTCGGCTTGTCACCAAAAGCACTCACAAACTTCTACAGATGCACAATCGAGAGCATCCTGTCGGGCTGTATCACCGCCTGGTTCGGCAACTGCTCTGCCACTTTAATAATGGGAATTGATGGGAACTGATGTAAAATATATCACTAGCCACTTTAAACAATGCTACCTAATATAATGTTTACATACCCTACATTATTAATCTCATATGTATACGTATATACTGTACTCTATATCATCTACTGCATCTTTATGTAATACATGTATCACTAGCCACTTTAACTATGCCACTTTGTTTACATACTCATCTCATATGTATATACTGTACTCAATACCATCTACTGTATCTTGCCTATGCCGCTCTGTACCATCACTCATTCATATATCTTTATGTACATATTATTTATCCCCTTACACTTGTGTCTATAAGGTAGTAGTTTTGGAATTGTTAGCTAGATTACTTGTTGGTTATTACTGCATTGTCGGAACTAGAAGCACAAGCATTTCGCTACACTCGCATTAACATCTGCTAGCCATGTGTATGTGACAAATAAAATGTGATTTGATTTGATATTGTGCTGCTATTTTTAACTGAGTTAAATAAAGGTAAAAAAAAAAATCTAAAACGTAAAATATACAGCAAAGCGATGCACCATGGTGGAGGAAATTATTGTTTTAGAGAGACACTGTATGTCTCAATCACTTCCTGTTGTTGCTCTCTGTCCTGCGCTCTGTGCCATGTGTTCCCCTGTGTAGAGAGTCTGGCACAGTGACAGTTGTTTTTGACACTTGTCACCTCCCTCCTTGTCCCCCCCCCCCCCCCCCCCCCCCGTCATCCTGTCAGGCACGTGCCAGCTGTAGAGCCACAGAGTAGGGTTTCCCAACCCTTTCCTCGGGCCTCGCCAAACGTTTCACAATTTTGTTTTAACCCTAAACTGCAGGCACAGGTTATTTATTAATTGTGCTATCCTAATCCACCACCCTGTCTTTGAGTTGTGACGTGAACTATGGGAACTAACCACAGACACACAGAGAAATCATCTCTCTGTTTACCACTGAATCAATAGCTACAAGCTCTGTGCTGTATGTCCACTGACTGAAGGCAATACGCAACACATTCACTTGCTATATTTAATCTTTCAAATGTAATTTTAAGAATGTTAGGCTTATAGCCTAGACAATAGCCTCACAATCCCTTACTTTGTTCTACAAATCCCTGACAATGTCAGTTAATTTATAACTTTTTATTGGGGTGACACAGTCTCCATAATTTTCAGTCTCATGCTATAATGTAGGGCTTAGGCTTTGCTCTATTGTTTAATGTAGTTGATCCTCAGTATTTGCTGTCATCCAGAGGGATAATGTTGTTCTTGTGTCAGATTTAGTTTCTGTGGTTTTCTTGTTTAGAGAAAACTAATTCTCATGAGCCAAGCAAGAAAAGTATACAGTGTTGCATGTGCACTTGAAACTATAGAAGAAAAAAAAAATTGTCGCCAGAACTGGTTGTTATTGAAAATACTTTCCATGTGGATTGTTTGGTGAAAACAAAACAATGGAATCATCTGATAATGTGGTCTGTTTAGTCATCTAGGTCAGTTTCAGCTGATTGTTTTCATGGTCACATAATATAATATATTCCATTTAGCAGATGCTTTTATCCAAAGGCACTTAATGTCATGTGTGCATACATTTCACTTGTTTGGCCCCAGGAATTGATCCCACAACCATGGCTTCAACAATGACATGCTTTACCATCCCAGCCGTACAAGACCACATCATAGGTATGCTCATTGGCATGGTGCCTCCCTACCACCCTGCAAAATACTCAACCGATTCTATCACACGATGTATGTCTCAGCAGTGCAAATAAGACTGTAAGTCTATAGCTTTAAGTTAGAATTTGATACTGCATGATGCAGTAGTCACAAGTTTGATTTGGTATGATGAACTCCATATAGCACTTCCACAAGCTTAAAGCATTTTGTCCAACAACAGAATGGTGTGGTGTATGCCACCAACAGAATGGTGTGGATGTATGCCAACAACCGAATGGTGTGGATGTATGCCAACAACAGAATGGTGTGGATGTATGCCAATAACAGAATGGTGTGGATGTATGCCAACAACAGAATGGTGTGGATGTATGCCAACAACAGAATAGTGTGGATGTATGCCAACAACAGAATGGTGTGGATGTATGCCAACAACAGAATGGTGTGGGCATATACCAATAATTTTTTCTCCAATTCATGCTTTGGTCACAAATACAAGTATAACATGAGTCAACAACATTATGAACTTCTAAAAGTTACATTTTAACGGGACAGTTACTTTAAGCATTACATTGTTAATGTTCAGTAATGCACTCCATACACTGAAGCATTAGGCCACATTATTCTAACAAGCGAGGCACAGCCATTCAACTCTGTAACTGTTTTGAAGTCACCACTCGCCTGTGTTACGGATACAGGTATCCTGTGTGTGTGTGTGTGTATTTATTTTCTCTCCTTCTTCCCTCCTCACAGGTGGCAATCATCAGTCACCATGCAGTCATCAATCAGAAGACACACCTCCTCCTGTTTTTTGTTGTTTGAACAGATCTTGGTACCTTCACTTGGTACCTTCACGTGTTAGGAAATTGCTCCCAAGGATGAACCAGACTTGTGCAGGTCTACAATTGTTTTCTGAGGTCTTTGCTGCTTTCTTTTGATTTTCCCATGATGTCAAGCAAAGAGGCACTGATTTTGAAGGTAGGCCTTGAAATACATCCACAGGTACACCTCCAATTCACTCAAATTATGTCAATTTGTCTTTCAGAAGCTTCTAATGCCGTGACATCATATTCTGAAATTTTCCAAGCCGTTTAAAGACACAGTCAACTTAGTGTATGTAAACTTCTGACCCACTGGAATTACGATACAGTGAATTATAAGTGAAATAATCTGTCTGTAAACAATTGTGGAAAAATGACTTGTGTCATGCACACAGTAGATGTCCTAACTGATTTGCCAAAACTATAGTTTGTTAACAAGACATTTTTGGAGTGGTTCAAAAACCAGTTTTAATGACTTATACTTATTTCCCTCATTAAAACGCAAATCAATTTATAAAATTTTTGGCATGCATTTGGCCTACCATTAAAATTATAGACTGCTCATTTCTTTGTCAGTGGGCAAACGCACAAAATCAGCAGGGGATCAAATACTTTTTCCCCTCACTGTATATACTGTATATACACTGTACACTGTACATATCCCTCTCTATTTTCTGATGTTCTACTGACAAGTTTAGAAAGAGAGGAAGTACAACAAAAACTAAGTCTAAGGGTAATCGTATACTGATTGAAATTAAGTGGCAAGTATAACTCAATTATTCTCCTCTCAGTTCTTTCTTACATTTTCTCAACACCTTGTTCTGCTGCAAGGCCACACAATATTTGTGGGTTCGTGTTACACTTTAGGCATACAAGACTGCTGTGTTATTTTATTCACATGAATGAACAAATTAGTCGACATAAGGGCAGCATGCACTTCTCCAATGTTCCTTAAGCTCTTTTGAATGTAACTTTCTTCTCTACAGTTGCTGCTTTTGGTAGAACGTTTGAATGGTCTCACCCCTTAACAAATCTTTGCCAGCCATCTCAGCTGTAAAATTCAAGGGAATTTTATGATTAACCTATGGGGATACCAGTCTGTTTCAGTGTATGTTTCTCTGCATGCATTAGCAAGCTGTGTCATCAAAGGAAAGAGGCTGATTGAAGCCAAGACGAGACTGACATCCAGGTTACTGTGTGATCAGCTCAGAGACATGGGATCTGTCCCAAATGGCACCCTATTCCCTTATATAGTAGGATGGGTTCTGGTCAAAAGTAGTGCACAATATAGATAATAGGGTGACATTTGGGACACAGGCATGGCCTCAGACACATCACACTGACTGAATCAACTCGTTCTTTGATTGTCACAATCATGAATGGAACTTGGATGGAATATTTATGTATCAAGACTGATGGTTTAAAACTTCAAACTACATTGTAAAAGCATTAATTTTATGGCATTTTGGACACTATGAGTTGGACTTTGGGTTCAAAGGACAGTATCAAGTGGAATGCTTTGAACAAGGGCCAGGACGTATAGCATTGACAAGGCGTAGTTTGGAGACTGGAAACAACATGGCCTATGTTATGTGCTACTGACACATAACACAGGCAACTGTAGTACAGCGTTTCTCTACTTTTACTATACAAGTGACTGGTGAAGCATAGTCCTCCTCCTTTTTTAACACGTGTTTAGCATGGGCTGTGTCTCAATCCACTGCATGTCGGTCCACTGCAATCCACTGCACTATGTCGGACTTCCGCATCTGCGGTGGAAGGTGGCAGAGCAACAGCAGTGTTTGTCAGACCATGAGACATCCCGAAAATTGGTCTTCTCACAAAAAAGATCTGTAGCATCCGAATGGTTTGGGTAAGGAGTCACTAGAACGCGATGAGCCAAGTCACTGAGGACGTCAAATGGTCCACACACAAGGCGAACAGACATAAAAGAAGGCATGACAGCAAGGTTGAAAAGGATTGGCATGGGCCCTCAAATCCTCCAAAAATTCTACAGCTGCACCACTGAGGGCATCTTGACTGGCTGCATCACTGCTTGGTATGGCAATAGCACCACCCTAGATTGCATGGGGCTACAGAGGGTGGTGCGGACAGCCCAGTACATCGCTGGTGCTGAGCTCCCTGCCATCCAGGACCTCTATGTCAGGCGGTGTGAAAGGAAGGCCGGGAAAATTGTTAAAGACTCCAGCGACCTAAGCCGTAGACTGTTCTCTCTGCTTTCGCACAGCAAGTGGTACCAGTGCATTCATTCTGACAACAGGCTGCTGAACAGCTTCTATCACCAAGCTGTAAGACTGCTAAATAGCAAACTAAATAGCTAACAAAATGACTATATGGAATATCTGAGTTGTCCCTTGTATTTTATTTAAAAAATGTGCACAGTCTCTATGCGCACTCACAGAGCCCTACACATTCACGCACACTGACACTCCAACACACTCATTTCATAATTTGATCATACACATAATATGTCCATACATTTATACTGACTCTACACACACACCCCCACTAACATACAATCATCATATAAGCTGCTGCTACTCTGTTTATCCTATGTCCTGATGACTATGTCACCATTATCACCATATCAGTATTCCTGTATATAGTATGATTTCTTACTTTATCGTGTTCTTCTTATTTCTTATTTTTTATTTCTTGTGTGTTTTTGTTCCCATCTAATGACTTGCTAGACTATATTGCAAATAGCCTAGTATCAAAATCTTCCCCCGAATCCCCCTTCCCTAATTAGCCTACTATGAAATATACTTAATACAATATACAGCCAAAATATTAGGCATAACTGGTAGGCTGCATATCAGAGCAGTAGCATGTCTTTCTCTGTTTTCTTCCTACCTTGACTGCACCACAGCAGCTGATCTGTCATTTCTCACAGACACAGCACTCGGACCAGCAGAACCAGAACTTTTACCAAATAAGTAGCTTATTTTCACACAGTTAACATCCCTTTTTTGGTCTCTCTTTTTCGGCACCACCCTGTTGTGTTCTGTTTTGACTGAGTGATTGACGGAGTCAGAGCAGGTCTCACTCTCTTTGACGATACAGGTTTAATTTTGAATCTGAATTTGTGCCATCCCAGCTCAGCCCATCAGAAAATCTGGGGCCGGCCGTTGCCCTCTCGTCAGCCAAATGCTCCAAATAGACGATTATGACAACAGAGAAATAGCACAAAAATCTAATAAAAAAAACAGGCTCATGTGCACCTGGCCGTGACCATAGTAAAACATTTATATATATATATATATACATATATTATTATTATTTCATTTCAACACTGCTGCTG
This sequence comes from Oncorhynchus mykiss, assembly GCF_013265735.2. Lineage (NCBI taxonomy): Eukaryota > Metazoa > Chordata > Actinopteri > Salmoniformes > Salmonidae > Oncorhynchus > Oncorhynchus mykiss. Next base: position 67,934,006 of record NC_048571.1, on the reverse strand, counting down.
TTCTGATTTTGATGCATGTCACTGAGGACTTTGCTTTGGAAAGGGAAGCTTCTCAAAGTAAAGGCATTTTAAGACGGAACTATTAATGCACACACAGTGAAATTGGATTGAGGAAGCCAACAGCCATACATGTTATAATGTTTACCAAATCAGAATTGATAAATGTATATTTTTACCAACAAGTGAAGTTAATCCTTAATATCACTAAGTATAAACTCAAACTGTCAGCTGGGCGAGAAACTGACATTTACATTGTCGCGGTAAACTTCAATTTTATTTTGCCCTTCGTTAAGCGGAAAGTTTAGATAATAGCGTAGCAAAACAAATGCTGGACAAAGGATGAATAAATACATATTATCTGATTAGTTAAGAGATACATTAAAAAAACAATCCAATGAGTAATATTACTCTACAAAGCAAAAGAGCAGTAACTGCACATTTGGTCAAATGATAAATTAAAAACATGCTGTATCATGTGGACACATATCCTGCGTCCACTGTGTTGTGTTTTGGAGGAAATGGGGTGTCATGTTTGCAGTAACTGAAAAAATGACAGTGAAATCAGCAACTGCAATCATTCACGTCAGTTACTGGGCGATTTAAATAAAATCAAATGTTATTGGCAGCATACACATATTTAGCAGATGTTATTGCAGGTGTAGCGAAGTGCTTGTATACCTAGCTCCAACAGTGCAGTAATATTTGACAATACACAACAATAGACACAAATCTAAAAGTAAAAGAATGGAATTAAAAAATATAGAAATAATAGGACAAGCAATGTCGGAGTCTGGAGTATAAATATATGATGGGATGTGTAAACATAATGGACTGTATGTGGACAGAATATATACTATATCTGAAGAATACGTGGATAGAATAGTATATGTACAACATTAGTTGAATAGGATGGCCTTGACTAGAATAAAGTATATACATATGAAATGGATAAAATAGTGTGTAAACATTATTAAACTAACCAGTGTTTTATTATTAAAGTGACCAGTGTTCCATGTCTATGTACATAGGGCAGCAGCCTCTAAGGTGCAGGGATGAGTAACCGGGTGGTCACTGGCTAGTGACAGTGACTAAGCTCAGGGCAGGGTACTGGGTGGAGACTGGATAGTGATGGCTATGTAACAGTTTGATGGCCTTGAGATAGAAGCTGTTTTTCAGTCTCTCGGTCCCAGCTATGATTCACCTGTACTGACCTTGCCTCTGGATGATAACAGGTTGAACAGGCAGTGGTTCGGGTGATTGATGTCCTTGATGATCTTTTTGGCCTTCCTGTGACATCGGGTGTTGTAGGTGTCCTGGAGGGCAGGCAGTGTGCACCTGGTGATGCGTTGGACAGACAGTAACATCCTCTGAAGAGCCCTGTGGTAGCAGGCGGTGCAGTTGCCATACCAGGTGGTGATACAGCCCGACAGGATGCTCTCAATTGTGCATCTGTAAAAGTTTCTGAGGGTCTTAGGGGCCAAAACAAATTTCTTCAGCCTTCTGAGGTTGAAGAGGCACTGTTGCACCTTCTTCACCACACTGTCTGTGTAGGTGGACCATTTCAGATTGTCAGTGTTTTGAAGGCCAAGGAGCTTTAAGCTTTCCACCTTCTCCACTGTGGTCCTGTCGATGTGGATAGGGGCATGCTCCCTCTGAGGACGCAGTTTGGTTTCCTGAAGTCCACATTCAGCTCCTTTGTTTTGTTGATGTTGAGGGAGAGGTTATTTGCACCTCCTCCCTGTAGGCTGTCACTTCATTGTTGGTAATCAGGCCTACTATTGTTGTGTCGTCTGCGAACTTGATGATTGAGTTGGAGGCGTACATGGCCATGCAGTCATGGGTGAACAAGGAGAACAGGAGGGGGCTGAGCATAGACCCTTGTGGTACCCCTGTGTTGAGGATCAGTGAAGTGGAGATGTTGTTTCCTACCTTCACCACATGGGGGTGGCCTGTTAGAAAGACCAGGACCCAGTTGCACAGGGCGGGGTTCAGACCCAGGACCCTGACCTTAATGATGACCTTAATAATGAGGGTACTATGGTGTTGAAGGCTGAGGTACAGTATAGTCAACGAACAGCATTCTGACTTAGGATCTATTGGGGCGGTAAGCAAATTGAAGTGGGACTAGGGTGTCAGGTAAGGTAGAGGTAATATGATCCTTAACTAGCCTCTCAAAGCACTTCATGATGACAGAAGTGAGTGCTACGGGGCAATAGTCATTTAGTTCAGTCATGTTGGCTTTCTTTGGTACAGGAACAAGGCTGGACATCTTGAAGCAAGTGGGGACAGCAGACTGGGATAGGGAGAGATTGAATATGTCCGTAAACACTCCAGCCAGCTGGTCTGCGCATGCTCTGCGGACGCGACTAGGGATGCCGTCTAGGCTGGCAGCCTTGCGAGGGTTAACATGTTTAAATGTTTTACTGACGTTGGCCACAGAGAATGAGAGCCCACATTCTTTGGGAGCGGGCCGCGTCGGTGGCACTGTGTTATCCTCAATCCGGGCGAAGAAGGTCCTGACAGTGGTCTTCAGTGTGGTTCCATTAAGAAATTATGATTTTAAATCTAGTAACTTATAATGAAATCTTGAGTGTGCTAGCTATCTACTCCATTATGTTTACCATCTGTCTCAAGCAACTAATGAGGCGTGCTGCCCTGGAGGAGTGGTCATTACTGCCCCTCCAGAGATGTGTTTATTTGTTATGGCAAGGGTTTGCCAAAGACATCAAAGGTTTATGTGTTAAATGAAGAGTAAAGCTCAGTGAGCTGCTGTACTCATCATGGTTGTGTCCAAATGGCAAATTAGAGTGCACTACTTTTGACCTGGACCCAAAGGTCTCTGGTCTAAAGTAGTGCACAATATAGGGAATGGGTTGCCATTTGGGATGCAGTCCATGTGCACCTGATGCATGTGCATCCCACCTGTCATATATTGTAAAATGTCTATCTTTGGCTCCAAGTGCCCTGAACCTCCTCGAGAGGACATTAAAAGAGAACCTTTATTGCAGAATGGGGATGACGGAGACAGGATAGAGGGAATATGGAAAAACAAAATGTATTTAAAGGACCTAGCTAGCATGAGCACACACACACACACACACACTAATGCCAAAATATGGAGAGTTGATGCTAGACAGATATGGCAACTTTTTACCACATAGGCAGGCCTGTGTCAACAATACATGTCAGTAATGCCATAATCTCGCTTGCCAGACTCATGGCGCTCTATGGGAAGAGACCAGTGGTGTGTATTCATGGATCCCAAGGAAAGCCAGGCTTCCCCAAAATAATTACAATGAAAAAAATAATATTTATATAATAATTTAGCTTTCGTATTTCATAATTTTCCTTCAGTTCAAAAGAGGCTGAATGTATCTCACATTGGAAAGCATCAGAGCAGCGCCCATCTGTCTCTGTACAGCCTGTGTAGCCATCTATCTGATGTTGTCTGGTCAATAAGAGCTGGATATTGTTGACGTCCATAGCTTTGATCACACGGGAAGCCAGCAAACATTTGGCCTCCCCTGATTAAAAAATAATAGCCAATCAGCATTGAGCTAAACTGAGTGAGACAGTTTGGATTTGGCTTCACACCAATCACATTGCATTAAATACCAAATGTAATTTATGGAAAAAATGTAATTGTTACATCTAGTGTGCGTCAACACGTTTTCTTCTACTTGCACTCTCTCTCTCACACACACACACACACACGCACACACACACACACACACCAGTTCCATTGGACATTTACCTTATGTTGATTGGACAAAATCGTTTTTTGGTATCTTTTAGTTGTCACTGTAATAGACTAAGCATAGGTGATGATGTTGAAATTCTAGTTGAAATGGTGCTGGAATAGTGAGAATGCTCCTGTTTCATTTGCGACTTGCGGTAACGCTCCGTGGTTCTAAAACAATGCTTGTTTAGTAGTCCGAAAATGTTGCTTGACCATGCTGTAGTTATTAGTAAGTCACTGTAACTGTTTGTTACATGCAATATGCTATGTGGATGTTGCTCTCCAGTTTTGTGATCAAACAAAGGTGTGGTTGAATTTATTCTGCCACTGTGTCTTATTGTCTCGGTCTTGGTGGCAAGGCATATGAACTAACAGGTTATAGAGCAAACAATGCAATATCACAACACATAGGTTGTAATATGACAATTTGTTAATTGCTTTGCTTCCCCAATAATTTTACCCACTCACAGCTACTATCCTGGTGTGGAATCACCCTAGGACTGTATTAAATTGTTAAGTTAATCGAATGCGGGAAACACTGGCCTGGACCATTTGAAAGATATTTTAAGCAAATATTATTTTTACATTTCTTTGACTTTGTTCATTTTTATTTACCTTTATTTAACTAGGCAAGTCAGTTAAGAACAAAATCGTATTTTCAATGACAGCCTATCTAACAGTGGGTTAACTACCTGTTAGATATAGACAGGATGAAGGAAGAAATAAGCTTCAGCCAGCTTTTAGCTACAGTACAATTAAAAAGGAAAATGTGTAGAACATGGAAAATGGGAATTGTATTGTGTTCCAAATGACTACAAGATTCGAGATTACCCAACATCTTATCCTCCCTCTAGGCATTCTGTAAATTTAATTTTCCAATCAAAATGTTTATTTTATCAGGAATGTGTGGTGAGGAGAGCACATTGTGAGACACGGTTGCAGTAATGAGAGAGTCCTAGGCTGTGTCCCAAATTGCACCCTATCACTATATAGTGTATTACTTTTGACCAGAGCACTATGGTCACAACTGGTCAAAAGTAGTGCACTAAAATAGTGTGGTTTGGGACTCCTTTCTAGTGTTGTTTTTGAGAGAACAATCAGGAAGGCCCTTCTCCTAGATATGCTCAGTGGTTAGAGATGATACTGATATTTTCAGAAGTGTGGAGAAGCTTATGTCATCCCAACATTCAGTATTTTCTTAGCCTGGTCCCAGATCTGTTTGTCCTTCTTGCTGACTCCTATAATGGCCATTGTCAGACCGAAGAGGGCACAAACAGATCTGAGACCAGGTTAGATGTTTGTGTATTTCCCCAGTCCAATGTGCCGACAGACACATATCTTCAGTATACAGTAGTTGAGATAAATGCTACTATTGAAAAGGTTGCCACTAACTCTAAAGACTATAACACACTATTTTGAACTCACTTGGTCAGGTCCCAAATGACCCCTAAATAGGTTACCATATTTTACCAGGGTCCCTATAGTGGACTGATTTTGACCAGAGCACTATGGGCCCTTGTCAAAAGTAATAGGGTGCAACTGGAAAGCACACTTGACATCAATTGTTATTCACAATGTTCAGAGTGATCTTTAAGACAGAGTGCATTAGGAAATGATTCAGACCCATTGACTTTTTCCACATTTTGTCACAGCCTAGTTCTAAAATTGCTTAAATAATCCCCCCCCCCCCCCCCCCCCCCCCCCCCTCATCAATCTACACACAATACCCCGTAATGTACGAAGCAAAAACAGTTTTTTAGAAATGTTTGCTAATTTATTCAGACCCTTTAATCAGTACTTTGTTGAAGCACCTTTGGCAGAGATTACAACAGCGAGTCTTCTTGGGTATGACGCTACAAGCTTGGCAAACCTGTATTAGGGGAGATTCTCCCATTCTTTTCTGCAGAGCCTCTCAAGCCCCATCAGGTTGGATGAGGAGCGTCATCAGGTCTCTCCAGAGATGTTCGATTGAGTTGAAGTATGGTCTCTGGCTCTGCCACTCAAAGACATTCAGAGAGTTGTCCCAAAGAAAGTCTTGCGTTGTCTTGGCCGTATGCTTAGGGTAATTGTGTTTAGGGTCATTACTTGATCTCAATGTTCGATTGGAAGGTGAACCTTCGCTCCAGTCCGAGATCCTGAGCGCTCTGGAGCAGGTTTTCATCAAGATCTCTGTACTTTGCTCCATTCATCTTTTCCTCAATCCTGACTAGTCTCCCAGTCCCTGAAAAACATCCCTATGCTCAATTTGGCCGGGCGGCCAGCTCTAGGAAGAGTCTTGGTGGTTCAAAACTTCTTCCATTGAAGAATGTTGCAGGCCACTGTGTTATTGTGGACCTTCAATGCAGCAGACATTTTCTGGTACTCTTCCCAAGATCTGTGCCTCGACACAATCCTGTCTTGGCGCTCTACGGACAATTCCTTCCACCTCGTGGTTTGGTTGTTGCTCTGACATGTATCATCAACTGTGGGTCCTTATACAGACAGGTGATTGCCTTTCCAGCTCATGTCTAATCAATGGAATTTACCACAGGTGGACTCCAATCCAGTTGTAGAAACATCTCAAGGATGATCAATGGAAACAGGATGCACCTGAGCTCAATTTCGAGTTTCATAGCAAAGTGTCTGAATACTTACAGTACCAGTCAAAAGTGTGGTCACACCTACTCATTCAAGGGTGTTTCTTTATTCGTATTATTTTCTACATTGCAGAATAATATTGAAGACATCAAAACTATGAAATAACACACATGGAATCATGTAGTAACCCAGAAAGTGTTAGATTCTTCAAAGTAGCCACCCTTTGCCTTGATGACAGCTTTGTACACTCTTGGCATTCTCTCAACCAGCTTCATTAGGAATGCTTTTCCAACAGTCTTGAAGGAGTTCCCATGTATGCTGAGCACTTGTTGGCTGTTTATCCTTCACTCTGCGGTCCAACTCATCCCAAACCATTTCAATTGGGCTGAGGTTGGGTGATTGTAGAGGCCAGATCATCTGGTCCAGCACTCCATCACTCTCCTTGGTCAAATAGCCCTTACACAGCCTGGAGCTGTGTTGGGTCATTGTCCTGTTGAAAAACAAATTATAGTCCCATTAAGCACAAACCAGATGGGATATCCAGTTCCAAACTGCCTCTGAAAGCACAAGTGCTGTTCGTTATGAGCTTCATGACATGGGTTTTCATAGCCGAGCAGCCGCATACAAGCATGAGTTCACATTGCGCAATGCCAAGCGTCTGCTGGAGTTGTGTAACGCTCACCGCCATTGGACTGTGGAGCAGTGGAAACGCGTTCTCTGGAGTAATGAATCAGATGCCAGGAGAATGCTACCTGCTTGAATGCATAGTGCCAACTGTAAAGTTTGGTGGAGGAGGAAAAATTATCTGGGGCTGTATTTCATGATTCGGTCTAGACCCCTTAGTGAAGGGAAATCTTAACTCTACATCATACAACTACATTTGACTATTTTATGCTTCCAACTTTGTGATAACAGTTTGGGGAAGGCCCTTTCCTGTTTCAGCATGACAATGCCACCATGCACAAAGCGAGTTCCATACAGAAATGGTTTGCCGAGATCAGTGTGGAAGAACATGATTGGCCTGCACAGTGCCCTGACCTCAACCCCTTCGAACACCTTTGGATTAATTGGAACACCGACTGCGAGCCAGGCCTAATCACCCAACTTCAGTGCCCGACCTCACTAAGGCTCTTGTGGCTGAATGGAAACAATTCCTCGCAGCAATGTCCCAACATCTAGTGGAAATAGCAAAGGCAGGACCAACTCCATATTAATCCCTATGATTTTGGAATGAGATTCTCAACGAGCAGGTATCCACTAACTTTTAGTCATGTTGTATACAGTATGTGCCTTCAGAAAGTTTTCAACTCCTTGAATTTTTCCACATTTTGTTGTCTTACTGCCCAAATTTAAAACGGATTAAGTACTGTATACTTGTTTTGTCACTGGCCAACACACAATACTCCATAATGTCTAAGTGGAATAATGTTTTTGAAAAATGTACAAATTAATAAAAAATTAAAATACAATGTATTGAGTTAATAACTATTTAACCCCTTTATAATGGCAAGCCTAAATAAGTTCAGGAGTATACATTGTCTGAACAAGTCACATAATAAGTTGCATGCTTTTTGAATGACTACCTCATCTCTGTACCTCACACATAATTGGTAGGTCCCTCAGTTGAGCAGTGGATTTAAAATAGATTCAACCAGGGAGGTTTTCCAAGAATGGCACCTTTTGTGAGATGGGTAAAAGAAAAGCAGACACTGAATATCCCTTGGCTAAGTTTCTAATTACAATTGATTTTGTATCAATGCACTCAATCACTACAAAGATACAGACATCCTTCCTAACTCAGTTGCTGGAGAGGAAGGAAGCCGCTGGTGACTGTAAAACAGGCTGTTTGCGAATCCCTTTGGCCCGGCAGTCTAGGGGGGGATGGTAACGAGACCCGTAACATAACTCATGCAAAGTATAATAGTGACAAAGTAACAGTGAGAACAAAAAACCACAGATAAGTAAATTATCGTCAAACACTTGGTTTATTTTTAAACACACACGGGTAAAGGGGGGCAGGAAAAGGGGCTGAGCTGGACCCAAGGAAAGAAACAAATATCCAAAAACACCCCTAAGCTAGACTAGCCTACTTCAATACAACTAACTAACCAAACTGGCCCGCCCAATTCTAACTAGGGTATTTAGACAAAGTATTCCTACGGGTAGTGTATGCCCATGGGCGACTTGTCTTGGTACTCACAGGTGGGGACAAAGTGACATGTAGTTGCAAAAACAAAAGACAGCTCGAGAGAGAGAGAGAGAGAGAGAGAGAGAGAGAGAGAGAGAGAGAGAGAGAGAGAGAGAGAGAGAGAGAGAGAGAGAGAGAGAGAGAGAGAGAGAGAGAGAGAGAGAGAGAGAGAGAGAGAGAGAGAGAGAGAGAGAGAGAGAGAGAGAGAGAGAGAGAGAGAGAGAGAGAGAGAGAGAGAGAGAGAGAGAGAGAGAGAGAGAGAGAGAGAGAGAGAGAGAGAGAGAGAGAGAGAGAGAGAGAGAGAGAGAGAGAGAGAGAGAGAGAGAGAGAGAGAGAGAGAGAGAGAGAGAGAGAGAGAGAGAGAGAGAGAGAGAGAGAGAGAGAGAGAGAGAGAGAGAGAGAGAGAGAGAGAGAGAGAGAGAGAGAGAGAGAGAGAGAGAGATATATATATAAAGAGAGAGATATATATATAAAGAGAGAGAGAGATGTATAAAGAGGAGGAAGGTCAAAAGGGGGGTGAGTGTAACAGATGTGAAACGGCTAGCTTAGTTAGCGTGGGCGCTAAATAGCGTTTCAATCAGTGACGTCACTTGCTCTGAGACCTTGAAGTAGTAGTTCCCCTTGCTCTGCAAGGGCCGCGGCTTTTGTGGAGCGATGGGTAACGATGCTTCGAGGGTGACTGTTGATGTGTGCAGAAGGTCCCTAGTTCGCGCCCGGGTATGGGCGAGGGGACGGTCTAAATTTGTACTGTTACATTGTACTGAACAAAAATGGAAAAGAGTTAGTACATCTCTGTCGAGCCTTAGGCCTGTCCATGCTTAATGGTAGAATCAGAGGGGACTCTTTAGGTCAGTTTACTTACTGCTCAGCTCTTGGGACAAGTGTAGTCGATTATGCCATCACTGACATTGACCCCTCCTCCATTAGTGCATTCACTGTCAGACCACAGACACCATTGTCAGATCACAGTCAGATCAACGTGTTTCTGAAGAAATTAACCGGCAATATTCATTCAAAAAAACAGCCCAATAAACTTTACAACATAAACCAATCGTTCAGATGGGCTCCAAACAGTGCAGAGGCATTCATTGAAACATTGAACTCAAATGAAATGATGAACTCTATACAGTTTTTCAATAACTCACAGTACCAAAACAATAAAGATGGTGTCAATTCAGCTACCCAAAACATCAACTGCATATTCCAAAAAGCAGCATCGAAAGCAAATTTGAGAAAACCAAAGCAATGCAACATCAGAAGCAAAAATCAAAATGTTACTGACAAATGGTTTGATAATGAATGTAAAACAATTAGAAAACACCTAAGACAAATGTCAAACAAAAAACATAAGCAGCAAAACAACCCAGAGCTACGATATGAATACTTTGAAACTCTGAAACAGTATAAACAAACACTGAAATGCAAGAAATTGAATTATACCAACAAGACACTTGATGAAATTGAAAACGCAATTGACCAAAATCAGTTCTGGGACATGTGGAACAATTTAAGCACAACAAAGCCACAAGAATTAGCCATACAAGATGTAGGAATTTGGAAAACTTACTTTGATAATCTATACAAAAACATCCCACAAAAAGACTTAAACCAGAACCAATTAGAAATTAAAGAAAAATTGAACATCCTGGAATCAGTCATTAAAAACAACCAAAATCCATTAGATTACCCAATAACCCAACAAGAACTAAATGAAAAGCTAAAATCTATTAAATCAAAAAAGGCTTGTGGTGTAGACAACATCAGAAATGAAATGCTGAAAAACAGCACACCTGAGTTGCAAAATGCTGTGCTTAAATTGTTCAACATGGTTTTAACTTCTGGCTGCTTCCCTGATGTCTGGAACCAGGGGCTCATCTCCCCTATCCACAAAAGTGGAGACAAATCAGACCCCAATAATTACAGGGGAATTTGCGTCAACAGTAACTTGGGAAAGATTTTCTGTAGCATTTTGAATTCAAGAATTCAAACCTTTCTTCAAGAAAAAAATGTAATAAGTAAATGTCAAATTGGCTTTCTCCCTAACCATCGCACTACTGACCATATATACACCTTACACACACTAATTAATAAACACGTCCACCAAAAAAAAGAGGGCAAAATCTTTGCTTGCTTTATTGACTTTAAAAAAGCATTTGATTCGATTTGGCACGAAGGGCTATTCTACAAAATTCTACAAAGTGGGCTTGGTGGTAAGGTGTATGACTTAATAAAATGTATGTACACAGAAAATAAGTGTGCAATAAAAATCAAAAACCAAAGAACAGAATTTTTTTCACAATGTCGAGGTGTGAGACAAGGCTGCAATTTGAGTCCAAATCTTTTCAACATTTATATCAATGAATTAGCAGACATGTTGGACCAATCTCCAGCCCCAGGACTCACACTATTTGACACAGAGGTGAAATACCTGCTATATGCTGATGACTTGGTACTTCTATCACCAACCAAAGAAGGTCTTCAACAAAACATTAATATTCTGGAGCAATATTGCCATAATTGGGCCCTGGCAGTAAATTTCCAAAAAACTAAAATCATGATTTTCCAAAAAAAAAACAGATGTCAGAAACAAAAATGTAAATTCACCCTGAACAACACCTTAATTGAACACACAAAAAATTACACCTACCTTGGTCTGACCATATCTGCATCGGGAAACTTTAATATGGCAGTGAAGGCACTCAAAGAAAAAGCCCGCAGAGCAATGTATGCAATAAAAATGAAATTATTCAAAATCAACATCCCAATTAGAATTTGGACTAAAATATTTGACAGTGTAATCCTACCAATAGCACTTTATGGAAGTGAGGTTTGGGGGCCACTCAATAAACTGGATTTTAAAATGTGGGACAAACATCCAATTGAAACCCTACATGCAGAATTCTGTCGGAAAATTCTACAAGTCCAGAGAAATACACCAACTAATGCATGTAGGGCAGAATTGGGCCGTTTTCCAGTAATAATGAAAATACAGAAAAGATCATTAAAATTTTGGCTACATCTAAATTCAAGTCCAAATTCGAGTCTGCAATTTAAAGCACTTCAAGCCCAAGAGCTGAGCCCAGAAACGAGCCCTCTCAGTCAGCTGGTGTTGGACCTCACCAATCAAGCTGACACCAGCACTGCTTCAAAAGAAAGAATTCCAATAAACAAAATCATGAACCAATCAAAGGAATCATACTTACAATACTGGAAAAACGAAACAAAATCCCAAAGCCGACTAAATTGCTATCTGACCCTAAACAGAGAATATGAATTGGCTGATTATCTCTACTCTGTCAGAGATACGAAGCAGAGACAGATCCTTACCAAGTACAGGCTGAGTGACCACCGATTGGCAATAGAAACCGGCAGACATAAAAAGACATGGCTACCCAAAGAGGAGCGTGTATGTGGTCACTGCATGACAGGGGAGGTAGAGACAGAGATGCACTTTCTCCTTTACTGTGATAAATATTCCTCACAAAGAGATTCAGTATTCACAGAAATGACTACATATATTCCACATTTTTACAAATTGAACCCAGAGGAAAAACTAAGAATACTCATGGGCGAAGGAGCAATGGCTCCTCTTGCAGCCAAATATGTATTTTCCTGCCATAGCCTGAGGGACACTGAATAATAACATCTGCATAGTAAACAGTAACTTACTTATTATTACTATTATTGTTATTACTATAATTATTAATGTTTACTGTAGACTGTTACCATTTTATTGTTATTATTTTTGTATTTATTTTTTTATTATTATTTACTACCATTTTATATTATTATTTGCTATCATTTATAATTTTGTTACAATGTATATTGTATACATTGTTGCTTTGGCAATATTGACACAATGTTTTTCATGCCAATAAAGCAGCTTGAATTTGAATTTGAATTTGAATTTGTATAAAGAGAGAGAGAGAGAGAGAGATGTATAAAGAGAGAGAGAGAGAGAGAGATGTATAAAGAGAGAGAGAGAGATGTATAAAGAGAGAGAGAGAGATGTATAAAGAGAGAGAGAGAGATGTATAAAGAGAGAGAGAGAGATGTATAAAGAGAGAGAGAGAGAGAGATGTATAAAGAGAGAGAGAGAGAGATGTATAGAGAGAGAGAGAGAGAGATGTATAAAGAGAGAGAGAGAGAGAGATGTAGAGAGAGAGAGAGAGATGTAGAGAGAGAGAGAGAGAGAGATGTATAAAGAGAGAGAGAGAGAGAGAGAGATGTATAAAGAGAGAGAGAGAGATGTATAAAGAGAGAGAGAGAGAGAGAGATGTATAAAGAGAGAGAGAGAGATGTATAAAGAGAGAGAGAGAGATGTATAAAGAGAGAGAGAGAGAGATGTATAAAGAGAGAGAGAGAGATGTATAAAGAGAGAGAGAGAGATGTATAAAGAGAGAGAGAGAGAGAGAGAGAGCAAGAGATTGAGACAGAGAGCTTGAAACACAAAGAGATCGAGCTCCAGAGGAAACAACTGAATGGGTTTTTAAACCAAGGAAAAGGGGATGAGACTGGGTAATGGAAACAGGAGGAGGTGTTACAGAGTTGAATGGCTGTGATAGGGGAAACTGAGGATGGATCAACAACATTATGTTTTATAGAATAACTATCTTCAAAGTAATGACTCAGGACTTCGGTTGTAAGATGAAAGCTTATTTTTAGTAGTAATACTTGTGTACGTTACATTTTAAAACTTTAGATTCTACAAAACAATGAAAGGTGGACTCCAATCAAGTTGTAGGAATATCTCAAGGATGATCAATGGAAACAGGATGCACCTGAGCTCAATTCCTAGTCCCATACCAAAGGGTCTGAATACTTATGTAAATAAGCTATTTCTGTCTTTAATTTATATTAAATGTGCAAACATTTCTACAAACCTGTTTTTGCTGTGTCATTATGGGGTATTGTGTGTAGATTGCTGAGGATTATTATATTTTTGGTCCATTTTAAAATAAGGCTGTAATGTAACGAAATGTGGAAAAGTCAAGGGGACTGAATACTTTACTGTACAGTAGCGAGAGGACATAAAAAGTTATGTCGGCCATGATGGAAGAGGAATTGAGGGACATTGTCCTCCCCATTGACACTCATTGCATTGCATTGGGATGGCATTAGAGCCATAAGTCTAGAGAGTTTGGCCAGGTTTTAGAACGGCTGCCATGTTACTGCCTTTATTCTTGAAATGTTGGTGATGTAACAATACGAAAGCGCTTCCAACAAATCTGCATGAAATTATCTGCTGTAAACAAGCTAAACAGACCAGTGAATGTAACAGACATTTTTATTGATTAGCATTCTGGATAATGTGTATCCAAGTCAGTACTGTGTTGGGGTGTCAACAAATTGTATATCTGCTTTCATAGATTTTGAAAACAATCAGAAATAAACAGCACAATGTGGAAGCATCAATTATCACTTAGCAACAGCTATGGAAGATAAAGTGTTCTCAGAACGAATCAGACAGAAATCGCATTTCCCCAACACTCTATATACAGTTTAAGACTCTGGATGGCACCTGACAGACATCACATTGCCACAAGCTTTAAATAGCCTCTTTAATAATGTAGGACTATAGGTAATTGTCTGAATTAGTACATGCCCTCTAGACAAGTTCAACTGAGGGAAATACATGTGCATGCATTTTCATATTTTCATGATGTGCTCTTGCAGAGTGAGTCATCTGTTCAAAGTTATTTTAGGTCACAGTAAGAAGAAGAAGAATATGCATTTCCTTTACATTAACGCTACAACCACAGACCTCAATGAATATAAAAAAATGTGTTTACAGTGAATTGTTGTACACAGGAAATGATGATTCAGAATCTATGAGAGTGTATCGCCAACATGTTGTTTCTTCCCAGCTGGAGTGTTTCAAATAAGAATATTTTAAGTTATTCAAATTAATACCACCCATATGGAGCAGACGATAACTCATGTAGTGATTACATTTGCATATACTGCACTGTACACTAACTTCAAAACGATATACCCATGTTTTACTCTCTGCCTTAAAAGAGTGACGCATGCTGTGCTACCTTTCATGTAGATGAAAGATTCACTGAAGCAATGAATAGTTATTTGAAGTACTGTGGAATCAGGCCTTCCTGTCCTTTACTAAAATGTTCAGAAGATTAGGTTAGGATACAAGTCATAACCAGCAGCATATGCAAATTATTCATCATATGACCACACACATCACACAGGAAAACTTCCTCAAAACAATTTCGAACATGCATTTTGTATCACAATTATGAAACCATCAGGTCAGAATGAAACTCAGGTCTTGTTCGCCATAAAAAAGGCCAATCAGTCATTGTGCAAACGTGACCTCTAATCTTCCCTCCCAAAAAGAATGAACTTGCTCAACGAAAGTGACAGCAAAGGGATGAGCTTTCTGCCAACCAATGACTGAGCTCTCTGCTTGAATCTTGTTTGATTTCTGACTTCAGACACCGTACAATGCAATTACCGTGAATGAAGGCAATTTGACTAAGATGCTCGTCAGTCAGAAAGTCTGGCACCGATTCACAGCTGTTTATGAGTGCTTAAGCTCGGCCCTAGGTAACGCTAACAGCTCCCTGCCAGTTACAGAGCCCATCTGGAGGAGTCCTCAACGCCAGTTACAGAGCCCATCTGGAGGAGTCCTCAACGCCTACTGAAAAGGTGTTGAGTGGAGATTTGGGAAAATGCAGATCAGTGCTGATCTAGGATCACATGCCCCCTTGTCTAAATAATCATGTTCATCATGATCTGAAAGGCAAAACTGATAAGATACATACATGCCTTGCTATTACAAGCTGTTGCTGACAATATTTTACTGTGTCAGAGCCACAACAAAGCACAATCATTCTTCTGGCCAGGCAGAATACCTGAGGGGCAGAGCCAGAGACATTATTTAAGTCCTCTGACTGAATCATAATGGCAATATCTTATCCATGCCTAGAGAAAAAAGCAGTGAGAGAAACGTCTCTTCTCTGTCCTCCTATAGGCCAACATGCAGCTAGTTTGACATTTGCAAATCATTTTGAAATGTATTTCTTCAAAAAGAGATGCCATCCCTTGTCAACTTGTTATCATGGTCAGTGCTCTATTTAGAGTATTCTCTCCATGGAAGGACTGGAAGCTGTTGGTAGGAAACAACACCTCGGAACCAAACGCACAGACTAATAAAAAGATGGCCTGGTGGTAGAGAATGCTGATCAAGTCAAGTTAAGTTGATTTAAATTCCATCTTACACAGGCCTCAACACACTTTACATAATGAGGCAAGAAAGGGCCGAAAAAGGAACAAACTATGTAGGAAAAAGGGAGGGGAATAATAATGATGATAATAACCAAGAAAGCTAATATGTAGGGAAAGGGAATAATGAAAGTGATTAAGACACGGTATGGCAATAGGAGGACTGCTCAGTGTACAAAATAGGTGGAAAAAACAGACATTTTAGAAACATTTTGTTTGATTTCTTTGGTTGACTGGACATAGCATCACATCATTATTTTACCATTTATGTCTCAAATCAAGCCCTGAACCTTTCTAGGGCAGGCGTTCCGCTAGCGGAACCCCTCGACAACATTCCACTGAAAGGGCAACGTGCGAAATTCCAAAATATTTTTTTGAAATATGTAACTTTCACACATTAACAAGTCCAATACAGCAAATGAAAGATAAACTTCTTGTTAATCTACCCATCGTGTCCGATTTCAAAAATGCTTTACAGCGAAAGCACAACATATGATCACCGCCAAGTCAAAAAAACGCACAGACATTTTTCCAGCCAAAGATAGGAGTCACAAAAAGCAGAAATATAGATCAAATTAATCACTAACCTTTGATGATCTTCATCAGATGACACTCATAGGACATCATGTTACACAATACATGTATGTTTTGTTCGATAATGTGCATATTTATATGCAAAAATCTCAGTTTACAGTAGCATGTTACGTGCAGTAATGTTTTGATTCCAAAACATCCAGTGATTTTGCAGAAATACTCATAATAAACATTGATAAAAGATACAAGTGTTATTCACAGAATTAAAGATAGACTTCTCCTTAATACAACCGCTGTCTCAGATTTTTTTTTGAAACTACGGAAAAAGCATCATTTGAGAACGGCGCTCAGAGCCCAATCCAGCCAGAGAAATATCCGCCCATTTGGAGTCAACATAAGATAGAAATAACACAATAAATATTCACTTACCTTTGATGATCTTCATCAGAAGGCACTCCCAGGAATCCCAGTTTGACAATAAATGACTGATTTGTTCCATAAAGTCCATTATTTATGTCCAAATAGCTCCTTGTTGTCAGCCCAGTAATCCAACTTCATGACGCACGAGCAGAGGAAAAGTCCAAAAGTTCCATTACAGTCCATTGAAACAAGTCAAACGATGTATGGAATCAATCTTTAGGATGTTTGTAACATAAAACATCAATAATGTTCCAACCGGAGAATTCCTATGTCTGAAGAAAAGCCATGGAACGAGAGCTAACTCTGTCGGGAGCGCGCGTCACAAGCCTGAGACACTCTGCCAGACCACTGACTCAAACAAGTCTCATGACCCCCTCCTTTATAAAGTGTTTAATATCCGACACTACTAATAATATGCATATATTAGCATCTGGGGCAGAGTAGGAGGCAATTCACTCTGGGCACGCTATTCATCCAAAAGTGAAAATGCTGCCCCCTATCCCAAAAGAATTTTAACCAACAATGCAGTTTTAAGAAAATACCTATTAAAAAAAGTAAGTGATAAGAATAACAAATAATTAAAGAGCAGTAGTAAATAACAATACATGTAGGTAGAGTTATTAAAGTGACTGTGCATAGTTAATAACAGAGAGTAGCAGCAGCGTTCCGGGGGAGGGGGGTGGGACAATGCAAATAGTCTGGGTAGCCATTTGATTAGCTGTTCAGGAGTCTTATGGCTTGGGGGTAGAAGCTATTTAGAAGCCTCTTGGACCTAGACTTGGAGCTCCGGTACCGCTTGCCGTGCGGTAACAGAGAAAACAGTCTATGGCTAGGGTGCCTTGCAGTTGGAGACAGAGCAGTTGCCAAACCAGGCAGTGATGCAACCCGTCAGGATACTCTAGATGGTGCAGCTGGAAAACCTTTTGAGGATATGAGGACCCATGCCAAATCTTGGTGTTGTAGTGCCTTCTTCACAACTGTCTTGGTGTGCTTGGACCAAGTTAGTTTGTTGGTGACGTCTTGATCGCTGACTATATCAATTAATTTTCTGACCCCCACATACTAATCAAAATGTATGAACATTTTTATATCGTACTTTGTGTTTTCGTTTGGGTGCACATCATTTTATCTTCATGATGTTCAAACCGCTCTTTTGACTGGCAGATTTGATACTGTAGTCGTCAGGCAGGCTTCACAAAAAAACTAAAATGTATATTTACCACTAGGTCATACATACAGTGTGCTAATTGTGTTCTATTGTAAAGATTAAAACACTACCTTTCGAACGAGATAGAATAAGAAAAACTCCAATCTTCGAGCTGACCACGCCTTTTATGCAGTTAATGAGTAATTTTAGTCATTGCTTTTAGTCACCTGTCTTTATGATTGTCTCCACCCCCTCCAGGTGTCGCCCATCTTCCCCATTATCCCCTGTGTATTTATACCTGTGTTCTCTGATTGTCTGTTGCCAGTTCGTTTTGTTTTGTCAAGCCTAACAATGGTTTTTCCCACTGCGCCTGTCTCTCGAATGTTCCCGTTTCTTAGTTTTCCCGGTGTTGACCATTCTGCCTGCCCTGTTCTTGAGCCTGCCTGCCTGCCTGCCTGTACCTTTGCCCCACCTATCTCGATTACCGACCTCTGCCTGCCCTTGACCTGTTTTTTGCCTGCCCCTTTTTGATGAATAAACTGTTGTTACTTCGACGTTGTCTGCATTTGCGTCTTACCTGAAACGTGATAGTACGAACTGGCCCTGACTGACCCAGCAGACTCGGACCAGCTGTGCAATGCCATCTCCTCCCAAGGAGCCACCATTGGTAGGCACGCGGAATTGCTGTGTGGCCTTATGGAGGGGGTCCACACCTTGGCCGAACGCCATGACTGGGCGTTGGACATCTTGCTGGAGCAATTCCGCAGGTTGTCTGGGATGCAGCCTACTATGACGGTAACCTCACAGCTCCTCAGTAACTCGGCTGTTAGCAGCGCCGTCTCAGCGGTCATTCCACCTTCCCGGGATCCCGCTTACCTCCCACAGAATGCTTCAATGGAGAGCTGGGCACCCGTCTGACGTTTTTAGCTCAGTGTACCCTCATCTTTGACCTTCAGCCACCCTCCTTCGCCTCGGACCGCTCTAAGATAGTGTACCTTATCATGCTGATGTCCGAGAGGGCGCTCGCCTGGGATACAGCTGTATGGGAGCAACAGCCGACCATATGCATCAGTCTGGAGGAGTTCGTGGGAGAGGTCAAGAAGGTGTTTGATGCCCCATTCTCCGGGAGAGAGGCTGCCAGGAAGCTACTCCAGCTTCAGCAGGACTCCTGCAGTGTGGCAGACTATGATGTGGATTTCCACGTTGGCAGCTGAGAGTACCTGGAACCAGGAAGCGCTGTTCAACATGTTCCTACACAGAGTCTCAGATGAGGTCAAGGATGAGCTTGCAGCTAGGAAATTACAGATGGATCTCGATTCCCTCATTGCCTTGACCATCAGGATCACGGGAACGACGGAGGGAGAGGAGATTCGCTAGCCCGTCCAATGATTCCACATCGCCTCCGAGGCATCCCGGAAGTCCCCAACAGCCCCATTGCCGAGAGAACCTGTGGCTACCCGAGGTTCCCAGAGAGTCGCCAAAGACCTCTGAGTCACAGTTTCCTGAGCCTATGCAACTAGGCAGAGCTGGGTTTTCTCCAGTGGAATGGCTATCCAGGCTCAACACTAAGAGTTGCCTGTATTGTGAGACTCATGGTCATTTTGTGTCCTCTTGTCCTTTAACTCTCTGAGATAGGCGTCCTGCTAACTTCCGGTGAAACTGGAGGGAGCGCAATTCAAATAAATAATTATGTATATTAAACATTTATGTACATACAAGTGTCTTATATCGGTTGAAAGCTTAAATTCTTGTTAATCTAACTGGACTTTCCGATTTACAGTACCCATTACAGCAAATGCATGCCATGCGATTGTTTGAGGATGGCGCCTCACATCAAAATATTTTTCCACCGGCACAGGTTTCATAAATTCACAAATAGAGATGAAACATTCACTAACCTTTTGAAAATCTTCCGCTGATTTGTCATCCAAAGGGTCCCAGCTGTAACATGTAGTGTTGTTTTGTTAGATAAAATCCTTCTTTATATCCCAAAAGATCTGTTAACCTTTCTGATCTCCCCATCCCGGATCCGGGATCGTGAATACAGACTCAAGCTCATTACCATAACGCAACGTTAACTATTCATGAAAATCGAAATGAAATGAAATAAATATGCTAGCTCTCAAGCTTAGCCTTTTGTTAACAACACTGTCATCTCAGATTTTCAAAATATGCTTCTCAACCATTGCAAAACAAGCATTTGTGTAACAGTATTGATGGCTAACGTAGCATTTAGCATAGCATTTAGCATTAGCATTCAGCTGGCAACATTTACACAAAAAAACAGAAGAGCATTCAAATAAAATAATTTACCTTTGAAGAACTTCAGATGTTTTCAATGAGGAGACTCTCAGATAGCAAATGTTCAGTTTTTCCTGAAAGATTATTTGTTTAGGACAAATCGCTCCGTTTTCTGCGTCACGTTTAGCTATGAAAAAACCCCTGTATCCAGGATTGTGTAAATCTATCAGCAAGCTCATTAGCATAACACAACGTTAACTATTCATGAAAATCACAAATGAAATGAAATAAATATGCCATCTCTCAAGCTTAGCCTTTTGTAAACAACACTGTCATCTCAGATTTTCAAAATATGCTTCTCAACCATAGGAAAACAATCATTTGTGTAAAAGTAGCTAGCTAGCGTTAGCATTTAGCATTAGCATTTAGCGTTAGCATTAGTGTTAGCATCCAGCACGCAACATTTCAACAAAAACATAAAAGCCTTCAAATAAAATCATTTACCTTTGAAGAACTTCAGATGTTTTCAATGAGGAGACTCTCAGTTAGATAGCAGATGCTCAGTTTTTCCAAAAAGATTATTTGTGTATTAGAAATAGCTCCGTTTTGTACATCACATTTGGCTACCAAAAAAACCTGAAAATTCAGTCCTCAAAACGCAAACTTTTTTCCAAATTAACTCCATAATATCGACTGAAAACATGGCAAACGTTGTTTAGAATCAATCCTCAAGGTGTTTTTCACATATCTCTTCGATGATATATCGTTCGTGGAAGTGTGCTTTCTCTCCTGAATCCCAGGAGAAAATGCCTGCACCTGAAGATTACGCACAAATTTAGACAAAGGACACCGGGCGGACCCCTGGAAAATGTAGTCTCTTATGGCCAATCTTCCAATGATATGCCTACAAATACGTCACAATGCTGCCGAAATCTTGGGGAAACGGCAGAAGGTCTAAGCTTATTCCTGTCGCATTCACAGCCATATAAGGAGACATTAGAAAACAGAGCTTCAGAAATTCTGCTCATTTCCTGTTTAACGTATCATCTTGGTTTCGCCTGTAGAATGAGTTCTGGGGCACTTACAGACAAAATCTTTGCAGATTCTGAAACTTCAGAGTGTTTTCTTTCCAAAACTGTCAAGAATATGCATAGCATCTTTTCGTGACAAAATATCGCGCTTAAAACGGGAACGTTTTTTATCCAAAAATGAAATAGCGCCCCTAGAGATGCAACTGGTTAAGTTGGTGCCATCGATTTGAGTAATCCACTCCTTCAATATGCAGAGAAAGGAATCCAAAAATCTACCACTAAACTTTGTTAAACAAGTCAAAATACAGTTCTATTGACTCCTCAGATACCCTAAAATGTAATCAAGCTATAATATTTAATACGGAAAGAAGTATATTCTATAGGAAACCAATATTAGCAGCTGCGTTGTTACACCCTGACCTTAGAGATCCCTTTTATTCTCTATTTGGTTAGGTCAGGGTGTGACTAGGGTGGGCAATCTATGTTTTCTATTTCTTTGTTGGCCTGGTATGGTTCCCAATCAGAGGCAGCTGTCTATCGTTGTCTCTGATTAGGGATCATATTTAGGCAGCCTTTTCCCACCTGTTGTTTGTGGGATCTTGTTTTTGTGTATATGCCTGTGAGCAGCCCAGAACGTCACGTTTCGTTTTCTTCTGTTGGATGAGTTGCATATTTATTAAACATGTGGAACTCTAAGTACGCTGCGCCTTGGCCCATTAATTTAGACGATGCGTCTAGTCTATATCACGCGCGCATACACACATTTCCAATAGTGTGTCCCAGTACTTAAACTCCTTATTCTTACTTGTTTTGGAAGAAACAAGCCTGAAACCTTGAACATGTACATTTAAAAAGTGCTAAACACTTTAGACAAATAGCTAATTAAGACAAATAGCAAATTTTCTTAATCGAAAATATGTATTGCCTCTTATCCGTTTTTCGTCCCCTTATGCCATAGTTTGCACATCTCAATTGTCATTAGAAACCACATTTGTTGAAGCAAGTCAGCCATATCAGCTGTGTTTTTTAAAGGCAAAAATGAGGCCAAATGAACTGTTTCACTGCCAGACAAGGCTCCACTGATAGCCAGGTGTAGCAGTTGTAAAACGTTGGGACTGCTGTTGGGACAGATTTATGTGGGCCCTAACAGTTTGTGGGCACCGTCATAGTGCAGTTAATGTGTTGTTTAGTGTTGTGTATTGGCTTTGCTGGCATGCATCCCACTTTTCTGTTTTTGTTGCCGCACCAAGATTTATTTGCTAATATCGTCACTGCTCATGGGGACACTACGTCACCGCAGAATCTGCGGGAGAGCTAGCAGTTCAAGACCCCCTGGGGTGCTACCATAGATTTACAGTAGAAGTGCCCATCCAAGAAGGCTGTAGTGACTTTGCTGGCATACATCTAAAACAATTGGTTGAGTTTGCCCCACCAAGATGTTCATGCTAAAATCGCCACTGGTTGTTGGACACAGCAGAAGCTAATTAGTGCTGTTCTGACATGATGGATATTCAGGCCAGTGGTCCATGACTACATCCCAATTGACACCCTATTCCCTATAGAGTGCACTACATTTGTCTTGAGCCCCTCCTTTAGATTGTTTTCTTTCCTTTTTAGACCAGATAATAAAATACTTCAAATTGTAGGCTAGCCGCTGAGTCCGTATCTCTCGCTCTCGCTCGCTCTCTGTGGTGACATGAAGACAAATGTAGTTAAGTCCTCAACATCTTGCTGAATTTATCTGAAACAACATCTATCTGAATTTCTTTCCGTCCACTTCAAAAGTGCTGAACGAATAGGCCAACCTCGTTGCAGCTCAATTGCTTGCACTTGCTGATACTTAGAGTTAAGTGTTGATGATATAAGGAATAACATTCTGAATTTTCTGAACATAAATGGTTCAAAAGTCAAAACTCATGTCGGCAGATATTATCATTGAAGGAGAATGCAGTTCTCATCGAGTTACACAAATCCAAACGGAGTCAGTAGAAACCATATTTATTTATGTCAGCCACATCAGCTACGGTTTTCGCTGCCAGATGAGGCGCCACTGATAGCCAGGTGTAGCAGTGGTAAGGATTCACTCCATGGTTCTGCAAGGAAAGCTGTCGAGACAACTTTATCTAGGCCATAACATTTTGTGTGCACTGTTTGTCACCGTTATAGTGCATAATGCATTGTTTAGTTTTGTGTTGTGTAGTGGCTTCGCTGGCATGCATCTAAAATAATTGGTTGAGTTTTCCCCGCCAAGATTTACATGCCAAACTCGCCACTGGTTGTTGGACACAGCAGAAACTAATTAGTGCTATACTGACATGGTGGATATTTAAATCAAAATAAAATACAATTTTATTAGTCACATACACATACACAGTCAGCAGATATTATTGTGGGTGTAGCAAAATGCTTGTGTTTCCAGCTCCAACAGTGCAGTAATATCTAACAATTCACACAATTCACACCAACCTAAAAGTAAAATAATGGATTTAAGGAATATATCAATATTAGGATGAGCAATGTCGGAATGGCATAGACGAAAATACAATAGAATAGAATAGAGTATACACTACCGTTCAAAAGTTTGGGGTCACTTAGAAATGTCCGTGTTTTGAAAGAAAAGCAATTTTTTTGTCCATTAAAATAACATCAAATTGACCAGAAATACAGTGTAGACATTATTAATGTTGTAAATGAGTATTGTAGCTGGAAAATGTAGATTTTTTCATGGAATATCTACATAGGCGTACAGAGGCCTATTGTCAGCAACCAACACTCCTGTGTTCCGATGGCACATTGTGTTAGCTAATCCAAGTTCATCATTTTAAAAGGCTAACTGATCATTAGAAAATCCTTTTGCAGTCATGTTAGCACAGCTTAAAACTGTTGTGCTGATTAAAGAAGCAATTCAAATGGCCTTTTTTAGAGTAGTTGAGTATCTGGAGCGTCAGCATTTGTATGTTCGATTACAGGCTCAAAATGGCCAGAAACAAATACCTTTCTTCTGAAACTTGTCAGTCTATTCTTGTTCTGAGAAATGAAGGCTATTCCATGTGAGAAATTGCCAAGAAACTGAAGATCTCGTACAACGCTGTGTTCTACTCCCTTCAGAGAACAGCGCAAATTGTCTCTAGCCAGAATACAAAGAGGAGTTGGAGGCCCAGGTACACAACTGAGCAAGAGGATGAGTATATTATTGTCTAGTTTGAGAAACAAGCCTCAACTGTCAGCTTCAAGTCCTCAACTGTCAGCTTCATTAAATAGTACCTGCAAAACACCAGTCTCAACGTCAACAGTGAAGAAGCGACTCTGGGATGCTGGCCTTCTAGTGCACTAAATAGAGAATAGGGTACCATTTAGAACTTAACCCATGTCTCTGTTGATCACCGGTCCAGAGCTTGTTAACACAGCACACTCCATTTCACTCCCTCAGTCCTCATGAGATCATCACTTATACAGCCAGAAATAGACTTTTATGTTTTAAAAGGTTATATAATGGTTATAATTAAAAGACAGATTGGAGGTAACATTGTGAAATACGTTGGTTTTACTTCCTTAGTCCTCCAAGAAACAGACAGTCTACTCTTTTATTCATGGGGAGTGAGGTAGTGAGTGGTGTTCTTTTCCCTTTATATAATGGTTAAATAACTCAACGTTTCCCTTCAAATCTAATCTGGCTGAGACCACATCACAGGGTCCAGCAAAAATATCTCCACTTCAGATGAGTCTCTTCACCGGCCTGTCATATGGTTTGGGATGAGTACCTCACAGTGTGTTTTCGATCTTGGCTTAATAACTAGAATAAAATGTTTACTCCAGTTATGCAGCCCCACCACCTTTGTAAGGCAGAGGATGAGGCAAATTCTACTCATCCACTTGTCTCTGTTATGGTGGACCCATTCCTGTGTGAATGTCAAATGGGTTTAAAACTTTATTTGTGTATGTTAAATGATTCAGTTAATGCATGATAATCCCACACTAACACGCTGAGACGTGTCTAGAGGGTTTATCTAGGTGCCTGCCCATAAACACACATGAAGAGGCTAACTATGTGTGTTACTTGCTATTTGTCCTGTTAGTGTACAGCAGGACTGTTTCTTCCAAGCCCAAATATGGTCCATCTCAAAACTGTTTACGTTATAACCTTCGATGAATAATAGGCTACTGTAGCTATTCTAGAGACGAGACGCCACTTCTGTCATCCTCATTATCCTACACTAGGGCTGCTCAGAAACGCTGTCGTTATCTCCATCACCCCACGGAGCCGAGAAGAGAGAGCTTTGTTTAATATATTGAGAAAAGTACTGAATTTTGGATTTCCGCCTCTCCACTCTCTGTTCTTACCCATTACATTATTTATATTACATTATATATGACTTTATATTGCTTGATATGAGTATTGCATTATCGATATTACAGATATTGTATCAGAAGGCTAAATAAGTTGATTTCTCTCTCTCTGTCTCTCTCTTCCATGGTATAGTGTTTGAATTAACCTTGTGGTGAAATCCTTACAATTGATAATTAGATAATTAGGTGGGTGGTTAAATTTTCCTATTTCACAAGTGCAAATGCATGTGTGAATTGCTGAGCTATTTGGAAACATCTGTGGGATTACTACCCATACAGTAAAGGGAGTTGATCCCTCTTAGGAAGACCATGGCAGGAGTCACCTTTCTGTTATCTTGACTCTGTGGGGCACAACATATGGTGGCATAACGTATGGCACCACACCTTAATGAGGAGGTGGTCTCCCATAATGGGCTTGGCTGTTATCCACCTCTCAACACTGTTCTGAGTGAAGCCATTGTTGATGTATTACTTTTCAGCAATCAAAAGAGCACCTATACAGTCTACCATGGAACAATTCCTCAAAATGTTATATTTCTAACAGGGCTACCTACACAATATATACAACGGAATGTGGACACCCCTTAAAATTAGTGGATTCGGCTATTTAGGCCACACCCATTGATGACTGGTGTATAAAATCGAGCACACTGCCATGCAATCTCCATAGACAAACAATGACAGTAGAATGGCCTTAATGAAGAGTTCAGTGATGTTCAATGTGGCACCGTCATAGGATGTCACCTTAGTCAAATTTCTCTAGCTCTGCTAGAGCTACCCCAGTCAACTGTAAGTGCTGCTATTGTGAAGTGGAAAGTCTAGGAGTATGCGTTCTCTGGAGTGATGAGTCACGCTTCACCGCCTGTCAGTCCGATGGACGAATCTGGGTTTGGCAGATGCCAGGAGAACTCTACCTGTCCCAATGCATGGTGCCGACTGTATAGTTTGGTGGAGGAGGCTTATGGTCTGGGGCTGTTTTTCATGGTTCGGACTAGGCCCCTTAGTTCCAGTGAAGGGAAATCTTAATGCTGCAGCATACAATGAGTGATTGGTCTATTAACCAATTTACCACTTTGCGATGTCACCGTAGAAAGCAGAAACTCCTGCCCATGCAAACCTGCTGATTAGAAGGTATTGTATTTTCAACCAGCAACTATCAGGGAATGAAACAGATGAAATTTGTTCGCACTTTTACAGTGTTAGTTTCACAGGAAAAACACAGGAAAACATAATTTGACTGCACTTGGCCTTTAAGCCATGCCTAACATTAGCAGACAAGGTCAATACTTTAAAACCAAACTAAACTTTCAGCCTTCAAAACATACCATAAGCTCGTGTCAGTACTTATCCTTGGTTCTCTCCATGACAGATGGTGGTTGTTGCATTGCTATGAGGTCACACCAACCAGCGGAATACACTCTATGAAACTGTACCCACTCCATTCAGACCAAGCATTTAATAACCAAATACATTATTATTGAATACTACCATTCAGAATATGTATTGAATAACGTAAGATCATAGCTCAGCGTTGTCAGAAAGCCAACTAGGCTGTATAAATGATGTTGATAATGTGCCCATTTATCTTTTAGAGAGAATGGTGTTGGAGTATTTTGTCTTGTGTCATCTCTAATCTTATGAGCTAGCTCTCTGTATGAGTAAAGAGACAGCAAAGAAGGCGTAAATGATACAAGGTGCTCAGGTTCACTTATCAATGGCAAGACATTTATACTGTGGCCCTAAGGGAAAAAGCAGCTAAACCACTTCCCATGTTCACTTGTTTTGTCATGTTTTAACATTGCCTTCTGTGCTGAAATATGTCATCGAATGTTTTGTTTTATAACCATGTTAAGTATTAGGAGGTTCACCGATTCGGATTCACTTTTTGAGAGTTGATGCCATCCCAAAGTAAGACTTTGCCACCTACTACTTATGAATTGTCCGGAGATGTGAACTTGATGCGCCTTGCTATTCTCAGAGTCTGGTCCTCCAGCGGGGCACAGAGCAGGAGATATGAAGTGCAGATAACAAACCCTTAGAGACACCATGGTAGAGAAGGTAGAGCAATGCTTTATTATGGACAGACTTCTCCCCATCCTTAGCTACTGTTGTATCAATATGTTTTGACCATGACAGTTTACAATCCAGGCTAACTCCAAGCAGTTTAGTCATCTCAACTTGCTCAATTTCCACATTATTTATTACAATATTTAGTTGATATTTAGGGTTTAGTGAATGATCTGTCGCAGATACAATGCTTTTAGTTTTAGAAATATTTAGGGCTAACTTATTCCTTGCCACTCACTCTGAAACTAACTGTAGCTCTTTTTTGGCTGAATGTCTCTATGAAAAATAATTTACTAACAACCCCCTTACCCTCTCTTTTGTTTGAACTATAGGTCAGTTGTCATGGTAGAAGTGGTGTGGTTCTGTCTTGCCTTAGAGAACATTCTAGAGTTATTTTAGCTCTCCACTCTTCGTGAGCATGGTTTCTGTGCATCAGAGGGATGTGCCATCGACTGCAAGCACACACACACACGCACGCACGCAAGCCCGCCTGCACATGCATGCACACACATACACACACACACACACAGGGTTGTGAGAACCAGAACTAGGACATGGGCCTGAGACCGTGCTATAGGACCCCAGTGGGACAGAGCTGATTCATGTCCAAAACATTCAAACTGTCTGACAATTTCTAGGTCCCATGGAAACGGCACTGTTTAGAGCTGTTCATCTTTAGTTTCTTCTCTACAGCCCTAAAGAGAACCTTTTCTAGCACTAGCTTAATTGGTTGGAGGCGTTGGGGCGTATCTCTTTGGAATCTGGTGTTTGGGGAGTAACAGTCCATATCTAGAAATATCTAGATCTTTCTTCCACGTCTTAGCTTGAGGATCCAACATTTCAGGAAGATCAACGAATCAAAAAGGCTAAAGGTTGAACTGCCTTTAGATATATTCAGTTCCACTATAATGTATTAAGACAAGATCACTTTGAAAAGTGTTTGTGCTGTGAGTGCAGCACACAGCAATGTTTCAACACAACAAGCTCCAGTTGAACATAGTAGCATTGCAAACGTGCCTGTGCTGCAAGTGCACAAACTGCAAAAGAACGTGAGAACGGTACCAACCTGTGATAGTGTTTGTGCTGTAAGTGTAACACACAGTGCAACACACAGCATTGTTGAGTCACATAACAGGCTCCAATAGAACATCGGAATGTTACCTAACTGTGTATGCCCAGGTTGATAGCATCTCATCAGCAGCTGAAGGCAACTAAAAGAAGACACAAGTACAGTATGTGGATCTAACACATATTAAGTGGAAATGGACAAGGTTTGCATGCCGTGCTGAGTTTCCTACCGAAAGAGCTGGCAGACTAAATGTGTAGCCAGTACAAGGGCTGGAGATGGCTTTGAGATGTCTTAACCCTGTATTAACATACAGAGAAGACTAGATCTTTGAGAATACCAGCCTGTGAAGCGGAAAAACACTGTCTTAGGAGGAAAGACTTGTGATGTATTGTATACCCTGAAATCCTGACCTCCATAGAACCTTGGATGATAAGGAAGCTAATATGAGCCAACATACTGTAACTTGACCAACTATTTCATCACAAAGTGTCATAACGTGGTAGATTGTTGGCAGGTAGCCTGGCGGATATGCACATTGGGCCAGTAACCAAAAGGCTGCTTGATCGACTCCCTGAGCTGCCAAGGTAAAAATCAGCCCCTGAGCAAGATAGTTAACCCACTGTTTCCCAGGAGCTGATGACGTGGGGATGTCGATTAAGGCAGCCCTCCTCACCACTCAGATTCCGAGGGGTTGGGTTAAATGCGGAAGACACATTTCAGTTGAATGCATTCAGTTGTACGACTGACTAAGTATCCCCATTCCCCTAGACATAGTGTCTTGTCTGAGGGCTACTCAAGGGCTACTCAAACCAAACTGTCAACCAACAGCACATATAGAGTATATAGAGTATATTGGGCTGCATCCCAAACTGGGATGAATGGAGGAAATGATTTCAGAAGCAGGACAAGACACCCTCTTTGTGACTGATGACTACATAAGGGCATGGACGTGATAGGCCTATCTGGCTTGCAGTATATGATTATGATTGCCATAAAATATCTTGACAGTGTCATCTTTACCATTCGGACTTCAGATATGCCACCAATGCTCCTTATAGGACATCACTGCACTCTGTACTATTCTGTAAACTGGTCATCTCTATATACCCGTCCCAAGATCCACTGGTTGATGCTTATTTATAAAACCCTCTTAGGCCTCACTCCCCCCTATCTGAGATACCTACTGCAGCCCTCATCCTCCACATACAACACCGGTACTGCCAGTCACATTCTGTTAAAGGTCCCCAAAGTACACACATCTTTTCAGTTTGCTGCTATATTTGTGACATATTGTGTGCTTCTACCATGTTGTGCTTCTGTCATGCTGTGTTGCTATCATGTTGTTGTCATGTTGTGTTGCTACCATTCTGTATTTTCAGAATGGTAGCTACCGTGCTATGTTGTTGTCTTAGCTCTCCCTTTATGTAGTGTTGTGGTTTCTCTATTGTCGTGATGTGTGTTTTGTCCTATATTTATATTTTATTTTACATTTTTAATCCCAGCTCCCATCACCGCAGGAGGCCTTTTGCCTTCTGGTAGGCAGTCATTGTAAGTAAGAATTTGTTCTTAACTGACTTGTCTCGTTAAATAAAGGTTTAATAAAAAATACACTTTTTTTATATTTTGTATTTTCTTAGTCCAAGTAAAGTGACACAGTATAGTCATAATGCTTCATGACAGTGTCATCAGTTGATGCCCTCTCTTAATACCTCATTGACCTGCCAAAGCCCTGTTGCCCCTCAAATCCCCATCAGTCCTCTGGTATATATAGAAGTAGGCCTATACTGGATAGGAAATCATTTGATCCATCTCCATGCTGCCTAACAATCCATGACCCTGTAAATTACTGTCTCCTCTGGTTACAGAAACACTCTTCTAGAAGTATCAGGAAGCTCTAACCAATCTTCAACTATACCAACTAATTTCCTATCATATTATGCGTCTTACAAATGGATGCGTAGGCACTTTCTTCTTCTTCATCCATTTCCAAGCTGTTTGTTACGACTGAGTTATTGTGTGCTTGGCTGGCTGCTGGGATAATGAAAAGGATTTGGGTAATGGCTCTTGTTCCATCCTGAGACGGGTTTCTAACAGATTTTAGCTGGTCTGGCACACAATAGTAATTAGTGAAGGAGTTTTGCAATAGAGCCACAGTAGGTTTTTGTATTCCAGATTATTTATGTTTTTGTCAGAAAGACTTGCAGATGTGGAAAATAACTCTTGACTGCCTTCTTAATAATTCATATTCTGGCTCTCTATGTGCAGATATGAGCGGTCATGTCACCTTAGGAAAGTTACAAAATTGACATTCATTATTCAGTTCACTTCTGCTGAACTGAGTTTTCATTCTAAAACAAACGGCAGCGTATAAAAGATGGACCCATTACGTGTTGCTCATTCATTCAATGAATGAGAGCCCTACTAAAGATGTAAAGTGTCATCTCGTTTGTAATCTGGATTTTGTCAGAGACCTTTTGGGGATGTTTGCTGGTAATTAATCAAAGCAGATCAATCCATTCAGACAATAAACCCTGAAAAAAACTGTACTATGGGGATTCTATTCCCCCTCTCTTCTCTCTTCTTCCTCAACCCCCTCTCCTCTTTTCTCTCTACTCCTTTTCAGTCTATTTTCCCTGGCAGTCGATCTGTTGCTTGTTTGGAATCTTAAGAGGAAGCTCCTAAAGGAAAGCAGACATAGGCAGAATGATTTAGATTGAAAAGTTATTACTGGCATTCCAATTCTCTGTTAATGAAGAGAAGGTCATCACTTTAGCTGGATGAGAGAGAGGTGGTTGTCTGATTGTTAAGCAGCCTGAATAAAACCTCATTCAAACAGCAAGGGGATATTCCCTCTATTTCTCGCTCCGTGAAGTGATCATTCAATTTCACCACTGTTCCAAAAAGAAACTACAGGAAAAGGAGGACCGAGCACACCCCCATTCTCCTCGACGGGGCTGCAGTGGAGCAGGTTGAGAGCTGAAAGTTCCTTGGTGTCCACATCACCAACAAACTATCATGGTCCAAACACACTAAGACAGTCGTGAACAGGGCACGACAAAGCCTATTCCCCCTCAGGAGACTGAAAAGATTTGGCATGGGTCCTCAGATCCTCAAAATGTTCTACAGCTGCACCATTGAGAGCACTGGTTGAATCACCGACTGGTATGGCAAACTGCTCAGTTACTTTTATTTTAGATTATTTACTTATCTATTTTTTACTTAAAACTTCTTAAATCATTGTTGGTCAAGGGGTTGTAAGTAATCATTTCACTGTAAGGTTGTGACAAATAACAATTGACTGGATTTGATTTATTAGGACAGGGGTTTTATGAATTACGGGAAACAGCTGAGAAATCTAACAGAGTCATGACATACAGGACATTACTGTCACTTTCATCGTATTGATGAGACCAAGGCGCAGCGTGATATGAATACATACTTCTTTATTAAACAAAGAACACTAAACAAACTAACAAAATGACCGTGACGCTACATAACACAAGTGCTGACATGCAACTACACATAGACAATAACCCACAAAACCAAAATGGAAAATGGCAACCTAAATAGGATCCCCAATCAGAGACTACGATAAACAGCTGTCTCTGATTGGGAACCAATTCAGGCCACCATAGACCTACATTTCCCTAGACATACCAAAACCCCATAGATATAGAAAACCCCCTAGACAAGACAAAAACACACATACCCACCCTTGTCACACCCTGAACTCACCGAAATAATACAGAAAACATAGATAACTAAGGTCAGGGAGTGACAATTACAGCATTATCAGAGATCTGTGTGTTAGAGAGTTAAGGCGTCCACATACTTCCAACCTGAAACAGTTCGGTAGCGTTTGTGCATAATATTATGAAGATATTCCGTGACATTTCTGTTCGTTTCGGACTTTGGTGAGGGTTTTCTTTGGCTGTTTGGGCACACAACATTTTTTCTGAAGGCAAGCCGAAGTTCGGAGCCAAAGTCGACAACCTTTCGTCGGTGATTGGTCAACAGCAGGGATTCTTCAAGAAAGTCTTTGTTGTCTTTCAAGGAGAGATGACTAATTTTCATGGATATTGTTTCAATGATAAATAATGCACCAAACATTTTAGTTAGATGTAAAATTGTCTCTTCAGCAAAAACATCAAAAATATTGACAGATTTCTTGAGATATGTTAGATTAAATCTGACTGTTTTGAGGAAGTGTACAGTATACTGGCTACAGCGTCTCATAATGGACAAACAGTACTATTTTTCAAGTATGTTAAGCGAAGGTCTTTTAAGGGAGTATGCGAGCACACTAAGCTATATCAATATAGAGGGCATAAGAACCTTGAAAAAAAAGAAGTTGTATAGTATAGGTTCACATGGATTTGAATATGATATATTCCCATAAGAGTACATACTATAAGCTCATGATCGTGGGAAAGGCTCCATTCTCCATATTATCTGCCCTACGGAGTAATTAACAGAAATGTAATGGTATTAAAATGTAAGAATTTTATGACATTGCGAATGTTTCAAATAAAACTTTGTTCCAGTTGGAGAAATCTGTGTCCAATTGACTGAAACTTCTCATAGTAACTCTTCACTGAAATTCCCATATCTTCCAATCAGTTTGTTTGTGTGGTTAGTTGTCACCATTTTTTTGTCCTATCTTTTCCTTTGTCAGTCCATGGGAAGGTCACTGATTCTGCACAGAAGAGTTAAAAGGCACTTGGACTTCATGCACTGACCCTCTCAACATCCGTATCATCAAATCCCACATGCCGACTCACTGAAACCACTTATGTTATTCAATCTCATAGTTAAAGCCCCAGAAATAATTTAAAAAAACATTCAACAAGGGAACTGCCAGAATCCACTTGGACTGGAGTTGATATTCTCTAACCTTTTATGGAACTCTTCCTGTCCAACAAGGCCCCTGTTGTCCCTGTCACAGCTGGGTTGCATTCGAAATGGCACCTTATTCCCTTTATTATGTACTACTTTTGATCAGAGCCATATGACCTTGTCAAGCAGCGGGAACCAAAAGGTTTCTAGATGGAACAGGAAATCTCTACCGTGAGTCCTGTTAACACTCCAGTTTAACTGGGTCCTGTTCTGTCATCATCAGATTATAATAACATAACGACAGCACTACAAAATATGTCATCTGGAAAGGATTTCATGTAGCCTACAGTATGTGTGAATATCCAAAGATATACACTCTTAGGAAAAAAGGTGCTATCTAGAACCTAAAAGGGTTCTTCAGCTGTCCCCATAGGAGAACCCTTTGAAGAACAATTTTTTTCCCAGGTAGAACCCTTATGAGTTCCACATAGAACCTTTTACACAGTGTTCTACATGGAACCCAAAATAGTTCTAAATGGATCCAAAAATGGTTCTCCTTATAGGGACAGCCGAATAACCCTTTTGGAACCCTTTTTTCTAAGAGCGTTCCGTAGATCTTTATACTATATTCAGAAAATGTGCTTCTCTTATAATGGGTTATATAGGGAGAATGTAAATAGAGAATTCCAAATGCACTTAATCTGAATAACTAGATATTCTAATTGAAGTGAGCATGTAAAAACAAAGTTAGGGTCTAGTGTCAGAGGTTCGTGTCAGAGACGTCCAGTACGGAGGCCTACAGCAGTTTGGAATCACCAAGCCTACCCACTGGAAGTTTCATTTTGGTCTGACAGCTGGAACCCTACAGAATGATGATAAGGACTTGATAATCATCCCCAGGCTGTACTGCATCTGCCACTACTTTGTAGTACTGTACAGCTGCTTTTTCAGTCCTTAATGAAAAGGTTGCCACTGTTTATCTTATCTCCACAGGGGAGAGAGTAATTTGATTTGAGGAGCGAGTGAACCAATGAACCGCCGAGCGCTAGCTAGCCAGGGCGTAAAAGCCATCTCTACAAGCCACCCAGTGTTCCCTGTCTTCCTCTCTCTTTCACGGTAAGATCTACACTCGTTGTGTTCGGTGCATATGACAAATAACGTTTGATTTGATTTGATTCATCGCTACAGCCATCAGATAACATAAGATATGAGTAGCAGAAGTATAAAATGTTATTTAGGGGGCACTTTCTGTACAGATTTAAATCACTCTACAAATTTTCAGTCTGCTGGGCAATTGTGACAAAAAGGGTCCCTCAAGTGTCTAGCAAGTGCTTACTAAGTGCCTGTTTTCTGTAGTTGCTTGTATTTAGTTTTCTGACATAGCTTAGCTTTGTTGGAAGCTCATCGTTTTAGTCCAGGCTTGGCTTGAGCGTGTTCGGCCGTAATAATAATAGGGCCAGCTGCCATGAAAAACAATTAAATTAATTTATATTAATGTAAAACAGACACATCTTTCCTCATGAGAGAACTGAGAGACAGGATTTTATCTCAGCTTTGGTAGATAAGAGTAGAATCGAAGACTTTAGAAATAAATTCCGTTGCCAGGTCTTGACCACTTCCGTATTAAGCGAGTCACTGATACTTCCTGCTTTAGTTTTTGCTTGTAAGCAGGAATGAGGAGGATAAAATGATGGTCAGACTTGCCAAATGGAGGGCAGGGGAAAGCTCTGTGTATATCCCTGTGTGTGGAGTAAAGGTGGTCTAGAGTTTTGGGGCATTAGTCAGTGAGAGCTATCAGTGTCTGGAACAAGTTGAAAGGAGACTGACTGTTGAGGCATACCTTTTCATTGCCATGGGTCCAGTGGGACTGGGACCTGTTCCCACAGTTGGGGCATCTGTCATGTGATCTCATGTGACCCTTAATGCCCTTGGCTGTTCACTGATTATTAGATCTGTTTGTGCAGTCTTACCAACTCCTATGCTCATTGTCGTGCCATGAGTTGGCCGGACGGCACAAGCAGATCTGGGGCCACATTTCCCTTCTTGTCCTGCCTAGACCTTGTAGTTTGCTACAGTTTTCACTCCCATCTACACCCATATTATTTTTGCGATACTTATTGGTATTGAAGTGAGAACAATGTTTCTACTTCTGGATCCTACGACACCAGCCATGACAAGACATCTACCAAGGCTTTTCCATTCAACAAACACCTCCAAAAGCCCGCTGACACACTCATCTCCTGGCCATAGTCACAAAGCTCTTTCCATTTATTTTGCACTACATGCTAATAAAGACGCACTCCAGTCTCCTTTTCACCTCATTTAACATCTGATTTACTTAACAAAATGCACATCTCAATAGGTGGTCCAGAGATGACATGACATAGCACAAGTTGGAGGGGGCTTCCTCTTTTGTCCTCTTTTGTTCTAACAAGTAGGGGGAGGCCAATGACATTAGAGGGCACCATTAGACCAACTCCTTGAACGGCCAACAATTATTTTTTTTTACCCTTATATATGAGTGCATTATCGTATTTATACTTTGAATATCAAATCAAATCAAATCAAATTTTATTTGTCACATACACATGGTTAGCAGATGTTAATGCGAGTGTAGCGAAATGCTTGTGCTTCTAGTTCCGACAATGCAGTAATAACAAGTCATCTAACTAACAATTCCAAAACTACTGTCTTGTACACAGTGTAAGGGGATAAAGAATATGTACATAAGGATATATGAATGAGTGATGGTACAGAGCAGCATAGGCAAGATACAGTAGATGGTATCGAGTACAGTATGTACAAATGAGATGAGTATGTAAACAAAGTGGCATAGTTTAAAGTGGCTAGTGATACATGTATTACATAAGGATACAGTCGATGATATAGAGTACAGTATATATGTATGCATATGAGATGAATAATGTAGGGTAAGTAACATTATAAAAGGTAGCATTGTTTAAAGTGGGTAGTGATATATTTACATCATTTCCCATCAATTCCCATTATTAAAGTGGCTGGAGTTGAGTCAGTGTCAGTGTGTTGGCAGCAGCCACTCAGTGTTAGTGGTGGCTGTTTAACAGTCTGATGGCCTTGAGATAGAAGCTGTTTTTCAGTCTCTCGGTCCCAGCTTTGATGCACCTGTACTGACCTCGCCTTCTGGATGATAGCGGGGTGAACAGGCAGTGGCTCGGGTGGTTGATGTCCTTGATGATCTTTATGGCCTTCCTGTGACATTGGGTGGTGTAGGTGTCCTGGAGGGCAGGTAGTTTGCCCCCAGTGATGCGTTGTGCAGACCTCACTACCCTCTGGAGAGCCTTACGGTTGAGGGCGGTGCAGTTGCCATACCAGGCGGTGATACAGCCCGCCAGGATGCTCGCGATTGTGCATCTGTAGAAGTTTGTGAGTGCTTTTGGTGACAAGCCGAATTTCTTCAGCCTCCTGAGGTTGAAGAGGCGCTGATGCGCCTTCTTCACGATGCTGTCTGTGTGAGTGGACCAATTCAGTTTGTCTGTGATGTGTATGCCGAGGAACTTAAAACTTGCTACCCTCTTCACTACTGTTCCATCGATGTGGATAGGGGGGTGTTCCCTCTGCTGTTTCCTGAAGTCCACAATCATCTCCTTAGTTTTGTTGACGTTGAGTGTGAGGTTATTTTCCTGACACCACACTCCGAGGGCCCTCACCTCCTCCCTGTAGGCCGTCTCGTCGTTGTTGGTAATCAAGCCTACCACTGTTGTGTCGTCCGCAAACTTGATGATTGAGTTGGAGGCGTGCGTGGCCACGCAGTCGTGGGTGAACAGGGAGTACAGGAGAGGGCTCAGAACGCACCCTTGTGGGGCCCCAGTGTTGAGGATCAGCGGGGAGGAGATGTTGTTGCCTACCCTCACCACCTGGGGGCGGCCCGTCAGGAAGTCCAGTACCCAGTTGCACAGGGCGGGGTCGAGACCCAGGGTCTCGAGCTTGATGACGAGCTTGGAGGGTACTATGGTGTTGAATGCCGAGCTGTAGTCGATGAACAGCATTCTCACATAGGTATTCCTCTTGTCCAGATGGGTTAGGGCAGTGTGCAGTGTGGTTGAGATTGCATCGTCTGTGAACCTATTTGGGCGGTAAGCAAATTGGAGTGGGTCTAGGGTGTCAGGTAGGGTGGAGGTGATATGGTCCTTGACTAGTCTCTCAAAGCACTTCATGATGACGGATGTGAGTGCTACGGGGCGGTTGTCGTTTAGCTCAGTTACCTTAGTTTTCTTGGGAACAGGAACAATGGTGGCCCTCTTGAAGCATGTGGGAACAGCAGACTGGTATAGGGATTGATTGAATATGTCCGTAAACACACCGGCCAGCTGGTCTGCGCATGCTCTGAGGGCGCGGCTGGGGATGCCGTCTGGGCCTGCAGCCTTGCGAGGGTTAACACGTTTAAATGTCTTACTCACCTCGGCTGCAGTGAAGGAGAGACCGCATGTTTTCGTTGCAGGCCGTGTCAGTGGCACTGTATTGTCCTCAAAGCGGGCAAAAAAGTTATTTAGTCTGCCTGGGAGCAAGACATCCTGGTCCGTGACTGGGCTGGATTTCTTCCTGTAGTCCGTGATTGACTGTAGACCCTGCCACATGCCTCTTGTGTCTGAGCCGTTGAATTGAGATTCTACTTTGTCTCTGTACTGGCGCTTAGCTTGTTTGATAGCCTTGCGGAGGGAATAGCTGCACTGTTTGTATTCGGTCATGTTATCAGACACCTTGCCCTGATTAAAAGCAGTGGTTCGCGCTTTCAGTTTCACACGAATGCTGCCATCAATCCACGGTTTCTGGTTAGGGAATGTTTTAATCGTTGCTATGGGAACGACATCTTCAACGCACGTTCTAATGAACTCGCACACCGAATCAGCGTATTCGTCAATGTTGTTATCTGACGCAATACGAAACATCTCCCAGTCCACGTGATGGAAGCAGTCTTGGAGTGTGGAGTCAGCTTGGTCGGACCAGCGTTGGACAGACCTCAGCGTGGGAGCCTCTTGTTTTAGTTTCTGTCTGTAGGCAGGGATCAACAAAATGGAGTCGTGGTCAGCTTTTCCGAAAGGGGGGCGGGGCAGGGCCTTATATGCGTCGCGGAAGTTAGAGTAACAATGATCTAAGGTCTTTCCACCCCTGGTTGCGCAATCGATATGCTGATAAAATTTAGGGAGTCTTGTTTTCAGATTAGCCTTGTTAAAATCCCCAGCTACAATGAATGCAGCCTCCGGATAAATCGTTTCCAGTTTGCAGAGAGTTAAATAAAGTTCGTTCAGAGCCATCGATGTGTCTGCTTGGGGGGGATATATACGGCTGTGATTTATAATCGAAGAGAATTCTCTTGGTAGATAATGCGGTCTACATTTGATTGTGAGGAATTCTAAATCAGGTGAACAGAAGGATTTGAGTTCCTGTATGTTTCTTTCATCACACCATGTCACGTTGGCCATGAGGCATACGCCCCCGCCCCTCTTCTTACCAGAAAGATGTTTGTTTCTGTCAGCGCGATGCGTGGAGAAACCCGTTGGCTGCACCGCTTCGGATAGAGTCTCTCCAGTGAGCCATGTTTCAGTGAAGCAAATGACGTTACAGTCTCTGATGTCCCTCTGGAATGCTACCCTTGCTCGGATTTCATCAACCTTGTTGTCAAGAGACTGGACATTGGCAAGAAGAATGCTGAATATTGTTTTTCAACAGGAAAAGTTTTTAAAAAATAGCTGAAGTGCATCTTTAAACTATATACTTTACATGGTCTGTACCTTGTGAATTCACAATGAAGAGATGTGTTGCATGAAATTCAACATTGACGTAAGCTTGGGGACATGTTCCTTTTGGTAGGCAAATGTATGCTTTCCTGATGTTTGTGTTTGAAATACAAAGCTCAATGTTGATTTTTGTTATTTAGTCATGGGATTTAGTCGGTCTCTGCACTGCATGAGTAACCCATTCTAATTCTCTAAAAGGCCATGGAAATAAAACTCATTTGTTAACACTTTACTTGAATGGGATATACATTACGCATAGCCCCTTTATAAAAACATTCATATCACCTTCATGAGTGTTGCAGATTATTCGTAAGTACTTTTATAACACATTTATTCAACATCATTCATGATGACTTTTCTAAATTAAAGTCCACTTTATTTATCCATTGTAAGCCTTCAACCAACATTTGTATTTTAGAGCCACAGTACCCAACCCCCTAAGTGATACCCTAAGAAAACTTATCTTAGCAGAGAACACGCTGTGGGTCTAACATGACATTTACGATTGGTACTCCAGGCCAGAACTCACTCTGGGCCAGGTACTGTGCTTGCTTCAGATCTGCCTTCTCATGGATTGAAAGATCACTAGAGAGGATACAAAACAGTCAATAATAACCTTACAACTTTTTTTGGTTGTATTTTGGCTATACAATGTCTTCTCAACCAGAAAACCAGTTTATCAACCAAAAAATGACGTAATTGAGACATGTTCCCAACAGATGAAAGAGAGAACACTGTGCTCACTGTGAAAGGAAATGTCATGACCATTAGGAACTTTATGGTTTTATATGAGAATTATTAGACTGTGATTTGATATGGGACATTATTAGTTTGGTCTCCATGGATATATAGATATTGTGTGGGAATTTGATAATGGTACATGCTCCATGGTTCTCAGAAGTCTGCTCAGCAGTGGGAAAATAAGTTACAATTTCTGAATAATTGAGTTGAGGTGAACATCTGATTTGTATTTATTTGATTTGATTTAACCATTATTTAACTAGGCAAGTCAGTTAAGAACAAATTCTTATTTGCAAGGCCTTGCTACCAAAAGGCAAAAGGCCTCCTGCGGGGACGGAGGCCTGGGATTAAAAATGTAAAATAAATACAAAATAAATTTAGGACAAAACACACATCACAGCAAGAGAGACAACACAACACTACATAAAGAGAGACCTAAGACAACAACATAGCAAAGCAGCAACACATGGCAACACAGCATGGTAGCAACACAACATAACAATAACATGGAAGCAACACAACATGGTAGCAGCACAAAACATGGCACAAACATTATTGGGCACAGAGAACAGCACAAATGGCAAGAAGGTAGAGACAACAATACATCACACAAACTGTCAGTAAGAGTGTCCATGATTGAGTCTTTTAATGAAGAGATAAAGGACAAAACTGTCCAGTTTGAGTGTTTGTTGCAACTCGATCCAGTCGCTAGCTGCAGCGAACTGAAAAGAGGAGCGACCCAGGGATGTGTGTGCTTTGGGGGACCTTTAACAGAATGTGACTGGCAGAACGGCTGCTGTATGTGGAGGATGAGGGCTGGAGTAGTTATCTCAGATAGAGGGTTTTATCAATAAGCATCAACCAGTGGGTCTTGCGACAGGTATACAGAGATGACCAGTTTACAGAGGAGTATAGAGTGCAGTGATGTGTCCTATAAGAAGCATTAGTGGCAATTCTGAAGGCAAAAAAAAAAAAGAAAGAACATCTAGCTGCTCGAAAGCACCCTTACCTGCCGATCTATAAATCTGTGATATCATATATTCATTTAACAAATGTCCATTTTCAATGCCTGCTAAGGAACAGTGTTTTAACTGCCTTGTTCAGGGGCAGAACAACACATTTTTAACTTGTCAGCTCGGGGATTTGATCTCCCAACCTTTCAGTTACTAGTCCAAAGCTCTAACCACTAGGCTACCCTGCCACCTTATGATATCATGAGATATGATACCATACTTTGGCCAATTTTCAATTGAATATTCCAACTGCAATAGTAATGTTTTAAATTGTGGTTGTGTACATGTTGCTTACTACCCACTGGGTGATAAACATTTTATATTTAGGGTTTATGGATGTAGGTTATGGAACTGCTTCAGTCATTAATAAAGATAATTTATTCAATAATATACAGGTTACTGAAGGCTTCTCACTTTCTGTCTCAATATACATTTCGGTACCTCAGGTTGTAAGTCTAATAGCAGCTGTTAACCCCAAATTGATGAGGTGAGACTCGGGTTGATGGTCTGGGTGGATGTTCCAGTCCCCATTTCAGGTAACTGCGATGCACCTCCCATCTGGTTTGCAGTATAGGTTCTTTGAACCAATGCCCCTGATATGTGCCACACTGTGGCAGTTCTGGCTCCCTACAGTTGTTTATAGAATTCACCTATTCAACAGTATAGTGTGATAAATCAGACCACCGCTTTCAAGCTGCACTTCAGCACTCTATGCATTTGAATTAAACACAGTTTAGTGAGTATCTTAGGGTAAACAAACTGCTTCATGCACATCATATAAGAGAAATATAGACATTTATCGACCCACCTCTTCACTTCAGCAATAACATCCTCCTCCAATAATACCGTGACAGTCCTGTCTCAGGGTACTGTGTGTATTTCCATGCTGTTAAACAAAATGTTATTTTTTGTTAGCTATCTCTTTGGGTAAATGTTTGCTATATGCACGGCATACACAATCAAGAGAAAATACATACTATAAAATGTACACATTGTTCTGTAAAAGTCTCACCTGTCTCTGGTGTGGATTTGACTGAATTCATGCTGTGCGAAGGAACACCCATAAGCCTGTGTCACCACACACACACACACACACACACACACGCACACACACACACGTACACACACACACACACACACAAAAACAGATTATATTTAGCAAGTGGATCTTGCCATTGAAACTCTGTACCAAAGTAATAAGAACAAAGACCAACAGGACAGAAGAGAGGATGACTGAACGTTGACAACAGAACAGAAGAGAGGATGAATGAACGTTAACAACAGAACAGAAGAGAGGATGACTGAACGTTGACAACAGAACAGAAGAGAGGCTGACTGAACATTGATAACAGAACAGAAGAGAGGATGACTGAACGTTGATAACAGAACAGAAGAGAGGATGAGTGAACGTTGATAACAGAACAGAAGAGAGGATGAGTGAACGTTGACATCAGAACAGAAGAGAGGATGAGTGAACGTTGACAACAGAACAGAAGAGAGGATGACTGAATGTTGACAACAGAACAGAAGAGAGGATGACTGATGAAAGACAACAGAACAGAAGAGAGGATGACTGAACATTGACAACAGAACAGAAGAGAGGATGAGTGAACGTTGATAACAGAACAGAAGAGAGGATGACTGAACATTGACGACAGAACAGAAGAGAGGATGACTGAACGTTGACAACAGAACAGAAGAGAGGATGACTGAACATTGACAACAGAACAGAAGAGAGGATGACTGAACATTGACAACAGAACAGAAGAGAGGATGACTGAACATTGACAACAGAACAAAAGAGAGGATGACTGAATGTTGACAACAGAACAAAAGAGAGGATGACTGAACATTGACAACAGAACAGAGGATGACTGAACGTTGACAACAGAACAAAAGAGAGGATGACTGAACATTGACAACAGAACAGAGGATGACTGAACATTGACAACAGAACAAAAGAGAGGATGACTGAACGTTGACAACAGAACAGAGGATGACTGAACGTTGACAACAGAACGGAAGAGTTAATGACTGAACGTTGACAACAGAACAGAAGAGAGGATGACCGACGAAAGACAACGAACAGAAGAGAGAATGACTGAACGTTGACAAGAGAACAGAAGAGAGAATGACTGAACGTTGACAACAGAACAGAAGAGAGGATGACTGAATGTTGACAACAGAACAGAACTGACGAAAGACAACAGAACAGAGGATGACAATGCTAACAACAGAACAGAAGAGAGGATGACTGAACGTTGAAAACAGAATAGAAGAGAGGATGACTGACCGTTGATAACAGAACAGAAGAGAGAATGACTGAACGTTGACAACAGAACAGATGAGTGGATGACTGACCAAGGACAGCAGAACAGAAGAGAGGATGACTGACCAAAGACAACAGAAGAGGAGAGGATGACTGAATGCTGACAACAGAACAGATGAGTGGATGACTGTTCAAGGACAGCAGAACAGGAGAGGATGACTGACCAAAGACAACAGAAAAGTACGACAGAAGCATCTGTAATGGATTTTCAGAGCATCCTAAAATGAGACAGTCCTTCTCTGTTTTATCTGTCTTGTTTTTCTCCTCTCAGAGAGGCATAGACTTAGAGAGAGATGTGATGAAGAAGGAGATGAGCCAGTGTGTGATAACTACACACACACACACACACACACACACACACACACACACACACACACACACACACACAAACACAAACATACACACACGCATGCATGCATGTAGACACACGTACACACACACACGCATGCATGCAGACACATGTACACACACATACTGTATGCATGCGCACACACACACACACACTCATAAGTACTGGAGCAGGCAGTACAGTGTGTTTAGTACTAGACAGACCATTTGCTATATTTTACACACTAAGACTGGAAAGAAATTAAGGCCAAAGATTACACTGAGACTCAATCGTGTTACAAAGTCTTGGAAACGTTTTACTCCCACGATCACCATACTGTATAGTTTCAAACTGAAAAAAGCTCTGTGTAAAGAGGACAGGAAAGCTTGGAAGGGCTTGGCTGGAGATACACTGAGATGCCAAAGGTGTTTTTAAACATCCTCAGACAGAATGTTGAGTTGTATTTTCTACACTTGGATCTACACTCCACGTGTAGCCTATGTCAGGCTCTGGAAGCAGTTTGGGTCAGGTTGTGCATAACTATGTTACCCTGTTGTATCTGCTATATGGCTCTCTTTGGTTGAATTGATGATACATTCTATTACAAAATTTAATTCTCATATGACAGCAGAAGGACACCACATGGTGATATTACAGTAGTTGTGTCTATGTGATGTCATACCTGATCTATCTTTTTTTTTTTTTTGTGGTGGATATTACAATGGCCTGTTATCTAAAGTGTTTAAAAAAATCCACAGGCCTCCCAGGTGGCGCAGTGGTTAAGGGTGCTGTACTGCAGCGCCAGCTGTGCCATCAGAGTCCCTGGGTTCCCACCCAGGCTCTGTCGTAACCGGCTGCGACCGGGAGGTCTGTGGGACGACGCACAATTGGCCTAGCGTGGCCTGGGTTAGGGAGGGCTTGGTCGGTAGGGGTGTCCTTGTCTCATCGCGCACCAGCGACTCCT
Organism: Oncorhynchus mykiss; assembly: GCF_013265735.2. Classification (NCBI taxonomy): domain Eukaryota; kingdom Metazoa; phylum Chordata; class Actinopteri; order Salmoniformes; family Salmonidae; genus Oncorhynchus; species Oncorhynchus mykiss. Next base: position 67,889,416 of record NC_048571.1, on the reverse strand, counting down.
GTGGCAGGCTGGGCGCAGTGTACGCTAACCAAGGTGGCCAGGTGCACAGTGTTTCCTCCGGCGCATTGGAGCGGCTGGCTTCCGGGTTGGATGTGCGCTGTGTTAAGAAGCAGTGCGGCTTGGTTGGGTTGAGTATCGGAGGACGCATGACTTTCAACCTTCGTCTCTCCCGAGTTGTAGTGATGAGAGCTACTACAATAATTGGATACCACGAAATTGGGGAGAAAAAAGGGGTAAAATTCAAAACAAACAAAAAAACTCCACTGAGCATAAAGCCATCGTATGGTTCATTTCAAGACATCTGCAGGTGCGTGCGTGTGCATATTTGTGTGTGCGTGTGTGTGTGTGTAGCTTGGCTTCCATTTCTATTTTCCACTCATGAGAGAAGGAATCCTGTGAGCTGAGGTCTAGCAGAAGTGGTGGAAACAGACAGGGGGCAGTTATCTGTGGTGCCAGTAACACATGGCTACATCAAGCTACATTATTATTATTATTATTCTAAGTTCACTGAACCAAAAACAGATGGGCGTAGAGGTGAAGCTGAAGAACAACACAGAAACAGACCACATTTCAACTACAGTTGTCATCTGATGTGGATTCAAGAGAGAACATCTACAGGTAATTGAATCTTTAGTGCACGCCATGCCTTTGCTTAAATCCTAAACATATTTTGATTATCAAAATGTTGATTCCTGGAATGTATATCAACCAAATATAATGTTTCATGGAGAGTGATTTGATAGACACATTTTGCAGGATGGAGAAAGTTTACTATGATAATGTTACGTGCGATATGTGATAAGACTTTTATCTGAACCAAGGTTTGTAACTTCAACCATAAAACCATGGCACACATCCAGTGAGCATGTGATTGTAATCCAAGTCCAGGTGATTAACCCTTGAGTCTCAATCCACCAAACTCTCTATGGTGTTCACATCCTTCCTCTCTCTAATACACACACACAGGAATGTATGAACGCACGCACACACACACACACACACACAGAGAGAGAGAGAGAGAGTGTGAGAGAGAAATATATATATATATAGTGCCTTCAGAAATTATTCAGACCCCTTCACTTTTTCCACAGTCTGTTAAGTTACAGCCTTATTCTAAAATTGATCCCCCCCCAAAATCCTCATCAATATACACACAATACCCCATAATGACAAAGCGAAAACAGGCTTTTAAAATGTTTTGCAAATTTATAAACAATAAAAAACAGATATACCTTATTTACATAGGTAATCAGACCCTTTGCCATGAGATTCAAAATTGAGCTCAGGTACATCCTGTTCCCATTGATCATCCTTGAGATGTTTCTACATCTTGATTGGAGTCCACCTGTGGTAAATTCAATTGATTGGATATGATTTGGAAAGGTCCACAGTTGACAGTGCATGTCAGAGCAAAAAACAAGCCATGAGGTAGAAGGAATTGTCCGTAGAAATCCAAGACAGGATTGTGTCGAGGCACAGCTCTGGGAAAGGGTACCAAAACATTTCAGCAGCATTGAAGGTCCCCAAGGACACAGTGGCCTCCCTCATTCTTAAGTGGAAGAAGTTTAGAACCACCCGGCCTCTTCCTAGAGCTGGCCACCCGGCCAAACTGAGCAAAAGGGGGAGAAGGGCCTTGGTCAGGGAGGTGACCAAGAACCCTATGGTCACTCTGACAGAGCTCTAGAGTTCCTCTGTGGAGATGGGAGAACCTTCCAGAAGAACAACCATCTCTGCTGCTCTCCACCAATCAGACCTTTCTGATAGTGGCCGGACGAAAGTCACTCCTCAGTAAAAGGTACCATCCATACAGTGAAGCATGGTGGTGGAAGCATCATGCTGTGGGGATGGACTGGGAGACTAGTCAGGATTGAGGTAAAGATGAGCAGAGAAAAGTACAGAGAGATCCTTGATGAAAACCTGCTTCAGAGCGCTCAGGACCTCAGACTGGGGCGAAGGTTCACCTTGCAATTGTACTTGCAAAACACCAGTCTCAATGTTAACAGTGAAGAGTCGACTCCGGGATGCTTGCCTTCTAGGCAGTGTTCCTCTGTACAGTGTCTGTGTTCTTTTGCCAATCTTAATATTTTATTTTTATTGGCCAGTCTGAGATATGGCTTTTTCTTAGCAACTCTGCCTAGAAGGCCAGCATCCCAGAGTCGCCTCTTCACTGTTAACGTTGAGACTGGTGTTTTTGACGGTACTATTTAATGAAGCTGCCAGTCTGTTTCTCAAACTACACACTCTAATGCACTTGTCCGCTTGCTCAGTTGTGCAGTTGTGTTCTCCCACTCCTCTTTCTATTCTGGTTAGAGCCAGTTTGCGCTGTTCTGTGCAAGGAGTAGTACACAGTGTTGTATGATATACATTTCTCACATGGAATAGCCTTCATTTCTCAGAACAAGAATAGACTGACGAGTTTCAGAAGAAAGGTCTTTGTTTCTGGCCATTTTGAGCCTGTAATCGAACCCACAAATGTTGATGCTCCAGATACTCAACTCGTCTAAAGAAGGACAGTTTTATTGCTTCTTTAATCAGCACAACAGTTTTCAGCTGTGCTAACATAATTGCAAAAGGGTTTTCTAATTATCAATTAGCCTTTTAAAATGATCAACTTGGATTAGCTAACAGAACGTGCCATTGGAATACAGGAGTGTTGGTTTTTGATAATGGGCCTCTGTACGCCTATGTAGATATTTCATTAAAAATCTGCCGTTTCCAGCTACAATAGACAATTTGAGTTTGTGACTGTTTTCTATTTGTGCTATCTGGGAATCTGCTTCATAATGCTACTTCATATTGCTGTGTAGTGTGTGTGTGTGTGTGTGTGTGTGTGTGTGTGTGTGTGTGTGTGTGTGTGTGTGTGTGTGTGTGTGTGTGTGTGTGTGTGTGTGTGTGTGTGTGTGTGTGTGTGTGTGTGTGTGTGTGTGTGTGAACTAGAACTTCAAAGGCAAATACAATTTTCTGAAATGACTACGACACAATTATACATAAAAAAGTAATGATAGGATATTAGCAGTTCTTAAGGTGCTATGCAACCATGTCAAATGACAATAACATGATTGGAGTGTTATGAGTCTGCATCCCAAATGGCACCATTTTCCCTATTTGGAGCCCATATGGTTCTGGTCAAAAGTAGTGTACTATGTAGGAAATATGGTGCCATTTGGAGTACAACCTGAGTGTTTGGAATTGGCACAATATAATTCCAATTAAGTGAATTCATGGTAAGCTTAAAACACCCATTACCATCATAAGGGGTAGTTTTCTTAGGGTATTTTCTTCTTAACTGTTTGACAACAGAACAGAACAAAATATATGTTTTAACATACAGTATATTGGCACTGGTATGGAACTGGATTTAATAATTTATTGAGGTAAAAAAAACGCTGAATTTACCCTTTACGTAACGAACCTGTCTGACATGAGGAGCCATAACGTAATTATCCTCACTTCACCTTCAATGTTAATCAATTAACAACATTCTCTATGATTGTTGGTTTAATTAACACAAATAGAGATGACTGTGAACTCGGTATGCTATGTTAAAATACAGTAATGGCTCATAGCAGTGTGTTACTCCACTCTTTCAAATGAACACAAATTGGTTCTTATAACAGAGTGAAGTGTATCCGTAAAGTAGCCTCCCATCAATGAAAAATAATGGTTGGAATTGGCACATTTTAATTCAAAAAAATTGGATCGGCGTTTGAGGATAGCTTGTTACAGACTGAACCTTTCTGACATAAGATGAGTCAAATATGTTCTCTATTGACAAGCATAGAGATGAGGGTGATTTACACCTCAGGGGCCTTATGTATCAAGCGTCTTACAGAAGGAGTGCTGATTTAGGATCAGTTTTGCATTTTAGATGGCAATTAATATGACTATATGTACAATTCTAAGATGTACAATCTTAGAAAAAAAGGTACTACCTAGAACCTTAAAGGGTTCTTCAGCTGTCCCCATAAGATAACCCTTAGAAGAACCCTTTTTGGTTGCAAATATAACCCTTTTAGTTCCAGATAGAACCCTTTTGGGTTCCATGTAGAACCCGTTCTACAGATGGTTCTACAGGGAACCAAAAGGGGCTCTACCTGGAACCAAAAATGATTCTCCTATGGGAACAGCCAAAGAACTCTTTTGGAACACTTTTTTTAAGAGTGTAGATTGAAACTCCTCTGAGGACTTGACACATATGGCCCCTATTTGGGTGGCATACAGTGGAGTGGTCTCACAACGAGACCGCCATGCAGTCTGGCTGCCTTCCTGTCCATTCTCCAGACAGACACAATCAACCCCTTGCTTGACCAGGCCAGCTAAGGTATAATTAGGACCTGATTTCAGGTCAGGTTACAGCATCGGCTAGACAAAGAACACAGATAGGGGAGGGGGTTTTAAGCTTCCCTTAAGGTACATTGGCAACCAAACAAATACATTTCCAGATACATTTTTGGTTATAGCATTAGCTAGACAATGAACACTGACAGAGCGTTTTTAATAGATTCCTTAGGATACAGTACATTGGCAACCTAACAAATAAATTCCAGGTGTCCTCCATCTTTTCGATAGACAGAATAATAGTGTTGTGTTATGTTACAGTGTTTTCCATTTTATCTTGAGGAACAAGGCTGGACATTCCATGCTAGGGACAGTACAAGACATCCTCAGCATGCTCTGAGAGATACACCATGAATAGAGCACATCCTACAATTGTTAATTCCACATTGGTCTGAATCAACATTTTGTACTGCGTTGAGATTTAAAAAAACCACAAGAAAACGTTAGTAACATTCAAAGAACGTTGTACAATTTTTATTTTAAAACATGTACGTTCCGTTGTCAGCATCTTGTTAAGTGTGATACCTGATCTTAATGAGTGCTTGTTTCCTTTCAAATAGGATATGTTTGAAAATACTAAAATGAACAGCTTTGAGTTAAAGAAACATGGCATGCTAGCTTCATCTTGGTGGCACAGTGAACTAATTCCATGGATAGAGAGGTGAAGAGCATAGGTTTGAATCTCACTGATGCCTTGCCACAACAAAAAAAGGAATGTGATTGCATGATTAATGCCTAAGCAAATAAATGTGTCCTATCTGTGGAGTTCAAAACAGTTAACCCAAATTAAGCTACCAGTGTTGTTAAAAGTCTTATTAAAACATGTTCTCAAAACATTATTTAATTACTTTCAAATAACCCATAATTTCTGTTCTCAGAACGTTCATAAAACCTCACAGAACCTCCTTGCAACTTAAAAATGAACATTCCCAGAACTGGCAAAATGTTCACTTCCAATCTCAGAACGTTTAAAAATGGTTTTAAACGCCAGGAAATGTATGGCTTCATTCCCAGAACCAATGGGAATCCAAAAACATACAGTTGAAGTCGGAAGTTTACATGCACCTCAGCCAAATACATTTAAACTCAGTTTTTCACAATTGCTGACATCCAAGTAAAACTTCCCTGTCTTAGATCAGTTAGGATCACAACTTTATTTTAAGAATCTGCAATGTCAGAATATTAGTAGAGAATGATTTATTTTAAATTTGATTTATTTTGTCACATTCCCAGTGGGTCAGAAGTTTACATACATTCAATTAGTTTCTGGTAGCATTGCCTTTAAATTGTTTAACTTGGGTCAAACATTTCAGGTAGCCTTCCACAAGCTTCCCACAATAAGTTGGGGGAATTTTGGCCCATTCCTCCTGACAGAGCTGGTGTAACTGAGTCAGGTTTGTAAGGCCTCCTTGTTCGCACACGCTTTTTCAGTTCTGTCCACAAATTATCTATAGGGTTGAGGTAAGGGCTTTGAGATGGCCACTCCAATACCGTGACTTTGTTGTCCTTAAGCCATTTTTCCACAACTTTGGAAGAATGCTTGGGGTCATTGTCCATTTGGAAGACCCATTTGCGACCAAGCTTTAACTTCCTGATTGACGTCTTGACATATTGCTTCAATATATCCACATCATTTTCCACCTCATGATGCCATCTATTTTGTAAAGTGCAACAGTCCCTCCTGCAGCAAAGCACCCCCACAACATGATGCTGCCAGTTGGGATGGTGTTCTTCGGCTTGCAAGCCTACCCCTTTTTCCTCCAAACATAACAATGGTCGTTATGGCTAAACAGTTCTATTTTTGTTTAATCAGACCAGAGGACATTTCTCAAAAATGTATGATCTCTGTCCCCATGTGCAGTTGCAAACCTTAGTCTGGCTTTTTTATGGCGGTTTTGGAACAGTGGCTTCTTCCTTACTGAGCGGCCTTTCAGGTTATGTCGATAAGGACTCGTTTTACTGTGGATATAGATAATTTTGTACCTGTTTCCTCCAGCATCTTCACAAGGTCCTTTGCTGTTCTTCTGGGATTGATTTACACTTTTCGCACCAAAGTACGTTCATCTCTAGGAGACAGAACGCGTCTCCTTCCTGAGCTGTATGACGGCTGCGTGGTCCCATGGTGTTTATACTTGAATACTATTGTTTGTACAGATGAACGTGGTACCTTCAGGCGTTTGGAAATTGCTCCCAAAGAATCAGACTTGTGGAGGTCTACAATTTATTTTCTGAGGTCTTGGCTGATTTCTTTTGATTTTCCCATGATGTCAAGCAAAGAGGCACTGAGTTTGAAGGTAGGGCTTGAAATACATCCACAGGTACACCTCCAATAGACTCGAATAATGTCAATTAGCCTATCAGAAGCTTCTAAAGCCATGGCATAATTTTCTGGAATTTTTCAGCTGTTTAAAAGCACAGGCAACTTAGTGTAAGCAAACTTCTGACCCACTGGAATTGTGAAACAGTGAATTATAAGTGAAGTAATCTGTCTGTAAACAATTGTTGGAAAAATGACTTGTGTCATGCACCAAGTAGATGTACTAACCGACTTGCCAAAACTATAGTTTGTTACCAAGAAATGTGTGGAGTGGTTGAAAATTAATTTTAGTGACTCCAACCTAAGTGTATGTTAACTTCTGACTTCAGCTGTACATTTGCACTATGCTGATGTAACCAAATGTGCTATCTGGGACTAGAGAAAATAAAACTGTGGAGTGTAGAGTTTATTTTTAGCCTGGAAAGGTCAATTGAGGGTCTAATTCAGATTTTACGAAATCTTTGACTTTTTTTTACATGTTTTGAGTCAAGCACTTCTCAGTAGTTGGTAATTAGATTTAGGCTACCTTATGCAGGTGTGTAAAGAGGTTTGTGGGTGTGGCTCCCTTGCATGCACTGAATACATTTAATTCCACCACAGAAAACACACCCATGTGGTGGTCTACCAATTTGATCAGGGAGTTTTTGTTCAATTTGCTTTTCAGTTCATTTATCTTAATTAAGCATCCCGTTAAATACTGTGTACCTTTAATTAGACTTTGATTGACACAAGACTAAAATATAGATTATGACGAATGTGTTCAGAATATGGAAAAATAGCCATGAAAACGTATGCATATTCGTCTCCATTTCAGAACCCATGGGTAGATAAAAAAATCTCTGATTTTACATGTTATTTATGTTTAGGGATTAATCATTAATCTTACTTCATGGTTAAACAGTGTTGGACAGCCTTTAAACACAAACAAAAAAAGGTGGTTTGATTCTTTACAAACGTGACCTCATTCAGTTAGTCAATTGTAATGTTGGAAGTAGTGTACAATATAATCATAATATGGAGAACATTATACATTTGTATGACATAATAAATATACCCATATTTCCCTCACTGATCATGGAACTGTGTGATGACAATGACCACGTCTTGTGCCAGTTCAAACGAATGGTTTGCGCTCCATAATGATTTGGTAAGCCTACATGTCCCAACTTATTTTTACTGCAATTTGTATCTGGCCTTCATGAAATATTATCCACTATCACTTGACCTTCCTGCAAAAACAAACAACAAGGACGTGACAGTGTTTACAGAGGAAACCAATAAAGGTAGGCTAAATCAAACGATGTAATGGAACGATACCAATGTAGGGTAAACTACCACCTGAAGGGAACTAACACTAAAATGTCATACGTGGTTATTACTTTTGGTCGGAACTAATAGTGGCTAATGATACTTAACATATAGCCTACCAATGAAAAGAAACAGGAAAAGTCAGCACATATGTTTTTAACATTCTGGAGACCAGAAAGTTTCAATTAGGCGCTAAACATTTCGCTTGCGTCTCCAAATATAATCCCTGCAAGTAATAAGGCCACACAATTAAAATGATGCATAACATCACAGCATTTCATACTTCACTGTGTTAAACTGGCAGAAATACCTGTCATGTTGATTTGCTTTTAAGTTTCCTGCCATATGACTGGTTTCACATTGGTCTCCTGTAATAATATGGTCAAATATATCTAAAACAATTGTAATCTAGCCCTTATCAAAACAAATGACTAATTTACCTAGCTCTTATCAATAGCTCTTATGAATTTATAAATTACAGTGCATGGATAATACTGTTATTTCTATTAGAAACAATACAGTAGCCCAGTTTTTCCACTTGGAACTGACAGGTTCCCTCAACCTTATTCATGGTTTCCTTGCCTGTGAATGTGATAGAATTATTGGGGAATTAAGTCAAGGTCAGAATAGGGGAATCTGTAGGCACACCTCTGCCACGCCTTCATTTCTGAGACTTCCACTCCAAATGCGTAGCTGGCTGGCACATGCGTTTCCCCATACTTAAGTTCAAGGTTTGAATGTGAGCAGAGAGAAAAGTGTGTGAGGTCTTACAATATTCGATGATTACATTTCTCAAAAACAGGTTATAGGCTACATGTGCACAACCAAGTCAGAACAGTAGGCGTAATTAAGAGGTGAAAATAGACCAAATTATTAGGGTGAGGCACATGGGCTACTAAGAGCTTACTTTACAACATACACTTAGTATTACTTTCTTAGCTAGAGTATACATATCTCCCTGGCATATTACATAATTTATGCAGCAGCATACAAGACATTTTTGGACTCACCACTCATTGTTAAATTTGCGATTTCAACTTGTTGTGTAATGTCTATGTCTAATGTCCGATGAGCAACGCTATGTTTTATCTATAATTTATCATCATTATTTCTCTTCATGTGACAAGGATTAAAAAGGATTTGCCAGTAGATTGTCGATTTGATTAATGATGATGACTGCAAGTATGATGTTGACATGATCAGTCCAATCAAAGCTACTATAGATATAACGTGATTTGACATCATTTTATCTATGGCCAATGACCTTGAGCCTTCTTGGATGGGCACTTCTAATGTAACTCTATGGCAGCACCCAAAGGGCTTGAATTTTTGAAGTCTATCCTTAGACTTGGCAGTGATGTAGTGTCCCCATGAGTGACAGAACACTGAGCCAATCACGGTGCAACGCTCCATATTTTCTGCTGGCTTGCCCCACCACCACAGAAAGCACTGAGCTAGGCTGAAGCACCTGCATAATGGAGCTGCCTTACACAAGAAAACAAAAAAGAGACCATGTTTATTAACTTAATGATATACATATATATATATATATATATATATATGTTTGCAAACTGATATGTGACATGTATTAATGCCAAGATAACGTCCAAAACATTTTAATTTTATGTTATTCTAAAAATGTGGGTCTCCACTTGTACCTTTCATGCTAAACTATTGATAACACATTTCATTTTTTCTTTCTGTCGAAACAAACAATAAATGCCCTGTATTAATTACAGGTTGGAAAATTATATACTGTTGCTTGCATAGCCATCTAGTGACGGCTGTGTGTTTCTTAGCCACGTCTTAGTTGGGACAGAAGTGGTACCAATAAGAATGCCGGACACATTGCGCATGGGCAGAGAGAGGGTCCCAGCTTGCACAACTCAGTACCTCATACATGCTACAAAGACATCAAGGGATGTGGATAGCAAAAGCCCGTCTAGAAAAAGATCTGTGCGCACTAGTTGCTGTGCATCACGTTGGAAAGGCTGTCATTATAATATGGTAAGTAAATTAATATTAATTATCTTATCTTAATGTTAGAATTTTTATCATGACTAGTAAGTATGATTAAAATTATTATTAGTAAGATTATGGTGATTATTATAATTAGTATATTATTAGAAGCCTATTAATATGGTTGATATTGATTGATTGCTGAATTGATTAGTCTAGTAATTGCACATATCATACATGTATTTATTCATTTATCCATGTTGATCTTTTTGCCACTGACTTGTAAAATGTAGGCTTATTTTTATTTGTATTTACCTAGAACATATCTCCCAGAGTCTACGCCTAATTGGGACACCTTACTATTGGATTTTACTTTGCCTTTGATAAGCCTACCGTCCAAGAGACAAACATGTAAACAGAACAAAACATCTTAATAAACTTTGCAATAATGGGAAATTATAAACAAATGAACAAGGAACAGATGAGGAGCCAACCAGTCACTTCACCGATGTCTGGTACTGGATAATAAGCAGTGTTTTTAGGCTCCAGGTGAAACACACTATGCAAACAGAGCGACGGAGCATCGTATAGTTCCAACATATTCGTTTCACAAAAGTACATAGAACTACGTAGAAAACGGAGCTTGTGTAAGGTGGTGAGTTTACGCATGAATGATGGAGGACCTTCTGCGAGACCAAGACTTGTGGGCAATTATAAATGATTCATGGACCAACTCGAGTCGCGGTGGAAACGAGACCAGTACTGGGAACCAGTCCATCGTGAACCCCTTGAAGCGGAACGAGGAGGTGGCCAAAGTGGAGGTGACCGTTCTTGTCCTAGTTCTGCTGCTCGCGATGGTCGGTAACATTTGCGTCCTTTTGGCTATCCATACGAGCAAGCACAGCCACTCTCGGATGTATTACTTCATGAAACACCTCAGTATTGCGGACCTGGTGGTGGCAATCTTTCAGGTCCTCCCGCAGCTTATATGGGACATTACATTCCGCTTCTACGGGCCGGACTTACTGTGCAGGCTGGTGAAGTACCTACAGGTTGTCGGGATGTTCGGGTCGACCTACATGCTTGTTCTAATGTCCATAGACAGATGCTTGGCGATATGTCAGCCGCTTCGCTCTCTGCACAAGAGGAAGGACCGTTTTTATGTGATTGCCTCTTGGATGCTTAGTCTGATTTTCAGTACCCCTCAAGTGTATATATTTTCGTTGAGGGAGGTGGGCAACGGAGTTTATGACTGTTGGGGAGACTTCGTGCAACCCTGGGGCGCCAAGGCGTACATTACATGGATTAGTCTTACAATCTACATAATTCCAGTGGCTATCCTAAGTCTTTGCTATGGCCTGATAAGTTTTAAAATATGGCAAAACTTTAAAATGAAAACCAGACGGGATCAGTGTATGTCTCTGACGCCGCGGGAGTACAAAGGCGCAGCGCTCTCTCGAGTGAGCAGCGTGAAGCTCATATCAAAAGCGAAGATCCGAACTGTCAAAATGACTTTTGTCATAGTCCTAGCTTATATTGTTTGCTGGACTCCTTTTTTCTTCGTACAAATGTGGTCGGCATGGGATCCTGCTGCACCCAGAGAAGGTAATTGTAAAGAGCTTTATGCATGAATTACACAGTGCTTTATTATGCATGGATGGGTTTATCAGGAGCACGTATAAACATAGTAATACTGCATAATGTAGATCAATTGTTGGCTCCATAAGCAGGGTTGTGCTGTTGGATCGCAGGAGAGCGGCGCTCCCTCACCTTTTTCAATTTGAGGTATACACAGAGCTGGTAAAACTATTTCTGGAAAATGTATTCTGATTAATTACCACAAGAACGTCATGAAAAATAATAGAATGACAAACTACATGGCGGTCTAGAGGTAGGTAAATTGTGGTTTCTTCCCTGTCTTCTCTCTGGCAGTGACAAGAATTATGAATAACTATTGGATATATCTATGCACTGCAGAGGCCCGTCAAAAAAATCAAAATTCACCCGTGTGTCTGCCTTGATTTTCAAAAAACTCCACGGACCACATCTTGCGCAGTGGAACCCAGCACATTATGTGACCACTTGGTTACATGACACCGTTCTGCCGAGGACACCCAAACCAGAAAAGCTACCGCAAAGCCTAAGGAGCCTGACCCTCTCTGGGAGTTGATGTAGCCCTGCTTGGCACATTTAGCCTATTGGCTATTGGTTGAGACCCAGGCCTGTTCGGGTTAAACGGGTTAAATGTGTCCAAAACAAAACGAATATTTCTTACATCTCCTAGATATAGGACAGACACTTCAAAACCTTATTCCTTATGATTTCTTTTTTTACTATCTTTTTTTACCATTTACTGCATAAATGTGTTAATCAATGTGTTTCCATGGGCTATAGCAATAAAGGCCAAGTAAAGGTTTTTGTTATACCTAAAGGGGTCCTAAATTTCAAAATCAAACAGCTAAATCATGATGGAGGCCACTGGGTACTCTCGAGAGGCTAGATGTTCTTTACCATTCGGCCATCAGATTTGCCACCAATGCTCCTTATAGGACATATCACTGCACTCTATACTCCTCTGTAAACTGGTCATCTCTGTATACCCGTCGCAAGACCCACTGGTTGACGCTTATTTATCTTATTTATCTTAGGCCTCACTCCCCCCTATCTGAGGTAACTACTGCTGCCCTCATCCTCCACATACAACACCTGTTCTGCCAGTCACATTCCTTTATAGGTCCCCAAAGCACACACATCCCTGGGTCACTCCTCTTTTCAGTTCGCTGCAGCTAGTGACCGGAACGAGCTGCAACAAACACTCAAACTGAACAGCTTCATCTCAATCTCTTCATTCAAAGACTCAATCATGGACACTCTTACTGACAGTTGTGCCTGCTTTGTGTGATGTATTGTTGTCTCTACCTTCTTGCCCTTTGTGCTGTTGTCTGTGTCCAATAATGTTTGTACCATGTTTTGTGCTGCTGCCATGTTGTGTTGCTACCATGCTGTGTTGTCATGTTGCTTCCTTGCTATGTTGTTGTCTTAGGTCTCTCTTTATGTAGTGTTTTCTCTCTTGTTGTGATGTGTGTTTTGTCCTATATTTATATTGTATTTATTTTTTATTTTCATCCCAGGCCACAGTTCTCATGCGCCAAAACTCAACAGAGCACACCAGGATATATATATATATATATATATATATATATATATATATACACATAGTTTTTTAACACCATCTGCTATAATTTGCTCACAAAACAGTAATTCAAGAAAATCAAAATGCATAGGCTATTCCCATGATGCAGTTTCATCAGTAAAACATGAAGAATTCACAATTGACAGTGATGATTACAATTAGGTATGCCTAAATTGGGGTTTTGAGGGTATTAAACATTGAAAATGTCTTGACACAATAATGTGTGGGCTTAGCCAGATGTTGCAACTGTAGAGTGCATATTATGCATATTCTATATAATAATACCAAGGTGCAGCATGGTAAGCGTACATTTTCTCTTTATTAAAAAACTTCCCACCAAACAGGAGGGGGAAAAGGGTACCTAAGTATGGTTCTCAATCAGAGACAACGATAGACAGCTGCCTCTGATTGAGAAGCACACCTGGCCAAACACATAGAAATAGAAAATCATAGAACATAGACTGCCCACCCAAATCACACCCTGACCAAACCAAAATAGAGACTTAAAACGCTCTCTACGGTCAGGGCGTGACAGTCCCCCCAGGACAGGTCATGAAGGAAGGCTTACTATTTAAAGTTATTTAGCAAGCGTCTATGACACATCAGGACAGGTCGTTTCACTGAGCAGCATTACAAACACAGGCTGTTAAACGGTGATCACTAAGGTCATTACAGAAAACATCAGACTGATACCTATCAGGATTATTTGTGAGGAGAACATTGATGTGAGTAGCCTTTTCTGGGTGTTTGGAGTCATATCTTGTGGGGTTGGTAATAATCTGAGAAAAATTTAGTAAATCCCATTGCTTTAGGACTTGGTCAGGTGGTTTAAGCATGTCCCCGCTTAGGTCATCTAGCAGGACGGATTCAGACAGTGTAAGGGGCCAGGAGTGTACTAACTGGACAGTTCTCTAAGTGTGATAGGACCAGGAATTGAATCACCGGATTCAGAGTGTTCGATGTTACATACTCTGACGCCTTGTAGTTTTGTTTTTTTCACTCACAAATGAGTCCTGATTGAACCCTCTGTAGGACCTTCGGTAGATTACTTTAGGGCCAGACTTTGGTATTTTAGTTTTCCTAGTGAGTGAGTCCTGATTGAACCCTCTGTAGGACCTTCGGTAGATTACTTTAGGGCCAGACTTTGGTATTTTAGTTTTCCTAGTGAGTGAGTCCTGATTGAACCCTCTGTAGGACCTTCGGTAGATTACTTTAGGGCCAGACTTTGGTATTTTAGTTTTCCTAGTGAATGAGTCCTGATTGAACCCTCTGTAGGACCTTCGGTAGATTACTTTAGGGCCAGACTTTGGTATTTTAATTTTCCTAGTGAGTGAGTCCTGATTGAACCCTCTGTAGGACCTTCGGTAGATTACTTTAGGGGCAGACTTTGGTATTTTAGTTTTCCTAGTGAGTGAGTCCTGATTGAACCCTCTGTAGGACCTTCGGTAGATTACTTTAGGGCCAGACTTTGGTATTTTAATTTTCCTAGTGCGTGCAATCAAGTTATGATCACTACAACCTAGTGCCACTGATACAGCTTTAGAACAATGTTCAGCCATGTTAGTAAAAATGTGATCGATTCAAGTTGACGATGTGATACCGGACCTATTAGTGAACGTTCTGGTTGGTAAGGTCACGACTTCCACCGAAGGTGGCTCCTCTTCCTGTTCGGGGCGGCGCTCGGCGGTCGTCATCGCCGGTCTACTAGCTGCCACTGATCCTTTTATTTTGGTTATGTTTGTTTTGTGTTTCACCTGGTTTCATTTTGGTTAATTAGGGGGGTGTTTAATCTCACCATTTCCTTTGGGTTTTTGTGCGTGATTGTTTTCGTTTGACTGTCAGTGAGTTTTGGTTGCATTTTCTTTAGTTCATTTTTAACAGGTGGTTTTTCCCTGGACTGTGTCTGAGTGTGGTTTTGTGGCTACTGTTGTAGTACGGTGTCCTGTTATTTTGTACTTGTTTAAATAAATGACCTTTTCCTTCAGAACTTGTTTCTCCTGCGCCTGACTCCACACACACTTCTCCTTGGGGAGATCTGACAGGTAATGCCATAACTTGCGTCAGGTTATATACATTGGCAACATAAATACGTTTCTTTCTCATTGGACAGTTGGTGTTACAAAAAAAATCTATATTCATAGCTCCCTGTCTATTGCTCCTCCTAACTCCTAGGGAGGGAGGGTGAACAATCAGTTTGTCACTCCTCAAGTATGCTATGTCACCTTGTTCTCTTACAGCCTTCATGGCTGGTATTAGTTAGTTTCTTCTTTGACAGACTGCATAGAGAAATCCTAATTTAAGGCATTTGGCTTTTTCAAGGACTGCAATCCTTGAACCTGAGGAATCTCACTAAAAATAGCCTGGGTCTGGTTCTATTGGCATCACCAGTGCCCCCTGGTTTTCCCAGACCAATGAGCATGTTCCAGATCAATCTGTTGATCCAATTGTAGCTCTTCAGAAAACTGCTTTCGAACTATGATATTTATGTGTCTGTAACTTTCTCACTCATCATTATTCACAAAGATTGTCAAATAATATTGGTCTTTTAAATTGTTCCTGTTCTGACCCTTCATGTGATATGCTATAGGCCGAGTGTCAAGGCTCAGGAGTAGACCCAAGTGCAGACAGCTTTGAAATAACAAAAGTTTATTACAAAAACAGGGGGGCAGGAAACAACAGATCACGGGCAGGCAGAGGTCAGTAGTCCAGAGCTGAGTCCATTTCATTTGCACTTTTCGCACCGATTTCTGAAACCTTGCTCCATTTCCTGAAACCATTAAACACAAAACCTCATCTTCAAGCACTATTTACATAACCTCTGACTCCTCTTGCAAAATGAAACATTTGCCTCAGAACAGTTTTACCTGTGTTCAAAATCAAACACTGCTCTCAAATCATAAACAAAGTGATCAAAATGATATACACTCTCAAGCAGTCAGTAAACAATACACAGAAAAATAGAAAACACATTGTTCAAAACATACAATTCTCGGGGAGAAGTACATTTTTAATCAAAAGAAATATTCATATTTTCCATCATTGTCCTTTGATGATCTCACATCATTTGAAACAGGTTAAATCAATTTTGAGTGGTTGTGTTCAATCAATTACATATGTTCTCTATTTGTATTTGATTGTTGCCACTTGTGTTTACCAGTATGGATGACATGTGCATTAGAGTGCAGAATGTGTTTTGAGAATGAGAACATGTTTAGAGTTTTGCTGAAAAGTCTAAGTGAGATCTGCAAATTGTGTTTTATCATGTAAAATGGTTTAAGGTATTGACAACAGACTGCATAATTAGCTAAATGAGTCCAGGCAACTGAGAACTTTGTTCAGCCAATGGGCTTTAGTGTTTTAGCAATTGAGAAAAACTGTAAGACATGGGTACATGCATGCCTTTCCATGCTGAATTATAATTGACACCTGGCTGTTCAGCTCCCAACTGTACTATCAGATTGTCAGTTCATTGAGTCCTATTCATAGAAATAAACACTCTTAGAAAAAATAGTTCTTCAGCTGTCCCCATAGGAGAACCATTTTTGGTTCCATGAAAGAACCCTCTGTGGAACCAAAATGGTTCTACCTGGAATCAAAAACGGTTCTTCAAAGGGTTCTCCTATGGGGAGAGTAATTTAGGCATTCTATTTCTCGAGTTGTACTGAGGATTAGGTACTGCTGCAATCTTCTTTAGGATCAAATCACTTCAATACCAGATGTAGTTTTCCTTTGAGGCCGTGTGTCCTATATGTCTTTATAGCCTAAAGTATATTCAACAGTCTGTAAAATGAAGGAGAGGCTATGGAGAGAAAGAGAGGGAAAGAGAGAGAGAGACAGGAAGAAAGAGAGAGACAGGAAGAGAGAGAAAGAGAGAGAGAGAAGCTGTCAGCAGGTCTCATCTTCAACCCAGGCTCTGATCATAACTCATGCAGACAGGGAGTGGGAGGGAAGATGTACACACTCACTTTATCACCCTCACATACAGTACTGTATAGGGAATGGAAAACTGCCATTATTCTTTCTATAATTCCTTTGCTTATTTAGGTGTTATATAAATTATATGCTTAGGAAACTAAAGAGTTGAAAGTTCTCTGATGATGGTGGATTAAATTGCAAGCCCACTTGATGCATTTGCTAGGGTCCATTATTATGTTATTTATTATTAATTAACTGCATCCAATTTCATACATGTATGTACTTTTCCCCCAGAGACCAAAAATGATTTATTACTTGCTGATCTTTTCATGAATTAAATAACACTCACTTCATCAGACTAGTTTATTGGTACGTACAACAGCTTACTGGTACATACAGTGCCTTCAGAAAGTATTCAGACCCCTTGACTTTTTCCACATTTTGTTACGTTACAGCCTTATTCTAAAAAGGATTAAAGAAAACGTTTTCCTCAGCAATCTACACACAATACCTCATAATGACTGTCACGCCCTGGTCAAAGTATTTTGTGTTTATCTTCATTTATTTGGTCAGGCCAGGGTGTGGCATGGTTTTTTTTATGTGGGGTGTTTTGTCTTGGGATTTTCGTACGTATTGGGATTGTGGCTTAGTGGGGTTTTCTAGGTAAGTCTATGGCTGTCTGAATTGGTTCTCAATCAGAGGCAGGTGTTTATCGTTGTCTCTGATTGGGAACCATATTTAGGCAGCCATATTCTTTGAGTGTTTCGTGGGTGATTGTTCCTGTCTCTGTGTTTGTTGTTACCAGATAGGCTGTATAGGTTTTCACGTTACGGTTGTTGTTTTTGTATTGTTCGTGTTTATTCTTCATTAAACATGTATCAAAAATACCACGCTGCATTTTGGTCCAACTCTCCTTCACCCGAAGAAAGCCGTAACAATGACGAAGCAAAAACTTGTTTTTAGACATTTTTGCTAATAAATAAAAAACAGAAAAACAGCCTCTAAAAAGGGAAATGGCGACAGTCACTTGTTTTGTTCTTGATTATGATTGATTTGTTTGATTGATTAATTGATAAATAAAAAACAGAAATACCTTAAGCCTCTGAAAATGGAAATGGCGACAGTGACTTGTTTATTCTTGATTATGATTTATAACTATTCAGACCATTTGCTATGAGACTCGAAATTGAACTCAGGTGCATCCTGTTCCCATTGATCATCCTTGAGATGTTTCGAAAACTTGATTAGAGTCCACCTGTGGTAAATTCAATTGATTGGAAATTATTTGGAAAGGCACACACCTGTCTGTATAAGGTCCCACAGTTGACAGTGCATATCAGAGCAAAAACCAAGCCATGAGTTCAAAGGAATTGTCCATAGAGCTTTGAGACAGGATTGTGTTGAGGCACAGATCTTGGGAAGTATACCAAAACATTTCTGCAGCATTGAAGGTCCCTAAGAACACAGTGGCCTCCATCATTCTTAAATGGAAGAAGTTTGGAACCACCTGGACTCTTCCTAGAGCTGGCTACCCAGCCTAACTGAACAATCGGGGGAGAAGGGCCTTAGTCAGGGAGGTGACCAAGAACCCGATAGTCACTCTGAGAGAGCGCTAGAGTTCTTCTGTGGAGATGGGAGAAACTTCCAGAAGGACAACCATATCTGCAGCTCTCCACCAATCAGACCTTTATGGTAGAGTGGCCAGACGGAAGCCACTCCTCAGTAAACGCACGACAGCCCACTTGGAGTTTGCCAAAGGTACCTAAAGACTCTCAGACCATAAGAAAGAAGATTCTCTGGTCTGATGAAACCAAGATTGAACTATTTGGCCTGAATGCCAAGTGTCATGTCTGGAGGAATCCTGGCACCATCCCTGCGGTGAAGCATGGTGGAGGCAGCATCATGCTGTGGGGATGTTTTCAGCGGCAGGGACTGGGAGACTAGTCAGGATCGAGGGAAAGATGAACGGATTAAAGTACAGAGAGATCCTTGATGAAAACCTGCTCCAGAGCGCTCAGGACATCAGACTGGGGCGAATCGGACTTGAACCCGATTGAACATCTCTGAAGAGAATTTAAAAAAATAGCTGTGCAGCAACACTCCCCATCCAACGTGACAGAGCTTGAGAGGATCTGCAGAGAAGAATTGGAGAAACTCCTCAAATACAGGTGTGCCAAGCTTGTAGCGTCATACCCAAGAAGACTTGAGGCTATAATTGCTGACAAAGGGGCTTCAACAAAGTCCTATCTGAATACTTATGTAAATGTGATATTTCAATTTTTGCTTTGTCATTATGGGGTATTGTGTGTAGATTGATGAGGGGGAAAAAACTATTGAATCAAATTTAAAATAAGGATGTAACGTAATAGCATTTGGAAAAAGTCAACGAGTCTGAATACTTTCCGAATGCTCTGTACAATTGAAGGCAATAGACAACTTCTCTGATAGGAAACGGCCCATGTTGCATCGATATTAGTCAAAATTGACTACAAAGTGTAAATAGGATGATTTTGGTCATAAATTCAGTCTCATCCAAAACAGAGATTTGTTAGTGAGTTTATCATGATTTACTTTTGAGGGTTGGGTTTTGATTTTGACAATGCTCACTTGTCCACTTAGGGATGCAAAGCTGCATTGATTGTGCTTTTTCCATTCCTACTGCAGAACACAGACAGTGAGATAGACCTGGCCATCAGAGCAGAGGATCTGACTTTCTTTACATACGACATTATGTTGAATATGTTTTAACTTATAAATACTGCACCAAACTTGAGGAAGTAGTACTGGCTTTGTTCCTATGGTGTCTCATGGGAGACAAACATCAGTAACTGCCACATCGAACCACATCCCCCAAGACTGAATTGAAATTAGCCTTTTCTTTTTTTGTCCATCACCCGTCATGGTTCCATCTATATCTCTGTTCCCATATGGCAGTGGGGGTTTCCCTTTCCTTTCCTCCATTCCACCAATATGTAAGACACACCACAGCCAGGCCAGGGATCACTATGATTTGTTGATTTGTTTTGTTCTAGAAAGCCAGCTACCTTCACTCTTAAGAGTGGAGGTGTTTTCAGCTGCTGCTCTCCGAACGAGATTAAAGGGTCCCACTGTTCAGCAAGAATAGGAGCAAGACAAGACAGCCTGATGGCTGATGGGACATTGGCTGATTGGGACATAGGACAGATGCAGGCCCAATTCATGGCCGGACAGTAGGCCAGAGACTTTTAATATGTGGAAATGTAAATGTGCAACGTGTGCTAACTTTACGGTTTTCTGTACTGCATGTAATATATTGTGTGTTTGTGTATTTGTATGCTGACGTCACAAAATAAATGTCCATGTAAATGGACAATAAAATATACATCATATCATACTATATCTAAGAAGAGCAGAGGCATTTGGAAGGAGAGCGAGAGAGAGAGAGCTAGAGAGAGATGGTGGAAGTTCTATCTCAAACCTATGCCGATTCTGTTCACTTTAAACTCATTTAGTGAAATGTCAGATCGCCAGTAGGGATTCATCTAATGGCTTCAAAGGTCACAGTACATACACACACTGTCCTTCCCGCATCAGTGTCTTATTGAGTTTTTTTTTTTTTTCACACTAAACATTGCTTCGTTGGGTACCCAAATTCATTGGGTACTACATTCATGTAGTGCAAGAAGAATGGTGTTTTTGACTTAAACCAGAACTCCGGTTACCGGGTTTGGTTAAACAGTGCCCCAGATGCCTGGAGACAATAATGTCAGATTATAGTTTGCTGTTTGTGA
Source organism: Oncorhynchus mykiss (assembly GCF_013265735.2). Classification (NCBI taxonomy): domain Eukaryota; kingdom Metazoa; phylum Chordata; class Actinopteri; order Salmoniformes; family Salmonidae; genus Oncorhynchus; species Oncorhynchus mykiss. Next base: position 67,868,616 of record NC_048571.1, on the reverse strand, counting down.
ATTACAAGATGATGATTGTTGTGGATGAATGCCTGCCAAAATATAGCAGTTTATCGAAAACAGATTGTTATTGCTCCTTCAAGATTGGAAGTTTGAATGAACATCAAAATTGACAATCAAGCAATTACTATTGAAATGAACTACGGTGCAAAGATTGCACTGTAACAATTTGCAGTCAAGGCAACAAGTATATATTTCGACAAGGAGAAATATTTGTACTTTCTATACTGTAGTTACCATATTGTGTTTTGCATTGGTAAAAGCTGTGATAGACTTATCGTATCTACAATGCATATTGAAAGTTGTCGGCAGTTGAAAATTTACTTCAATGTCTCTTTCCTTCTCTCTCTCTATCCTAGATGTGGCGTTTATCATTGCCATGTTACTGGCCAGCCTGAACAGCTGCTGTAACCCGTGGATCTATATGTTCTTCGCTGGCCACCTGTTTCACGACCTGATGAGGTGCTTTGTCTGCTGCTCCTCACAGTACCTGAAGGCCTCACGGTGCGGAGGATTTGACCACCAGCAGAGCCGCAGGAGCATTTCCACCTACGTCGTCAAGGACCATAGCAGTCAGAGGAGCGTCACTCACACCTCCAGCACATGAGGAGTGAGGACCATGGAGGAGATGAGTTGGGGTGGGACAGGTTCTCCCTACCCCCGAAAGCCATTCTTTATACCAGTCAGAGGAGCATCACACAGCCCTTCAGTTCATAAGGACCATGGGAACACCAGAAGAGGCCTGGTGTGAGGTACTCTCTAACCTTCAATGACCTTCTCCATCACACAGACTCTAGAGGAGTACCATGAGAGGAGAGGGGGGTGGTCGGGGACCCTCTACCCCCTAATGGACTTAAGCCCTATTCGCACTGGACTAGTATTACTATAGAACGTCAGTTATGTAATTATTACCCTAGAATGTCTGTTTTTCCAGTGGACGATTCAGACAGGATTAGTTTTACCATCTGCCCCCTGTATTTTTTTTCTCATTCATATGATGGAAGCCTGGAGGCTGTTCTAGGCATGAAGATATTTAATCTCGTCTAGGGATAGGTCTCTTCAGGATATCTGGCCACCCTCAGTTCGAAAGTCAAAATAATATCAATAAGAACCATGAACTGTGTACAGATATCTAATTAACTAACATATTTGACAATTTATTATTGAATGGGCACAATATCATCTGGGCATAGGGGAAGTTGATATATGACAAAACAGGTCATTCATTTGTAGGCTACGTGTATAGCACTTTGTTTAAAGCATCAATTTGTTCCCATGTTCTTCCCAAACTGCGTGCAGCACCTATTAAACTCTGTAATATCCCTCAAAACACAGGGATGTCGATTCACACGGGATAAGTAGATTTTTGGGGTTGGAATAATAACCTCCCCACCAAGTAAAAATGACTGGCATGGCAGATTCGGATGGGACTAAATTTATGTTGTTTTGTACTCGTGCATTTAATTACATTACCCTATCTACCCCAGTGAAACGAATCCTGTCTGAATAGGGATTTAGACCTTCACCACACAGACCTTCACCACACATACCTTCACCATCATCCAGGGAAGTAGAGTTTGTCTGGGCCAGGTACCAGCCAGAGGAGCATCACACAGACCTCCAGCACATGATGACCATGGAGAGAGGTTGAGTTGGGTATTCTCTAAACCTAATAGACCTTCTTCATGTAAGGTTGGAGGGGGGCCAGGTACTCTCTAATCAAGACATTCATCCAAGGCCGCAGAGTTGGGTTGGACAGGTACCCTGTAAGCCAAAAAGAGACCTTCTGCGTGCAAAGATCTGCAGTGGGGTTGGCCAGGTACTCTCTACTCCTGACACAAACCTTCATCGTGTAAAGAACAGGAGTGGGTGGGCAGATACCCTGTAAGAAACCTTGAAAGATACCCTCAACATTTGAGAGACAGGACTGGGGTGGCCAGATACCCTGAAAGACACCTTAAGAGAGACCCTCAACATTTAAGGGACAGGACTAGGGTGGCCAGATACCCTGAAATAAACATAAAAAAAGACTCTAAACATTTAAGGGACAGGACATGGAGTGGCCAGATATCTTAAGAGACTTACATCATGCAAAGCCCCACAGAAGGTTGTCCAGGATGTACCCTCTACCCCTCACATAGGTCACCATGTAACACCCAAAGGAGGAATCCATTACGTAACTCTCCACTCCACACAGAATACTCAAGCACTGGAAGTGGGTTATCTTAACATGGTCATTTTGGGGGTGAACTTGTGTCTCTATCTCCATGGCACACCCTTTCACGACCATCCACTAGTGATTTCACTATATCCATCGTGTCCCTCTAGAATAGATTATCACCCCCCACACACACACAGTTAATTAAGCTCCTACTGTAGTTACACTCTCCTGCACTTTAACCAAAATCCCTCTAAAATGTAAATTGTATGTGGAATATATTTATTTTGCCCTTAGGTTCTGTCAAGTTATGATATACCTTTGTAGCACAGATATACATTTCTGGTTTTATTTCAGTTCTACAGAGTATACAGCTGTGGATCAGGTTGTCAGTCAGTGTGTTACCATAACTCAAATGATTTATTCTTTACCTGTATGTCCTTTTTTCAGGAAAAGACATACAGGCAGGCGCAACCTTTTCCCCTCCTTCCTCTTCCCCAGCAAAAAGGTTGTATTGGATTCTTATTATGTTTTCTAACACCTGATATACAATTTGTTTCTACACACAGCTCTGTGACTCTAAATATTTCTCAGGTCTAGGTAGAGAGCAGAGCTTTTTAGCAGAGCTTGTTCACAACAAGCTGACCTTTCAGTCACCACAATAACAAAATGGGAAATAGAAATAGAATGAAGTTTCACAAACCTATTGTCTTGGTGACCTTACTGCTCAGTCAAGGATATTGCATTGTTATTGATCTCTACACAGAGAGATGTTAGATTATATTGCCTATATCTTCAGACCATGGAGGGGATATTAAAGACTTTATTGTTTATTGACTTTATTGTTATTTTTCTAAGGCCGTGTGTCCCAAATGGCACCCTATTCCCTACAGTGCACTACATTTGACCAGGGCCTATAGGGTTCCGGTCAAAAGTAGTGCACTATATAAGGAATAAGGTGCCATAAAATGTATTCGATAGACAAATAACAATGAAGTATCTTTGATATCCCCAAAGCTACAGGCATACTGTAGCTTTGTAAAATTAGAAAATGTGGACTAAATTTTAAATGTGCTCCAACACTATTGGCTGTGTCTTTCTTCTTTGTCATTGTGTGAGTGATTAGATAAACGCAGATGTTAATTTGTGTATATATGTATCCTCTCATTCACATTCACCTTTCCGATTTATACCTAACTGTGGTCACAATATATTCAGAAAGTAAAGATTCTCCCTTTGTATCAACAATTTATTTGAATGTAAGTATATTAAATGTATCACTAATGTATGATAAAAAAATAAAAAAAACATTTGTGTCCAAAATGTTCAGTTATGCATAGATAGAGGAGCTTGGTCCATCCATACTAAATCATTTAAGCAGTCAGATTGATGTCAGTATAATTATCAAAGGTGTCACATTTGTGAAGGTCTTGGATTACTCAAGTCCTGTCAATGTCTATGATTCAGATCAAGTCACTCCCTGTGAGGGAGCTGAGAACAGCAAGCAGAGGATGGACAACTTGCCCTGTAGTTCCTCCTAGTGGCCAGAAAGGTTTGTAGGTCTTTCAGAAAAGTGTGGTTACAGTCAGAAGGTATAACCCAGACACGTCACAAAGGCTATAAGCATCCATTGAAGCGTCAGTTTAGAATGTTTTCTCACCATATGGAACTAGGTGAAACGTTTTATGTTCCCAAACCTAGAATCTGTTACGGACAGATTGTTTAGGAGTGCAAGGTCGAATTGAGTTTGTGCACACACGCACTTCACAGACGAGGGGTTCCCTAACGGAAATATGCAAATATATGCTACAACACAGAAATAGGATCTCTCTAGCTCATGCTTGGCTTTGCCCACCTCCTTGCTTGTTCTGCCCACTATGCATTATCATCATCATTATTATAATTTATCCTACTGCAAACGACACAGACAAACTATCTCGGGTTAATTATACATATCTTTCAGTGGGCTTTCTCTGTAGCTGGGACGTGTTCACCAGGGCACATAACGGAACATGCTTTAAAGCATTTTGAAATGTAAATCTAAAATTAATGTTTCCTACTGGACAAGGTTAGGTAGTCACTCCCTGTTTCAATCCATTTTCTTCCATTTGATGCCTAATGAACACGACCCTGGTGTCGGTTATAACCTTTGTGTTTACAGATCCATGTCTGGAGTGTACCTTGGAGTGATGACGCTTTTTTAAATGTTTAACGTAGAGGATTTAATGGTGTATCTTTACATCAGAAAACAGAATATTCCTCCTCATTTGTTGATACGTTAGATGGGATGTATAAAACCAAACTGGGCAACTTTTTACAGGTAATCTCTCGATCATCAGATTCTTCTTTGACTTGGATAAACATGCTGTGAATTCCTATATATTGCAATTCCATATCACACACACATGCAGTGGAAGTCGGAGGTTTACATACACTTTAGCCAAATACATTTAAACTCAGTTGTTCACAATTCCTGACATTTAATCCCAGTAAACATTATCTGTCTTTGGTCAGTCAGGATCACCACTTTATTTTAAGAATGTGAAATGTCAGGATAATAGTAGAGAGAATGATTTATTTCAGCTTTTATTTCTTTCATCACATTCCCAGTTGGTCAGAAGTTTCCATACACTCAATTAGTATTTGGTAGCATTGCCATTAAATTGTTTAACTTGGGTCAAACGTTTCGGGTAGGTTTCCACACACTTCCCACAATAAGTTGGGTGAAATTTGGCCCATTCCTCCTGACAGAGCTGTTGTAACTGAGTCAGGTTTGTAGGTCTTCTTGTTCGCACACACTTTTTCAGTTCTGCCCACAAATGTTCTATAGGATTGAGGTCAGGGCTTTGTGATGGCCATACCTTGACTTTGTTGTACTTAAGCCATTTTTCCACAACTTTGGAAATATGTTTGAGGTCATTGTCCATTTGGATGAACCATTTGCGACCATGATTTAACTTCCTGATTGATGTCTTGAGATGTTGCTTCAACATATCCATATAATTTTCATCCTTCATGATGCCATCTATTTTGTGAAGTGCACCAGTCCCTCCTGCAGCAAATCACCTCCACAACATGATGCTGCCACCCCCGTGCTTCATGGTTGGGATGGTGTTCTTCGGCTTGCAAGCTTCCCCCTTTTTCCTCCAAACATAACGCTGGTCATTATGGCCAAACAGTTCTATTTTTGTTTAATCAGATCAGAGGACATTTCTCCAAAAAGTATGATCTTTGTCCCCATGTGCAGTTGCAAACCGTAGTCTGGCTCTTTTCTGTTGGTTTTGGAGCAGGGGCTTCTTCCTTGTTGAGCAGCCTTTCAGGTTATGTCGTTATAGGACTCGTTTTACTGTGGTTTATATCGTTTTGTACCTGATTCCTACAGTATCTTCACAAGGTCCTTTGCTGTTGTTCTGGGATTGATTTGCACTTTTCGCACCAAAGTACGTTTATCTCTATGAGACAGAACGCATCTCCTTCCTGAGCGGTATGACAGCTGCGTGGTCCCATGGTGTTTATACTTGCATACTGTTGTTTGTACAGATGAACGTGGTACCTTCAGGCATTTGGAAATTGCCCCCAAGGATAAACCAGACTTGTGGAGGGTCTACAATGTATTTTCTGAGGTCTTGGCTGATTTCTTTTGATTTTCCCATGATGTCAAGCAAAGAGACACTGTGTTTGAAGGTAGGCCTTGAAATACATCCACAGGTACACCTCCAATTGACTCAAATTATGTCAAATGGCCTCTTAGAAGCTTCTAAAGCCATTACATCATATTCTGGAATTTTCCAATCTGTTTAAAGGCACAGTCAACTTAGTGTATGTAAACTTCTGACCCACTGGAATTGTGATACAGTGAATTATAAGTGAAATAATCTGTCTGTAAACAATTTTTGGTAAAATGAGTGTGTCATTAACAAAGTGGATGTCCTAACCGACTTGCCAAAACTATAGTTTGTTAACAAGAAATTTGTGGAGTGGTTGAAAAACGAGTTTTAATGACTCCAACCTAAGGGTATGTAAACTTCCGACTTCAACTATAGATACTGTACGTTACATATAACCTTCACCACTGGCACTGAGGCATGTTTGTGTAGATCTATCTGGCCTCACCCTTGCCTGAGCATACCGGGAATTCTTTCACTGAATTTTTTCCAAATCAGTTACATACAGTACTGTAGGAAGATTCTATGTCACAACGAGCGCTAAAGACAGACATCACATATACCTGGAACATTAAACAAGTAATTTATTGTAGCATCAACATGTGAATAGAGCATGGAATATACTTAAGTTTCAAATCATTCAAGCATGGATGAGTGTTGTTTGTAGTGTACCATGTATTATAGACCATGGATTATCCCCCATCTATGGCACCCAGATGCGAGCACTCTTCTTCTTGTCTTCTGATTGAACACAATAATCTCTATGTATCACAAACTCTGTTTGAAAGATGGGTCAGACCCAGACCCAAGCATCAGCAGTCAGACAGGAGGCCAGGGAAGTAGCCTACATGGCATACTGCAGAGCACTCCATTCTGGCACCTCTGGTCTCCTGTTTGTCTCACCCCTACAGGAGGTCCGCTCCCGCTCAGCCCAGTCAAAGTCTTCTCTGTCCTGGCACCCCAATGGTGGAACCAGCTTCCCCCTGATGTTAGGACAGCAGAGTCCCTGCCCATCTTCCGAAAAAATAACTTATTTATTGAGGAAAAATGTACTACAACTGTGATATGTGGTTGTTTCAGCTAGCTATCTTAAGATGAATTCACTAACTGTAAGTTAATGTAGCTGAGAGCATCTGCTAAAAAAATGGGTGGAGAGCAGCCTAACCACTTCCTCCCTGTCCCATTCCCATGCTTCTGAACCCTACACCTCCTTCCGTAGCACCACCCGAACACTTGAGAATATTTTTGCCAGGGCTTCGAACAGGGGGTCACAGAAGGTGTGGATGGCCAGGGAGTAGATACGGCTCAGACACTGGGACTCGATCAGACAACTTTTAATGCATGGCACAACGGCCCAGATGTGGCAGAAGGAGAGGCAAGCGAATAGGAAGCCCCACAGCAGAGCCACTGGGATCCCCAAAATGGCTGATAGGATGCGGTAGCACCAGTATTTGGACACAGTGAAGGTGGTGTAACTGGCTTTCCACACCCCATCCAGACTGTGAGTCCCATCAGGCTCAGCGATCACATCCTCAAAGTCCACCTGCAGGGGGAGACAGAGAGGCCATTGTACTGTAATTGATAAAAGGGTCCAGCTTCTGACACCAACGGCAATGAGACAGGACACCATTATGTTAGCTTCAGGAATATCTTTACTAAGTTAAAACCTAATATCTTACGCAACGCATTATGGGTATTGTAGTACATTATGCTACAGCCATCAGCAGCTGGACCTTCTTTTAGCTCAGTTAAAAACTGCTATATTATATTGCCTGAAACCTTTCACTGTCCCAAGCAAATTCATCTATCATGAGTAAATACTGTATAAGACAAATGGATACATTCCTACAACATGAACAGTTCTCTTTCTAACAATCCGCCTGTTTTAAAGTCACAGATCTAATTAAAGGAAGGAATTTGTGCGCTGCAGTCCATCTGACACCACTACCCGTAACTATAAATACACTTACTGAATATATACAGAGGGCCATAAAAATCCATGAAAAACCTAAAAGCCATAAAAACCATTAAAACCATAAAAGCCTAATGATTCATTAGCAAATCAAAGAATACCAGAGAAAACCATCAAAGACATTATGTAAAAACATGTATTAGAACAAATTCCATGATGGCAGTTTTGGCAGATAAACATTGCGTTCCACTGCCATTCATACCCTTGTGTTTGCCTTCCCAGAAATAGAGCCACTATCTGTAGCTGGGTTGGTAAGAGCTACAGGGACACAGGCTGTTTCAGGGAACATTTGATGGTCACAATAATAACCCAAAGGATAGCACCTCTGGTGCACTTGTGAGCACGCACGCACACACACACACACACACACACACACACACACACACACACACACTTAAATGTAATATAGCCCACCTTCACTACATCCTCGTTGACTTGCTTGGGGTCTCTGTTGATCAGGTCAATCTCTTTATGATGTCCGTTTGCCTGAAACCTTTGTTCATAACCATTGTTGATGTCAGCCATGGTTGCGGTCATATGCTAATCAAAGGAGAGGGAGAGAGGTACGAGGCAGAGTAGAGGGGTCTGAGAAGAGCGGTCTCAGTAAGGCTGGTAGTTATCCTGGAGCTGGGCAGTGGTAGCTGTAGTGGTCAAAGAAGCAGTGTGGGGAGTGGGACAGGGAGTGGCTGTACCCAGGCTTCTGGATTTCCCTTCACTGTGATGTCACTCCTGGAATGCCAGCAGCACCCAGCAGGCAGCTGCCCCTAGTTGTCCTGTCAAACTGTAACCACTGTAGCCATAGCATAGCACAAACACACAAACACACAACACATAGCCTACAGTTACACACATACTTTGTTGACTACAACAAATTCTTGTTAATAATCGCTTATAAACATCTTGTAAACACACCAAAGAATGAACACACACACACACACACACAAACACACAGACATACACACATTATTTTACTATCCTTGTGGGGCCCATTCAAAATCCTATTTTCCCTAACCTCAAACCCTATACCTCAACCCCTAACCTAACACTAATTGTAACCTTAACTCTCAACCTATCCCCTAAGCCTTAAAGATATTTTTTCCTTGTGGGGACTGGCAAAATGTTTCCACTTGTCCTAATTTTCCTTATTTTACTATTCTTGTGAGGACTTCTGGTCCCCACAATGATAGTAAAACCAAACCACCCACACACACAAGTAAGGCCCATTCTCTATCAACACTCATGCCATACCTCACACTGGGACCCTAAGCATTTCTTAAAGGAAAAAGCAGACCTATGTTGCATTACACACATCCCTGATGGTTCACCATAGTAATTACTGTAGCCCAATATAGTGTGAAGATCACAGGAGTCTGCTAAGGGTATAATAATAGCCAGATTCATAGCAAATGGAATGGCATCAAACATATTTGAAGAATTTGATTCCATTCCACTTGATCTGGTCCAGCCATTACCACTAGCCTGTTCTCCCCAATTAAGGTGCCACCAACCATATAGCAATGCTCAGATATAGACAAGTGAGTCCGTACAGAGAATTGGATGACACTTTCCATGATGCAGCTATATATAATGCCTTATGATACACTACCAATATATGTTCTGGTTAGTCCCTCCATGGAGAGACTTGTCATATATGATTGAGCAGGTGGATCTGCTGATAAGACAGAGAACTGTGCAAAGATCTGAGACTGACATGTAGACCTAAGCATTTTGAGTTTGTGATACATTTACTACCACACGTTAAGTTGAGAGTGGACGGTGGGGATAAACAGCATCAAAATGCTTTCTAGCATTAACCCCATAAAACCTGAGACTCACCTAAAATAAAGCAACTTGGCAGGAGATGTAGCATGCTGATGATGTTGGAATATATCATGCATGGCTCACTTTTTTTCCCTGTCACAAACCTGTATTTCCATAGCAACCACAAATGGAATGTACCATGAAGGTCTGCCTGTTTTTTCTTGTCACTCAAACCTGTGTTTCCATAGCAACCACACATGGAAAGTACAATGGAAACCTGTGTGTCCATAGCAACCACAAAATACTGCCACGCATACACGGTATATAGTAAGTAATCATCATGATATTAAATTCCTCACCTCCCAACTATTGGCTTAAAAACCTCTTAATGATCCGGGCCTTTTTTTCAATTTTCGCCTAAAATGACATATCTAAATCTAACTGCCTGTAGCTCAGGACCTGAAGCAATGATATGCATATTCTTGATACCATTTGACAGGAAACACTTTGAAGTTTGTGTAAATGTGAAATTAATTTAGGAGAATATAACCAATTCGATCTGGTAAAAGATAATACAAAGAAAAAAACATGCATTTATAAAAAATAATTGTACCATCATCTTTGAAATGGAAGAGAAATGCCATAATGTATTATTCCAGCCCAGGCACAATTTACATTTTGGCCACCTGGATTTAGGAAAAAAAATCGAATTCAGGCATTTTAGGCCAATATTAGTTCTTTAAATTAACACTTTTTATCTCCAAATTCATTGTAAGTATTGTGCAATATACAGTTATCAAATGGTAGAATGACTTTATTATGAAATGGTTTAAAACAAAACAAAATGTCAACCATAGTTTCCTCTGGTTGTTTGTCATGTCCATGGGGAGGATATTTAGTTTTTTACAAGTGGTACAGTAAAATCCTAACGTTTGATATATTCCTTCTCACCCATGGTGACCTGATTATGTAAAATCTGCTTTTCTCATGATAAAATTCACTACAGGACAAACTCCTCACCTCATAGAGGAGGTCTTGAGTGGTACCACTGAGTACTGTCAAGCAATAAACATTCAGGCCAGTTGTGTGTGTGAAACACGATTCACTTCAAATACAGGGAGTTTGCCTGTGCGTGTTTAATTAATTGAAGTGCCCCATTTCCTATTCTGGGAAGGCAGGGGCCTTTCCAGGGAGGAAGAGAGCAGCATCCAGACCCTGAGCTGTGAAGTGAAGATGTAATGAGGTACTAGATGTTAGCATAAGAACGGCTGATGACATAATCAGGTCATAATGCAATAACAAGAACCCAGCTACTTGAATCGTATTTCTGTACTGAGTACAACATTGATATTGAGAAAGGTTGTGTCTCTTAGAAGAATAGGGGATATTTCAATTGAATGGTTTTGTATGTGAAAACAAATCTGATATTGCTGCATATTGATCAAAATCTTTAACACTCTATTTTAGATATCCTGCAATCCAATTCTCATCAGAATATATATAAATAAAAGTAAAGCTATAGTAAACGTTAATGTTCTACTCTACCACAAAAAATTGTGGAGTCACATTTTGAACTGTGTGGTCAGGTTTTATTGAAATAACACTATACACCAGTGCTGTCTGAATAATACTGAATGTGCTCATCAAACATGGGAATCACCTGACACTATCACATGAGAAAAGGACAACTCAAAGCACAGTTCAAGTGCATACCAGATACAACAGTATCCTAAATGAGTGTGAATCTTTTACACATTCCCTTTTCACCTTAACTTCTGACAATATCTTAGATAAGTAACCAATCACCTTGTTGGAAATTGTTTTAAAAAATGTACCAGTTTTGATCAATCACACTGATCTCAGTTCAGTTGTAAGATCCCATGATCCACCAAAAAGCCTGTAGTTGTGCCCCTGGTCTGATCCTAGAGCATCCTACAAATACTTTGCCCAGGCCTGATAGTCTCCCAAGAGGACATTCCATAGTAGGGTAACATTGGGAACAAGCCCATATTCCAAATCCTGATTTTGTGTGAAGGTCCAATATTCTGTCATTCCAGAGTCAGGCGAAGTCTGATTCCATCGTAGCACTTTGCTGCACTAGTGAGGAATGGGCGGACACCAATGTCCAGTACGATGCTCCATAGGCTCTGCAGCCAGTATGTGATTATAAGGATATGATGCACGAATGGGCTAAAGAACCTTTCAGGATTAGATAGAGAGTACAGGGAGTAAGAGAAGAGAAGAGTTTCAAGATGGTAACTTATGGTTCACCCATTGGTTACAGATGTAATTTCAACGTCTATTTCATGTTGGTTCAACGTCATTTCATTGAAATGACGTGTATGCCCAGTTGGCATGTATTGTATTCAGTGAATAGTGAACTGATATTATAGACGTACCATATGTGTAGGAAGCTGAGGATGGCGAAGATCAGTCCGGTGATGATGGACACAGGGACGGCCAGCAGGACGGTCACTATGCGGTAGATCCAGACCCTGGTGACCTCGAACAGGGCGTTGCTCCAGATCCACACTCTGTCTCCGCTACGTACTGATGCCGGCTCTGCTATCACATCCTCAAAGCTCACCTACAGGCAGAATCATAATCTTGGGGGGATTGTTTATAGACAGACAGTTTGTTTTTGACACTCAAAGGAAAATATAGATAAACTGCAGTCAATGACATGACCAGCAGAGGGCAGTGCAAGTATACAAAAAACAACTGGGACATGCCACATGTCTATAGAAATATAATACTCTTCAGATTTGTTTGATCGTTTAAGTAATTATGTTTGACTAATTGGGTTAAGACAGATAATCTGATTGAAAAAACAGCACCTTATATCAAGCTTGTGACAGTGTTACCCGTTTCAGTGTACAATCCTGAAAGCACAAAGAACTAATTCATGAAGTCATTCAAATTGACAAACATGTATCAACACAAAACAAATGTTTTCTGGTTAGCAGTTAGCTCCTGTTTTTATGGGTTGATGCATTGATGTGAGGTTGTGTGAAATACCTTCAAACACTCGTTGACTCCTCGAGGGTCTCTCTCATTCAGGAGGGGCTTGGTGTCACTAAGATCCACTAACGGGGACACAGCTTCCACCTCATCCATCCTGTCCCCCAGTTCAGCCTTCCATAGCAGCTGAGGCTCCTCATGTTCCTCATACAGGTCTGCATCAAGGTCTTCATCATCAGTGTCTCCCAGGTCAATATTTGTCTCCACTGGATCTGTCTTTCTCATCATGGTGCCTTTTCAAGGAAACAACTACTGTTTTTAGAATGAATTTCAATTAAATACAAAAAATATTCAAATATGGGAGTGTAGAGAGTAACAGGACCAGAAAGACTCACTCTGCCTACACACATACCTACACACTCACACCACACTGTCAAACTGTGACACTTTCAGACAGAGGATGGCCACTAGGCTGTTCACATGGGTGTGGCTAGCAGCAATGGGTTATATTGGGAAAGTGAGACTGGCCTGGTTGGAATTTTCAAAGGGGCTTTGGTTTGTGGATCCCCATACCCAGGGAGAGAGGAGAGGGGAGAGGGAGAAGGTAAGGGGAGAGGGGAGAGGGGAGAGACACTCCCTGCTGCAGGATATAAATACCTAGAGAGAGGACTATATTCAGACAGCTCCTATGATCATACAGTGATCTACCTTGCCCATCTGATCCAATAGAGACAACTCAGATTGGGAACTCTGCAGGATACTTTTTTAAACTCTCCACTTGATATGAAAAGGAGAACGTGGAACGTTTCCTACAGTAGGACTAAACTGTGATATGAATGTCATAGTGATATGGCAACATGATCTCACAAACACATTTCAATACGGACACCTAAAATAGATAGGTTACTCATTGTTGTGATATCATTGACTTGGTGATGATTAGCCTGCCATGCACTCTGTGGCTTATTAGAAGTAGTAACTTTACCTGGCCCATGTCCCACGGGAACGTAATGCAAACCAGTCCAGGGTCGTATTCATTAGTGCACACTGTAGAAAAATGCTTTGCAACGGAAAATGAAAACAATTATTCTTAATTGACAAGTTCAGTTATTTCCTCCCTATTTTAGCTCGTTTGCTCCCATTTTGTTCCCAATGAACAGCCACAAAACCAACATGTGCGCAACTATGGGGCAAAACTTAGATTGTTGACAAAATGTAAACTATATTTAGACTCCAATGTTTATTGAAAACAGAAATGCATTTGCACAATGAGCACTTGTTGTCTCTCAAATAAATCATTTTATTTGATGTTTAGCAAGCTTAGGAATTTTTTCCATATTAGCATTGACATGAAATCAGTCAAAACACCTCAAAACAAAAACAAGATAAAACTGGCTGAAAAGAGCCATTACGATTCCCCACATGGCAGTTTCTTGTCATTGTTGCTAGCTATCTGGCCATTCAGAATCAAATCAAATTGTATTGGTCACATACATATTTAGCAGATGTTATTGCAGATGTAGTGAAATGCTTGAGTCACACCAACACATGGACTTCTGCCCCATTGAAGCATGCGCATCAATTTTGGAGATGTCAGTTAATCTATCTATAATACTCATCAAAGGACATTGGTGGCACCTTTATTGTGGAGGACGGGCTTGTGGGAATGGCTGGAATGGAATGAGAGGAATGGTATCAAATGCTGTACTTCAAACACATGGTTCCAAAAAAATGGAGGCAAGTGGAAAGGGGAGGGGAGTGGAAAGGGGAGGGGGTAAGGAACTTGTCTGTCTGCCCTGCATTTTAAAGACCAAAATTGGCTAAAGAAAATTGTGATAAATAAAAAGTATACCAGGACCAAGAAATGGACAGCTGCACCATACAGGTTACAAAATAATTGAGGAGATTTCAATGTACTTATTCCATGGCACATGATTTATGAACTGGTACACAAAATGTAGCCGGATTCAAAATGTAGAGTTTTTCAATATGAATTATAATATCAAATTCTTGCAACCAATAAAATGTTATATATATTGGAGATACAACCATCTCAGCTCTGCAGATTTTTCTGCGAAGAGACAGAATTAGTAGATTACTTGTTTTGGTACTGCCCATATGTAGATTGTTTTTGGTCGCAGGTTCACAATTTGAAAAATTGCAAAACTTACTCGGAGAGAACTCTGCAATTAGCACTGCTGGGTGATTTGAAAAGTCATAGTCAATTGATCGATGATATAGTAATAGTCCGGGATGCTGGCCCTCTAGGCAGAGTTGCAAAGAAAAAGCCATATCTAAGACTGGCCAATAAAAAAAAAAACTAAGATGGGCAAAAGAACACAGACACTGGACAGAGGAACTCTGCCTAGAAGGCCAGCATCCCAGGGTGGCCTCTTCACTGTTGATTTTATCACCCTCTTCCAGGAGAATGTTCCTGCAATTCTTCAGGATTGGTGGGTCATTGAGACTGGTGTTTTGTGGGTACTATTTAATGAAACTGACAGTTGAGGACTTGTGAGGCAATGGGTTTCTCAAACTAGACACTCTAATGTACTTGCCCTCTTGCTCAGTTGTGCACCGGGGCCTCCCACTCCTCTTTGCATTCTGGTTAGGGCCAGTTTGCGCTGTTCTGTGAAGGGAGTAGTACACAGCATTGTATGAGATCTTCAGTTTCCTGGCAATTTCTCGCATGGAATAGCCTTCATTTATCTGAAAAATAATAGACTGACAAGTTTCAGAAGAAAGGTCTTTGTTTCTTGCCATTTTGAGCCTGTAATTGAACCCACAAATGCTTATGCTCTAGATACTCAACTCGTCTAAAGAAGGCCAGGTTATTGCTTCTTTAATGAGCACAACAGTTTTCAGCTGTGCTAACATAATTGCAAAAGGGTTTTCTAATGATCAATTAGCCTTTTAAAATGATAAACTTGGATTAGCTAACACAACGTGCCATTGGAAAACAGGAGTGATGGTTGTTGATAATGTGTCTCTGTACACCTATGTAGATATTCCATAAAAAATCTGCCATTCCCAGCTACAATAGTCATTTAAAACATTAACAATGTCTACACTGTATTTCTTATCAATTTGATGATATTTTAATGAACAGAAAATGTGCTTTTCTTTCAAAAACATGGACATTTCTAAGTGACCCAAAACTTTTGAAAGGTAGTGTATAATTACAAAAATATATTTATGGGGGATTGGAAATTATGCAGACAATTACATTGATAGAAGCCACAATCTATCTGCAATATTCCATCTGATCTACCCCCCCACCCCCCAAAAAAAAGATGTCTACAGGCTGCAGCCCAATAGCGCCCCCAGCTCCAGACCAGACATCCCATAGACATGCTGTACATTGTGGAAGTGAGAGATTTTCTAGGTCTTATAGTAGACTTACAGTAATACCCATTGCTGTGAGTGAGGTATTGTGTTATAGGACCATCAGTACTGTATGAACATGTTTTCCCAGCTGTCCGTGGATACCATGCATATCTCTGGCTATTGACGTGGTGAGGAAATCACAAGTTAAGCAGGTGATGATGTGTGGTCAAGAGAAGACAAGAAAGGTCTAAACTTTTTCAGATTCCGAAGCCTCAGCATCATAAGTAGGCTATTGTGACCTGACCAGCAAAAACTCCATTGGCTATAATAAGGGCTTAGGGGCCAGAGTTATTCCTGTTCAGGTTACATGGCCACAGAAAAACTCCTTGCCCTAAACATAACCCTAACCCTAGCTTCATGTCCACATGCCAGTTCAACCCTAATCCTAAAATGTACCCTAATCCTAACCCTTACCCTAGCTTCATGTCCACATGCCAGTTCAACCGTAACCCTTACCCTAGCTTCATATCAACATTCCAGTTCAACAATAACCCTGACCCTAACCCTAACACTTACCCTAATCCTTACCATTGCTTGATATCCACAGCCAGGTTCAACCCTAAGCCTAGACTCAACTCGGTTTGGTTTGCATTTAATTGTGTGACTTGTTCTATTTCTGAGGTTTTCACCAAGGATCTCTGTACTTTCCTCCATTCATCTTTCCCTCTATAATGACTAGTCTCCCAGTCTCTGCCGTTGAAAAACATCCCCACAGCATGTTGCTGCCACCACCATGCTTCACCATGGGGATGGTGCCAGGTTTCCTCCAGATGTGACACTTGATTTTCAGGCCAAAGTGTTCAATTTTGGTTTCATCAGACCAGAGAATCTTGTTTTTCAAGGTCTGACAGGCTCCAAGTAGGCTGTCATGTGCCTTTTACTGAGGAGTGGTAGAGATGGTTGTCTTTCTGGAAGGTTCTCCCATCTCAACAGAGGAACTCTGGAGCTCTGTCAGAGTGACTATCGGGTTCCTGGTCACCTCCCTGACCAAAGGCCCTTCTCCCCCAATTTACCACAGGTGGACTCCAATCAAGTTGTGGAAACATCTCAAGGATGATCAATGGAAACAGGATGCATCTAAGCTCAATTTCTCAATTTCTATTAGCAAAGGGTCTGAATACTTATGTAAATAAGGTTTTTCTGTTTTTATTTTTAACAGATTTGCAAAAATTTCACAAAACCTGCATTTGCTTTGTCGTTATGGGATGTTTTGTGTAGATTGTTGAGTTTTTTTTATTTTTAGTTAATCCAGTTTAGAGTAACAAAATGTTTAGAGTAACAAAATGTGGAAAAAGTCAAGGGGTCCAAATACTTTCCGAATGCACTGTATGTTGGTAACCAGTCTATAATAGCAATAAAGCATCTCAGGTTTTGTGATATATGGCCAATATACCACAGCTAAGGGCTGTATCCAGTCAAGCGTTAGGTAAGAACAGCCATTAGCCACACCCCCTTTGGCCTTATTGCTTGAATATAATATAACGCAACAGTAAAAAACCTGACATTCTACAGTATGATTTTATGGACAGTAGCATTCACTGACTGCACACAAAATGTTAACATCAGACTGAAGTCCATTCACAGACTAATCTCATTGATTTTCCACATCTGATCAATGCAGCAGCCTAATCAGACACCAATTAACCATCACTAGTCACCATGGTGTCCAAGGTTATAGGTTCACTGATGATGACAACAACAATCAGAAGCTGAGGAGCAAATATATACCATTTTAAGTACTGTTCCTAGAAATGTTGCATCTAAGACACTCTATATTTATTTAGAAACTGCGTTGTTCCATTTGTAGGAATGTGAACTTGAGATGGTTGTTTCAAAACTGCAGAGAAACTGTACCAAAATATGGTGGTTGGAATGTGTAATTGTGTCTGACCTGTGCTTCATGTTATGTCCAACTGTAATTCAAAGTCTCTTCACCAAATAAATATCACATATCTTTTCCACAATAACTCAGTAATGACTGAGTAAGTTAAATCAGTGGAGAGGAGGGTAGGGTTTTTCTTCCATTAAAAGTTAAGATTGTACAAAGAGTGTCTTTGAGTTAACATTTCGGACTGCTCCAGACTCTGGGTTACTATGGCAACTCGAGAGCTTTCTTTTCAGGAACCGGCTCATCTCTGACTGTGATCAAGTACTGAATGTCATCTTTTCTTCACATCTCAAACATTAATATACCACCTGGTGTATAGAGAGACTGGATTAACTACAGTTAATGAGAACATTGCCATGGTGTGGGACTTTGGAAATAAGAGTTGCACCCTGTCATCTTGTCATGTATGTTTTATTTTGGAACCTAAAATAAAATATTATACAATTCAGCTTATTGATATTGCATTTAAAGGTTATGTAGAGCTCAAAGTAATGGAACAATGCAATAATTGCCAGGTGTGCTTCAGAGGAAGTAGAGACCAGGGCTCCTTTGTAGTCTACTAATTACACTTATCATGATGTTGGACCGCCCATATGACCAATAAAAATACTTTAAAAAGGACTAGATGTTAAACTGGGTCATAGTAAAAATGGTAGTGGGTGTGTCATATAGTCCACTATCAAGGTTCTAAGGGGATTATAGAACTAGATAGAGATAGAGACACAGTATGTATGTATGTTTGTATTTATGTACAGTATGCATCTCTATCTCTATGATACTAGAGACATTCATTAGATTCAAGGACTCCAACCCAAGGAAACCTAGTATTGTCCACTATCAGGTTTATAAAGGAGGTACTACACTTACAGATACAAAAATATTTTACAGATAATACAGATAATATGCATCTATCACTTTGATACCAGAAACACGCATTCAATTCAAGGACTCCAACCCTTGATATTCTCCACAAGGCTTCTCTCCCTCTGTGCTGAGAGTCAGACCCTGCCAGACACTGTCATCTATTATCTATTGTAATCTATTATCTGGGTCCAAGCATCTGAGAGCCTTTCATCTTTACTTTATATCTCCCCACTTGTTTACCTCTGGACTGGAGTTAGATACTTACCAGTTTAAATAAGCTTTTTTCTAGTTCCCTGTCATAGAGTTGTACATGTTTCACCACCATGGACAGCTCCCCAACTCTCCATACCTTCAACAGGGTAATAGTGATGATCAGTGTGGCTGTACAACTGTAAGCAGTTCAGGTGTTATCCTATGGTTCACTGTATCCATATTATCTTACTACCTTGTTGATTTTTTACTTTGAGAAAATAAGTATGAAAGGAAATAACAGGCACTGAAAGCTTTAGCTTTGTAATTGGTTTATGTTAAATATTTGGTAAGTGTGTTTATGGGAAATGAAAAAGATTATTCGAATTCTGTGTTGCGTAATACAATGTCGGTATCTGCATGTTACATTTGAGTAATTTAGCATACGCTCTTGTCCAGTGTGACTTACAATTAGTGCATTTATCTTAAGATAGACATTTAGGTGAGACAAAATACAACATCACAATTGTATCAGATATATTTTCCCCTTAACAAAGTATTTATCAGCAAAGTCAGTGCTAATAGGAAAAGACAAGTGGCTTTTTTAAATGTATTTTTTTTAAATCTAAAACAAATTAGCTTTCATCATGATCATGATTAAGTAAAACATTGTAAAGTTGGACCTGTAGTTGAGCAGGTTGAGAGATTCAAGTTCCCTGGCGTCCACAATACCAACGAACTGTCATGGTCCAAACACACCAAGACAGTCGTGAAGAGGGCACGACAACGTCTATTCAGGAGATTGAAAAAATTTGGCATGGGTCCTCAGATCCTTAAATAGTTCTACAGCTGCACCATCAAGAGCATCCTGACTGGTTGCATCACCGCCTGGTTTGGCAACTGCTCGGCCTCTGACCGCAAGGCACTACAGAGGGTAGTGGGTACGGCCCAGTACATCACTTGAGCCAAGCTTCCTGTCATCCAAGACCTCGGCAAGTGGTACCGGAGTGCTCATTCTAGGTCCAAAAAGCTTCTTTACAGCTTCTACCCCCAAGCCATAAGACTCCTGAACAGCTAACCCCCCCCATTTTAACACTGTTACTACTCTCTGTTTATAATCTATAAATAGTCACTTTACCTCTACCTACATGTACATATTACCTCAATTACCTCGACTAACCTGTGCCCGTGCACATTGACTCTGTACTGGTACCCCCTGTATATACAGTTGAAGTCGGAAGTTTACGTACACCTTAGCCAACTACATTTAAACTCAGTTTTTCACAATTCCTGACATTTAATCCTAGTAAAAAATACCTGTCGTAGGTCAGTTAGGATCACCACTTTATTTTAAGAATATGAAATGTCAGAACAAAAATAGAGAGAATGATTTATTTCAGTTTTTATTTCTTTCATCACATTCCCAGTGGGTCAGAAGTTTGCATACACTCAATTAGTATTTGGTAGCATTGCCTTTAAATAGTTTAACTTGGGTCAAAAGTTTCAGACAGCATTCCACAAGCTTCCCACAATAAGTTGGGTGAATTTTGACCCATTCCTCCTGACAGAGCTGGTGTAACTGAGTCAGGTTTGTAGCCCTCCTTGCTTGCACACACTTTTTCAGGTCTGCCCACACATTGAGGTCAGGGCTTTGTGATGGCCAATCCAATACCTTGACTTTGTTGTCCTTAAGCCATTTTGCCATAACTTTGGAAGTATGCTTGGGGTCATTGTCCATTTGGAGACCGATTTGCGACCAAGCTTTAACTTCCTGACTGATGTCCTGAGATGTTGCTTCAATATATCCACATAATTTTAATCCCTCATGATGCCATCTATTTTGTGAAGTGCACCAGTCCCTCCTACAGCAGAGCAACCCCACAACATGATGCTGCCACCCCCGTGCTTCATGGTTGGGATGATGTTCTTCGGCTTGCAAGCCTCCCCCTTCTTCCTCCAAACGTAACGATGGTCATTATGGCCAAACAGTTCTATTTTTGTTTCATCAGACCAGATGACATTTCTCCAAAAAGTATGATCTTTGTCCCCATGTGCAGTTGCAAACTGTAGTCTGGCTTTTTTATGTCGGTTTTGGAAAAGTGGCTTCTTCCTTGCTGAACAGCCTTTCAGGTTATGTCGATATAGGGCTTGTTTAACTGTGGATATAGATACTTTTGTACCTGTTTCCTCCAGCATCTTCACAAGGTCCTTTGCTGTTGTTCTGGTATTGATTTGCACTTTTCGCACCAAAGTATGTTAATCTCTATGAGACAGAACGCATCTCCTTCCTGAGCGGTATGACAAGCTGCGTGGTCCCATGGTGTTTATACTTGCGTACTATTGTTTGTACAGATGAACGTTGTACCTTCAGGCATTTGGAAATTGCTCCCAAGGATAAACCAGACTTGTGGAGGGTCTACAATGTATTTTCTGAGGTCTTGGCTGATTTATTTTGATTTTCCCATGATGTCAAGCAAAGAGGCACTGAGTTTGAAGGTCGGCCTTGAAATACATCCACAGGTACACGTCCAATTGACTCAAATTATGTCAATTAGCCTACCAGAAGCTTCTAAAGCCATGACGTCATTTTACTGAATTTTCCAATCTGTTTAAAGGCACAGTCAACTTAGTGTATGTAAACTTCTGACCCACTAGAATTGTGATACAGTGAATCATAAGTAAAATAATCTGTCTGTAAACAATTTTTGGAAAAGTGACTTGTGTCATGCACAAGGTAGATGTCCTAACCGAATTGCCAAAACTATAGTTTGTTAACAAGAAATTTGTGGAGTGGTTGAAAAACAAGTTTTAATGACTCCAACCTAGGTGTATGTAAACTTCCGACTTCAACTGTAGCCTTACTGTTATTTTATTACTGCTCTTGAACTATTTAAATATATATATATATTTATTGTTTACTTAATTTTCTTTTAGTAAATACTTTCTTAACAATTATTTTTTCTTAAAACTGCATTGTTGGTTAAGGGCTTTCACTTTAAGGGCTACACCTGTTGTATTCGGCGCATGACAAATAACATTTGATTTGACTTCGATATGATTACCCAGTGGAAAGTATGTCTGAAGAATCTTATCATAGACACGCACTGTGTGTGTGGTGCATGGTAAACTATCTGTCTCTGTTTCTCTGGGGAATCTATCGGTGGAGATCTGCTAAGTGAATCCTCATAGTTCTGTTTATCTGTTCTCTCCCGGAGTGTCTGGTACTGTAGGTAGGTCTGTCCTCAAAGAGAGGAGCAGAACCACACAGTTATACTAGAGAGGAGCTCTGCACTACAGTACATCCTTTTCCTTACCCTACTCCCTAATGCCCACCCCAACCCCAGATAGTTCCCTTTGCTCTCTCCTCTCCTCCCTTCAGATAGCTTGTCCCCCCCACCCCCCCCCCCCCCCCCCCTTTCAGGCAACCTCCGCACTCTGTACTCTCTGTTCTCTCTGTCTCTCTCTCTGTCTCGCTCTCTGTCTCTTTCATTCTCTCTGTCTCACTCTCTCTACCTCTCTCTCTGCTCTCAGTCCTTGAACCATCTACATTAGTGACAGTGCATTAGTATGAGCTCTCTCTCTCTCTCTCTCTCTGTCTCTGCTCTTTGTCTCTCTCTTTGTCTCTCTCTCTCCCTCTCTCTGCTCTCTGTCTTTGAATCATCTACATTAGTGACAGTGCATTAGTATGAGGAGAAAGCTGCTAACACCCTTTTGTGGAGTAGAACTTGTTCGCTGTGCTTTTTAAATGTGTATGGTCATATTTGCTCCGGTAAGTAGTTGTTTCTTTCATATTTGGACTCTAGGTAAGTACATTCCTCGTTAAACCAGCATTATAATTATTTAGTTATGAAACAGGGGTGTGTTCTATAGGCTATTGAATGTGATACATGTGTTTTTAAAATACTTTATTTTTCAATTTGGTTTGTAAGGAATATTACTTATGTTTGATGGGTGAATTTTATTTACTGTTTTTCCCAGGGCAGTCCTTTGGGATGTGTGTGTGTGTGTGTGTGTGTGTGTGTGTGTGTGTGTGTGTATGTGTGTGTGTGTGTGTGTGTGTGTGTGTGTGTGTGTGTGTGTGCGTGTGTGTGTGTGTGTGTGTGTGTGTGCGTGTGTGTGTGTGTGTGTGTGTGTTTGTGCGTGCATGTATGCATGCATGCGTATGCCTGTGTGTTTGTGTGTGTGGCATGTACAGTATTCCAACAGGTTCAGTCACTCTCTGAGGCTCTGCCCACTCTCTAACCCACAGTAGGTGGCTCACTGTTTGCAGTCAGCCCATTTCTAAATTATTCAGTTGTTTCCATAATGCTGTTCTCAAGAAAATCAATCCCAAACCTTGATCATCAGTCTGCTTAATAGATATGGTGCCGAGATTAGCTTTCCTCTACCACCTCTCTCTCTCTCTCTCTCTCTCTCTCTCTCTCCCTTTCTCCCTCTCTTTCTCTCTCTTTCTCTCTCTCTCTTTCTTTCTCGCTCTCTCTGTCTTTCGCTCTCTCTTTCTTCCTCACTCCTCTCGCTCACACTCCCCTTTCTCTCTTCTCTCGCTGTGTCTCTTTCTCCCCCTCTCTCTCTCTTTCTGTTCGTCTTTTAACACTGAAACCAAAAAGCCTTTGTATTTAGACGATACTTTGTTAACAGCTGTGTTTTAGTCTAGAATTTCATGGCATGATAATGATTATAGAAGTTATAATGTGTCATTAATGATTGTAACCCTTTAGAATGCATTCTTTTACCATTTGAATATGAATGAGTGAATTAACAGGATGTTTGCAGACAACAGACGTATTCATCATTTATTTTGTAAATACATCTAATCAATGACTTTTAATTATAATTATAGCCACACACACTCAATTAGATGTGGTCTTAAACACTCTGGATCTGATCAGGTTACACAACAACTGTCTGGCTGTATGTATACCTTTTTGAAACAATCTGAGAGAAACAATCTCTCTCTCTCTCTCTCTCTCTCTCTCTCTCTCTCTCGCTCTCTCTGTCCCTGTTCCTGTCTCTGTCTCTATCTACATATACAGTGTTTCAGGATGCTGTGTATCCCCATAATTAGAATTCATGTAAACATTAGAGTTTTGAAAACATAGCTTGTTCCAAAAAAGTAATGTCTTGGAACAATTTACCCTGGGTATGGGGTAAGTTGAGCGGCGGGACAGGGTAAGTTAAGCCGCCTACACATTTCTGTACTGAATTAAATATTACCACTACCTTTTTAAACCATGTCTATTTCCTAAACATAATTCAACACAATCACTTTTTTGTCTTTTAATCATTTTAAGTAGGATTAAAAGCCCATTCATAGCCCATTCTGATTTGCTTCTAACAGTACCAAAAATTAGAACAGGTCATGGCAGAAATAGTTTTAGTTACTTAGCACCGTGGTCCTGGAATTCTCTCCTGAACATTTTAAAATGTGATGATCTAGTTTCATGGTGGAGTTAAAACATTTGATCGATGTATATATCATAGAAAAGTGAAATTGTTTTTTAGGCCAGCTGTTTTTAGTCAAGATGTTTGTGTTTTTAATGTAATATGTTTGTTGTTGTAACGCTCGTCTGTGGTGGAAGAAGGTGAGGACCAATGCGCAGCGTGGTAAGTGTCCATATTGATCATGTATTATCATGAACACAAAAACAAAATAACGAGAACGAAACGAAACAGTCCTGTACGGTGAATACACAAAAAAGATAACCATCACCCACAAATCAAGGCTGAAAACAGGCTGCCTAAGTATGGTTCTCAATCAGGGACAACGATTGACAGCTGCCTCTGATTGAGAGCCATACCAGGCCAAACACAGAAATACCAACTCATAGAAAAACAAACATAGACAACCCACCCAACTCACACCCTGACCATACTAAAATAAAGACATTTCAAAAGAACTAAGGTCAGAAC
This sequence comes from Oncorhynchus mykiss, assembly GCF_013265735.2. NCBI lineage: Eukaryota > Metazoa > Chordata > Actinopteri > Salmoniformes > Salmonidae > Oncorhynchus > Oncorhynchus mykiss. Next base: position 67,843,861 of record NC_048571.1, on the reverse strand, counting down.
GTGACAGTACTCCCCCCTAAAGGTGCGGACTCCGGCCGCAAAATCCGAACCTATAGGGGAGGGTCTGGGTCGGTGTCTGCCCGCGGTGGCGGCTCTGGTGCGGGACGTGGACCCCACTCTACCATAGTCTTTGCCCGCCTCTTTACCCGCCTCCGTGGCCTCTTTAGAGCGGCGACCCTCGCCGCCGACCTCGGACTGGGGACCCTAACAATGGGTCCTGAATGGATGGGAGATTCCGGCAGCACGGGACAGGCGGGAGACTCCGGCAGCTCCGGAGTGAAGGGCGATTCCGGCAGCTGACAGACCGGCGGCTCCGGCAGCTCCTGACTGGCGGGCGGCTCTGGCAGCTCAGGACAGATGGGCGACTTTGGCAGCTCAGCACAGGCGGGCGACTCTGGCAGCTCAGGACAGACCGGCGACTCTGGCAGCTCAGGACAGACGGAAGACTCTGGCAGCTCAGGACAGACGGGCGACTCTGGCAGCTCAGGACAGACGGGTGACTCTGGCAGCTCAGGACAGACGGGTGACTCTGGCAGCTCAGGACAGATGGGAGACTCTGGCAGCTCAGGACAGACGGGAGACTCTGGCAGCTCAGGACAGACGGGAGAACCTGTAGGGAGGAGACCGAGACAGCCTGGTGCGTGGGGCTGCCACCGGAGCGCTGGTGTGTGCCACCGGATAGACCGGACCGTGGAGGCGCACTGGAGGTCTCGAGCACCGAGCCTGCACAACTCTACCTGGCTGGATACTCCCTGTAGCCAGGCCAGTGCGGCAAGGTGGAATAGACCGCACTGGGCTGTGCTGGCAAACCGGGGACACCATGCGTAGGGGGGGTGCCATGTACCCCAGGCCCGAGGAGACACACTGGAGACCAGATGCGCTGAGCCGGCTTCATGGCACCTGGTTCGATGCCAACTCTAGCCCGGCCGATACGAGAAGCTGCTATGTAACGCATCAGGCTATGCCTGCGCACCAGGGACACCATGCGCCTCACGGCATAACACGGTGCCTGCCCGGTCCACCTCTCTCCACGGTAAGCACGGGGAGTTGGCTCAGGTCTCTGATTGAGAGCCATACCAGGCCAAACACAGAAATACCAACTCAAAGAAAAACAAACATAGACAACCCACCCAACTCACGACCTGATCATACTAAAACAAAGACATAACAAAAGAACTAAGGTCAGAACGTGACAGTTGTACTGTGTGTGTGTTTATAGTTTTGTTTAATGTTGTGTTAGTTTATGTAAGTTGTTTTGTCTGAAATGTTGTTCCCTCTGCTGCTATTGGACCAGGTCTCTCTTGGAAAATAGATATTATCTCAATGAGAAAAAACCTGTATAAATAAAGGTAAAATAAAAAAATAAAAAAAATACATATAAAAGTATATTTTAACACAGGGTTAAAATTAGAACTTCTTAGGGTTAGGCGTCCCGTTAACGGGACAGTTGTAAATCATGCAGCGCCTTGTGTCACCATCGCAGATTTTAGAGAAACAACAAATGTCGGTACACATAAGTGTCTTATATCGGCTGAAAGCTTAAATTCTTGTTAATATAACTGCACTGTCCAATTTACAGTAGCTATAAATGCCATGCTATTGTTTGAGGAGAGCTCCTAACAACAAAACACTTTTTTCACAGTGATGGGTTTGATAAATTCACCTCTGAAGGTGAAATGTGTACTTACATTCTGAAATCTTGCTCTGATTTATCATCCAAAGGGTTCCAGGGATAACATGAGTGTAGTTTTGTTAGATAAAATCATTTTTCATATCCTAAAAAGGTCCATATAGCATGTACGATCGATTTTGTATTTCCACTCATTCAATTTGCAAAGAAAGGAATCTGTGCAAATCTAACCCTAAACGTTTTTTCAACCAGTCAAATTATAGTCATATTTATTCCTCAGAGATCCTAGAACGTTACCAGACTTCATTATATAATTAGGGGTGTAGTATATCCTATAGGACACCAAATTTGGTCAAAGAGCGACGCCTTCATGGCACGCAGATGACGCAGGCGATCTTCACTTGATTGATTGTAACTTTGTCAAATTGCACCAATCGGGGTAAAACAAAGCTAGCTAGATAACCAATGAGCTGGGCTTTATGAGAGTATCTGGAAACCCCATATTTGTTGCAAAATGTAGCTTGTGCGACAGCAAGCCTTTTCCTTTTGGACAAAATGTATAAGAATATGGAGAGTTATAAAGTTTTGAAAACTGGGTGTTTTGCAAATGTTGAACTTATAAGATGACTACTAATACTGGAAAAGCTACATCAAAGTCCAAGGATACAGATTTCACAATATTTTTGCAGTAAAATGTAATGTGAATGTAAATGTCTCATTCACGATTTGCCCAAATGTACCTGGGTGATTTCACACTAAATGTCATGTAGTTTGCTCATACTTCAAGTTATCCATCTGGAACTTTGCACATACACTGCTGCCATCCTGTGGACATCATCGGAATTAGAACCAGAGTGATGGCTCAATGTAGGTCCTTTCTGTTCCATTTCAAAGATGGAAGTAGAAAAACAAACGGTTGTTTTTTTCTTTGTATTTTCTTCCACCAGATCTATTGTGTTACATTCTCCTACATTCAATTCACTTTTCCACAAACTTCAAAGTGATTCCTTTCAAACGGTACCAAGAATATGCATTTCCTTGCTTCAGGTCCTGAGCTACAGGCAGTTAGATTTGGGTATGTCATTTTAGGCGAAAATTGAAAAAAAGGGGGCTATCACTAAAACACCTAACAAACACTTTGTAACACAGTCCCTGTTGTTGCCTCATATCCCAGCGATAATGCTTTGCATTACGCCTGGGAATAAAACACTTCAATTTGCTCAACTGACCCCAAGGCAAACATTTTCACTATATTAGCCCAGACAGCTACAAGGCTGCACTTTCATGCTAGGTGTAGGACCTCCTATTGAAGCTTATAGAGACCCCAACTGATGTAGAACAATCTTACAATTATTGACTTTGACTTAGGTACAACTATCATGAAACATCTAATACAATACGTTTATTTATTTTGTTGAAAATCAGTTTTTTGGACCTAATTGCCTACCACTTTTTCCATGTAGTTTCCACTCACATGACCTCTTCCTAAATATTTGGTCAAACAATTAATTTTCTGTATGGTTTCCTTGAAACAAGGCTGGCTCAACTTACTCTTTTGGCTCAATTTACCACACTCTCCACTACTGGCAAGAGCAGTTTGTTTTTGATTTTAGGATCCATCAACAGTCCCATGCTCATTCCACCATATATCCACACCATATATCCACACCATATATCCACACCAAAAATCATATATTATACACATGACAACTTTCCCAAAGGCAGCATCTGTCAGGGTGTTGATATAGACGCTGCATTGGGGCTCATTAGGTCCAGCTGTTGCTCTAGCAGTTTTGTAAAGGACCAGACACGAAAGGAGGGACCAGGAGCAACTATTAACTGCATTCCAAAGGCACCCTATTCCCTGTGTAGTGCACTACTTTTTACTTTTGGTGAAAATTAGCTAGCCAACTATATAGGGAATAGGGTATCATTTGGAACACAGTCGATGTCTAGCATGCTCAATGAGTAGGAGTTTAATAATATATTTATTTTCCAGATCTTTGCCGTCTGTGCATTTGCAACATGTGGAGGGTACTCTGGTCACCTGCGGGTTAGAGTGGAATGTCTGGACAAGAGCCAGAGCAACCTTAGCATCACAGTAAACTTTGCCTATCCCTTCAGGTAATACATGCTGTTATTTGCAACAATTTGCAAACTGGAGCAAAAGGATCATGTCATTGTCACATGTCACATGCATGGGTATATCACGTTGAGAGACAAGTAACATTATCCAGATAAACACTCCACAACACTTCACTAAGTAACTCTGTATTGTAATCTACTGTGCATGTGGGGATATAGCCTTGGTGAGACAATGACAGTGTTGTCCATCTGTAAATGTGTTTTGACAGATAGGGTGGAGGTGTGGAGACAGAGTTTGATTTTCCGTCTATAAAATAAAAATTATGATTGAAAGATGATGGAATATGGAGCTGTAGCTGTCAGACAGACAATTGTGTCTGATCCCCAGAAATCATTCATTTGTTTCCACAATCAGTATCTCACATGTATCTACTTGCTTCTTTGAAGACCTTAAACCTTTCAGCTCAGGTTTAGAGTAATGTGAAAAGACTCTTGATGATCAGGGGAGAGATTCATAATGGAGACTCCTGAGCATCATACAGTGATTCTAAGGAATACATATACCTCTACCTCTCTCTCTCTCTCTCTCTCTCTCTCTCTCTTGTCTCTCTGTCTCTCGTCTCTCTGTCTCTCGTCTCTCCTCTCTGTCTCTCTGAAGATCGCAGGTTCATTCAGATCAGTGGGAGGAACTTATTTCACTCAGTTTAACAATCGCTACCTTTAAAGCCTGTCAGATTCCATTCGTGATGGAAGGGTTCCTTACCAAGACAGACTTTTGTTCTTTCAAATATATATATTTTTTGTATTTTTTTTAATGAAGCAAGAAGCAGCAGGGTCTATCTCTACTTTCTGTAAATTATTGTGTGTTCAAACACTCTGCTCATACCTTACTTTTACCTGGACATACCCTAACATTATGCAGGACTTTGTTATTTTATAGGTCAGATGGCATAACTGCAGGTCTCTCTTGTAAACACAATGTGATCTCAATGACTAACCTGTATAATTAAAGGTCAAATAAAATAAATGGAAACTAATATAACAGGTGATTAGGATTCTAACACATTGAGCGTTGATGAGAGACATTTCACTGACAACATAGCTACAGCAAGACATCTGTCTTCATGTAGCTGTTTTTACTATGATAATGACTTGCATGATGATGGTCATGACATTCTCCACCTCATTCTCACCCACCTGTGAACAGAGCCTCACTCTTCTCAATAAAAGGCTCTAACTGTGACCATGTCCTTGTTCCTGTCATCTGATAGGTTACAGCAGGTCCATTTCCAGCCCACGCTGTGTGAGAGGAACAGACAGGAGAGCATCTTCCTAGTCGGAGACTATTCCTCCTCAGCTCAGTTTTTTGTGACCGTGGCTGTCTTTGCCTTCTTCTATTCCCTGATGGCCACCGTAGTGTACATCTACTACCAGAACAAGTATCGCGAGGGTAACAGAGGACCGTTGGTGGTGAGTTGATTTGTATAATGTATGTACCTATTAATTGAGATAAATTGAATTAAATAATTTACAAGGCAGTGGTAGCTTAACATATAGAGAAATGTGTTTCACAAGATTATTACCTGAAAGGTGTGGTATATTGTGGCATTTTATCAATTGCAGTTAGCTTTACGTTGTTGTTAATCCTGCTAATGACATACCCAAATCTAACTGCCTGTAGCTCAGGACCTGAAGCAAGGATTTGCATATTCTTGATACTTGTCACAACTCTGACCGAAGGTGGCTCCCCTTCCCGTTCGGGTGGCGCTCGGCGGTTGTCGTCGCCGGCCTACTAGCTGCCACTGATTATTTCCTCCCCCTCCTTATGTGTTTATTGAGTGCACCTGTTTTGAGTTGGGTATAATTAGTGAGGCTTTATTAGTCAGCCGGCCCGCCTGGTTCTGTGTGCGGGATTAATTATTGTGACCTTCTGTTTTGTATAAACTTGTGTGCACGTCTGTGGGTTACGTGTTTTTCCCATTTCGTGGGTTTTTGCTGGACAGTTTAAGTCCCCCTGTTTGGGGCGTTTGTGTTGTTATACGCCCTGTGTTTTCGTGGGGTTGGCTTATGTTCGCCGTTTTTTGTGCATTAAAGTAGCACTCCCCTGAACTCTCTGCTTCCTGCGCCTGACTTCTCACCCACTACACTCAGAACGTTACAATACTGTCACGTGTGCTCCCTCGCTGGCCTCTTGATCACCAGGCTGCTCGTTATGGTGCACACCTGTCACCAGCGTTATGTGCATCTGTGCATAATGGCACTCACCTGGACTCCATCACCTCCTTGATTACCTGCCCTTTATAAGTCACTCCCTTTGGTTTCTTCCCCGGTCGTCATTGTTTATGTATAAAGTTGGTGCGCTCTTCATGTTTCTTGTTTTGTTTGTTTATTTATAAAATGTATTCACTCCCTGAACTTGCTTCCCGACTCTCAGCGTACATCGTTACAGAACGACAACTCAACAAAGGGAAGCATCAGGGAGTGTTTTTTTTGTGTTGGAGGTGATGTCGGGTCCGGGTGTTGAAGCCGGAGCTACCTGGGAGGCCTCAGCGGGTTTGTAGGCTCCAATGCCTCAGCTGGGTGAACAGGTTCCCGTGTCTCGACCGAGGCAACCAGGGAGGTTTCAGCCGGCTCATCAGGCTCTCACTCCTCAGCCGGTTCGTCAGGTTTCTGCGCCTCAGCAGCGGTGACCAGTCCGCCCCTGATCCCCGGGATTGTCATCTTGGTTGGCCTGCGACTGGAGCCGCGCATTGGGGAGGGGGTACTGTCCCGTGTGCTCCCTCTCCAGCCTCTAGGTCACCAGGCTGCTCGTTATGGCGCACACCTGTCACCAGCGTTATGTGCATCTGTGCATAATGACACTCACCTGGACTCCATCACCTCCTTGATTACCTGCCCTTTATATGTCACTCCCTTTGGTTTCTTCCCCGGTCGTCATTGTTTATGTTTCTGTATTATGTTGGTGCGCTGTTCGTGTTTCTTGTTGTGTTCATTTATTTTATTTATTTACTCATTCCCTTATTCCCTTAACTTGCTTCCCGACGATCAGCGTACATCGTTACATATACCATTTGAAAGGAAACACTTTGCAGTTTTTGGAAATGTATTTTATTTATTTTAATTGTATTTCACCTTTATTTAACCAGGTAGGCTAGTTGAGAACAAATTATCATTTGCAACTGCGACCTGGCCAAGATAAAGCGTAGCAATTTGACACATACAACAACACAGAGTTACACATGGAATAAACAAAACATACAGTCAATAATACAGTAATGTGAAATGTGAAATGAATGTAGGAGAATACAACACATTAGATCTGGTAAAAGATAATACAAAGAAAAACCATGCATTTTTGTACCATCGTCTTTAAAATGCAAGAGAAAGGCGATAATGTATTATTCCAGCCCAGGCACAATTTAGATTTTGGCCACTAGATGGAAGCAGTGTATGTACAACGTTTTAGACTGATCCAATGAGCCATTGCATTTCTGTTCAACATTTTGTATGAAGACTGCCCAAATGTGCCTAATTGGTTTATTAAAAGCTTTACAAGTTCATAACTGTGCAATCTCCTCAAACAATAGCATGGTATTATTTCACTGTAAAAGCTACTATAATTTGAACAGTGCAGTTAAATTAACAATCATTTAATATTTCTGTCAATACCAGATATGTCTATGTTTTGGTAAATTTTCTTGTTACTTACAACCTCACGCTAAATACATTAGCCAACGTTAGCAACCAACCCTAGGGGGACCCACCAATCCTGTAGAGGTTAAACCTCATTTATAACGTCACCCTATCATGTTTTTCATACCTCAACTCTCACGGTCGAATTGAATCTGATAATAACCTTCTCCATTTCTCCCTGCTAAACAGGACTTTGTAGTGACCGTGCTGTTCGCCTTCATGTGGTTGGTGAGTTCCTGTGCTTGGGCCAAATCTCTGTCTGATATAAAGTCAGCCACTGATCCCACCCAGGTCCTCCTGCTCATCTCTGCCTGCAGATACCCGGCCAACCGGTGTTCAGCTTCCCACCACCCAGTCTGGTCTGAGCTCAACACGTCTGTGGTGAGTCATTGGTGACATCCATAATGGCACCCTATTTTCCATAAAGTGCACTACCTTTGACCAGACCACTATGGGCCCTAGTCAAAAGTAGTGCACTATATAGGGAACATGGTGCAATTTGGGACATAACCCTTAAGCATGAAACACCAATGCTGATCAATGTCAGCTCCATTGTCTTCAGACAGGTGGTGTTAACTCCTACGCAATGCTTCAAACGATTGTTGACGACGATGTTTGAAATTATGTGCACAGCAACAAAAATTCTTAGCAACCATTTGTTTTATGTCAATAACATTATCTGATTCTGAATCTGACAGTTTGATGTTTAGACCCAAACTCTAAATGCATTTTTCATCATGAGTCTTGTTCTAGAGGCAGCTCTCTAGAGTGGTCACTAGCTGGCACAGCCATAAATTCATCAAATCTGAATGTAAACCTAACCCTAACCTTAAAAATCACTACTAACCCTAACGCCCAACCCTAACCTTAAATGAAGACCAAAAAGCTCATTTTTGTTTTCATACATTTTTACAATATACACAATTTTGACTTTGCAGCTGGCCTATCTAAGGTGAAATCTGTCTCAGTTTTGACTCCAGGACAAGAAATGTCAACATGCACTCTAAATATCCTCGTTCTGTACTTTTATACAGGTTTTTGGTTTTGTAAACTTTATCCTCTGGACCGGCAACATCTGGTTTGTCTTCAAAGAGACAGGCTGGTACAAGACTGGCCAGAGGTACCCAATGAGAAGCGCCTCTGGGAGACGGGCCAATGGGATGAGCCAACGGCTCTACAGCCAAAGCAGTTTCGAACAATCAGGGGACAGCTTCTATCAACATCCATGCAGGCAGGCTAGTTTTGATCAATCACGGGAGAGCTTTGGCCAGCAGCACTACAGCCAAGGTAGCTTCAACCAATCAATAGGGAGCTTCCGCTTGCCACAGACCCGTCTAGGACAGCCAATCATCATTAGTCAGGGAGATGTCACCTCTAAAGGGCTTAATCCTATCATATTTGTCAATGATATTTAGATCACATTTCATATATATATTCCCCTCATCTACTTACCCTTACAAACTTAACTAGATCTGAAAATACTTTTGTATATTGATACCTAACCATAAGCAGGGTTGGGTATGTTACTGTCTAAGTGAAATCCGTTGCAGTTACTAGTTATCTGTCTTAAAATTGTAATCAGTAACATTACTTTTGGATTGCCCAAATTCAGTAACGTTATCTGATTACCTTCAGTTACTTTTGGATTACTCTGCCATTAAGAGGCATTTGAAGAAAACAAAAAGGATCCATCAAACGCATTTGGTGTGTCATCATAGGGGTCTCTGACTTGTGGTCAGACTCGCTCAGGTGGAACAAACTTAATTGAATGTCATTGAGAAACAGAAAGGTGTCATAATGTATTTTCTTCTCAAACATCCTTTCTGAATTTAAAAGTAGCCTAAAGCAAAAAGTAATCATCTATTTTTTCAAAAGTATCTCGAACCTGATTACAATATTTTTGCTGGTAACATAACTGATTGCAGTTAAATTTTTTTGTGATCAGATGACATGTAGCTGATTACATTTGACCATGAGGTATAGGTCACCACTCCCATGTAGATTTCCAAACATGAAGTTTGCGAGGGCATGTGGATGAAGTTAAAATATCTACAGGGGTGGACTGTAAGAGAGAAAGATGACAAGAAGAAGGCATACTGAAGGGGAAGGAAGGATTTAGCAAGTTAATTTTTAAGAGGACATCGGAGTAGACTGGAAAATGTATCAGAAATGGAAATAAACTGAGAGAAGACTGTGTGAATAGTGTGAATGTGAGTGGTTTGGCTCCGCTCACATTCATGTACATTATTGTACAACCTTGAGCAAGGTACTTAACCCTAGTTCCTCTGGATGAGTGTCTGTAAAATGATTGATATTTTAATGACAAATTGTTTCATGCTTCAGTAAGTTTGTGCTGTTGAATTGAAAGCTGTGGACATACGTTTGTGAACCGTCTGTTAAATATACTCTAATTATACCTCATCTGATGTTCAAATGGTTGCAGTGAGGTTGATTGGTGGTGACTGTGCTCTGCTGATAGTGTCATGCAGTGATGCTCCACAGTGAGTCGTTCCACACATTTTGTATACGTGTTGTAATTTCTCAATGGTTTTAAAGTGATGGTGATATTTCACAGGGATCTAAATAATACTGACATTTGAAGATGCACAAATAAAGCCTTACATTCGCATTGTCCAAGTGGTGTGCCTCTGTGCGAATACTGTATGTTCTTAAAATGGAAGCCTTTTGAAACTAAAGTCAAACCAGTCTGCCTGTCTCTATATAGCAACCACAGGACAGTGCATCAACACATCCATGCCCAGAGAAAGAGCAGCAGGTCCAATAAGGTTGATCTGACATTCCAAAGACATCAACACTTACTGCTCAACTGTAACTCTGTGCTTTGAATACAGTTTATATCACACAGGTGAAAGGTGCTCTGATATCCTGCTAAGTACTGTCACAGTGATCAGATCAGATCCACCTGAGAGCTGTTACCATGGTGATGCAGATATGGGAGGTGAGAGTTGGTATCCTCTCCTGCTCCAGAGGGAGTTGAGGTACCGTACTAGCCCCACTAATCTGTAACAAGACCAATAAGATTCAGCTATGCCTCTTTTCCATGGCAGACTCATGTGGGCAATTTGGGATGGAACAGGGGAAGGAGAGAGAGAGAAAGCGAGAAAATGAAAGAGAGAGAGCATATGAACAGAGATATAAGTAACAGAAAAAGGAGAGGGAGAAGATGGCAGAAAAAACATTGATAAGAAAAATAATGTGTGTGAGTAAGTGTGAATGTCTAGTTTGTTTTGAGCAGAATGCTAACGGCACCTGCCCGCTCCCCTAGATAACATTCATGCATAACCGATTTAGTTCTGTGGCTAGTCAAGTGTGTAGAAAGGCTGTCTGTCACGGATAGCTAGGGGTGGTGGGTGTGTAGTCAGGCGCAGAGAGCACTGCTTCCAATGCATATGTTTATTAAGCTGGGTCTAGCCAACAACCAGGCAAAATAAACAGGTATGTCACCAAAACCAGGGAAAATAAACAGGTATGTCACCAAAACCAGGGAAAATAACAGACAGCAAAATACGTATAAGAAAAACAATTTCACTACTGACAGTGAGAATAAGCCCACACAAAAGCAGGCGGGCCTGGATGTTTAAATAGGCCATAATTAATAACAAATAAGTAACAGGTGAAAACAATCAAGATAAAACTAACAGAAAAGAAAAAGGAATCGGTGGCAGCTAGTAGACCGGTGACGACGACCGCCGAGCGCCGCCCAAACAGGGAGAGTGTCCACCTTCGGTGGAAGTCGTGACACTGTCAGAGTAATGGCTCAAACAGGCACAGACACAAGGGCCCATGGGGCCTACCTCACTGGCTCAGGGACTCTATTCTAATCCTTTGAATGCAGGTATTTTAATGGCATCCAAGTCTGCTCACATCACAAAACATGGATTATCTTCCATGCTAATACATGAGAGCATCTTGGCTGAGTGTTCTAGGTTTGTTCTGTTCACCTACAGTAGCTAATGTGCTGCAGCTGGTGCTGCAATATCATATCTCTGCAATATCAGTGATAAAATGTTCTTCAAAAGCCATAAAGATGATGACATGACAAAAACTACATTTTTATTCCAGATGAAGTGCTAATGGTGGAATTTAGCACAAAAAAAAGAAGGTTTTCATCAGTTCTGTCCCCATAATTTAGACCAATTGGGAAACAAGCTTTTATATTATTTTAGCATAATTCAATTCAGCAGGCTCCATAGGAGCAAGCTAATGGAATGAGGAATACAACTAAGACAACACCATGATAAAATGCCAAACGCGGATGAATAGCTGGGATGTAAAAGACATGAGAAGAGACAAGAACAGAAGAAAAGAGAAGAGAGAGCATGGACGGACATTGCCCAAGGAAAGCATGTTTAATAACGAGGCACAAGGGATGTAATTAAGTTTCTGTGGGTTGCATGGCCCTTTTCTGTGTGTGAGCAGCCGTTAAACACAGAGTAGAGAGAGGCAGTGTTTCTCTGGATGAGTCCCAATGGCACCCTATTCCCTATATTGTGCATTACTTTTGACCACGGCCGTATAGGAAATAGAGTGCCATTTGGGATGTATCCTCTGTGTGTTTGGCCAAACCTCCAGAGATGCTAGCTAAACGTTAGCAGCAGGTGTCCAGGACACAGAAAGACAGTAGGATGGAAATTGCAGTGAAGGTACAGTATAAGAATTAAGATCAGGTTATCAGCTGGAAATCAAGGGTTACATTGAGTATGCACATGCCAAGGCTGTGTGGAGGGCAGGGGATGGGGAGGGGGTTGGAGAGATGGAGAGGGGGTTGGAGAGATGGGGAGGGGGTTGGAGAGATGGGGAGGGGGTTGGAGAGGGAGGATCAGTCAGCGTCTTGATCACAACACATTATTTATTATGCAACATTGCATTTCAACATGCACTTAGAATGTTTTTGTTTCTGCAGTAATTTACTAATTGTCTCATCTCACTATGCATTTAAAACACATCTCTAAGCACATCATAAATATACAAAACACCTCCAAATACAATTGTAAAAGCTTAGATCTTCATTAAATTAAGGGCTCTATTTTAACAAACTAACGCAAAGGTAAATCTTAGCGCTGGCGGTAGCGCTATAGGTTGGAGGCTGTGTAAGAAATATATTTGCTATTTACACAGTGGGAATTATGAGCACAATAGCTGACGGTGGCGTGAAAGGGCTGGTTTTTGATTAAGTTGTAGGTGTGACAAAGGCTTGACAATTCACTGGCCAATCAATGTGTTCAATGGCTACTATGTGCGGTTGTCTCAAGTTGTGTAGGTTATTGACAGTCTTTGCATTGTCAACTCCAATTCGGCTGGGGGGTACGGAATACTCTTCCTAGTCCATTGTATAATAATACCATTTATTAAACAGCATAGACTACAGTAACAAATAATAGGAATTATATAATACCTCCAGTTTTTGCTAAACATGTTTGGAGTGCTGGCAGTCAACATTATTGTACTTGGCTTCCATAAGCATACTGTATAAGCTTTACACATTGCACTTCTCCTGAAATAAAAACTACTAGGCTCCCCGTAAATGTATTGTCGGCCTATGTGTGAAGCTCGCTCCCAATAAGCAAGATATAGGCCTATCCAGCCACATGCACAGATAGGGGTCTACCTGTGCCTGAGCACCTGTCCCTTTGCCCTACCACTCGCCAAGATAACTTTTTTTTGTTGTTGTTCCGAACCCGCTGCCCCCAAGTTGTGGCGATGTCGTCAAGTTTACCAACCAACCCCCCCACCCTTACCCCGTCCATTGGTCTGCCCTGCACTGAGCGCACTCATGCATGGCTTGAAATGCGATCAACGGTTGAGTGTGTGTAGCAAGCTACCTATATTTACAGCATCAATATTTGGTCTGGTTGGCCCATATCCTACGCCCAGCAACACTTCATCATTTATTCAATCATTTTGAGCACCTGCCCCTTGCAAGGTTTGTGCACAGCCCTGGGCCTGTCCACTGTTGATAATGTAGTGACCCTAACCCAACACCTAACAACCTCTTGCCTGAACGATTAAGATGTTGGCATGACAGTCACTGGACCTGGGTTTGAGTCCCAGTCTGGGACACCCCCTGAAAATGCTACAATATGGCATTATAAGGCTGAATTCATTAAATATGTTTGGAGGAGCATGTCTTTGGTAACTGGATGAATGGGGATGGATACAAGTCAAATTAAGTGTGCAGGTCGGCCTATGTGAATTGTGATTCATGCATGACTAAAAAAGCCTCACTAGTGGACCATTTAGAAACCTTTTATGCATAGGCTACTTGACTAATAAAAAAGACACCCAACACCAGCCTTCGTTGTGAAAGGGTAAGAGTAGCCTACGGAGGGCTTGGTTTTTAATCAAATGGAACAGAAAACAAGCAATTGTTACAAAAATAACTTAAATGTTTCTAAATACAAAGGTTACCGGCATCATCTAATCTCTCCTTCCATAATGGACACATGATGTAGCCTTCATGTTCTGTTTTTTTAATGACCCCAAAATAATAACAGGAGCTAGTTAAAACAATGTACGATACATAGACAAAAAGAGGATGTCCGCTCACTGAATTGCCGCTCCCAAACTTGATCTTTTAAACAAAGCTTTGGCGATTAAGATTTATTTCAAAGCATTCTCTCACGAGCAAAACCCTTTATTGATTGGCTTGGAAACTTGGGGACTGGTTTGGGCACTTAGCACCAGCAGAAAATAGAGCCCTAAATATTCCAGAAAAAAATGTATTGAGACAGCCCACATCCACAGTGTTACTCCAGCCTACAGGGAGAGCCAGACAGACACCTTAAGAAGACTTTCCATGACTATACTCCTTCAGTGGCTTTCAAGATCCCTCATCCCTGAGAACTTTTCCCTCAACCAACATACAGTAGATGGTTCTTATTAGTGCCACATTCAGGGTTACTCTGTAGCCTGTAGATGTTACAAGCCACCTTTAAAACACGTGTGCTGCTTTCAAGATCCCTCAACCCTCACACCTTTCCCACAACCTACAGAGATGGTTCCTATCAGTAGCCAGCAGAGGGTACAAGCCGTCTTTAAAAAATGTTTGCTGCTTTCAAGGTCCCTCATTCCTTACACCAGTGGTTCTCAATCCTGGTCCTGGGAACCCAAAGGGATGCACATTTTAGTTTTTGCCCTAACACTACACACCTGATTCAGATCATCAACGACTTTTGATCATTTGAATCAGGTGTGTAGTGCTAGGGCAAAAAACAAAAATGTGCATCCCTTTGGGTTCCCACAACATACATAGATAGTTTCTTTCAGTAGCCAGCAGGGGGTGCAAGCCACCTTTAAAATAAGTGTTCTGCTTTCAATATCCCTCATCCCTCACACATGTATCACAACCTACATAGATGGTTCCTATCAGTAGCCAGCAGGGAGTGCATGCCACCTTTAAAAAACAAGTATTGCTTTCAAGATCCATACACCATTACAAACCCAAACAGTATGGAGGCAGGTTGGTTTTACCTGTAGAAGCCTGTAGGGGTATTAACCACCTCTCAGAGACATACAGCCCCTTCAGAAAGTATTCATATCCCTTGACTTATTCCACATTTTGTTGAGTTAAAGCCTCAATACAAAATTGATAAAATTTATTTTTTTCTCACCCATCTACACACAATACCCTATAATGACTGGGGCTCCCGTGTGGCGTGGTGGTCTGAGGCACTGCATCTCAGTGCTAGAGGCAGCACTACAGACACCCTGGTTTGAATCCAGGCTGTATCACAACTGGCTGTGATTGGGAATCCCATAGGGCGGTGCACAATTGGCGCAGCATTGTCTGGGTTTGGCTGGCGTAGGCCATCATTATAAATAAGAATTTGTTCTTAACTGACTTGCCTAGTTAAATAAAGATACACATTTATTGGAAATTAAATACAGAAATATGAAATTTACATAAGTATTCACACCCCTAGAATTTTTAAACTTTTGTTTTATTTCACCTTAATTTAACCAGGTAGGCTAGTTGAGAACAAGCTCTCATTTACAACACCTTTGGCAGTGATTAAAGCTGTGAGTCTTTCTGGTTAAGTCTCTAAGAGCTTTGCACACCTGGATTGTACAATATTTGCACATCATTTTTTTATTCTTCAAGATCTGTCAAGTTGGTTGTTGATCATTACTTGACATACATGTTAAATTGTTGCCTATCACGTATCAGGTAAGACCCAAATGCAGACTGTGTTGAAGTAACAATGTTTATTACAGCAACAGGGGCAGGCAAACTACAGGTTAAGGCAGGCAGGGGTCGATAATCCAGAGTAGTGGGGCAAAGGTACAGGAAGGCAGACAGGCTCAGGTTCAGGTTCAGGTCAGGCAGAGGTCGGTAATCCAGAGTAGGGACACAGGTACAGGACGGCGGGCAGGCTCAGGGTCAAGGGCAGGCAAAGTGGTCAGGTAGGCGGGCTCAGAGTCAGGACAGGCAGAGCAGTCAGGCAGGCGAGCTCAGGGTCAGGGCAGGCAAAGTGGTCAGGTAGGCGGGCTCAGAGTCAGGAAAGGCAAGGTTAAAAACGAGGAAGGTGAGAAAAAGAGAGACTGGGGAAAAGCAGGAGCTGAGACAAAACGCAGGTTGACTCGACAAACAAAACAAACTGGCAACAGACAAACAGAGAACACAGGTATAAGTACTCAGGGGATAATGGGGAAGATGGTTGACACCTGGGGGGGGGGGGGGGGTGGAGACAAACACAAAGACAGGTGAAACAGATCAGGGCGTGACAGTTGACAATAGATTTTCAAGACGATTTATGTCAAAACTGTAACTAGGCCACTCGGGAACATTCAACGTCATCTTGGTAAGCAACTCCAGTGTATATTTGGCCATGTGTGTAGGGTATTGTCCTGCTGAAAGCTGCATTTGTCTCCTAGTGTCTGTTGGAAACCAGACTGAACTAGGTTTTCCTCTAGGATTTTGCCTGTGCTTAGCTCTATTCCATTTATTTTTATCTGAACAAACTCCCTAGTCATTGCTGATGACAAGCATATACATAACATGATGCAGCCACCACCATGCTTGAACATATGTGTTGTACTCAGTGATGTGCTGTGTTGGATTTGTCCCAAACAGAACGCTTTGTACTCTGGATATAAAGTTTCTTTGCCACATTTTTTGAAATGTTACTTTAGTGCCTTATTGCAAACAGAATGCATGTTTTGGAATGTTTTTCTTCTGTACAGGCTTCCTTCTTTTCACTCTGTCATTTAGGTCAGGATTGTGGAGTAACTATCCTCAGTGTTCTCCATTAAATTCTGTAACTGTTTTTTTTTTACCTATCTTTGCGAGGCATTGGAAAACATATCTGGTCTTTGTGGTTGAAATTCACTGCTCGACTGAAGGACCTTACAGATAGTTGTGTGGTGTACAGACGTGAGGTAGTCATTCAAAAATGATGTTGAACACTATTATTGCACACTGAGTGAGTCCATGCAACATATTATGTGACTTGTTAAGCAAATTTGTACGCCTGAACTTATTTTGCCATAACAAAGGGGTTGAATACTTATTGACTAAAGACATTTCAGCATTTCATTTTGAATTACATTGAAGAAATGTCTAAAAACATAATTCCACTTTGACATTATGGTGTATTGTATGTAGGCCTGTGACACGGAATTTAGATTTAATCTATTTTAAATTCAGGCTGTAACACAACAAAATGTGGAAAAAGTCTGAAGGCACTGTACATGTTGTACATCAGCCTGTGAAGAGGTTGGCTGGCTGCCCGGCCACTGCCAGATTCATACGTCTCAGTATCTGACTTTGAACCAAATGGTCTGGACAGCCAGGCAGGTTGCTATTTAGTTGAGGCCATTGAGTAGTTGCATGATTGAACCATTTATTGTATACCTTTTTGATATGGATGATATTTGCCACATTCAGTTTGTAGAAAAACTGAAACTTAGACAATATTATTTTCACAAGCTGCAAGCATATTTTGTTTACTTATTTGATGCCTTGTTTGCATTCCATTTTGACCAGTTTTTATATGTGTAATGCTTTGTCTTTCACCTCTTTTCTTTGGTGTGAATCAATAAAACCTGTAATTGACGCTAATCACATATAGTTTGCAGATAGAAGCTTATTTTGTAAACAAGCACTATTTATTTTTCAATTCAAACTGGTTAAACTGTTTCCTGAGTGAACAAGTTGCTAACAATGTTAAACTTCCTGGCTTCAATTCCTGCAGGGAGCTTCACGTATACCAAAACAATGCTTGCACTCACTGTACTGTAGGTGGCGTTAAGTGGCATGTAGATATTGTGGGGATGTTTCAGTGCTTGTGGTGGCACGTATGGTAGGGTACACGTACCTTACTTGAACAGGCTTTGGTATTCCTGGTAATGGAAAATCGAATTAAGGCCCAACAGGTTTTACAGAGGCTTGAGCAAATTAGAGACTTGTTAGAGCGTTGCAGGTGCCACTCTCTATGAGAGGGATTACACGAGGTGACTTCGGCCTAACAATGTTACGGTAAGCCTTCCACAGTGGGAGACGGTGAGAAACGTTGTGCATTCTCACCTGCCACACTTACCCCTTGTTTGCACAACATGGGCCTCGGAGGCTTTAACATCTGTTAATGTAATAACACTGTTTAACGTAATAACTTCTCTAAAAGTAAGAACTTATTTATTCGTAATTTAATAAAACCGGTGAAAGTAATAACTTGCAGGATAATGTCATCAACATGTTGAACAGATAATGTAATATATTAGTCTGCATAAGTTCTTATGTTATCCGGTGGCCATTACATTATCAGGTGAGTAACAGCCTTTTTGAAACATTTTATTCAGTATTATTTCCCTGATTTTGATGCACCTACCGTCCTTCACCAATTACAAACACACACCATCATGACACAAGGCGAGACCCAGATGCAGACACAGGAGGCAGATGGTTGGAATTTAAGATGTTTAATAATCCAAAAAGGAGTAGGCAAAAGAATGGTGAGGGACAGGCAAAAGGTCAAAACCAGTTCAGATGAGGTACAGAGTGACAGACAGGCTCAAGGTCAAGGCAGGCAGAATGGTTGGGCAGACGGGTACATTGTCCAGAACAGTCAAGGGTCAAAACCGTGAGGACTAGAAAAAGAAGAATAGCAAAGGCAGGAGTACGGGAAAAAACGCTGGTTAACTTGGAAGGAGAAACAGGTGAAGCAGTTCCGGGTGTGACACATACACCTATACACCTATACACCTATACACATACATTGACACTCATACTCAGAGACACACTCACAAGCACACATTGAAATGTACACACATGCATGCTCATAGACAAACACACACGCACGCACACACACACACGCACACACACACACACACACACACCTACTGATATATATGTACCCACATATACAGAGACTCAAGCATTACAAACACACACATGCACACGCACTTACAAGCACACATTGGCACATGATAAAATTGCACACACACATAATCAGGTAACAGATTAATTTTTTTCACAGTTCCAAACCCCATGGAAAACCAGACACACATGATGGGAGCAGCACAGTATTAGCATTGCCCTTGTAGCAGTTTAGGGACAAAGTACTTGCTCATGGCCACAAAGGCAGTTGGGGATGGCACCTGAAAAATGTATGTAGGTGATGAGTAACCTTGTCTGAAACCTAAAGACCTGAGCTAATGCCTACGCTTAAGCTCAGCAGGTTATCACGGTCATATGGCCTGCAGGAAACCTTTGTTAGAAACTAGTCTGTCTCATTGATACCGTGACCTAGATAGGTCTATGTGAGGAGAAGGTGAAATGCGTGGTGGAGTATAATGAAGGTAGTTATGTAAACCATGCTAGTGTATTGAGTAACCTTTCTTGATACGTTAACCACATAGAGTCGATGTTCACTACCCAGCGGAAATCTACTGGAATTAGCATAATAAAAACATGTGAAAATGTGTCCGTTTAAGAGATTAGAGTGGCAGTCCAGTAACTGCCAGGTCGCCAGTTTGAATCCAAGGGCTGAAAAAATTGTGTAATTGACTGTGTTCAAACCTGAGCCACAAGACAGTGTTACCTTGCTGAACTAAGGGGCGTTATGAAGACTAGAGGTTAGACGGGCAGGACAGCAAACAGAGGGTTGCTCGTTGGATTGCTGGGTCTGATGGGAAAAATCGGGAGGATGTGATCCAGCAACTGAAGGGTTGCTGGTACTGTACATAATTCTAGATATCATATCCTGTCGTTGTGCCGATGAGAAAAGCACAACCACAAAAACAGTTCCAAGGTGAAATATTATTTTTTACCTTGGGAGGGCAAACGGAAGTCGTAAGGTCTCAAGCAAATTTACTCAACATGCGCAGTTCACCAAACTACCAAACCTCCTCAGTTACACGTCACTCCCCTTTTGACACTCCCCTCCTAGCAGAAACCAATCTGTGTCACAGATGGAGGTCTATCCCAGGTCTCCTGTGAGCTACAAAGTCTCAAGCAAGGTTACTCATTATGATACACAGCCTGCTGTGTGTATGGTATTTCAGAGGCTGTGATAGCAAAAAGACAAGTTTTACTTGTGCAATGGCTAAAGTGAAGATGTGTTCAATTTGGACTTTTCAAAACTCCTTCCACTGATGTCATGACTGTAATGAATGCCTATCTATAATCAAGTAAAATGTTACCTGAGTGAGTATGTGCGTGTGTGTGTTTGTGCATTTAAGGGAGCACACTTTGCATACATTTTGGTATACAGTGTATGCAGAACATTAGCCACTCATTCTGACCATTTCAAATACTGCATACCCCTTCATTAAAAAAACACATGGTAACTTGTAAATAGATTAATGAGATTAGTGTGTTGTGTGGCTTGATTGGTAGAGCATGGCACTTGCTTGGTAGAGCAAGTTGACTTTATTAAGTTTCCAATGGTTTTAGCAGTAGAGGAAGAGTGGTCTGAGGGTAACTATTTATGTTTTTTGTTATATGGTAGACAGAGAACAAGTATTTGATACACTGCCAATTTTGCAGGTTTTCCTACTTACAAAGCATGTAGAGGTCTGTAATGTTTTATCATAGGTACAGTTCAACTGTGAGAGACGGAATCTAAAGCAAAAATCCAGAAAATCACATTGTATGATTTTTAAGTAATGAATTTATTATTATTTTTTTATTGCATGACATAAGTATTTGATACATCAGAGAATCAGAACTTAATATTTGGAATAGAAACCTAAAGTTTCTAAACCTAAGTCACAAAAAGCACAAATAGAGAGAAAATGAATCACTAACCTTTGATGATCTTCATCAGATGACACTCATAGGACTTCATGTTACACAATACATGTATGTTTTGTTCAGTAAAGTTCATATTTATATCTATAAATCTTATTTTACATTTACAATCTTATTTTACATTTTACATTGTGTTATGTTCAGTAGTTCCAAAACATACAGTGATATTGCAGAGAGCCACATGAAGTCACAGAAATACTCATTATAAATGTTGATGAAAATTTAAGTGTTAACTTTAGATAGACTTCTCCTTAACCTTTCTAGGACACTCGTTCTGCTAGCGGAACCCCTCGACAACATTCCGCTGAAAAGGCGGAAACACACAGCCATTTTCCCAGCCAAAGGTCACAAATAACAAAAATAGAGATAAAATGAATCACTAACCTTTGATGATCTTCATCAGATGATACTCATAGGACATCATGTTACACAATACATGTATGTTTTGTTCGATAATGTGCATATTTATATCCAAAAATCTCAGTTTACATTGGAGCCATGTTCAGAAATGCCTCCAAAATATCCGGAGAAATTGCAGAGAGCCACATCAAATAACAGAAATACTCATCATGTCACGCCCTGGTCTTAGTATTTTGTGTTTTCTTTATTATTTTGGTCAGGCCAGGGTGTGACATGGGTTTATTATGTGGTGTGTTTAGTCTTGTTTTTTTTGTAGGTATTGGGATTGTGGTATA
The DNA here is from genome assembly GCF_013265735.2 of Oncorhynchus mykiss. Taxonomy (NCBI): domain Eukaryota; kingdom Metazoa; phylum Chordata; class Actinopteri; order Salmoniformes; family Salmonidae; genus Oncorhynchus; species Oncorhynchus mykiss. The sequence goes on along the minus strand of NC_048571.1, from coordinate 67,822,488 downwards.
GTGGGGTTTTCTAGAAAAGTCTATGGTTGCCTGAAGTGGTTCTCAATCAGAGGCAGGTGTTTATCGTTGTCTCTGATTGGGAACCATATTTAGACAGCCATATTCTTTGAGTGTTTTGTGGGTGATTGTTACTGTCTCTGTGTTAGTTTGCACCAGTATAGGCTGTTTCGGTTTTCGCGTTACGTTTCTTGTTTTGTATTGTTCGTGTTCTTTCGTTATTAAACATGTATCAAAATTACCACGCTGCATTTTGGTCCGATCCTTGCTACACCTCCGCTTCAGAGGAGGAGATAGAAGAAAACCGTAACACATCATAAACTTTGATGAAAGATACATGTTTTACATAGAATTAAAGATACTTGTTCTTAATGCAACCGCTGTGTCAGATTTCAAAAAAACTTTACGGAAAAAGCATACCAAGCACTAATCTGAGACGGCGCTCAGATAGAAACAAAATTTCTTCGCCATGTTGGAGTCAAAAGAAATACGAAATTACATGATAAATATTCCCTTACCTTTGATGATCTTCATCAGAATGCACTCCCAGGAATCCTAGATCCATAATAAATTGTTGTTTTGTTCGATAATGTCCATTATCTATGTCCGAGTAGCTACTTTTGTTAGCGCGTTTAGTACACATATCCAAACGCTCGTGCAGGTCCAGGTGAACGTCGGACGAAATGTTCCAAAAGTTATATTACAGGTCGAAGAAACTTGTTAAACTAAGTATAGAATCAATCTTTTGGATGTTTTTATCATAAATGTTAAATGTTCCAATAATTCCATTGTCTGTAGAAAAGCAATGGAACGAGAGATACCTCTCATGTGATATGCGCGTGACTGAGAATGAGGCTGCTGACAGACCCCTTAGTCAAACAGCTCCCATCCGGCCCCCCTTCACATGAGAAGCCTGAAACAATGTTCTTAAGATGGTTGACATCTAATGGAAGCCTTAGGAAGTGCAACATAACCCATATCCCACTGTGAATTCGATAGGGGCTGAGTTAAAAAAAACTATAAACCTCTATTTGTTGAGCAAAATCAAAGCTGTAATGCATCCTGATGTCTTTGCTTGCTGGTTCAGTAGGGGCCCCCAGAGACAACTGCAGGTTTTGAAAGGTGGTCTTGCAGTCAGCAACCGTCTTCTGGTAGACAGACAACTCACTCTGAACAAGCATGAGATGCTCCTCTTGCTTCTTCAGCTTGGTTTTCATGTCTTCACTGTATTCTACAATGTAGAACGTAGTTCAAATAAAGAAAAACCCTTGAATGAGTTCCAAACTCTTGACTGGTACTGTATTTTCCATGAATGCATTTATTTTCTAGAGCTACATCTCAAATAATATATAAAACATATATAGCAAATTATTACATATTCAGTCAATAAAATAATTGAAAGCCAAAAATTATCAAACCTAAAGGATAATGTCCATCCTGACAACATGAGTGGAATTCATTAGAGCTTGAATTCTAGTCATTCAATTAATTTAAATGAGTAAAGATTCCACTGTGAACTTCATGTTGAGTGACAGAGCTTCACTTCCGTAGAGAGTGTGTGACAGACCAGGTTTACCTCATACTCTGGCCTCCATCCTGATAATTGGCTTTAGAGCCTGCCGTATTGTGTGTCAGGTAAGTCCTCCTGAATTCGCTTAGCAGTGTCACTGCTGCTATCAGCCAATAAAGACATAATCCTGTGCAAAGATATGTCTGCCCCAGAAAAGGAATCAAACAATAGCAGAGGAATAAGGGAGACATAGGACGTAGGACGAAGTTTTAACAAACTCCAGGCGTTTACATTTGTTGGATGACATGAAAATAGAGCTCTTTGGCCACGCACACCAGTGGTGGGTTTGATGTCGAACTAAGGATGCATACGCAGAAAATAACCCCATACCTAATGTAAGGGGTAAATATTAAATGTTATCAGGCTATTTTGCTTCCACTGGTTCTGGGGCACTTGTTAATGTCAACGGCATCATGAATTTTACCCAGTGCCAGAACCTTTTAACTAACCATCAAATATGGTTGCCTTTGCAAGGAGGCTGAGACTTTGCAGCAAGTGGATACTACAGCAAGACAAAAACTCAGAGCACACATCAAAATCCACAAGGAAATTATTAATTGACCACAAAATCTACATTTTGCAATGGCCATCTCAGTCTCCAGACTTGAACCCCATTGAAAACCTGTGGTTTGAATTGAAGAGGGCAGTCTAAGCCCTTAGATCGCAATATCTACTAAGCTGACATGTGGAATTGTTTTAAGATGGTCATAAAATGTATTTTTTTGCCATTTGATTTTGAAATGTAGGACCCCTGAAGGCCAACATTTGTTTTTTATTTGGGGTGCTGAAAAATTGAATTTCGTCTTTACTGCTATAGCCCATAGAAACTTCAATAACACATTCATAAATGGCAAAACACAAAACAGTCCAAAAGAAAATTCATAAAAAATAAGGTTTTGAAGTGTCTGTCCTATACTTGAGAGATGTAAGAAAACTCAGGAAAGGTTTTACTTATTATTATAAGAAATGTTTAACCCATGTTAGGTCATGTTATTTTGGCACATTTTACCCACTATGCACTTTTTGCCATTTTTACAGCAGGGTACTTGGTTACATTCAGCCAACTCCACAGAAGTTTTTGTACGTCATACAGCAGAACAACTGACGCCTTTGTTTGTGAGAGTCTCCCCTTTCGATATTGGTGACATATTAGTTTGTAGCTACAACGGTTTGTTCTGGACAGTAGAGAATTCAGAAGACTGCTGTAAAGCTTGTGGATGTCATAGAGCCAAACAACTGACACTGTCATGTTCGTGAGAGTCTCCTCCTCCTTTGAAATTGGTAAAATATTTGTTTGTAGCTCAAAGGTTCAGGTTTTACAGAAGATTTCGTGATGATTTTCTGGTCCATTTGCATTAAAAGGCACCTTTCACAAGCCCCATGTTATGGAATAGGCACACACTTTACATAGGTGGAAAAAGGGGAGCTATTCTATATTCAAAAGGATGTCACGTGTGACGCATGGGTGCGTCAATCGACAGTTTTTTTTAAGCGTAGACAAAAGATATCAAAGATCTGTAAAGATTCTGAAATCGAGGAATGGTCTAATGGTTGACGTTGAGACTTGTGTTTTGCGGGTACTATTTAATGAAGCTGCCAGTTGAGGACTTGTGAGGCATGGGGCGGCAGCGTAGCCTAGTGGTTAGAGCGTTGGACTAGTAACCGGAAGGTTGCGAGTTCAAACCCCCGAGCTGACAAGGTACAAATCTGTCGTTCTGCCCCTGAACAGGCAGTTAACCCACTGTTCCCAGGCCGTCATTGAAAATAAGAATTTGTTCTTAACTGACTTGCCTGGTTAAATAAAGGTAAAATAAATAAAAAAATAAAAAGGCATCTGTTTCTCAAACTAGACACTCTAATGCACTTGTCCTCTTGCTCATTTGTGCACTTTCTATTCTGTTTAGAGACAGTTTGCGCTGTTCTGTGAAGGGAGTAGTACACAGCGTTGTACAGAACTTCAGTTTCTTGGAATAGAATAGCCTTCAGTTCTCAGAACAAGAATAAACGGACAAGTTTCAGAAGAAAGGTCTTTGTTTCTGGCCATTTTGAGCCTGTAATCAAACCCACAAATGCTGATGCTCTAGATACTCAACTAGTCTAAAGAAGGCCAGTTTTATTGCTTCTTTAATCAGCACCACACTTTTCAGCTGTGCTAACATAATTGCAAAGTGGTTTTCTAATGATTAATTAGCCTTTCAAAATCATAAACTTGGATTAGCTAACACAACATGCCATTGGAACACAGGAGTGATGGTTGCTGATAATAGGCCTCTGTATGCCTATGTACATATTCCATAAAAAATCTGCCATTTCCAGCTACAATAGTCATTTACAACATTAACGATGTCTACACTGTATTTCTGATACATAAAAAAAAAAAAAAATCTTTCAAAACAAGGACATTTCTAAGTGACCTCAAACTTTTGAATGGCAGTGAATATACAGTACCAGTCAATTTTGGACACACCTACTCATTCAAGGGGTTTTCTTTATTTTTACAAAGACATAATAGTGAAGAAGACATAATAGTGAAGACATCAAAACTATGAAATAACACATATGAAAATGTAGTAACCAAAAAAGTATGAAACAAATCAAAATATATTTTAGATTTGAGATTCTTCAAAGTAGCCACCCTTTGCCTTGACATTCTCTCAACCAGCTTCACCTGGAATGCTTAATAAAACAGTCTTGAAGGAGTACCCACATATGCTGATCACTTGTTAGCTGCTTTTCCTTCACTCTTGTAACGGTTTTCTTGTGTCGAAGGAGAGGCGGACCAAAACGCAGCGTGGTTATTATTCATGGTTCTTTAATAAAGAAACTATACATGAATAGACTAACAAAACAAGAAATGTGAAAAACCGAAACAGCCCTATCTGGTGCAAACACAGAGACAGGAACAATCACCCACAAACCCCAACACCAAACAGGCTACCTAAATATGGTTCCCAATCAGAGACAATAACTAACACCTGCCTCTGATTGAGAACCATAACAGGCCAAACACAGAAACAGACAAACTAGACACACAACATAGAATGCCCACTCAGATCACACCCTGACCAAACAAAACATAGAAACATGCAAAGCAAACTATGGTCAGGGTGTGACAACTCTGCGGTTCACCTCATCCCAAACTATCTCAATTGGGTTGAGGTTGGGTGATTGTGGAGGCTAGGTCATCTGATGCTGCGCTCCATAACTCTCCTTCTTGGTCAAATAGCCCTTACACAGCCTGGAGGTGTGTTGGGTCATTGTCCGGTTGAAAAACAAATGATAGTTCCACTAAGCGCAAACCAGATGGGATGGCTTATCACTGCAGAATGCTATGGTAGGCATGCTTGTTAAGTGTGCCTTGAATTCAAAATAAATCACAAACAGTGTCACCAGCAATGCACCCCCACACCATCACACCTCCTCCTCCATGCTTCATGGTGGAAACCACACATGCGGAGATCATCCGTTCACCTACTCTGCATCTCACAAAAACACGGTGGTTGGAACCAACCAAAAAACTCAAATTTGGACTCATCAGACCAAAGGACAGATTTCCACTGCTCTAATGTACATTGTTTGTGTTTCTTGGCCCAAGCAAGTCACTTCTTGTTATTTGTGTCCTTTAGTAGTGGTTTATTTGCAGCAATTCTCGCCCATGAAGGCCTGAATAACGCAGTCTCCTCTGAATAGTTGATTATCGCTCACTCTGAACAAGCAGGAGATGCTGCTCTTGCTTCTTCAGCTTGGCTGATTTAACATCTTATGGCAGATTGGCATATCTGAAGACCTGATATTTGTTCTTTTGGCACTGCCAGCACAGGTCTGTCCTGGGCTTAGTGCTTGAGATGTAGGGCAGCAATTTTCTCCACAGATTCCTGATGGAAGACAGCCCGACTACACGTACCTCTGGAAAATTCAGAAATAATGTGATAAGCAATGCGATTGAAAGATCTAATTTCTGCCTCCCAGATTGCAGTTCCTATGGCTTCCAGTAGGTGTCAAAAGTTTTTAGGCTTGTTTTTTTTTTAAATGAAGAAGTATTTCTAGTCTTTCCAAGTTGAGCGCCATGGCAAAAGTAGTTGCACACGTGAACATGGGCGCTCTTTGTTCTTTTCCTTTGCTATTGAACATAGTAATCTCCGTCTGAAATGTTATAATTTATTTAGATATTAGACAATATGAGGATTAATAAAAAACATTGTTTGGCTCGTTTGGACGAACTTTGCTGGTCACTTTTTGGAATCCTTTGTATGCATGTTGAAGGACTGGATTAATTAATTCAATGGCACCAACTAAACTGTATTTTTGGGATATAAAGAAGGACTTTATCGAACAAAATGACCATTCATTGTGTAGCTGGGACCCTTGAGATTGCAAACAGAGGAAGATCTTCAAAGGTAAGTAATTTATTTTATCACTATTTGTTATTTCGTGATGCCTGTGCTTGTTTGGAAAATATGCTAATGTGAGGTGCTGTCCTCAGACAATCGAATGCTATGCTTTCGCTGTAAAGCCTTTTTGAAATCTGACAACGCAGATCGATTACCAAGATTCTAAGCTAAAGAATCATGTATGACACTTGTATTGTAATGAAAGTTTAATATTACGATTTTGTATTTAGAATTTTGCGCGCTCCGATTTCACCGGATGTTGTCGAATTTCATCCCGCTAGCGAGATCTCCACTCTAAGAGATTTTAATTATAATCCACATAATAATTCGCATTTCCTGTTGCTAAAGGAATATTTTCCTGATGTAGTAAACTAGCTCAAATTAAGATCCTTGTCATGTTAGTCATATCGAGGAGACCAAGGCGCAGCGTACATACTTCTTTATTGAAGAAAGGACACAGATCAAACTATCAAAACAACAAAACGAACCGTGAAGCTAATATGCGTAGTGCAGACAGGCAACTTAACATAGACCAAGAACCCACAAACTACCCAAGGGATATGGCTACCTAAATATGGTCCCCAATCAGAGACAACAATAAACAGCTGCCTCTGATTGAGAACCAATTTAGGCTACCATGGACATATAAACACCTAGGTTTCCAAATACCCAGAGACATACAAAAACCCCTAGACAATACAAAAACTAAACAAACCACCCTTGCCCTGACCTAACCAAAATAATAAAGAAAACAAAGATAACTAAGGTCAGGGCGTGACAATCCTACATCTGTAAGTGAGTCATTAGACACTTTTTTTGCACTCCTGCGTCACTTTATACATTAAGTGCATTCAGAAAGTATTCAGACCCCTTTACATTTTCCACATTTTGTTACATTACAGCCTTATTCTAAAATTGATTAAATAAAAAATAATCCTCATCAATCTACACACAGTACCCCATTAAGACAAAGCAAAAACTGTTTTTTAAAGAAATGTTTGCACATTCATTAAAAACATTTTTTAAACATACCTTATTTAAATAAGTATTCAAACCCTTTGCTATGACACTCAAAATTAATCTCAGGTGCATCCTGTTCCCATTGATCACCCTAGAGATGTTTCTACAGCTTGATTGGAGTTCACCTGTGATCAATTCTATTGATTGGACATGATTTGGCAAGGCACACGCCTATATATACAGTTGAAGTCGGAAGTTTACATACACTTAGGTTGGAGTCATTAAAACTCATTTTTCAACCACTACACAAATTTCTTGTTAACAAACTATATTTTTGGCAAGTCGGTTAGGACACCTACTTTTTGCATGGCACAAGTCATATTCCAACAATTGTTCACAGACAGATTATTTCACTTATAATTTACTGTATCACAATTCCAGTGGGCCAGAAGTTTACATACACTAAGTTGACTGTGACTTTAAACATCTTGGAAAATTCCGGAGAACTATGGCATGGATTTAGAAGCTTCTGATAGGCTAATAGACAGAATTTGAGTAAATTGGAGGTGTACCTGTGGATGTATTTCAAGGCCTACCTTCAAACTCAGTGCCTCTTTGTTTGACATCATGGGAAAATCTAAAGGAATCAGCCAAGACGTCGAAAACATGTTCTGTCTCCTAGAGATGAACGTACTTTGGTGCGAATCAATTGCAAATCAAGTGCAAATCAATCCCAGAACAACAGCAAAGTACCTTGTGAAGATGCTGGAGGCAACAGGTACAAAAGTATCTATATCCACAGCAAAGCAAGTCCTATAACGACATAACCTGAAAGGCCGATCATCAAAGAAGAAGCCACTGCTCCAAAACCGCCTTTAAAAAGCCAGACTACGGTTTGCAACTGCACATGGGGACAAAGATCATACTTTTTGGAGAAATGTCCTCTGGTCAGATGAAACAAAAATAGAACTGTTTGGCCATAATGACCAACATTATGTTTGGAGGAAAAAAGGGGGGGCTTTCAAGCCGAAGAACACCATCCGAACCGTGAAGCACAAGGGTGGCAGCATCATGTTGTGGGGGTGCATTGCTGTAGGAGGAACTGGTGCACTTCACAAAATAGATGGCATCATGAGGAGGACATTTATGTGGATATAATGAAGCAACATCTCAAGACATCAGTCAGGAAGTTAAAGCTTGGTCGCAAATGGGTCGTCCAAATGAACAATGATCCCAAGCATACTTCCAAAGTTGTGGCAAACTGGCTTAAGTACAACAAAGTCAAGGTATTGGAGTGGCCATCACAAAGCCCTGACCTCAATCCAATCGAAAATTTGTGGGCAGAACTGATCAAGTGTGTGCGAGCAAGGAGACCTACAAATCTGACTCAGTTACACCAGCTCTGTCAGGAGGAATGGGCCAAAATTCACCCAACTTATTGTGGGAAGCTTGTGGAAGGCTATCCGTAACTTCTGACCCAAGTTAAACAATTTAAACTTCTGACCCACTGGGAATGTGATGAAAGAAATAAAAGCTGAAATAAATCATTCTCTCTACTATTATTCTGACATTTCACATTCTTAAAATAAAGTGGTGATCCTAACTGACCTAAGACAGGGAATTTTTACTTGGATTAAATGTCAGGAATTGTGGAGAACAGAGTTTAAATGTATTTGGCTAAGGTGTATGTAAACTTCTGACTTCAACAGTATAAGGTCCCATATTGACAGTGCATGTCAGAGCAAAAACCAATCCATGAGGTCAAAGGAATTGTCCGTAGAGCTCCGAGACAGGATTGTGGTACCAAAAAATATCTGTAACATTGAAGGTCCTCAGGAACACAGTGGCCTCCATCATTCTTAAATGAAAGAAGTTTGGAATCACCAAGACTCTTCCAAGAGCTGGTCGCCTGGCCTAACTGAACAATCGGGGGTAGGGCCTAAGTCAGGGAGGTGACCAAGAACCTGATAGACACTCTGACAGATCCCCAGAGCTCCTCTGTGGAGATGGGAGAACCTTTCAGAAGGACAAACATCTCTGCAGCACTCCACCAATCAGGCCATTATTGTGGAGTGGCCAGACGGAAGCTTCTCCTTAGTAAAAGGCACATGAAATGTGCTTGGAGTTTGCCAAAAGGCAAACTTAGACCATGAGAAACAAGATCTTTTGGTCTGAGGAAACCAAGATTGAACTCTTTGGCCTGAATGCCAAGGGTCACGTCTGGAGGAAACCTGGCACCATCTTTACAGTGAAGCATTGTGGTGGCAGCATCATCTTGTGGGGATGTTGTTCAGCTGCAAGGACTGGGAGACCGAGCAAAGTACAGAGGGATCCTTGATTAAAACCTGACCCAGAGCACTCAGGACCTCAGACTGGGGCGAAGGTTCACCGTCCAACAATACAGCGACCTGAGCACACAGCCAAGACAACGCAGGAATGGTTTCAGGACAAGTCTCTAAATGTCTATGAGTGGTCCAGCCAGAGCTCGGACTTGAACCCGATCGAACATCTCTGGAGAGACTTGAAAATAGCTGCGCAGTGATGCTCCCCATCCAACCTGACAGAGCTTGAGAGGGTCTGCAGAGAAAAATGGGAGAAACTTCCCAAATACAGGTGTGCCAAGCCTCTAGCGTCATACCCAAGAAGACTCAAGGCTGTAATCGTGGCTTAAGGTGCTTCAACAAAGTACTGAGTAAAGGGTCTGAATACTAATGTAAATGTGATATTTCAGTTTTTTATGTGTAATACACTTGCAAAAATGTCTAACAAACTGTTTTTGCTTTGTCAATATGGGGTATTCTGTGTAGATTGATGAGGAAAATTATCCATTTATCAATTTTAGAATAAGGCTGTAACTTAGCAAAATCTGGAAAATGTCAAAGGGTCTGAATACTTTCTTAATGCACTGTAGAAGATCTCCACTAAACATAGAAACACATGGTTAATTCCTCTCTTTGTGACTTCCAATAACAAAGCTGACTACAAATCCAAAGTTGCCTTTGCAATTGATACAAACAAGCAATGTATAAAAAGACGGTTAAAATGAAAACCGAGATGACTGCATTCAAATATAAACAGTAAAGGCTATAGACTTATTTCAATCATATTATGAATTTCTTGTTCAATAAATGTAGTTATATTTTGCTACTTGTAGGCTACTTTTGTCTCAATATATTTCAGGATGTGTAGCCTAACACGTGTGCAATGAAGTGCCAAATCAGTGATTTTGTGCAGTTTGTTGGGTAAGCATTAGAATAAACTGTCAATATTTGCAGCCAACGGATGGTAATACTGTTTCTCTCTGGGAGCCGATCCGTCCTCAGTATTGTAAAATAATTCTAATGTTAAAGTAACATTTTAATGGAGAATGCTGATCTGATTTGGCCTCTCGAGTGGTGCAGCATTCTAATGCACTGCATCTCAGTGCAAGAGGTGTCATTACAGTCCCTGGTTCAAATCCAGTCTGTATCACTTCTGGCAGTGATTGGTAGTCCCATAGGGCTGTGCACAATTGGCCCAGTGTAATCTGGGGTAGGATGTTATTGTAAAAAAAAATAATAATCTTAACTGACTTGCCTACTAAAATGAAGGTTAAATAAAAATGTAAAAAATCTGAGAGCTGCTCTCCCTTTCTTTCGATCCTATCAGTATCGATACATGCCTCAAAAACTGTTATGAATAATGACGAAATGATGTATACATTTAACGTAGAACTATAACTAACAGAATTCTACCCTGTCTCTGTATAATGATGAAGAATATTTGTCCATAAGAGAAGAGGAACTGTGGCAGACAACTTGTGACCTCTATAAAACTGATAACAGGGAAGGAAGTCTCCCCACACAAAGAGAGGAGAAACTGTTGGGCTTGCAGTAGATAGTGCCACATGTTGTAGGATGTAATAAGCAATGTATGCGTAGGAGAAAACTTGTAGACTATATTGTCATTGTCTGAGAAGAGGAGGGACATTTATGATGAAATGGGAGATATATAAACCAATGTACATGATATGATGGGGAGAGCTCTCGTAAAAAAACGTTGCTGACTATTGTAGACTGCCCTCTGTCGGTTTCATTTCAACAAGAATCTTACCAATTCTTGGTAGCAGACCGAATAGTTTAATTGAAGTTCAGTTTATGAACATTGAGAACATAATTCTCATAACAAAAACGCATTTAGCAAATGTTTTCTCTGCATGGTGTTTTGGGAAACACATTTCGGCGTTGTAGAAAAGATGCATCGTTAAAACACTGGTAAGCCTAAATCCCATCACCATCGGGAAACTGGACCCAGGTTTGGCAGAAGGCATGATTGGTAAATATACCCCTATGAATTGTGACACTTTTTTTTACCGAAGTATCAACAATTAGACATTAGTTAAACTTATCCTGCTAATAAAAACAATTTGTCCAAATAATCAATGCGCACCTCAGAATATCTTACTCCCGATAGCTTGAAGTATTTGAAATACCTAATCGGTTGCTGTCATTTTGCAAACAATAGTAAGGTTAGTAATTATTTATTATTATTATGAATTAACAAGTGAAACGTTTTAATTGAAGGCCTATCACAAACCTGTTTTTGTATCATTTCTGGTAGGCTAATAAATCATGTTGTTTGCAGCAGAAACCAGCCTATGATCTCTCAGGTTCATTAATTTATTGGTGATGGATACGTCACCTGTACGTTTAGGCTACTGTTAAAGTGCTCATATAGGCTGCTTCTCTGCCAGAGCGTGTGAGATAATTAGTCCTACCGCTATGTGAGGTCTATTCAATTATCTTATGAGATCACTACTCCCTAGATTGATTCTATTGATGGAAAACCATTGTTTACCTCTTTTGTCACATACCGTGGATCTCCGGAGAGACCTGAAAATTGACTTTCATCAAGCTGCCCACTCAAGAAAAAAGTGCCTACAACCTGGTTCAGGTTGTCAGTCAACCTACCAGGGTAGTTACAAATAGCACAGGAATTAAATCATCATGTATTGATCACATCTTTACTAATGCTGCAGAAATGTGCTTTAAAGTGGTATCCAAATCCATAGGAAGCAGTGATCACAATTTAGTAGGCATATCTAGGAAAACCAAAGGCTAGGCCTAACATAGTCATACAATACGTTTTGTAGTGATTCTGATGTTATTTGTGGTGTGTAATGACGAGCAACCAGATGCTGCACTTGACACATTTATGGAATTGCTTATTCCAGTTACTAATAAGCATGCACCCATTAAGATAATGACTGTAAAAACTGTTAAATTCCCTTGGATTGATGAGTAATTGATAAATGGTAAGTTTGACAAGGGTGAGGCAAACGGTATGGCAAATAAGTCTGGCAGCCCAATCGATTGGCCGATGTATTGCAAATTAAGAAATCATGCGACTAAACTAAATAAAAATAAATATAAATTATACTATGAAACCAAAATAAATGATGTAAAGAATGATAGTAAGAAGCTTTGGACCACCTGAAATGAAATCAGTGGGATAAAAGTCAAACTCGTCTTCCTCATTCATTGAATCAGATGGCTCATTCATTACAAAACCCACTGATATTGCCAACTATTTTAATTACTTTTTCATTGGCAAGATAATCAAATTTAGGCATGATATGCCAACAAACGCGGACACTACATATCCAAGTATATGTGACAAAATTATGAAAGACAAGCACTGGACTTTTGACTTCCGTAAAGTGAGCGTGGAAGAGGTGAGTGTTTTTTTGGTCTATCAACAATGACAAGCCACTTCGGTCTGACAATCTGGATGGAAAATTACTGAGGATAATAGCAGAGGATATTGGCACTCCTATTGGCCATATTTTCAATTTAAGCCTACTAGAAAGTGTATGCCCTCAGGCCTGGAGGGAAGCAAAAGTCATTCTGCTACCCAAGAAGAGTAAAGCCCCCTTTACTGGCTCAAATAGCCAACCAATAAGCCTGTTACCAACCCTTAGTAAACTTCTTGAAAAAATTGTTTGACCAGATACAATGCTATTTTATGTTTTCGCTGTAATAGATACTGTAAATTGGACAGTGCAGTTAGATTAACAAGAATGTAAGCTTTCAACCGATATAAGACACTTATATGTACCTTAATGTTTAATATCCATCATTTTTATGTTTATTTATTTCAATTGCGTGCCCTCCAGCTTCACCGGAAGTTGTCCCGCTAGTGGGATGCCGAGGCTTATTAACTTGTTGACGCACCCACCCCGTTAGCGGGATCATTTTCATCAACACCCGCTGAATTGCAGCGCGTCAAATTCAAATTAAATTCCTAAAAATATAGAATTTTCATGAAATCACAAGTGCAATATAGCAAAACACAGTTTAGCTTGTTGTTAATCCACCTGGCGTGTCAGATTTCAATACAGCTTTTCGGCGAAAGCATAACAAGAGTTTATGTAAGAACATCTCTCTCAGTAGACAAAATATTACAAACACCTAGCAGCCAAGTAGATTGCCCACGAAAGTCAGAAAAGCAATAGATTTACACTTACCTTTGATGATCTTCAGATGTTTGCACTCACGAGACTCACAGTTACACAATAAATGCTCATTTAATTTTGCACGCCCAATTTTTCAGTTTTTGATTTGTTAAAAAAGTTTGAAATATCCAATAAATGTCGTTCCACTTCATGATTGTGTCCCACTTGTTGTTGATTCTTCACAAAAAAATACAGTTTTATATCTTTATGTTGGAAGCCTGAAATGTGGCAAAAGGTCGCAAAGTTCAAGGGGGCCGAATACTTTCGCAAGGCACTGTATAGTCAAATTTTTGGCCTTCGGGTAAATTGCGCCATTGGCCATGGGGTAAGTGTTTTCATCCCAGCCATTATCGCTGATATATGAGGTACTGTAGCAACAGGGCCTGGCCTACGTTATAAGTGTTTTAAAAATGTACAAAGTGTTTGTTAGGTGTTAAACCTCTGTAACAAAGTTATTGTGATTGGGTTGAATTGTGTTTGGGAAATAAATATAGATATGGTTACAAAAAGGTATTGATAATACTTAATTAAGTTGAGAAATTTCTCGCGGCTAAAAAACTGCCAAGAGACCAATGTTTTTGGACAAGCTATGTCTTCAAAATTGTAATTTGTACATAAATCCTGATTATTTCCAGGGATACACAACATTACAAAATATATGTAGAAAACTGTGATTTTCCTAATGGAGTGATGCTGAATGCAAAAAATGGCTCAACTCTCCCCTTACTACCCACTGGACATGAATGAAGGTAGGATTGGAAATCAGTTGTCAAATGAATATCAACAACAAAGAAGTATTTGTTATGCATGCATTTATTTATCTAGTACCACAATTGTTTGTTATTTATAAAATATTTACATTAAATGATGACACATGCCAGCAAAATAATTGCTATCCTCACAATAACATAAAAATACAATCTCGTGATCCAATCTCAACTACATTGAGTGACACCGTGGAGAATGACGCAGTGTTAGTGAAGAGAGGTTTTGCGTGATATCTCGTGTTCCTTATGAACTGTAGAAACTAGGTTGTGTCTTATTGTTGAGCTTGCCTTTAGATGTTACCATCGTAAATTATAGCCCTCCAGTTGGGAAGTTGTCTCTTGACTGAGGTGAGAGCAAAGAGAACAATAAATTGTTTTTTTTATTAGATGTCAATACACTGGCCTGATTCTGTCACAACCTGCAGTAAACTTAGAATGAAAACTGTTTACATCAGTTCATTTTAGGAATCTATGCAGCAAAATGCTGTTCTTGAGTTTGTTATGGAGTCCAATTGCTACGAGTAAATTAAATAATCAGCACATAATGTTCAATTCGTAGAAGTCTTGAAAAACAGTCCATGTATTGTACAGAATTAGACAAGGGTAGAAATCAGAGGACAGGAAGTGCAGGATGAGGGAAAGTCTCTATGCAGGTCCCACAGAAGAAACTTCTGTCTTGCTTGCTGACACAGACGTCTCATCTTCTTCTGCTTTCATCCCTACAGCAGCCAGCATGCAGCCACGGAACTGGGAGGGAAAATAATGAAAAGCAATGAGCATAACATATTAAACAAACAATATAATATGTTGCTGCTAGGTCAAACTCAAAGAGTAAGTAGAACATGTAAAACATGTATAAAGAATGAAAAGCAATGTTCATGACAAGTCAAAATACATTTAACAAAAAATATATTCTAATGCTGCAAGGTCAAACTCAGTGTTCCAAGTAGAGAAAAAAAATGTCTGTTACCAACCTGTTTGTTCATCAGAACATAGATAATGGGGTTGAACAAAGCTGAGCTCTTGGAGAAGAAGGCAGGTATAGCCATGGACTGGGCACTGAAGGCAATTCCTTTGTTGAAGAAGATGTAGGCAGCAAGGCTGGCATAGGGGGTCCAGGCGATCATGAAACCACAAACCATCAGGACACACATACGTGTCACTTCCTTCTCAGCTTTCTGGGTAGATGCTGAGTCCTGCTGGGAAGCTGCAGCCTGAAAATGAAGATAATCAAGACATCAGAGTGGAGAACTATCCTTTTGTACTATGTACACTATGTGGAACAGCTTGATAAATGTTGTTTGTGTAATAAGTCACTTACCGCCTTGACTGTCAGGACAAGACTTCCATAAGTGAAGGCGATCATACAGACTGGGATGATGAAGTGGCAGGTAAACATGTAGATCACATATGATTCATTGTTGAAGCCTTCGGCCAAGGTGTAGTAGTCAGGTCCACATGAGCATTGCATGCCCTCTGGGATGTACCTAAGATAAATAGAAACGCACAATATTATCATTGTGTGTGAGTGAGTAGGATTGGTGGTGGATGGAGCATGACTTGAATAGCATGTGAATAACATTTTATGTTACTTTAATGTTTCTACGCTGGTTACAGCTTACCTGGACCAGCCAACAAGTGGGGGAGCAGCACAAGCCATAGCAGCTATCCAGGTGAATGCCACACCAGCACCAGCATGGGTGGAAGTGAACGTGAAGCTGCCCATGGGCTTGCAGACCACAATGTATCTCTCGACAGCCAGCACTACCAGAGACCACAGGGCAACCTCACCTGGAGAATGAAACCACAATCTGAAGTCATTTATTTCAAATCAAATTGATTTATTTCAGTTCTAACTTTGAGTACAGTACATTATTTTAAATCAGGTTAAACTGAAGTAGATTCCCTTGTATTTGTTTTATTTCTTACCTCCAAGTGTAGCCATGAAGCCCTCAATAGCACAGCCCATTGGCCCAAAGATGAAGTAGCCATTAAGAGCAGATGTGATGGTGATGGTGAATCCAAAGAGGACCATTATCATTCCAGCTGCAGCCAAGTTGACCAGGATGAAGTTAAGGGGTTGCCGGAGCTTCTTGTTTGTGGCTGTGACATACAGGGTCAGACCGTTGATGGGGAATCCAAAACAAATCAGAAAGAATACATAGACAGCAAGACAATAGTATTGCCATGGAGGCGCCAAGTAGTACTGTTGGTATAGAAAAGGACTCCTTACAAGCCCAGTCCTGTTGGACATGGGGATGTAGAAGTTGCTTCCTTCCGTGCCATTTTGCATCTTCGCTCAGTGGATATCCAACGAATGCAAGAGAAAGACAAGCTGAGATCTGATCTGGCTGTCAACCTTGCCTGTGCTAGGTTGTCCAGGTAGGGGGGTTTATATCATTTTGGGTCCCTATGTCATTGGGTCTAAAATTGGCTAAAATGGCTTAGGAACTAATTTGTTAATTGATCTTAACCTCAGATAAAGGAAAGGGCTTATTGTGACTAAATAATCTAATTAAACTAATTAAAGAATAAAGATTATCACACTGACCTAGTTTTATTTACACCTGCTAGCAACTACAGTGCCTTCAGAAAGCATTCATACACAATAACTTATTCCACATTTTATTGTACAACAGACGGAATTCTAAATATTTATTTTCTCACCCATCCACACACAAGACCCCATAATGACAAAGTGAAAATATGTTTTTTTTTAAATGTCTGCTAATTTATTGAAAATAAAATACAGAAATAGTTTGGGGTCACTTAGGAATGTCCTTGTTTTTGAAAGATAAGCAAATTCTCATCCATTAAAATAACATCAAATTGATAAGAAATATAGTGTAGATATTGTTTTTATGGAAAAAGGCTAATTGATCATTAGAAAACCCTTTAGCACTTATGTTAGCACAGCTGAAAACTGTTCTGCTGATTAAAGAAGCAATAAAACTGGCCTTCATTAAACTAGTTGAGTATCTGGAGCATCAGCATATGTGGGTTTGAATTGCAGGCTCAAAATGGCTAGAAACAAAGAACTTTCTTCTGAAACTCATCAGTCTATTCTTGTTCTGAAAAATGAAAGC
Source organism: Oncorhynchus mykiss (assembly GCF_013265735.2). Classification (NCBI taxonomy): domain Eukaryota; kingdom Metazoa; phylum Chordata; class Actinopteri; order Salmoniformes; family Salmonidae; genus Oncorhynchus; species Oncorhynchus mykiss. The sequence goes on along the minus strand of NC_048571.1, from coordinate 67,805,224 downwards.
TATTCTATGTGAGAAATTGCCAAGAAACTAAAGATCTCGTACAACGCTGTGTACTACTCCCTTCACAGAACAGCGCAAACTGGCTTTAACCAGAATAGAAATAGGAGTGGGAGTCCCTGGTGCACAACTGAGCAGGAGGACAAGTACATTAGTGTTTAGTTTCAGAAATAGATGCCTCACAAGTCCTCAACTTTCAGCTTCAATAAATAGTACCCGCAAAACACCAGTCTCAACGTCAACAGTGAAGATGCATCTCCGGGATGCTGGCCTAGGCAGAGTTCCTCTGTCCAGTGTCTGTGTTATTTTGCCCATCATAATATTTTATTTTTATTGGCCAGTCTTAGATATGGCTTTTTCTTGCAACTCTGCCTACAAGGCCAGCATCCCGGAGTCGCCTCTTCACTGGGTGTCCAGGGTGTCACCCTTTCAAAGCATTTCATGGCTACAAATGTGAGTACTACAGGGTGATAGTCATTTAGACAGGTTACCTTGGCATTGTTGGGAAAAATAGTTATGTTTGAAACGTGTAGGTATTACAGACTGTATCAGGGAGAGTTTGAAAATGTAATCTAAGACACTTGCCAGCTGGTCAGTGCATACTCTGTGTCCTTATAATTTGTCTGGCCCTGCGGCCTTGTGAATGTTAACCTGTTTAAAAGTCTTACTCACATCGGCTACAGAGAGCGTGATCAAACAGTCGTCCGGAACAGCTGGTGCTCTCACCCATGGTTCAGCATTGCTTGCCTCAAATCAAGCATAGAAGGCATTTAGCTTGTCTGGTAGGCTCCTGTCACTGGGCAGCTCATGGCTGGGCTTCCATTTGTAATCCGTGATAGTTTGCATGCCCTGCCATATTCAATAATGAGTGTCAGATACGGTTTAGTAGGATTCTATTTTCATCCTGTTTTGATGCTTTGCCTGTTTGATGGTTGTCGGAGGGCGTAGTGGGATTTCTTATAAGCGTAAGGGTTAGTGTCCCGCTCCTTGAAAGTGGCAGCTCTGGCCTTTAGCTCAGTATGGATGTTTCCTGTAATCCATGGCTTCTGGTTGGAATATGTACATATGTTCACTGTGGGGGTGACGTCATAGATGCACTTATTAATGAAGCCGTGACGGATGTGGTAAACTCCTCAATGCCATCGGATGAATCCCGGAACATATTCCAGTCTGTGCTTGCAAAACAGTCCTGTAGTTTAGCATCCACAACATCGGACCACTTCCGAATTGAGTGTGTCACTGGTACTTCCTGTTTTGAGTGTTTGCTTGTAAATAACAATCAGGAGACTAGAGTTTTGGTAAGATTTACAAAATGGAGGACTAGGGAGAGCTTTGTTCGTCATCTGTGTGTGGAGCAAAGGTGATCTAGATGTTTTTTCCCCTCTTCTAGTTGCACAGGTGAAATGCTGGTAGAAATGTGTCAGAAGGATTTCAGTTTTCCTGCATTAAAATCACTAGGAGCACTGGCTCTGGATGAGCATTTTCTTGTTGGCTTAGTGCCAGCATCAGTTTGTGGTGGTAAATAGACAGCTTCAAAAAATATAGATGAAATCTCTCTTAGTAAATGGTATGGTTTACAGCTTATCATGAGGTATTCTAACTCAGGCGAGGAGAACCTCGAGACTTCCTTAATATTAGAGATCAGACACCAGCTGAAATAGAGTCACACACTATAATAAACTCCCAATAATTTATTGGATAAAACGCCAACGCTTCATCATCACTGTGCCTTCTTCAGGGTAATGTCTTGAATGCTTGAACCAGCTTATGTAGACAAACCATGCAATTAGCTGTTGTTAACAAAGAGACACACAGCCCCGCCCTTGCATTTCCAAAACACTGCTGTTCTGTCCTGCCTATGTAACAAAAACACAGAGATTTTGTATGAACTATGTCCTCGTTTAGCCACGACTCTGTGAATCATAGGATATTAGTTATTCAGGTCCAATTGAACGGAGCTTGTCTAGTTTGTTTTACAGTGATTGCGAGTTTGCCAATAGAATAGAGGGTAGAGGCAGTTTACAGTGCCTTCAGAAAGTATTCACACCCCTTGACTTTTTTCACATTTTGTTGTGTTACAGCCTGAATTTAAAATGGATTACATGTAGAAGATGTGTTACTGGCCAACACACAATACTCCATATTGTCAAACTAGAATTATGTGTTTACACATTTTTTTTAATTCATAAAAAATGAAAAGCTGAAAATGTATCGAGTCAATACATATATTCAAATCCATTTATGGCAATACTAAATAAGTTCAGTAATAAGAATTTGCTTAACACGTCACATAATAAGCTGCATGGACTCACTGTGTGCAATAATAGTGTTAAATTACTACCTCATCTCTGATCCCTAAGTCGAGCAGTGAATTTCAAACACAGTCAACCACAAAGACCAGAGAGATTTTCCAATGCCTTGCAAAGAAGGGCACCTATTGGTATATGGGTAAAAAAAAAAGCAGACATTGAATATCCCTTTGAGCATGGTGAAGTAATTGTTATTCCAAATGCTGTTACAGACTGAAATCAAATTGGATTAAATCCATTTTATTTATGATTATTTTTAACAATACAAACATCCCCTGCCAAGACCCACCTGCTCACACCCCCATCTCCAGCGCCTGTATCACTCTTCAGCCACATAGCCTCAAACTGCACAATTTTGTTTCTCTACATCGTCCACACATCTTTCAATATTTAAAAAATAAATCATTAGACCATTCCATTGTTTAAATGATGGAGGATTGGTTGATATCCCGTTTTTTAATTGTCATGTCTACTCCCGCTCCTCCCCTCCAGCGTTCGGTGTCACCGGTTTACTAACCACCGGTCCTGGGAACCATCATTACAAGCACCTGGCTTTCATCATTACGCACACCTGTGCTTCATCATTTAGCACACCTGGACTCCATTACCTCCCCTTTATCTGGCACTTCCAGGTGGCATTGTTTCTGTTTTTCATGTCTAGACGCTTCTCCTACGTTGTGTCGTTCATGTTATTTGTTATAGTTAACTTACCACCTGCTTCTTGACTCCCAGTGTCTATGTTACATTAAGTATTTTTCAACAAGGTTGACGAGAAAAGTATGGTGCAACCCATTGGGTATCTCACTGCACCCTCATATGCCATGTCTTGAAATATTCAGACAGACTGATTAAAGTCAATTTACATTGTAATACTTCTGACAGGCAACTTCTCCCATAACTTTTGGATTTCATAGCATTCCTAGGAGACATGGATTATTGCTAGTTTAACACTGAAGACATGATGTGCCTTTGTGCAGTAGAATTTGTGAATCTTACCATTATTTTTTACTGGATTAAGTGTAAATTGTTAACTGTCATTTTGTTAGTTATGTTCCAACATTCCCTCCATCTTGTGCTGATATCAGTTATTTTAAGTCTCGTTTGATTGGATAGGCTCTCTGCAAGGTTTTGTATAATTTACCTATCATATGAATTTCCTTTTCTGACTCAAATAGGATTCATATAAGATTGCTCTGATGTCCAAAATATTTCAATTGGAAATGTCTTGATATGAAACCTTTAAGGTGCATGTATTTTAAAATATCTCCATTGGTCAGTCCAACATTCTGTCATAGAATTAGATGTATTTCCTATTACCAAGTCATTTATGTTACCAAGTCATTTTATGTCTTTAGTTTCCATATAGACCAATTTGTGACGCAATTCATATGTCGCATGTCACGACGTCACAGGAGAGCTGTTTGAATGTAAAAAACTTTTTTTTTGCACAATGCATGTGAACTTGTGAACTTTCGTGTGCCTTAATATCAAACTTGTATGCCATCTCTAAATACAAATAAAATTGTTAACTTACGAGCCTAGTTAGTTTAGTCACAGAAAAAGTGAGCATCCTTCCCGCTAGCCATGATTGGCTGAGATAATGAGTGGGCTGGACATGCCGAGAGATTGGATTGGTCTGCCAAATAGCAGTCTGTCTATTGGAGCTGGATGCGAATGTGAAACGCTCTGAATTTACGAACGGAAAATCTGACAGCACAGTTGCAGTCACCAACGCTCTGGATAACATAACAGCCTAACCAGCTCTACTAGGGCGAGTAATGTTCAGTGAGCTGTTCTCTCTCTTAGATGTCTGGAAGTAGCGGGCAAGTTAGTACAGAACTCATGGATCAACCATTAAAGAGGTGGGTGGGGCTAAGGCTTAAGAAGGTGTGAACAATGCTGAATGGGTGTAGACAAAGAAGGGAATTCCAATAGTAGTACCAAAAGAGTTAATACTTTGTAGCGCCACCTTTTGCTGCGATTACAGCTGTAAGTCGCTTGGGGTATGTCTCTATCAGTTTTGCACATCGAGAGACTGAAATGTTTTCCCATTCCTCCTTGCAAAACAGCTCGAGCTCAGTGAGGTTGGATGGAGAGCATTTGTGAACAGCAGTTTTCAGTTCTTTCCACAGATTCTCGATTGGATTCAGGTCTGGACTTTGACTTGGCCATTCTAACACCTGGATATGTTTATTTTTGAACCATTCCATTGTAGATTTTGCTTTATGTTTTGGATCATTGTCTTGTTGGAAGACAAATCTCCGCCCCAGTCTCAGGTCTTTTGCAGACTCCATCAGGTTTTCTTCCAGAATGGTCCTGTATTTGGCTCCATTCATCTTCCCATCAATTTTAACCATCTTCCCTGTCCCTGCTGAAGAAAAGCAGGCCCAAACCATGATGCTGCCACCACCATGTTTGACAGTGGGGATGGTGTGTTCAGCTGTGTTGCTTTTACGCCAAACATAAAGTTTTGCATTGTTGCCAAAAGTTCAATTTTGGTTTCATCTGACCAGAGCACCTTCTTCCACATGTTTGGTGTGTCTCCCAGGTGGCTTGTGGCAAACTTTAAACGACACTTTTTATGGATATCTTTAAGAAATGGCTTTCTTCTTGCCACTCTTCCATAAAGGCCAGATTTGTGCAATATACGACTGATTGTTGTCCTATAGACAGAGTCTCCCACCTCAGCTGTAGATCTCTGCAGTTCATCCAGAGTGATCATGGGCCTCTTGGCTGCATCTCTGATCAGTCTTCTCCTTGTATGAGCTGAAAGTTTAGAGGGACGGCCAGGTCTTGGTAGATTTGCAGTGGTCGGATACTCCTTCCATTTCAATATTATCGCTTGCACAGTGCTCCTTGGGATGTTTAAAGCTTGGGAAATCTTTTTGTATCCAAATCCGGCTTTAAACTTCTTCACAACAGTATCTCGGACCTGCCTGGTGTGTTCCTTGTTCTTCATGATGCTCTCTGCGCTTTTAACAGACCTCTGAGACTATCACAGTGCAGGTGCATTTATACGGAGACTTGATTACACACAGGTGGATTGTATTTATCATCCTTAGTCATTTAGGTCAACATTGGATCATTCAGAGATCCTCACTGAACTTCTGGAGAGAGTGCTGCACTGAAAGTAAAGGGGCTGAATAATTTTGCACGTCCAATTTTTCAGTTTTTGATTTGTTAAAAAAGTTTGAAATATCCAATAAATGTCTTTCCACTTCATGATTGTGTCCCACTTGTTGTTGATTCTTCACAAAAAAATACAGTTTTATATCTTTATGTTTGAAGCCTGAAATGTGGCAAAAGGTCGCAAAGTTCAAGGGGGCCGAATACTTTCGCAAGGCACTGTATTTAGGCTTACCATAACAAGCGGTTCAATATTTATTGACTCAAGACATTCAGCTTAGAATTGTTAATTAATTCTGAAACGGTTCTACAAACAAAATTCCACTTTGACATTATTGGTTATTGTGTGTAGATCAGTGAGTAAAAGGGGTGTGAATACTTTCTGAATGCATTGTGTGAATTTGAGGGTGGTTATGTTTCTCCAGCCCCATCCCTCAGCTTTATTGCAAATCAGTAACAGGACAGATTTTTGGCTGAAAAATAATTAAACAAGTTTAGGATTGTGGCTTTAAAACTATCATGTCAAACTCATGAACTGTCATTCTTTACATTCGTAGCTTTGACTTTAAGATTGGTTGCATTATTCCAGCTGCCCCTTTGCTGAGACTCAAACTTCATGTTGTGACATTACATTGACTATTTGTTATCCTTATGTTTTGTTTTGACGATTTCAGGTGGAGAGATGGACAAAGTTGTATCCACAAGAAAGGTCTTGCAGACCATGAAGGAACCATGAAGATATTCACATCCAATAAAAAGCATTCCATACCTTTTATCTGATTAGAATGGAACTCACCTCATATTCAATAGCATAATCATTATTAGGCATACAGTAATTGGAAAGAACAGGGAAGAGAAAACAACTTTGGTCAGAAATTGCTTGTCGTATTGTAAGCATGGTGGTTAAGACCGTTGCTTAACCAACATACAGTGCATTCGGAAAGTATTCAGACCCTTTGACTTTTTCCACATTTTGTTGCTTTACAGCTTTATTCTGAAATTGATTAAATCGTTTTTTGCCCTCATCAATCTGCACACAATACCCCAGATGGCACCAACAGAAAACTATGCAATTATTTGTTTTTTTATGTATTATTTCTTACATTGTTAGCCCAGAAAATCTCAAGTGTTATTACATAAACCTGAGAAGAACTATTGGATATAAAAGCGATGTCAACTTATAATCATTACGACCAGGAATACGTCTTTCCCAAAGCGGATCCTTTGTTCGGACATGCAATCTTATCCCAGAGGCCGACCCAAAACAACGGGGTCGCCGTGGGGGAGGCAGACGGAGCGGCCTAATGGTCAGACTCAGAAGGCGAGCACACCATCCACCACTTCCGAGCATACTACTCGCAAATGTCCAATATCTAGATAACAAGGTGGACGAAATTTGGGCACGAGTTGCCTTCCAGAGAGACATCAGAGATTGTAATATTCTCTGTTTCACAGAAACATGGCTCACTCGGGATATGTTGTCAGAGTCAGTATAGCCACCTGGTTTCTTCACGCATCGCTCTGACAGAAACAAACATCTCTCTGGTAAGAAGAAGGGTGGGGGTGTATGCCTTATGATTAACGATTCATGGTGTAATCACAACAACATACAGGAACTCAAGTCCTTTTGTTCACCCAACCTAGAATTCCTTACTATCAAATGCCTACCGCATTATCTTCGAAGAGAATTCTCTTCGGTTATAGTCACAGCCGTGTATATCCCCCCAAGCAGATCCCTTGTCGACCCTGAAAGAACTTCACTGGACTCTATGTAAACTGGAAACCATACATCCTTAGGCTGCATTATTGTAGCTGGAGATTTTAACAAAGCTAACCTAAGAACAATAATTCCCAAATTATATCAGCATATCGAATGCGCGACAAGAGCTGGTAGCTTTCTGGATCATTGCTCCTCGAACCTCTGTGATGAATACAAAGCCCTGCCCCCCTAGCCTTCGGCAAATCTGACAATGACAGTTTGTTGCTCCCACAAACAGTACAGCTATTCCCGAGTCAATCAAACAAGCAAAGCATCAGAATAGAGACAAAGTAAAGTCGCAATTCAACGGCTCAAACATGAGGTGTGTGTAGCAGGGTGTACAGTCAATCACGGATTACAAAAAGAAAACCATCGACGTCTTGCTCCCAGACAAATTAAACAACTTCTTTGCTCGCTTTGAGGACAATACAGTGCCACTGACACGGCCCACTACCAAAGCCTGTGGGCTCTCCTTCTCCGTGGCCAACGTGAGCAAAACATTTAAACGTGTTTACCCTCGCAAGGCTGCCGGCCCAGATGGCATCCCTAGACGCGTCCTCAGAGCATGCGCAGACCAGCTGGCTGGTGTGTTTACGGACACATTCAGCCAATCTCTATCCCAGTCTGTTGTCCTCACATGCTTTAAGATGGCCACCATTGTTCCTGTTCCCAAGAAAGCTAAGGTAACTGAACTAAACTAAACTAGTGCCCCATTGCACTCACTTCTGTCATCATGAAGTGCTTTGAGAGACTAGTCAAGGACCATATCCTGTCCACCCTACCTGAAACCCTAGACCCACAGCAATTTGCTTACATTTAAGAATGATGGAGGCCACTGTGTTCTTGGGGACCTTCAATGCTGCAGAAATGCTTTGGTACCCTTACCCATATCTGTGCCTTGACACAATCAAGGCAAGTCTTGGAGCTCATGGCTTGGTTTTTACTCTGACATGCACTGCCAACTGTGGGACCTTATATAGACAGGTGTGTGCCTTTACAAAATGTATCACAGGTAAATTTACCACAGGTGGACTCGAATCAAGTTGTAAAACATCTCAAGCATGATCAATGGAAAGAGGATGCCCCTGAGATTAATTTTGAGTCTCGTATTAAAGGGTCTGAATACTTATGTAAATAAGTATTATTAGGATTTTTTTTACATTTTCAAACATTTATAGAAATCTGTTTTCACTTTGTCATTATGGGGTATTGTGTGTAGATTGATGAGGAAAAAATATCGAATACATTTCAGAATAAGGCTGTAACGTAAGAAAATGTGGAAAAAGTCAAGGGGTCTGAATACTTTCCGAATGCTCTGTATACGGGGTGAAGATAAGTTCAGACCAGATCAACAGTGTGCCAGCATGGATCTCTGAAGGAAAGACATCAGCAGCAGAGGGCAACAGTGGGTGGAATCACAACAGTGGAAGGTGCATACCCAAAGGGTAACAGTGAGTGGTAGACTCCAGTGCATACTCCAGTATCAAAATCGTGAACGTGTGTTGAATGACTTTGTTATGGAAGAGCATGGCGCCATATTCTTGCATAATTCCACTCTGAATGGATACCTTAGTCCGCCTGTGAATCTGCAGCCATGAAATAGGGATGAATACATACACTAGTATATACAAAAGTATGTGGACACCCCTTTAAATTCATGGATTCTGCTATAAAATCGAGCTTACAGTCATGCAATCTCCATAGACAAACATTGGCAATAGATTGGACTTATTGAAGAGCTTAGTGACTTTAAATGGGGCACTGTCATAGGATGCCACTATTCCAACAAGTCAGTAGGTCAAATTTCTGCCCTGCTAGAGCTACCCCGGTCAGCTGTTATTGTGAAGTGTAAACATCTAGGCGCAACAACGGCTTAGCCAAAGTGGTAGACCACACAAGCGCACAGAACGGGACCACCGAGTGTTGAAGTAAGTTGCGCATGAAAATTGTCTGTCCTCGTTTGCAACATTCACTACCGAGTTCCAAATTGCCTCTGGAAGCAACGCCAGCACAATAACTGTTCGACGGGAGCTTCATGAAATGGGTTTGCATGACCAAGCAGCTGCACACAAGATCACCATGTGCAATGCCAAGCGTTGGCTGGAGTGGTGTAAAGCTCGCCGCCATTGGACTTTGGAACAGTGGAAATGCATTCTCTGGCAGTCCAACGGATGCATCTGGGTTTGGCAGATACTAGGAGAACGCTACCTGCCCGAATGCATAGTGCCAAATGTAAAGTTTGGTAGAGGAGGAATAATAGTCTGGAGCTGTTTTTCATAGTTCGGCCTAGGCCCTTTAGTTCCAGTGAAGGGAATTCTTAACGCTACAACATACAATGTCATTCTAGATGATTTTGTGCTTCCAACTTTGTGGCAACATTTTGGGAGAAGGCCCTTTCATGTTTCAGCTTGACAATGCCCCCCGTGCACAAAGTGATGTCAATAGAGGAATGGTTTTTCAAGATCGGTGTTGAAGAACTTGACTGGCCTGCACAGAGCCTTGACCTCAACCCCATCAAACACCTTTGGGATGAATTGGAATACCGACTGCGAGCCAGGCCTAATCGTCCAACATCAATGCCCAACCTCACTAATGCTCTTGTGGTTGAATGGGAGCTAGTCCCCGCAATAATGTTCCAACATCTAGTGGAAAGCCTTCCCAGAAGAGTGGAGACTGTCTTAGCAGCATAGGGGGCACCGACTCCATATTAATACCCATGATTTTGGAATGAGAGGTTCAACAAGCAGGTGTCCACATACGTTTGGACATGTAGTGTAAGTGAAAGACTTTTGTAACAGTGTTTCTTTAATTTGCATTGGAATATTTGCATTAGTGAAATGTTGGAGAGATTCAGATGTTGACTCACATGTATTGTTACATTGACAAGTCCCTCACATCTGTTAGAATGGCATTGATGCTGTAAAAGGGCTTGATTTGAAATAAGCTGCAGTGACAGTGTTTTCCAGTAGCAATGCGCGGATGTTTCATGATCATTTTCAGCTTTAAGATCTACTGATTGGAAGTAGTGTATAGTTGTAGCTGATAAGATGTATACTACATACTAGAATTTGTGAATTTGTGCTAATGAGATGTTATGATATTTGATGTGGATTGGAAATCAGTTGTCAAATGAAAATAATAACAGCAAAAAAGTAGTAGATTCATGCATGGATTTATTTATCTAGTACTATAATTTTTTGTTATTTATAAAATATATACAGGAAATGATGACAACAAAATAATTGCTAGCCTCACAATAACATAAAAATACAATCTCAAGACAAAAATGAGAGCTGTTCTGCAAGTCTGAGTTTCATCCATTTGTTACCACCTATGAGAGGCAAATCATCTGTTTGTTTTGGATGAGTATAAAATGTATGTCAAGTATATTTTCAACTACATTGAGTGACACAGTATGTGAGTGTATAGATTTGCCTTGTGAACTGGGTTGACTAGATTTTGTCTTATTGTGGAGCTCGGATTTCATCATTGTCAATTATAGCCCTCCAAGTCTGTCGACTCGGGTGAGATCATAGAGAACAAGAGATGGGTTCAGATGAATGTCAATACACTGCCCTGTTTTTGTCACTTCTGTGTTATCTGGAGTGACAGAGTCCAATCATTACAGCTCAAAACAGTATAATGTCCATTTGGTGAAAGTAGTGTGTCTTCAAAAGCAGTCCATGTAGAGCATCAGACAAGGGTAGAAATCAGAGGGTGGGAAGTGCAGGATGAGGGAAAGTCTATGCAGGGCCCACAGAAGACACTTCTGTCTTGCTTGTTGACACAGAAGTTTCATCTTCTTCTGCTTTCATCCCTACAGTGGCCAGCATGCATCCACGGAACTGGGAGGGAAAATAATGAAAAGCACTGAGCATGACACATTAAGCAAACAATATATTACGTTGCTGCTAGGTCAAACTCAGAGTAAGTAAAAAAGGTCAAAAACGTAAAATGTTCCCAACCTGTTTGTTCATCATCACATAGATAATGGGGTTGAACAAGGCTGAGCTCTTGGAGAAGAAGGCAGGTATAGCCATGGACTGGGCACTGAAGGCAATTCCTTTGTTGAAGAAGATGTAGGCAGCAAGGCTGGCATAGGGGGTCCAGGCGATCATGAAACCACAAACCATCAGGATGCACATACGTGTCACTTCCTTCTCAGCTTTCTGGGTAGATGCTGAGTCCTGCTGGGAAGCTGCAGCCTGAAAATGAAGATAATCAAGACATCAGAGTGGAGAACTATCCTTTTGTACTATGTACACTATGTGGAACAGCTTGATAAATGTTGTTTGTGTAATAAGTCACTTACCGCCTTGACTGTCAGGACAAGACTTCCATAAGTGAAGGCGATCAAACAGACTGGGATGATGAAGTGGCAGGTAAACATGTAGATCACATATGATTCATTGTTGAAGCCTTCGGCCAAGGTGTAGTAGTCAGGTCCACATGAGCATTGCATGCCCTCTGGGATGTACCTAAGAGAAATAGAAATGCACAAAATTATCATTGTGTGTGAGTGAGTAGGATTGGTGGTGGATGGAGCATGACTTGAATAGCATGTAAATAACATTTGATGTCACTTCAGAATTCCTACACTGGTTACAGCTTACCTGGACCAGCCAAGCAGTGGGGGAGCAGCACAAGCCATAGCAGCTATCCAGGTGAATGCCACACCAGCACCAGCATGGGTGGAAGTGAACGTGAAGCTGCCCATGGGCTTGCAGACCACAATGTATCTCTCGACAGCCAGCACTACCAGAGACCACAGGGCAACCTCACCTGGAGAATGAAACCACAATCCAAAGTCAGTTACTTCAGTTCTAAATGGATTTAAATAACTTTTGGGACAGTCCTTTTAGTTCCAAATTTATTAACAATTACTTTGGATACAGTTTATCATTAATTTAAATTTGTTTAATCTAAAGCGGATTCTATAGGTTCTGTATTTTTAAAGATTTCTTACCTCCAAGTGTAGCCATGAAGCCCTCAATAGCACAGCCCAATGGTCCCCAGATGAAGTAACCATTGACAGCAGATGTGATGGTGATGGTGAATCCAAAGAGGACCATTATCATTCCAGCTGCAGCCAAGTTGACCAGGATGAAGTTAAGGGGTTGCCGAAGCTTCTTGTTTGTGGCTGTGACATACAGGGTCAGACCGTTGATTGGGAATCCAAAGCAGATCAGGAAGAACGTATAGACAGCAAGACAATAGTATTGCCATGGAGGCGCCAAGTAGTACTGTTGGTATAGAAAAGGACTCCTTACAAGCCCAGTCCGGTTGGACATGGGAATGTAGAAGTTGCTTCCTTCTGTGCCGTTCTGCATCTTTACTCAGTGGATGTCCAATGAATGCAAGAGAAAGGCAAGATGAGATCTGATCTGGTTGTGAACCTTTTGCCTATGCTAGGGTGTCCTGGCAGGGAGTTTTATACCCTTTTGGGGCCCTATGTCATTGGCTAAAATTGGCTGAATTAGCTTAGGCGGGGTTGTTACGAACTAATTCGTTAATTGATCTTAACCTCAGATATTAGGGAAGGGATTATAACACGTAATCACTGTGGATTTTGTCTAACTCATCAGGGAATAAAGATTATCACACTGACCTTGTTTAAACATTTGTTTTTAATGTAAAACATGTTTTATTATTGTTTGTTTTTTATTACTGTACCTCTGTAGGATAATGCAACTAAGTATGGATGGGTAGTCTATAGCTTCTGCTTGCACCCAGTTACTGTGTAAGCGGACACGTAGGACACGTATGTTTGAACAGTGTACAAATGACTAAAACCAGACGTTGAGTATGTAGTAAAAATATTGTTCTTTTGATCATATCATCTTTGAGAACTAGCAATCGCCAAAATAAAAACTAGACAGTCAGAGAGACATGAAAATTCCCAAAACAATGAATTTATCAGTTTTGATTTTGTTGTTATGTTTGAGCAAAAGAACACAGGATTAGCCATGGCAAAATGCATATAAATGCAGGAAATTAGCTTTAAAATGGCAACATTTTCTCTCAGCTCCATCTAGAAATTACAGGAAATTGGCTTGCATTTTCAAAAATGTTTCTACTACGCCAAGATGTAGGCCTAATAAATATTAGAAAAAATCCAGCTGTGCCAAGGGACTGACAGTGCCTATTGCCACGCCCCTTGCTACACCCCATGGCACGCCTACCACCTAAGCCCTTTTTTCCAGAAAAAGAGAGACATTTATGAGCATCTGGCGACCCCATTGTCTTAGGTTAGATAGCACAACAACTGTCTGCAATGATCTGGCTGAAATGGCTCCTGGCAACTGTCAGAAGCAGTGTATGTGATCAAAGTTGAGCTGTTGGAAATCCCACTCAAGGCTCACGGAGCAGTGCTTGTGCACAGCTCCAGCGCTCCTGGTTCTTTTCAACCGTTACGCTAAAAACCACTGTTCGCTCAACGGGAAAAAAACTGCCACTCAGAATTCGATCCATTAATTAAAATCAACAAAATCACACCCATCTATTTTTGTGTCTAACTGGACCCACCATTAGGTTTTGAAGTATTGAAACCATATGATTTGAATGGCAATGGCTATAGCCTACAAATAAATAAATTGTGAAGCATTTGTGAGTGCAACACACTAGGATGGCAGGTACATGAACTACCCATCATTTAAACAACATTGTGTTGTACTAAATCATTATAGTTTCTAAATTGCACATATAGGCTGTGACATACTTAGATTTAAACATGAAACAAAAAATGCCTTTTTAGGCTCAGTTGCCAGTGCCTTTTAATTCACTACTAGACACACAAGTTTGGACAAAGTCTGTGGCTTCAGGCTCATACGATGGTGCCTGGAGATGAGGCAAGCAGCGGAGAATTCCCTTTCTGCACTTGCAGAGCCACTGAGGATGCAAAACACCCTTTGGGCCACTCTTGCCAGGCTGGTCATGGATGCGGAGTGGTTTTTAAAAGATTTGGCAAAATAACCCAATCAAAACCAAAAACTCCTTGAAAGAGGTAATTTGTCAGGCCTATTGGTCCAAAATCAATGATAACCTATTGTATAGAAAATCGAATTAAAAGAAACGAAACTTTAAAGAGATCTTTTCTAATTACTTTGCTAAAATGACACACTTAGCAAGCTAACCACCTCCTTCCTTTCTAAATGTATTTTCAGATTTCACAATTATTCCTTAGTTGTGGACATTGCAAAGGATGCAATTTTGAATCCAGTGAAAGAAAGAAATCAACTGCCAAAGGTTGCAAGTTTGAATCCAACAATAGCAAGTTGTTTTTGAGATTTTTGTTTTAAGCCTATCCCAAAACTTAACCCATACCTTAACCATTCGCAGTTAATGCCTAACCTTAAGAGTTTGAGTTAATGGCTAAACCTTAAACATTTGGAGTTAATGCCTAAACCTAACCTTACGGCTAGGCATTAACTCAGAATGGTTAAGGTTATGGTTAAGGTTAGGGTTAAGGTTGCAAACTTTGGAATCCGTGGCAGATGCTTACAAAAGTTGTTTCAAAGTTGTTGCAAACATTAAAATTAGAAGTGTTAACATTACTTTTAGGCATTAACTCCGAATTTGTAAGGTTTAGCCATTAACTCTGAAATGTTAAGGTTATCATCCAGAAGGTGAGGTCAGTACAGGTGCATCAAAGCTGGGATCGAGAGACTGAAAAACAGCTTTGATCTCAAGGCCATCAGACTGTTAAACAGCCATCACTAACACAGAGAGGCTGCTGACAACATACAGACTCAAATCTCTGTCCACTTTAATAAATGTACTTAAAAGGTATCACTAGTCACTTTAAATAACGGCACTTTAATAATGTTTACAAATCCTACATTACTCATATGTATATTTATTTTTTTATCTTCCTTTATTTAACTAGGAAAGTCAGTTAAGAACACATTCTTATTTTCAATGACGGCCTAGGAACAGTGGGTTAACTGCCTTGTTCATGGGCAAAACTACTGCTTTTAACCTTTCAGTTACAAGTCCAACGCTCTAACCACTAAGCTACCTGCCACCCCAATCTAATTCTCTATACCATCTACTGTATCTTGCCTATGCTGCATGGCCATCGCACATCCATATATTTATATGTACATATTCTTATTCATCCTTTACATTTGTGTGTATAAGGTTGTTGGGGAATTTGTTAGATTACTTGTTAGATATTACTGCATTGTCGGAACTAGAAGCACAAGCATTTTGCATTGACATTTTTATTTTATTTTAACCAGGTAGGCAAGTTGAGAACAAGTTCTCATTTACAATTGCGACCTGGCCAAGATAAAGCAAAGCAGTTCGACACATACAACGACACAGAGTTACACATGGAGTAAAACAAACATACAGTCAATAATACAGTAGAAACAAGTCTATATACGATGGGAGCAAATGAGGTTAGATAAGGGAGGTAAAGGCAAAAAAAAGGCCATGGTGGCAAAGTAAATACAATATAGCAAGTAAAACACTGGAATGGTGAATTTCTGCTAACCATGCTAACCATTTCTGTTCCCAACATCTGCTAACCATGAGTATGTGACCAATAACATTTGATTTGATTTGATACAGGCTATTTGATTTGGGTGTGTCATTTTAGGCGAAGATTGAAAAAAGGGGTGGATCCTTAAGAGGTTTTTAAGCATCTGCCTCTGATTCCAAAGATTGCAAGTTCAAGTCCAGCGATAGAATGCTTTTTTGGCTTTTAAAAAAAAACCTATCCCAAACCTTCACTCTTACCTTAACCATTCGTAGTTAATGCTTAACCTTAATATTTTGGAGATAATGTGTAAACTTAACCATAACCTAAAAAATTCAGAGGTAATGCCTAAACTTAACCTTAAATAATTCCACATTTGACATTTGCAACTAATTCTGACTCGAGACTGCGAGCTAATTGACAAGTGCATGCTGGGCTAAGCATGCCCTGAGCTCCTGAAGTGAAGTGAGCTCTCTCTACTGGAGACGTACTGGAGCGAAATTGGAGAGGGCGAGAATGCCGGTGCTGCAACCTTTGGGAAAGTCGCTCTGCGCTCCAGTCAAATTGGGTACGCCTCTCACTCCAGCTCTGCTCACATGCTGGTGACCCTTGATCCCGTCCGGAACATGATGTCAGGTCTAGAGTGTTTTAAGCTCCAGAGGCCCTATGCAAAATGTGATGGTCACTTTCAGTAGCATTACTCACTACTGAATGTTTTTGGACTTTGTAGAAACAGTCATGGAAACATTGAGAGAGATTTCGCTGCACATGGATACTACACTGGATTTTGGCGGCACAACAGGAGTTAAGTTTATTCCGGGTCGATACTGAACAATATATATAGTCTCTGGGGCCTCGCAGATCATCTGAAAATTATGTTCATTTTTTCCCAACACACGTACGGTGTGCCACAAGTGCATGAAGCTAAAGGTAGGCTATAGTATGCAATATATAGTGCTTCTGTGATTCTTGGAGAATATAGGCTTGTAAATAACTAATAATACAACTGTGAATTTGTTTTATTCGTAATCAAACGTATAACTACAAAATGTGGTTAAAATTATGATGATGATCTCATGGACTGTGAGTACTCACACTCATAGCCCAACATTTCTCCAGCCCCAGCCCTCATTTGTACAGCAAATCGGTGCAGGACATCATTTTGGCTGAAAAAGCACTGAACTAATTCAGGATTGTGGCATTAAAGAAATCGTCTCAAACTCATGAACTGTCACTCTTTACATCCATAGCAATGACTTTAAGGTTGCATTTCTCCAGCTGCCATTTTGCTGAAACTCAAACTTCATGTTGTGACTTTAAATTGACTATTTGTTATCCTTATTTTTTGTTTAGACTATTTCAGGTGGAGAGATGGACAAAGTTGGATCCACAAGAAAGGTTTTGCAGACCATGAAGGAACCATATATTCCTTTTATCTGATAAGAATGGAACTCTCCTGATATTCTATAGCATACTCATTATTAGGCATGTTATTCTTTTACACCCTATTTGTTATGTTCTAAAGAGCTGTTCCACTTTTAAGATAAACATATGTGTTTAAGGCTGATGACACAATGAACACTAAGTCAATACCAAAGTGTGTTTCTCTTATTTGTGTTGCTACATAAGCCCTTCCATTACTCATAAAACACCACTGCTACCTTACTAGCTACTCTCTGGTCAGAAAACTGTTTTAACAGTAAATCTGATTTAACAGAAACACACGGACATTTACATGAGGCCAATATTTGATTGTTGTACTTTACACCATTTGTTCACTAAGTCTGCTTGTGACAATAAAAAGATTAGGAGCAATGGAGTATGTTTTTGTTTTGGTCACTTTAAGGTCAAACTAGGTGAACTATCTCCTTAAGCTGTTCATAAGTCACCATAAGTCACCATAAGTCACCATAAGTCACCATAAGTCACCATATACTTCAAGGTGTAGGCCTTTATTTCATTACTTGAAATGGCTAATGAGTGTCTGAAAATCTCAGAGGCTAATGAGTGTACAGTATATGCTGTGATTTCTTACATTACTTAAGTTATTTCTAACAGGTTGTCCATGCAGAAATAAACATTGTGAACTCAATTGATGAGGTTAAGCTTGCCTTGTGTAATCACATGGGATATTTTTACATCTGCTCTGCAAGCCTATGTGTCTAGATTACACTAATCTTGCATAAATAGTGGAACAGGATAGGGATAATACTATGCCACTAAAGGACTATAGCCTTTATTATGGAGTGGCACACTAGAACTACGGCAAGGTAGTAATAGAATGGTATTTAAAGTGATAGTTCAGCTCCATGAGTTATAGTGTGATAAATGTGTAGATATCTATAACCAAGGTAGTGGGAATGTAGAGGGGCAATTCACTGCATTTTAACCTCAAATCCATCAGACCTGGGTTCAAATACTATTTACTGTATTTGAATTAGTATCAAATAGTTTTCGAAAAAAGTATTTGACAAAGTTTCTTTGAAAATACAAATAGTTTAGTATTGGAATGTATTTGAAAATATTTTAAATAATTGCTTAAGCAACATTAGCAAGTTCAAAATGAGTTCAGACAGGATCAACAGTGGGTCAACATGGATCTCCGAAGGAAAGACATCAGCAACAGTGGGTGGAATTGAAATCATGAAGCGTGAGTTGATTAGTCCCATGTGGCTCTGTTAGTAGAGCATGGTGCTTGCCATGCCAGGCTGTGGTTATGATCCCCCATGGGGGAACAGTAGGAAAATGTATGCACTCACTACTGTAAGATGCTCTGGATAGAAGTGTTTTCTGAATGCCAGGATATGTACACTGAGTATAAAGAACACCTACTCTTTCCATGACATAGACTGAGAATATTAGGAAGGTTCCTATGTTTGGTACACAAAGTGTATATTGACTAGATACTCTAAGGGACGCTCTAACAATGACAATACATGTATTTTAAAAAGGAAGGCAGTTGGGAGGCAAAATCAGATGGGATCATTCTAAACAATGAGAAAGCAGATATGCATGTGAACTAGTTAACGCAGCCACAAAGTCAGAATTGGCTAGCCTATATTAGGAATGTGTAGAATATGCAGCATTAGTGCTAATCATCTGGACTAGAAATCAGTAAACAAATGTAAATGACCAACAAAAAGTAATAGTTTCATGCATGTATTTATCTAGTACTAGATTTATTTATAAAATACTGTATACACAGGAAATGATGACAACAAAATAATTGCTGGCCTCGCCATAAAATAAAAATACAATTTCATCATCCATCAAGACAAACATTAGAGCTGTTCTGAAAGCCTGAGGCTCATCCATTTGTTACCACCTATAAGAGGGAAATCAGCTGTTTCTTTTGGACGAGTATAATGTATGTCAAGTCAATTCTCAACTACATTAAGTGGCACAGTCTGTGAGCGTAGAGAGAACAACAGAGCCCAATCATTACAGGTCAGTACAGTTTAATGTCCATTTGGTGAAAGTAGTGTGTCTTCAAAAGCAGTCCATGTAGAGCATCAGACAAGGGTAGAAATCAGAGGGCAGGAAGTGCAGCATGAGGGAAGTCTCTATGCAGGGCCCACAGAAGACACTTCTGTCTTGCTTGTTGACACAGAAGTCTCATCCTCAGGGGCTGCTATGCCTACAGCAGCCAGCATGCAGTTACGGAACTGTAGAGAGAGAGCGAGACCACAATGTCAGAGATGGAAGAGTCAAGATGCTAGAGTACTAGCACAGACAGTAGAAATTACTTTTATGATATAAGTAGGCTTATGTTGTTGGGAAAGGAAAGACCAAAATCCCATGTTACCAACCTGTTTGTTCATCAGCACATAGATGACTGGGTTGAAGATGGCTGAGCTCTTTGAGAAGAAGGCTGGGACAGCCATGAACAGGGCAGTGAACGCAGCTCCTTTGTTGAAGAAGATCCAAGCAGCAACAGAGGCATAGGGGGTCCAGGCAATCAGAAAACCCATAACCATCAGGAGGCACATACGTGTCACTTCCTTCTCAGCTTTCTGGGTGGATGCTGAGTCCTGCTGGGAAGCTGCCGCCTGAAAATGAAGAGAAGCAAGATAAATGCTTGTGTGACTTATTAGAAATCATATCCTTAGCATAAGAATCCAAATGCTATGACTTTGTGGGTCTGCTAGTTACATTTTCTGTGTCTAAGAACCACATACCGCCTTGACTGTGAGGACAAGGCTTCCATAAGTGAAGGCAATGATGAAGACTGGAACCATGAAGTGGCAGACAAACATGTATATGACATATGAGTCATTGTTGTAGCCTGGACTCAGAGTATAGTAGTCAGGTCCACATGAACACTGCATGCCCTCAGGGATGTATCTATGAGGGAAATTCAGTTGATGAGACAGTTTTAGATTATACATTATGAGAAGATCATCAGTGTTAACCTTGACTAACAACCAAAATCTCTACAGTAAATATATCGGTATGTCGACAAAACAAAATACACGAGGCAAGGTGGGATCTTTTTGTGTCTGTATAATTAATTATATGAAGAAATGTCAGTGGAAAAGCTTTTACAAGCAAATATTTATATAACAACTATCAAAGTAAACTTGGAGTCACGCAATTTACATGTTGTGTGGTCCCCTCCACTATGACTCATCGCTAAAGCATGCACTTTATTAGGTAACAGATTCAATAAATGATGATGAACTTCTGAGGGTGGTGAAAGTGCAAAGTGATGAGCATGATGCTTCTTTCCAATAAATAGCAAAGGTCTTATTCTGGTGACATGATAATTGATGCTAAGGCTGCCATTTGACAAATAATAATAATCTCATCATTTAGGCCATATGGGTGCTCTAGCCAACTGCGTGCCAATACCACTCATTATGTGACACATTTTTTTTGCGAAAACCATCAGCAGAGTTGAAAATGCGATGGAAACCCATTTAACTTGTATTTTGTTTATTAAGGAAACATGGAATTTAACCGCAAAAGGTATTTTATGTGAACTTCGTCATCCCGCAGAACCTTATATCTGCAACAAGTCAATTTGATGGAAATCCATCACTGGTGGGGAAATGTGTGTATTGTTTTAATGCAGATGTTAGAATATTCACATGGAAATCTGTCACCAATTGGATGGAAACCTAGCTAATGTCACTAAAATGCAATAACACAAAAAAGCCAACAACTTTTGCTAGAGAATACCATGATTGACCAAATGCATTATATGTGTGATGCATTGTATTAAACCTAACCCATTATTGTCTTTACATCATTGTTTGATCTCATCTCATAGACATTACACCTGCATTTATAATGAGTGTGTAATTGATGTGATTAAAAGATCAGACAATTATATGAATTGCAAATTGCAACGTAAGGGGATGGTTTCTCTTAAGCCTTTTACTGGATTAGAAAGCATGGTCAATAAAGAGTCTCTATTGAAATAGATTTTTAGTCCAGGACTAAGCTTAATCTGTGTCAGATAAATGTAGGATCTTTGTGTTTTACTTTTATATCATATTACATGCACTGTACCTGGACCAGCCAACCAGTGGGGGAACAGCGCAGGTGGCAGCCATCACCCAGGTGAATCCAACACCAGCACCAGCATGGGCGACACTGAATTTGAAGCTGCCCATGGGCTTGCAGACCACAATGTATCTCTCAATTGCCAGCACCACCAGAGACCACAGAGCCACCTGACCTTGAATTGAGAATAGGAAAGGGAAGAGATTTGTTTTTGCTTGTCCTGCATTTGTTAGGCAAAAGAGGTTGGAGCATGAAGATGCAAACTACAGAGAAGGGGATCTAATTGCTGCATAATATGGACTGTATGGAATCTTGGATCTTACGATACAATGACTATTATTTCGTTAAATCTAAATTCTTTAATCTTGATTGAGACTGTCCAAGTATATTTGACAAAAATCTGATTGCATGCCCAATCCGTAAACTTTATTGAAACTACTTCTTCACATGTTAAACAATGAAGTCAAGAAAACTCTGTTGCTGTGAACACTAATTAACTAATGTACCATATGGGGAGAAGAATGGACAGCAGGAGAGTGAACCTTTATGCTCTCGCCAACTTCATTGCTGTCATTGTAATGCCAATTCAATAAGAAACAGACTGGCACCCATGCTAGCCAAAGTGAACAACCTGCACAAAATATTTCTCACCTCCAAGTGTAGCCATGAATCCCTCAATGGCACAGCCCAATGGTCCCCAGATGAAGTAGCCATTGACAGCAGATGTAATGGTGATAGTGAATCCAAAGAGAACCATGATCAACCCAGCCAGAGCCAAATTGACCAGAATGAAGTTCAGAGGTTGCTGGAGCTTCTTGTTTGTGGCTGTGACATACAGGGTCAGACCGTTGATGGGGAATCCAAAACAGATCAGGAAGAACATGTAGACAGCAAGCAGATAGAATTGCCATGGATCCGCCAAGTAGTACTGAGGGTATAGAAAAGGACTCCTTACAAGCCCAGTCCTGTTGGACATGGGGATGTAGAAGTTGTTGCCCTCAGTGCCATTCATTTTGAGTAAATGGACAGGTGGTAAGGTGTAGAAAAAGTTGAGTAATTTGGTCAACCCTGTCTCTTTGGATGCAGCAGCTCTCTAATGCAAATGTTGTCTTGAGATTGATTTTATACAGTTTTGTGGAGGCTGCTTTCAGGGGATTTAAAATCTGTTAATTAGATTAGTCTGGGATTATGCGATTCAAAGTCTTACAGTTGACTAACCTCTGATTCCAGGGGATTTGGATATTTATTCATAGGCCTTTGAAGTGTCTATGATAGTACAAGTTGTAGAGACATTTCACAGGTTGGTATAAAAATAACAGAAAGGCTGTATATGCACCCAATTACCACCTATATTTTATTGATTTGCTTGTTTATTTGTTTGGCTGTTTTTGCACTCAGCACCCCAAAAACACAATAATTTCAAAACATTTAAATCACACTAAAATGTCAATTTACCTCAAAGGTCAATGTATA
This sequence comes from Oncorhynchus mykiss, assembly GCF_013265735.2. Classification (NCBI taxonomy): domain Eukaryota; kingdom Metazoa; phylum Chordata; class Actinopteri; order Salmoniformes; family Salmonidae; genus Oncorhynchus; species Oncorhynchus mykiss. The sequence goes on along the minus strand of NC_048571.1, from coordinate 67,782,570 downwards.
GACTTGTAGTTGAGTCAGAGATTGCACATTTTAATTTATAAACCCAATTATACATCTTATAAATAACTTCAGTCAAATATGTCCACTAAAATACTAATATGAAGTGAAAATATACAGCAACTAAGATTGCCTGTAGTCTGGGTCCTTTATGCTGTGGTTTGTTGAGCTGATAAATGTATATACAGTAGCCTATAAAAGCATTCACAATGTGCAGTATGCAGCAAAAGTGGGCATAGCACTTTGGTGTTCTCAAATAAAATCTATATGTTATACTGTTATTCAATTCTGCCACATTGTGAGATGGGGGTAATATTATGTTCACTTGATAATATATAAAAAATATAATACCATTAATATATAATACAAAATAATATATACCAATTAGCACACCATTTTATCCAAAGCATCTTACAGTAGTGTGCAGACCTGGGTTCAAATACATGCATATTGTATGTCAAGTACATAAACTCAGCAAAAAAAGAAACGTTCTCTCACTGTAAACTACGTTTATTTTCAGCAAACTTAACATGTGTAAATATTTGTATGAACCTAACAAGATTCAACAACTGAGACATGAACTGAACATGTTCCACAGACATGTGACCAACACAAATTGAATAATGTGTCCCTGAACAAAGGGGGGTCAAAATCAAAAACAGTCCGTATCTGATGTGGCCACCAGCTGCATTAAGTACTGCAGTGCATCTCCACCTCATGGACAGCATCAGATTTGCCAGTTCTTGCTGGGAGATGTTACCCCACTCTTCCACAAGTTCCCAGGCATTTCTGGGGGAAATGGCCCTAGCTTTCACCCTCCGATCCAACAGGTCCCAGACGTGCTCAATGGGATTGAGATCTTCGCTGGCCATGGCAGAACACTGACATTCCTGTCTTGCAGGACATCACACACAGAACGAGCAGTATGGCTGGTGGCATTGTCATGCTGGAGGATAATATCAGGATGAGCTTGCAGGAAGGGTACCACATGAGGGAGGAGGATGTCTTCCCTGTAACGCACAGCATTGAGATTGCCTGCAATGGCAAAAGCTCAGTCCGATGATGCTGTGACACACCGCCCCAAACCATGATGAACCCTTCACCTCCAAATCAATCCCGCTCCATAGTACAGGCCTCGGCATAATGCACATTTTTTCGACGGTAAACGAGAATCCGACCCATCACCCATGGTGAGACAAAACCGCGACTTGTCAGTGAAGAGCACTTTTTGCCAGTCCTGTCTGGTCCAGCGACGGTAGGTTTGTGCCCATAGGTGACGTTATTGCCGGTGATACCTGCCTTAAAACAGGCCTACAGGCCCTCAGTCCAGCCTCTCTCAGCCTATTGCGGACAGTCTGAGCATTGATGGAGGGATTGTGCGTTCCTGGTGTAACTCAGGCAATTGTTGTCGTCATCCTGTACCTGTCCTGCAGGTGTGCTGTTCAGCTGTATCGGAGCACTTGGATTCAGAATCAGCAAACTTCAGGAGTTTACATTTATTGTATTGCATGAAAATAGAGCTCTTTGGCAACACACACCAGTGGTGGGTTTGGCATCGAACGAATGATGCAAAGAACACCATGCCTACTGTAAAATATGGTGGTGGATCTTTGATGCGGTGTGGCATATCACATCAGGGTCACCACTTGTAGTGCTAAGCAATATTTAAAGTATCACTAATATGTCTGAATTCAGACATAGTTTAGCAAGAAACTGATACAATTCAATACAGCTTTCATGTCTACCAATATTGACTCGTATGAGTTTCTTGCTAAAGTGTGTCTATGAATATTAAAGGTTATGTATCTATCTTGTAGTTGTGTGTTGACTACCAACCTTGTTGGTTAAGTATCTGTAATGTTCTGTGTTGAAGCCTCAGGGGTGAGGGGTCAACTTGCAATTGACTGCCTCAAGGACAAATAAACATTATTGAATAGAATTTAGCTTGAACGTGAGTTGAAGCTGACCCCACTTCAGGTCAGTGAAAGGAAAAGCTATCTAAAAAGCAACAGTAAAATCTAGTAAAAGACTTACCTGACAGCTTTTTTCCATTTAGTGACACACTGGCCACGTGTGACTTGTGTATATGAATACAATCAAATGCTGTCTGTGAGTTACCAGCTGCTACATATCTGCACGTCTAAACATATTACTTGATTAGAAAATCATTATTACACATGATTAGCTGTTTACAGCCAGGCGCCACTCGTAACAGCTAATTAAGATGTTCCTGCTACTCCACGAACACTTGGTGGTGGTGCAAATGGTTTTCATCTTGCTTACAAAGTATTCATACCCCTTGACTTATTCCACATTTGGTTGTGTAACAGCCTGAATTCAAAATTGATTAAATACACTACCGGTCAAAGGTTTAAGAACACCTACTCATTAAAGGGTTTTTCTTTATTTTTACAATTTTCTACATTGTAGAATAATAGTGAAGACATCAAAACTATGAAATAACACATATGGAATCATGTAGTAACCAAAGAAGTGTTAAACAAATCCAAATATATTTTACATTTTGATTCTTCAAATAGCCAGGCATTCTCTCGACCAGCTTCATGGGATAGTCACCTGGAATGCATTTAAATTATCAGGTGTGCCTTCTTAAAAGGTAATTTGTAGAATTTCTAGTGTAGAAGGAGCGTCTTCCACTTTCAAAGATGAAGAAGTTTCAGAATATGAGGGTTATGTCTCTGTCAATTCGGAGTCTGACACTGAGGACCAGCCCGTCAGCAACCAGCTCATCAGCAGCCTGCAGGAGAGGAAATATGGAGTCAGAAAATGGTGAAATTGAACAGTCTTCTTGCCCCAAGGAATGAGCTACCCCGCATGGCTGCCAATGTGATAAGGATGCAATCAGGGACAAAACGAAAGACGGTTGTACAGGACATAAAGTCTTCTTTTGAACTTTTCATCCCAGACACCATCCAGAAAATCATTCTGGACTACACTAATTTGTAGGGAAGGCGTGTTTTTGGAGAGAGATGGAAGCAGATTAACTCATTTACATGTATACTTTGGTGTTCTTATCCTTGCTGGTGTTTTCAGATCCAATGAAGAATCCACAGAATCCCTGTGGTATGCAGAAACTGGCAGAGAACTTTTCCGTGCCACAATGTCTCTGGAAAACCTTCCACATTATTTCCAGGACTATCCGCTTTGATAACTGAGACACCAGAGAGACAAGCTATCTGCAATCAGATCAGTGTGGGACAAGTGGGTGGACCGCCTTCCCCTGTTTTACAACACTGGGCCCAACGTTACTGTTGATGAGCAGCTTATGCCATTTAGGGGCCGCTGCCCTTTCAGGCAGTCTAAACCTGCAAAATTTGGAATCAAGATCTGGGCTGCTTGCGATGTTGCTTCATCATATGTGTGGAACTTGCAAGTGTATACGGCGAAGCCAGAAGGAGGAGCCCCTGAGAAGAACCAAGGGATGCGGATTGTCCTGGACATGACACAGGGACTCTGTGACCACAGTGATAACTTTTTTACTTCGCACTAGCTGGGACAGGAGCTCCTCAAGAGGAAGCTGACGATGGTAGGAACAGTACAGATAAAAAAGTCAGAGCTCCCACCTCAATTCAAAGAAAATAAATATGAATAGTGATTAAAACCTTGTTTTAACATGATTAACATGATTTATTCCACCCATCTCTTGATTACAATTTATTTAAAATAAATGAACAACAATTTTATTGATAAATGTGATCGAGCAGAGGTAAATGGCAAATATTAATCATGTATGCTGTTTATATTGCTTGCAATTGATATAAGTCAACATCTAAGTATTAAGTATTAAGAATTTTTACTTAAGTTGTCATGGCTGTATTGTTTTAATCTCAGGGCCATGCGTCCCGCTAGACGTATAACAAATTCTTGTTAATCTAACTGCGCTGTCCGATTTACACTGAAAGCGTGCCATGCGATTGTTTGAGGACGGCGCCCCACATCAACATAAAAAAAATATCCCAAAAAGTCAGTTTAGTTGGCGTCAATTTAAGTAATCCATTCGTTCAATATGCAGAGAAAGGAATCAAAAAAACTACCGCTAAACTTTGTTAAAACAAGTCAAAATATGTTTCTATTTAATTCTCAGGTACCCTAAACTGTAATTAAACTATAATATTTCAAACGGAAAGAAGTATGTTCAATAGGAAAACGATTTTAGCAGGTGCGCGACCTCTTCATCATGCGCGCACAGACTGATTTCCAACTCTGTCTCAGTACAAAAACTCATAATTCTCTCTCGTTTGGGAAGAAACAAACCTGAAACCTTGAACTAAGACTGTTGACATCTAGTGGAAGCCATAGGAATTGCAATCTGGGAGCTGGATTTGGATATGCCCTTATACTTTCCATTGCAAGAGCATGGGCTCTCAAAAAAACATAATCTGGTTGGTTCTTCTTTGTATTCTTTCCAACCATATCTATTGTGTTATAGTCTCATACATTATTTTGAAAGTTCTACAAACTTCATAGTGTTTTCTATCCAATGGTACCAAGTATATGCATATCCTGGCTTCTGGGCCTAAATAACAGGCAGTTTACTTTGTGCACATCAGTCAGGCGGAAATTCAGAAGCGCTTTTATTGATAAATGTGATCTAGCAGAGGTAAATGGCAAATATTAACCATGTATGCTGTTTATATCGCTTGCAATTGATATAAGTCAACATCTAAATATTAAGAATTATTACTTAAATTGTTATGGCTGTATTGTTTTAAAAACCATCAGACCTGGGTCCATCAGACCTGCGAACATTGGGTGAATAACAAAAACATGAACACCACAAAAGGGTTAAAAAACAAATGGAAGTATGGTTGTTTTAAGCCTACCCCCCAAAAATATCCTTGATTTAGCACAGACACTTCAAAACCTTATGTCTTATGATACATTTGTGAGTTATTAGGTTGTTGTTACCATTTTACCATGTTCTTTCTCAGTTAATACCTGGTCATTTTACTATTTTGTGCATTTGAACTAGAAATATTGTCTTGTTGAGTGCATGAACCACCAAACAATCAAAAACAATAATTCAATGACAGACACTTTTTGTCCATGCATTCATTTATCTAGATTTTATACATTTATTTATTAAATATTTAAAGCAAATGTTGACATACAGCTGGCCAACAAAGTCATTTCTTGCCTCACATAATACAAATTAAGTATCAATCCCTCAAGACAGATGTCACGATCGTCGTATGGAGTAGACCAAAGCACAGCGTGGTTAGAATACATTCTTCTTTATTTAATGAAGAAAACAAAGAACACTTAAACAAAAAAAAACGATTAAGACGACCGTGACTGCTATATAAACACTGTGCTAACATGCAACATAACATAGACAATCACCCACAACCCACAATGACAAAACAGGTTACCTAAATATGGTTCCCAATCAGAGACAATGACTAACACCTGCCTCTGATTGAGAACCATATCAGGCCAAACACAGAAACAGACAAACTAGACATACAACATAGAATGCTCACTCAGATCACACCCTGACCAAACAAAACATATAAACATACAAAGCAAACTATGGTCAGGGTGTGACATCATCAGAGTAGTTCCACTATGGGCCGATTGAGACTTAGTAAATGTACATCTTTCCTATACAATTCTCAGTAGTTGGTGTTCAGATTTACCTTATGCAGGTGCATAACAGTCTTTGCAGGTGTGGTTCCCTTGCGAGCACTGAATACATTTAATTAAACCGCTGAAAACCCTCCCACTTGCTGGCCAACAGATTTTCTCATGGATTGTTCATTCAACATGGTTATCATAAGCCATCCCTTTATATACAGTTTACATTTAATTATAATTTTTGTCAACAGATACATCAAGACCACAGGTTCAGAATATAGGGATTAATGGAAGAAAGCCATCTAAATAGTGTATATGCATGTTTGTCTGTTTCAGCGCCAACTGGTAGATTAAAGATATTCTGATGTTGTAGATAAGTTAGACATATTTTGGGGTTAGGAATATATGTATGAATCATAAAAAAACAGGTTTGGATAGCCTATAAAATATATATTGATGAATAAAGGATACCGTGGTTTCATTCATCCTGAAAGTTGTCATATTCAAGTTAAATCCATACAATTTTGGAAGTTGGGAAAATTTTTATAATAGGGGTTGAACAATAATCAAAAAGTCTTCCCTAATCATCACTAATCATGGAACTGTATGGCAATGGTCAAGTTGTTGTGAAGTGTGTGCCAGGCTCCAGGTTTAAATTGCTACTTTTAGTCTGAATTCCATAATGATCCCAAATTATTCCACAATGTTAGCATAATATTGCTAGTGACCCTCAAGAACAAATACAAGGACATGACTGAAGAAAGGTAAACGGAATGAAATGATGCAAAATGTAGACTACAAATTGAAGGAAACTAACACTAAAGTGACAGTTCTAAATGTACACTGAGTATACAAAGAACACCTATTCTTTCCATGACATACACTGACCAGGTGAATCCAGGTATAAGCTATGATCCCTCATTGATGTCACTTGTTGTCCACTTCAATCAATGTAGATGAAGGGGAGGAGACGGGTCAAAGACAGGTTTTTAAGCCTTGAGACAATTGAGACACCCCGGCCGTCCTACAATCTAAGCTAGATGCTCTCAATCTCACACAAATCTTTAAGGAACCTACCAGGTACAACCCTAAATCCGTAACCATGGGCACACTCTTAGATATCATCCTGACCAACTTGCCCTCTAAATACACCTCTGCTGTGTTCAACCAGGATCTCAGTGTTCACTGCCACATTGCCTGCGTGCGTAATGGGTCTGTGGTCAAACGACCACCCCTCATCACTGTCGAACGCTCCCTAAAACACTTCAGCGAGCAGGCCTTTCTAATCAACCTGGCCCGGGTATCCTGGAAGGATATTGACCTCAACCCGTCAGTAGAGGATGCCTGGTTGCTCTTTAAAAGTGCTTTCCTCGCCATCTTAAAAACCTCTCTGGGATATGTGGGACGCCCACCTGGCCAAAAACCAGGGAAAATGCAGAGCGACAAATTCAAATAAATTACTGTAAAAATCTAACTTTCATGAAATCACACATGTAAGATACCAAATTAAAGCTACACTTGTTGTGAATCCTGCCAACATGTCAGATTTCAAAAAGGCTTTTCGGCGAAAGCAAACGGTGCTATTATCTGAGGATAGCACCTCCATGAACAAAGAGAGAAAAGCATATTTCAACCCTGCAGGCGCAACACAAAACGCAGAAATAAAAATATAATTCATGCCTTACCTTTTATGAGCTTCTTTTGTTGGCACTCCAATATGTCCCATAAACATCACAAATGGTCCTTTTGTTAGATTAATTCCGGCGATATATATCCAAAATGTCCATTTATTTGGCGCTTTTGATCCAGAAAAACACAGGTTCCAACATGCGCAACGTGACTACAAAATATCTCAAAGGTTACCTGTAAACTTTGCCAAAACATTTCAAACTACTTTTGTAATACAATTTAAGGTATTTTTAACGTAAATAATCGATAAAATTGAAGACGGGATGATCTGTGTTCAATACAGGAGGAAAAAAACTGTAGCTAGCTTTCTGGTCATGTGCCTCCATCTAACAGTACACTACAAGTGACCCTCGTTCTGAACAGGGCTACTTCTTCATTACACAAATGAAAAACCTCAACCAATTTCTAAAGACTGGTGACATCCAGTGGAAGCCTGGATTTCCAATGAAAACCTATTGAAAAGAGAGTGACCTCAACAACAAACAAAAACATCTGAATGGTTTGTCTTTGGGGTTTCGCCTGCTAAATAAGTTATGTTATACTCACAGACATAATTCAAACAGTTTTAGAAACTTCGGAGTGTTTTCTATCGGAATCTACTACTGATATGCATATCTTATCTTCTGGGAATGAGTAGCAGGCAGTTGAATTTGGGCATGCATTTCATCCGGATGAGAAAATACTGCCCCCTGTCACCAAGAAGTTAAATAAACATGCTACATTCAAAGACATGTAGAACTAAGAACAGATAAAGCCCTTGGTCCACCCCAGACTTGACTGCCCTTGACCAGCACAAAAACATCCTGTGGCGTTCTGCATTAGCATCGAAGAGCCCCCGCAATATGCAACTTTTCAGGGAAGTCAGGAACCAATATACTCAGTCAGTTAGGAAAGCTAAGGCTAGCTTTTTCAAGCAGAAATTTGCACCACACACATAAATTTGCACCTCCTCCCAGCTGCCCACTGCACTGAGGCTAGGAAACACTGTCACCCCCGATAAATCTACGATAATCAATCATTTCAACATGCATTTCTCCATGGCTGGCCATGCTTTCCGCCTGGCTACCCCAGCCCCGGCCAAAAGCTCAGCACCCCCTGCAGCAACTTGCCCAAGCCCCCCCCCCCCCCCCCCCCCCTCCACTTCTCCTTCACCCAAATCCAGAGAGCTGATGTTCTGAAAGAGCTGCAAAATCTGGATCCCTACAAATTAGCTGGGCTAGACAATCTGGACTTTCTCTTTCTAAAATTACCTGCCGAAATTGTTGAAACCCTTCAACCTCTCTTTCGTATCATCTGAGATCCCAGACGATTAGAAAGCTGCCGCGGTCATCCCCCTTTTCAAAGGGGGAGACACTCTAAACCCAAACTGTTATAGACCTATATCCATCCTGCCCGGTCTTTCTAAAATCTTCGGAATCTGTTAACAAACAGATTACCGACCATTTAGAATCCCACTGCACCTTCTCCACTAAGCAACCTGGTTTCCGAGCTGGTCATGGGTGTACCTCAAGGTCCTAAAAGATATCATAACCGCCATTGATAAAAGACAGTACTGTGCAGCCGTCTTCATCGACCTGGCCAAAGCTTTCGACTCTGTCAATCACTGCATTCTTATCAGCAGACTCAATAGCCTTGGTTGCTCAAATGACTGCCTCGTCTGGTTCACCAACTACTTCTCAGATAGAGTTCAGTGTGTCAAATCGGAGGGCCTGTTTTCCGGAACTCTGGCAGTCTCTATGAGGGTGCCACAGGGTTCATTTCTCGGGCTGACTCTTTTCTCTGTATATATCAATGATGACTCTCTTGCTGCTGGTGATTCTCTGATCCACCTCTACGCAGACTACACCATTCTGTATACATCTGGCCCTTCTTTGGACACCGTTGTCATGACGTTGGCCTAGGAGATAGGTTTATGACAGTCATAAATACCTCTTCCCCCCTTTTTCCTCTCTCTAGCCTACTGAGGTTACATTTAAAAAAACCTTGGTTAACAGAGATTCTGGGAACATCAGAATGTGGGGGGAAATGAACTATATTCTGGTAATCAGAACAATTGAACATATCCGGTGGTACTTAATGAATATGATGTCAGTTCGGTTGTCATCTGAGACATTCTCATCAATGATAAGATGACATCAACTCTACAGTGGAAAGTCTACACATTAGAGTTATCGGATTCACATGGAATTTATGTTAAATTTTAAATGTTTGAATATGAAATTATTTGTGATGGGATGAAATGTGATTTTAGCTTCTAAAATGTGAGATGTGGGTTTTCATAAGTTAGGGCTGCTCACTCAGTGGCCAGCCTCTGTGAAGGGAAATGGGCTATAACACTTTTCAAACACGCCCTATTCTCCCGTCCTATATAAGCCCTTGACGACAACATAACTTCCTGTTCCGAGGATATGAGGGCGACGGTCCTATGTCAGAATGGTTCAGATAATAACTACAGAACGAAGCCACCATCAGCATGAGCTTTGGTTGCGAATGGTATGAACCTTTGAACTCTTATTCACTACAGAAGTGATACCTCCTAGCTGTTGAGTTAGTGACCGCAGCTGCAAAAGCAGGTTAGGAAGGAACAGACAGATTCTCGTTGGCTGGCCCTCACTACATATTTGTTACCAAACCCACTGGCTCCAGTTCATCTATAAGTCTTTGCTCGGTAAAGCCCCGCCTTAGCTCACTGGTCACCATAGCAACACCCACCCGTAGCACGCGCTCCAGCAGGTATATTTCACTGGTCATCCCCAAAGCCAACACTTCCTTTGGTCGCCTTTCCTTCCAGTTCTCTGCTGCCAATGACTGGAACGAACTGCAAGAATCACTGAGGCTGGAGTCTTCTATCTCCCTTTCTAACTTTAAGCAGCAGCTGTCAGAGCAGCTTACTGATCACTGTACCTGTACCCCATATTTTGATTTATCCTCTTGCTCTTTGTCCTCCAAACACAACGAGTTGAGTTTTTACCAAAAGTTATATTTTGGTTTCATCTGACCATATGACATTCTTCCCAATCTTCTTCTGGATCATCCAAATGCTCTCTAGCAAACTTCAGACGTGCCTGGACATGAACTGGCTTAAGCAGGGGGACACGTTTTGGAACTGCAGGATTTGAGTCCCTGGCGGCGTAGTGTGTTACTGATGGTAGGCTTTGTTACTTTGGTCCCAGCTCTCTGCAGGTCATTCACTAGGTTTCTTCAAACCAAGCTGCTTACCTGTTGCAGATTCAGTCTTCCCAGCCTGGTGCAGGTCTACAATTTTGTTTCTGGTGTCCTTTGACAGCTCTTTGGTCTTGGCCATAGTGGAGTTTGGAGTGTGACTGTTTGAGGTTGTGGACAGGTGTCTTTTATACTGATAACAAGTTCAAACAGGTGCCATTAATATAGGTAACGAGTGGAGGACAGAGGAGCCTCTTAAAGAAGAAGTTACAGGTCTGTGAGAGCCAGAAATCTTGCTTGTTTGTAGGTGACCAAATACTTATTTTCCACCATAATTTGCAAATAAATTCATAAAAAATCCTACAATGTTATTTTCTGGATTTTTTTCCCTAATTTTGTCTGTCATAGTTGAAGTGTACCTATGAAGAAAATTACAGGCCTCTCTCATCTTTTTAAGTTGGAGAACTTGCACGATTGGTGGCTGACTAAATACGTTTTTGCCCCACTGTATGTAATTGTGGTATTTCATTTTTTTATATAAATTAGCAAACATTTCTAAAAACCTGTTTTTGCTTTGTCATTATGGGGTATTGTGTGTAGATTTGATCAATTTTAGAATAAGGCTGTAACCTAACAGAATGTGGAGAAAGTCAAGGGGTCTGAATACTTTCCGAATGCACTGTATGTCTTACCACCAAGTAAAAAAAAAACAATTGTTGAGCAACCCCTGAGAGGAGTATTAAAAAAGGAGACGCTTCTTGGCTGAGGTGTACCTTCTTATACACAGTTACAGTGTGGTGCTTAGACGTGTTTTGTATCTTAATATGGCCTTTCCGTGTATACATTAACTTATTGAGCAAACTCATGGTGACATTATAGGTTAAACACAGAGCTTAGTGTCACTGTCAGCACTATCAATCACCGATATCTGACACCAACAGCGACTGTCAGGCACATAAGAGCAGCTTAGAAAGAGGAAATAGATTGCAGAGAGGATTCAGAGTCCCAAAAGACAACAGAAGACTCTGTGCATGCCCCAGAGAAGACAGTCCTGTCTTGCTTGTTGACACAGATTAATCCCCCTTTTCACCCATTGAGTTCTTGCCATAGAACAAAGTTGGCAGGGTGTATGAAACTGTAGAGAAAAAAATAAGGATCAAAAGCCAGGGAATAGATGCAGAATTGTACAGACCTGACCATTAAGAGGAATTAGTACTATATCAAATACTTTTTTTGGTAGCACCTTGTGTATAAATTTCAGTATTTTTGGTAGCACCTTGTGTATAAATGCAAATATTTTTAGTAGCACCTTGTGTATAAATGTTAGTATTTTTAGTAGCACCTTGTGTATAAATGTTAGTATTTTTAGTAGCACCTTGTGTATAAATGTTAATATTTTTGGTAGCACCTAACGTGTGACCAACTGTGATCAAACATGAATTGTCATAGAGGAATAATTATATTTTTGTACATAGTCCAGTCAAAAACATTCAATGACACAGCATCTTTTCATGCATGCATTTATTAATCTAGAATAACATTTTCATAAGAAGTATTTATAAAATGTATTCAGCAAATGATAATATACAAGTGGCCAACAAAAGCCACACGTATGTAGCCTCACATTGTACCAATTAAATCTCAATCCTTCATCGTCAAAGTATGAAAGTAGTTCAGTATGTCATTCCAAAGCTCAACCATTCACAATAGGTATCTTTCCACCTCAGCTATGATTTGGTATGTATGTCACCCTCTTAACATAAATGACAGTCAATATACCAAGTGCAGATTTTTGAAAGAGTAGAGACGCCTTGATGTGTGCAGTGTAATTACATTTATATTTTAGTAATTTAGCAGACACTCTTCCCCAGAGTGACTTACTGTACAGGAGCAATTAGGGTTAAATGCGTAGCTCAATCAAGGGCACATGGACATATTTTTCACCTAGTTGGCTAAGGGATTCAGACAAGTGACTCTTCAGGTACTGGCTCAATGCTCTTAACTGCTATGCTACCTGCAACCACCCATAATTGGCAAGAATCCACTTTGTGTCAAAGTAGCATGACTTGCCTTTTAGTGGTATTGCTGTTCATTAATGCAGGTGTTGCTCAGAGAGGAATTGTTTGTCTCACTTTGAAGAGTGCCCAAAGCTACGGAGCTATAACAAAACCTTCAAGTGGTTCGTCATGAAAACTCTTGAGGATTCAACTTGCTGGGAAAAAATGAAAAATCACAACTTGAAAGTTCTCCTGTGCTCTGGTGGTCTAAGGAAATACAACATATATTGCACAATAAAAATGGGCTATGTTTGATTAAGCAATGTTTTGTGTTTTGAGGACTGTACTGTAAGAGGGCATCTTCTGATTAGAAAATAAATCTACCTAATTGAAAATATGCCAGTTCATGTAAAAAATGTAATCCTTTGAAGTTGTTATGCAGGGCCCACAGAGGACACTTCTGTCTTGCTTGCTGACACAGAGGTCTCATCTTCAGCTCCTGAACTAATTCCTACAGCAGCCAACATGCAGCTACGGAACTGTAGAGAGAGAAGGATAATTAGAGAAATAGATTGTTAGCATTTTTCACTTTGCCCAACATGAAGCATTGTTTATTGATGCACAAAAGAGAGAGCCCAACATACACTGTATACAAAATATTAAAGACACCTGCTCTTTCCATGACATAGACTGTCCAGGTGAATCCAGGTGAAAGCTATGGTCCCTTCTTGATGTCACTTGTTAAATCTACTTCAATCAATGTAGTTGAAGGGGAGGAGACAGGTTATAGAAGGATTTTTAAGCCGTGAGACATTTGAGACATGGATTGTGTGTGTGTGTGCCATTTACGGGGTGAATTGGCAAGTTAAAATATTTACATTTCTTTGAACAGGTTATGGTAGTAGGCGCACCGGTTTGTGACAAGAACTGCAATGCTGCTGGGGTTTTCACACTTTCACATTTTCATGTGTGTGAGGGGTTGTTTGGTATAGTCAGTGTTTGTTACCAACCTGTTTGTTCATCAACACATAGATGACTGGGTTGAAGATGGCTGAGCTCTTTGAGAAGAAGGCTGGAATAGCCATGGCTGTGGCTGTAAAGGCAGCTCCTTTGTTGAAGAAAATCCAGGCAGCAAAGCTGGCATAGGGGGTCCAGGCAATCAGAAAACCACAAACCATCAGGAAGCACATACGTGTCACTTCCTTCTCAGCTTTCTGGGTAGATGCTGAGTCCTGCTGGGAAGCTGCAGCCTGAAAACAAACAAGGGAACACACATGAAATCAGATAATTGCTTGAAAAAAAGTATGGGCAGTATATCTCAACTACATTCAACCACCGAATATCGAGTGATTAATTTGTTGTGTTTAGGAAAAAGGGATAGACAAACTGTCTGTCTGAGCAGTGTACTAGAATTAACCGCCTTACCGCCTTGACTGTGAGGACAAGGCTTCCGTACGTGAAGAAGATGGTGACGACAGGAACACAGAAGTGGCAGGAGAACATGTAGATCACATATGATTCATTGTTGAAGCCTTCGGCCAAGGTGTAGTAATCAGGTCCACATGAGCACTGCATGCCCTCTGGGATATATCTATGTGGGAAAGACAATAAATGAAACTGTTTTAAAATATTTTGCTTTAAAATGTATAAAAGGTTATCACAGTTATTCACTTGATGAAGTATTTGAGTTGTAAACTCCCATCTGAAAGACCATTACTGTAATTACTATACTTGTCAAATGTATTAATCAGATCATTGACTTAGATGCTGTATAACTATACTTATGCATTATAATCCAATGAGATTGTTTTTGCCCTTTCCCAGAGCCAAATCCAATCCTGAAGGGCAGAATGTTGAGAGGCTACTGTCATCATTCTAAAAACACAAACTCACTACTAAAAACACTACTTCCACCTACTTCCACCTCACCTCACTCCATCTCACCAGATCAGATCACAATCTTTTCCAAAACATTCCTGGCCACTATGATTGGATCTTGGAGAACCAGAAACGATTTTAAATTCAGGTGTAAATATAATTAATTATTTCAAATACAGTTTTCACCTTATTTGGAAGAGGAAGTAGTCAGTTTACTGTGCCTGTTAAGTTTTATGAATACCATTGTAACAACAATGAGAGAACTGAGAGGCAAAGACTGACAAGAGCTACTGTACAGTACTGTAGTAGAGAACTAAACAAGCGCTCCTAGTTTATTGAAGTTGGGGGAAGGTCGGCAGATTACCTGCAGATTGCTTGCCTGCCCTCTCTACAGGGTGCAAACAGTACCATAACCAATATCAATCATTTACTCATCCAGTTTTGCATTAACTAATCAGACAGGGTATTTAACATTGTTTGTAATTGATCTATCCATTGTGGGTGAATCTTAACTTCCACTTATCTCAAATTTTCACTTTGTCTCCATTGAAATCACTGCACGACAAAGTGAAACTTAAGTGGAAGTTGCGATTCCAGAACCAGCAACTGCCATTTGTGGTGAGCAAGATGAGTTACCCCCTTCAATGTAAAGCTCTGTGAGACCTCTTATTAATCAATGTTTTGAGTTACCTAGACCAGCCAACCAATGGGGGGGCAGCACAGGCCATTGCCATGACCCAGGTGAATGCACATCCGGCACCAGCGTGGGTGGTAGTGAATGTGAAGCTGCCCATGGGCTTGCAGACGACAATGTATCTCTCAATGGCCAGCACCACCAGAGACCACAGAGCAACCTGACCTACAATGAGACAAGGAAAGTGAGCAGTTAGGACTTGTTTTCCATTTGGTTGCTGAGACTTCTTCCAGCATCTCCATCAATGTGTGTATCTCAAACAATTAATATTTTTTTAGACCAGGATTGGTTGCTTGTATCAGTCGGTTTGCTCAAACATAAATTGTTGATCTAAATATAGCAACAAAATAAATATAATTTGACCTAGTTTGGCTGTATTACACAAATCCAGTGAGACCAGGTGAGACTTTTATCCAGTGAGACCAGGTGAGACAACCACATATCACAGTCATAGAATGTACATTTTCCCTTAATCCATTAGTTATGAGGAAAGTCAGTGCTAGTAAGAAAATACACATTTGTCTTATGTGTGTATGTGTGTGGGTGTGGGGTGTGTGTGTATGTGACTAGATGTTCTCTTACCTCCAAGTGTAGCCATGAAACCCTCGATGGCACAGCCCATAGGTCCAAAGACGAAGTAGCCATTGACAGCAGATGTAATGGTGATGGTGAATCCAAACATTACCATGATCATTCCAGCTGCAGCCAAGTTGACCAGAATGAAGTTGAGGGGTTGCTGGAGCTTCTTGTTTGTCGCTGTGACGTACAAGGTCAGACCGTTGATGGGGAATCCAAAACAGATCAGGAAAAACATGTAGACAGCAAGCAGATAGAATTGCCATGGATCCGCCAAGTAGTACTGAGGGTATTCAAAGGGACTCCTTACAAGCCCAGTCCTGTTGGACATGGGGATGTAGAAGTTGTTTCCTTCAGTGCCGTTCTGCATCTTTAACCAGGGAGTGGTTGAGATGAAAAGTGGAGAATCTGCTCTAGCTGCAGTCTAGTGTCTTCTGGCTCCTTTATTATCAGGGATTCTATGGGTATGTTTATATACACGTCTAAGCAGCCTCATCAGGGATCAACTGGTGATCAAGGAGAGTACCACGTGGAGGGGGAGGCAGGGGGTGGGGGCACGTGGGGAGAAGGGCGGGGGGATTTGAATGAGAGTGATTGGATAATTGGTCTTGTCATAATCACCTAGATCAAGGGTAGGCAACCCTGGTCCTGGAGTACCGCAGGCATTTCATGCTATTGATTTATCTGACATGAAAGACCAGATGTTTTGAATTTAGGCAATCACTGAACTGATCAATTTGGTAAGTTTGGGTTCTAGTTTGGGTTCTGTTCTATATATAAAAAACGGTTTTATTCAGAGAGCATGACAGACAGAGCTGATGCAGTCACTCTGGCACCACCACACGCAGCCTGCTAGGCTTTGCATACCTGTCAATTGAAATGGATTCCAAGTGACTACCTCATGAAGCTGGTTGAGAGAATGCCAAGAGTGTGCAAAGCTGTCATCAAGGCAAAGGGTGGCGACTTTGAAGAATCAAAAATCGAAAATCTATTTTGATTTATTTAACACTTTTTTGGTTACTACATGATTCCATATGTGTTATTTCATAGTTTTTATGTCTTCACTATTATTATACAATGTAGGAAAAAGTAAAAAATAAAGAAAAACCCTTGAATGAATAGGTGTGTCCAAACGTTTGACTGGTACTGCATATTTGGTATCCAGTTTCAAATTTGGGAGGTGGTTTAACATTTAGGGATTGAGGGCTGTCGCCAAAAATATAATATTGAGAGGGAAATAGTGCTGTTTGTTTTTACCTGAAAATGAAGTTAACCACATGTCACCATCTGCAGTAAAAATGCAAATATACATCATTTGAGTAAGATTCCATAGGATACTGTTTCAGGATCAGCACCTTTCAAATGAGAAATAGGGCATAATTCTTTATCTCAATCAGCCAGGCAGTTAGCAGAACAGGTTCATATGATTTGGATTTAGATTCAGTTAGACAATTTTTTAGACAACTACCTACCTACCTTTTCTAGTAGGCTTAAATTGAAGATTTGGCAAATAGGAGTGGCAATATCGTCCACTATTATCCTCAGTAATTTTCCATCCAGATTGTCAGACCCCGGTGGCCTGTCATTGTTGATAGACAACAACAAGAAATGTCACCTCTTCCACACTGAATTTACGGAATTCAGAAGCACAATGCTTGTCTATCATAATTTGATCAGATATACTTGGATGTGTGGTGTCAGCGTTTGTTGCTGGCATGTCATCCCAAAGTTTGTTTTTTCTTGCCAATGAAAAGTCATTAAAGTAGTTGGCAATATCAGTGGGCTATTCAATGAATGATGGAGGCGAGTTGTATTTTTTTACCAAAAATGTCATTTAAGGTGCTCCAAAGCTATCATTCTTTACATAGTGCGTGTTTGTATGTTGAGCCAAAGTAAGCTTTATAGTTAAAATGTATATATATGTATATTAAATGCAGCTTTCAAGATCTACCAAAATCTGGTTTTGGTTTCTGGTACAACTTTCTGTTCCTTTCTGACTGGGTCTTGCTTGTTATCTACATCCAAAACATTTTTGAATGAAAAACACCCACTTACATTGCATGCTTAATGTTTAATGGTTGTATATAGTATGATAATCTCAAGTCTCATCTTGAATGCTGCAGGTTAGCTAGCAACAAGTAACATAAAAAAAAGTTACAGACGCACAAATACTATACCCCTCCTAAAATGATAACCTCTTTCTCACTCATCATTATTCATGATTCATTCATGACTATCAATAATCATCCATATTAGCGTAGAAGTGTTAAGAAACATATCATATTTTTATTTACAATAAAAGTGACTCCAAAATGACACAATACATTATTCACTATTCAATTATATTGTGAACAGAAAAATCTGAAATACAACCAAAACAAACAGCAAATGCATCCAACAAGTTTGTAGAGTCACAAGCCTGGTGTAATCATTACCTGCTAGGAATATGGGACCAAATACTAAACTTTTGACTACTTTATTACACATATTAGTGAATTTGAGCCAATACTTTTGGTGCACTAAAATGGGGGAGCTATGTACAAAAAGTGCTGTAATTTCTAAATGGTTCACCCAATATGGATGAAAATACCCTCAAATTATATCTGACAGTCTGCACTTGAACCTCAGTCTACAAACTTTTGGGGTAAAGGGCTAAAATAATAAAACATGCTTCACTGTCCCAAAAATTACGGAGGGCACTGTATTTGTCCTACATTTGAATGTTTTTACAAAACATTTACAGCATTTTATTCATGGCCCCAAAAATATCATACATTGGAAAAGGTATCAGAGAATGAGGACCAAACGTCAGTGAACAAGGTACTAGATACAGACACAGGATATGACCATCAACATGTGACCTACTGGGGTTCAACCTGGGTCTCAAGCATGGCACAAGACAGCGTCGTTAGTTTTGGGAGGTACTGTAACACAACTCTTCAGGACAGATTTTTCCGAACCACCTCTGAAAATAAGGACGACGACCTCAGGGGAAAGGCTTTTGTTTTACAGTTTGTGTTTGTGTTTGTGTTTATAACACAACTCTTCAGGCCAGATTTCCCTGAACCACCTCTGAAAATAAGGATGATGACCTCAGGAGAAAGGCTTTGCTATAAGGCATTTATAAAATAAATATCTTAAAATGGTCACTGATCAGTGAGTTTGTATCATAACATTACTATGGTCTTGATCAATCATTTTGGCATATTTCCAGATACAACATTTCATGATTTTACTGATGAGTCATTTGTAAAGTGATCAGCTAATCAAACAGCTAAACAAATCAGCTCAACAAACAAAATAGCAAAGTAAAAATAAAAATAAATTAAGTGTATAAAAAAATACATGATTTATGCATCCATTTATTTGTCCCATCCTACATTACATAGAAATACATGTTTATAATACATTTTTACATTACATAGAAATACATATATACGTGTTTATATACGTGTTTATAATACATTTTTACATTACATAGAAATACATGTTTATATACATGTTTATAATAAATTTTTACGTTACATAGAAATACATGTTTATTCAATGGTCTCTTAGAATGCATTAATGCATCCAAATGCAGGCAACAAAATCTAGATTGTTACATCCAATTAAAATAAAGTTCCATGTATGTCTTAACACCAAGTATAAACAACTCGGTTGAGCAACCTCTGAGAGGAGCATTAAAAAAGGATGCTTCTGGGCTGGGGTGTAACTTCTTACATACTGTTACAGTGTGGTACTTGGCTGTGTTGAGAGTAGAATTTCAGATGTGTTTTGTATCTAAAAAACGTGTCCTGCATTCAAATGACCTAGTGGCCTCATGGGTGGAATGTTATTAATATTTTTCAGAATTTAACAATGAATAAATGTTTCTTTTTTGGGGGGGGGGGCAAAAATCCAGTGTTTCTATGTCAAGCTGTTTTGCTATATTTCAGTCTTCTGTGATGTACAGTGGGGCAAAAAAGTATTTAGTCAGCCACCAATCGTGCAAGTTCTCCCACTTAAAAAGATGAGAGAGGCCTGTAATTTTCATCATAGGTACACAAAAATCCAGAAAATCACATTGTAGGATTTTTTATGAATTTATTTGCAAATTATGGTGGAAAATAAGCATTTGGTCACCTACAAACAAGCACGATTTCTGGCTCTCACAGACCTGTAACTTCTTCTTTAAGAGGCTCCTCTGTCCTCCACTCGTTACCTGTATTAATGGCACCTGTTTGAACTTGTTGTCAGTATAAAAGTCACCTGTCCACAACCTCAAACAGTCACACTCCAAACTCCACTATGGCCAAGACCAAAGAGCTGTCACAGAAACAAAATTGTAGACCTGCACCAGGCTGGGAAGACTGAATCTGCAATAGGTAAGCAGCTTGGTTTGAAGAAATCAACTGTGGGAGCAATTATTAGGAAATGGAAGACATACAAGACCACTGATAATCTCCCTCGGTCTGGCTCCACGCAAGATCTCACCCCGTGGGGTCAAAATGATCACAAGAACGGTGAGCAAAAATCCCAGAACCACACGGGGGGACCTAGTGAATGACCTGCAGAGAGCTGGGACCAAAGTAACAAAGCCTACCATCAGTAACACAATACGCTGCCAGGGACTCAAATCCTGCAGTGCCAGACGTGTCCCCCTGCTTAAGCCAGTACATGTCCAGGCCCATCTGAAGTTTGCTAGAGAGCATTTGGATGATCCAGAAGAAGATTGGGAGAATGTCATATGGTCAGATGAAACCAAAATATAACTTTTTGGAAAAAACTCAACTCGTCGTGTTTGGAGGACAAAGAACGCTGAGTTGCATCCAAAGAACACCATACCCACTGTGAAGCATGGGGGTGAAAACATCATGCTTTGGGGCTGTTTTCTGCAAAGGGATGACTGATCCGTGTAAAGGAAAGAATGAATGGGGCCATGTCTCATGTGATTTTGAGTGAAAACCTCCTTCCATCAGCAAGGGCATTGAAGATGAAACGTGGCTGGGTCTTTCAGCATGACAATGATCCCAAACACACCGCCCGGGCAATGAAGGAGTGGCCTCGTAAGAAGCATTTCAAGGCCCTGGAGTGGCCTAGCCAGTCTCCAGATCTCAACCCCATAGAAAATCTTTGGAGGGAGTTGAAAGTCTGTGTTGCCCAGCAACAGACCCAAAACATCACTGCTCTAGAGGAGATCTTCATGGAGGAATGGGCCAAAATACCAGCAACAGTGTGTGAAAACCTTGTGAAGACTTACAGAAAACGTTTGACCTCTGTCATTGCCAACAAAGGGTATATAACAAAGTATTGAGATAAACTTTTGTTATTGACCAAATACTTATTTTCCACCATAATTTACAAATAAATTCATAAAAACCTACAATGGGATTTTATGGATTTTTTTTCTGATTTTTTTTCTGATTTTCTGTCATAGTTGAAGTGTAAAGTGTAATATTGGGATACAAAATCAAAATTGAATACATTTCAACTCTATATCTGATATGGTACAGGTGTCTTCTTTTTTGTAAGCCCATACCTATATGTATGGTGTATACTTTCGTTTCAAAGTACATTTGTTTAAGACTACCAATAAGCACTGTGTGTGACCCTGATTTAGCCCATTGCAGTAAAAGGTTAATATGGCCTTTCCGTGTATACATTAGCTTGTTGAGAAAATCCATGCTGACACTATAGGTTAAACACAGAGCTTAGTGTCACTGTCAGGACTATCAATCACCGATATCTGACACCAACAGTGACTGTCAGACACATAAGAGCAGCTTAGAAAGAAGAAATAGAATGAAGAGAGGATTCAGAGTCCCAAAAGACAACAGAAGACTTGGCCCAGAGAAGACAGTCCTGTATTGCTTGTTGACACAGAAGAAGCCCCCTCATCACCCATTGAGTTCTTGCCACACAACATGGTCAGGGTGTATGAAACTGTAGAGAAAGAATAAGGACCAAAAGCCAGGGACTAGATACAGACTCTTGTATAGGACATGGCAATTAAGATGAATTTGCAATAAATTAACAACTTTTTTTGGCACCTTGTGTATAAATCAATTAATATTGTTGGTAGCGCCTAACATGTGTGACCAACTGGGATCAAAACAACCAAACATTAATTCTCATATAATTATATTTTTGCACATATCCAGTCAAAAACATTAAACGACACAAAAACCTTTTGATGCATGCATTTATTAATCTAAAATAACATTAATAAGTATTTATAAAATGTTTTCAGCAAATTATAGCATAAAGGTGGCCAACAAAAGCCACATTAGGAACACCTGCTCTTTCCATGAAAAAGGTGAATCCAGGTGAAAGCTATGATCCCTTATTGATGTCACTTAATCAGTGTAGATGAAGGGGAGGAGACATATTAATTAAGGATTTTTAAGCCTTGAGTCAATTGAGACATGGATTGTGTATGTGTGTCAGTCAGCGGGTGAATGGGCAAGACAACATAAGTCCCTTTGAACAGGGTATGGTACAAGGTGCCAGGCACACCAGGTTGTGTCAAGAACTGCAACGCTACTGGGGTTTTCACACTCAGCAGTTACCCATGTGTATCAAGAATGGTACACCACTCAAAGGACATCCAGCCAACTTAAAACAACTGTGGAAAGCATTGGAGTCAACATGGGCCAGCCTCCCTGTGGAATGCTTTCAACACCTTGTAGAGTCCATGCCCTGACAAATTGAGGATGTTCTGAGGGCTTAAGTGTGTAATAAATAGAACAATTATGATTGTCGGCTCCTAAGCAATTTAACCTCCCAACAATCCACATATTTGTTATTAGAGACTTCTCTCTTCCTGGATTCCCCGCAGGTGAAGGGACAGTAGGGGCACAATCAGCAACTCAATATTAGGAAGATATTTGTAATGCTTTGTACACTCAGTATATGTAGCCTCATTTCGTACCAATTCAATCTCAATCCTTCAAGACAAAAGCATGAGAGTAGTTCACTATGCCATCTCAAGCTCAAGCAATTATGTAGAGAAGTTATTGTGTGAAGCAATGGAAAAGAGTCCTAATTTGGTTTGCATGTCACTTTTTTGAAAAAGAATGACAGTCAGTATACCAAGTGCAGATTTGTGAAAGGGTGGAGAAGCCTTGAAGCGTAATAACATTTACATTCTAGTCATTTACCAGACACTCTTATCCAGAGTGACATATAGTAGAAATTATGGTTAAGTGTCTTGCTCAATCAACAGTTTTTTCACCTAGTCGGCTCTGGGATTCAAGCCAGCAACCTTTTGGTTAATGGCCGGACGCTCTTAACCGCTACGCTACCTGCTGCCCCCTCCCCTGTAATTGGCAAGAATCCACTTTCTGTCACAGTAGCATGACTTGCCTTTTAGTGGTATTGCTGTCCTTTACAGCAGGTGATGCTCAGAGGGGAATTGTGTCTCACTGTGACGGGTGCCCAAAAGCTATGGAGCAAAAACCAAACCTTCAAGTGGTTTTAATCATGAAAACTCTTGAGGATTCACCTTGCTGGGAAAAAATGAAAAATCACAATGTGAAAGTTCTCCTGTGCTTCGGTGGTCTAAGAAACTGCAACATAAAATGCAGAGTAAAAATTGGCTATGTTTGATTATGCAATGTTTTGAGGACTGTACTGTAAGAGGGCATCTTCTGATTAGAAAATAAATCTACCTAATTGAAAATATGCCAGTCCATGTAAAAAATGTAATCCTTTGAAGTTGTTATGCAGGGCCCACAGAGGACACTTCTGTCTTGCTTGCTGACACAGAGGTCTCATCATCAGCTCCTGAACTAATTCCTACAGCAGCCAACATGCAGCTACGGAACTGTAGAGAGAGAAGGATAATTAGAGAAATATATTGTTAGCATTTTTCACTTTGCCCAACATGAAGCATTGTTTATTGATGCACAAAAGAGAGAGATCAAAATATGTTACGAACCTGTTTGTTCATCAACACATAGATGACTGGGTTGAAGATGGCTGAGCTCTTTGAGAAGAAGGCTGGAATAGCCATGGCTGTGGCTGTAAAGGCAGCTCCTTTGTTGAAGAAGATCCAGGCAGCAAAGCTTGCATAGGGGGTCCAGGCAATCAGGAAACCACAAACCATCAGGAAGCACATACGTGTCACTTCCTTCTCAGCTTTCTGGGTAGATGCTGAGTCCTGCTGGGAAGCTGCAGCCTGAAAACAAACAAGGGAACACACATGAAATCAAATAATTGTTTGAAAAAAAGTATGGGCAGTATATCTCAACTACATTCAACCACCGAATATGGAATTGATTGATTTGTTGTGTTTAGGAAAAAGGGATAGACAAACTGTCTGTCTGAGCAGTGTACTAGAATTAACCGCCTTACCGCCTTGACTGTGAGGACAAGGCTTCCGTACGTGAAGAAGATGGTGACGACAGGAACACAGAAGTGGCAGGAGAACATGTAGATCACATATGATTCATTGTTGAAGCCTTCGGCCAAGGTGTAGTAATCAGGTCCACATGAGCACTGCATGCCCTCTGGGATATATCTATGTGGGAAAGACAATAAATAAGCCTGTATTCAAATATTTTACTTCAAAATGTATAAAAGGTTATCACAGTTATGCCTTGGATGATGTCTTTGAATGATAGTCTTTCAGAAAGGAGTTTACTATGAATACAATACTTGTCAAATGTATAAATTAGATTGACTTATGTGCCGTTTATCTATAATTATGTAGTATAACCAGATGAGATGGTTTTTGCCCTTTCTCAGTGGGCAGAATGTTGAGAGGCTATGGTCGGCATCCTATAAACACAAACTCAAAATGTCTACTTCCACCTCAGTGTGTGATGTCACCAGATCAGATCACAATCTTTCCCAAAACCTTCCTGGCCACTCTGATCGGATCTTTGAGAACCAGACACTATTTTAACTTCAGGTGTAAATTAAATAACTGAATCTAGAATAACGTGTCACCTTATTTGAAAGAACTGGTCAGTTTACTATGCCAGTTAAGTTATGAATAACATAACTAGAAAACTGAGGCCAAGACTGAAAAGAGCTACTTACAGTACTGTAGTAGAGAGCTACTCAGGTGGGCTTCCGAGTGGTGCAGCAGTCTCAGGCACTGCATCTCAGTGCAAGAGGCGACACTACAGTCCCTAGTTTGAATCCAGACTGCATCACATGCAGCTGTGAATGGGAGTCCCATAGGGCGGTGAACAATTGGCCCAGAATCGTCCGGGATTGGCCGGGTTATGCCGTCATTGTAAATAAGAATTTGTTCTTAACTGACTTGCCTTTCTCCAGTCTATTGAAGTGGGGAAAGGTTGGCAAATTGTCTGCAGATTGCTTGCCTGCTCTCTCTACAGTTCCAAACCATTAAATTAACTTCTCATCCAGTTATGTATTAACTAATCAGACTGGGTAGTTGACACAGTTTGTAATTTATCTATCCATTGAGGGTGAATCCTAAATTCCACTTATCTCAAATTTTCGCTTTGTCTCCTATTTAAACCAATGCACAACAAAGTGAAATTTAAGTGGAAGTTGCGATTCGCACCAATGTAATCAACCGGGTATCACACCCTGGTGGTACTCACGCCTCAAGACTATATTACACCATTACGGTCTCCGGATCTAAGGCAAGGCTGCACTGATGCATTCACTGGTTTAAACCGATATGGCCAACATGTTTCTTCTAGTCTTTCCACTAAGACTGAATGAATAAACCACGTAAAAACTTACATTTTTGGGGGGTTGGAAGACCTATGCTCCATTATTTCTGAGTACAGTAGTCTCCAGAATGTCTGTTACATTTGAGTCATTTAGCAGACGCTCTAATCCAGAGCGACTTACAGTTAGAGCATTAATCTAAAGATGGCTAAGGGGGACAACCTCATATCACAGGCATAAAAAGCTAATTTTTCCTCAACAATGTAACTATCAGTAGAGCCAGATATAGAATGGGGGGAGGGGGGGGGGGTTGGACTGTTTGAAGAGGTAGGGTTTCAGATGTTTTCGGGAAAATGGGCAGGGACACCGCTGTCCTAGCTTCAGGGAGAAGCTGGTTCCAATATTGGGGTGCCAGGACATAAGAACTTGGACTGGGCTGAGTGGGAACTGCCATACCGTAGTGGTGGGAGGGCCAAAAGACCTGAAGTGGCTCAGGTGTACGGTTTGAGCATAGCCTGAAGGTAGGGAGGGGCAGTTCCTCTTTCTTTTCCATAGGTAAGCACCATGGTCTTGTAGTGCATGCAAGCTTCGGCTGGAAGTCAGTGGAGTATGCAGAGGAGTGGGGTGACATGAGAGAACCTCGGAAGGTTGAAAATCAGGTGGGCTGCAGTGTTCTGGAGAAGATGCAGGGGTTCAATGGCACAAGTGGGGAGCCCAGGCAACAATGAGTTGCAGTAGTCCAGACGTGAGAGGACAAGTACCTGGATTAGGACCTGCTCTTCATCCTGTGTGAGGTAGGGTTGTACTCTACAGATGTTGTAGAGCATGAACCTGGGTGTCAGAAAGGGGGAAGGATTAAAGTAGTTGAGTGTCATCTGCATAGCAATGGTAGGAGTGACCATGTGAGGATATGACGGAGCCGGGTGACTTGGTGCTTAGAGACAAGACAAGAGGGCCCAGAACTGAGCCTTGGGGGACACCAGTAGTGAGAGTACGTGGTGTAGACAGATTCTGTCCACGTCACCTGGTAGGGGCGGCCTGCATAGCCTGAGACGCCCAGCCCTTAGGGTGGAAAGGAGGATCTGATGGTTCACTGTGTCGAAGGCAGCGGATATATCTAGGTGGAAAAGAACAGAGGAAAAAGAGTCAGCTTTGGCAGTGCGGAGAGCCAGAGAAGAGCAGTCTCAGATGATTGACCCATCTTGAAGCCTGACTGGTTAGGGTCAAAAAAATCGTTCTGAGAAATGTAATGAGAAAGTTGATCAGAGACGGTGCTCATCCAGAAGTGGTGCTCCTAGTGGCCGGGGACTTTAATGCAGGAAAACCTCTTCTCTACCAGCATGTCACATGTGCAACCAGTGGAAGAAAAATAAACTCTGGACCTTTACTCCACACACAGACGTAAACAAAGCTCTCCCTCGCCCTCCATTTGGCAAATCTGACCATAATTCTATCCTTCTGATTCCTGCTTACCAGCAGAAACTAAAGCAGAAAGTACCAGTGACTCGCTCAATACGGAAGTGGTCAGATGACGCGGATGCTAAGCTACAGGACTGTTTTGCTAGTACAGACAGAATATGTTCCGGGATTCATCCAATGGCATTGAGGAGCATACCACCTCAGTCACCGGCTTCATCAATAAGTGTGTTGCCGACGTTGTCCCTACAGTGACCGTACATATCCCAACCAGAAGCCATGGATTACAGGCAACATCCGCAAAAAGCTAAAGGTTAGAGCTGCCACTTTCAAGGAGCAGGATGCCTTCAGATGAACCATCAAACAGGCAAAGCATCAATACAGGAATAAGATTGAATCCTACTACATGGGCCCTGACGCTCATCGGATGTGGTAGGGCTTGCACACAATTACGGACTATGTAGGGAAACACAGCCGCAAGCTACCCAGTGATGTGAGCCTACCAGATGAGCAAAATGCCTGTTATGCTTGCGTCGAGGCAAGGAACACTGAAGCACGCATGAGAACACCAGCTGTTCCGGACTACTGTGTGATCATGCTCTCTGTAGCCGGTGTGAGCAAGACCTTTAAACAGGTCAACATTCATAAGGTCACAGGGCCAGACGGATTACCAGGATTTGTACTCAAAGCATGCACGGACCAACTGGCAAGTGTCTTCACTGACAATTTCAACCTCTCCCTGACCGAGTCTGTAAAACCTACATGTTTCAAGCAGACCACCATAGTCCCTGTGTCCAAGAAAGTGAAGGTAACCTGCTTAAATGACTACCAACCCGTGCACGCACGTCAGTCTCTATGAAGGGCTTTGAAAGGCTGGTTATGGCTCACATCAACACTATCATCCCAGAAACCCTTGACCCACTCCAATTCACATACTGCCCCAACAGATCCACAATCTAAATTGCGCTCCACACTGCCCTTTCCCACCTGGACAAAAGAAACACTTATGTGAGAATTCTGTTCATTGATAACAGCTCAGCGTTCAACACCATAGTTCCCACAAAGCTCATCACTAAGCTAAGGACCCTGGGACTAAACACCTCCCTCTGCAACTGGATCCTGGATCTCCTGATGGGCCACCCCCAGGTGGTAAGGGTAGGCAACGACACATCTGCCACGCTTATCCTCAAGACTGGGGTTCACTCAGGGGTGCCTGCTCAGTCCCCTCCTATACTTCCTGTTCACCCATGACTGTGTGGCCAAGCACAACTCCAACACCATTATTACGTTTGCTGACAACACAGCGGTAGGCCTGATCACCGACAACGATGAGACAGCCTATAAGGAGGAGGTCAGAGAACTGCAGTGTGGTGCCAGGACAACAACCTCTCCCTCAATGTGCGCAAGACAAAGGAGGTGATCACGGACTACAGGCAAAGGAAGGCCGAATATGCCCACATTTACATCGACAGGGCTGTAGTGGAGCGGGTTGGGAGTTAAGTTCCTTGGTGTCCACATTACCAAACTATCATGGTCCAAATATACAAAGACAGTCATGAAGACGGCACCACAGGTTAGTGAGTACGGCCTAGTACGTCACTGGGGCCAAGCTTCCTGCCATCCAGGACCTATATACTTGGCGCTGTCAGAGGAAGGCCCAAAAGAATTTGACTCCACTCACCCAAGTCATAGACTGTTCTCCCAGCTACCGCACAACAATCGGAGCACCAAGTCTATGTCCAAAAGGCTCATTATCAGCTTCAACCCCCAAGCCACAAGACTGAATAATTAATCAAATTGCCACCCCGACTATTACCATTGACCAACCCCACCACTTTGTTTTTACACTCTCATACTTGCTGTTTATTTTCTATGCTTAGTCACTTTACCCCTACCTACAAATTACCTCGACTAACCTGTACCCCCGCACCTTGACTCGGTGCTGGTGCCCCCTGTATATAGCCTCTGTATTGTTATTTTCTTAACTCCATTTCTTGAACTGCATTGTTGGTAAGGGCTTGTAAGTGAACATTTCACAGTAAGGTTGTTGTATAACACCTGTTGTATTCGGCACGTGACAAATACAATTTGATTTGAGACAGCATGCTCAAGTGTTTTGGAAAGAAAATAATGGGATACAGGTCTATAGTTTTTGATGTCAGAGGAGTCGAGTGTTGGTTTCTTGAGGAGGGGAGCAACTCAGGC
Organism: Oncorhynchus mykiss; assembly: GCF_013265735.2. Classification (NCBI taxonomy): domain Eukaryota; kingdom Metazoa; phylum Chordata; class Actinopteri; order Salmoniformes; family Salmonidae; genus Oncorhynchus; species Oncorhynchus mykiss. The sequence continues at coordinate 67,753,725 of NC_048571.1, read as the reverse complement.
CAGTTTGAAGTCAGAGGGGATGCAGCCAGTGGTCAAGGATGAGTTGATGAGGGAAGTGAGGAATGGAAGAAGGTCTCCAGGGAGACGGGAGGAAGGGATGGGGTTGAGTGGGCAGGTTGTCGGGCGGCCAGACCTCACTAGTCACAGGATGTCATCTGGGGAGAAAGAGGTTAAGGCATGGGGTAGTTCTATGTAAATGAGACCAGTGGACTCAATAGGCTGAGTGAATAGCTGATGTCGTCAACCATTTTCAAAGTGGTTGACAAAGTCGTCCGCAGAGAAGGAGAACAGAGGGGGAGGGATTGAGGATTAAGGAGGGAGGAGAAGAGGTTCATAGGGTTAGACACGGAAGCTTGAAATGTAGAATGTGGCCTTTAGCCTGGATACAGAGGAGGGAGTGAAAGGATGATAGGTCCTCCGGAAGTTTAGATTTCTTCCATTTTCGCTCAGCTGCCCTGTTCTGTAAGCTCTTTTTGCTCGTAACGAGTCACTAGGCCACGGAGCAGAATGGGAGGGCTGAGCTGGCCGGAAAAAGAAAGGAGACAGTGTAAATTATAGGATGTGGAAAGGGAGGAGAGTAGAGTCGAAGAGTCAGAATCAGGAGACCGGAGGGAGAATGATTTAGCAGAAGGGGGAGATGATATGGTAGAAGAGGAGAGAGTGAAGAATGTGATGGTGTATTACCATCTGGGTAGGGTAAGATTAGTTAGGATTGGAGGAAAGGTAGACAGAAAAGGAAACAATGTAGTGATCATAGACCTGGAGAGGGCAAGAGATGCAAGGAGGGGAGAGAGAGATGGAAAGGAATGAATCTAAGTCAGACAACGGGAGGTGAGCCATCATCAAGAAATGAGCTTGAGGAACTCTCCAAGGGCACCTGGTGGGTGATAGATGTCCACTCAAGCTTAACATTATTGACAAGTGACAATGACAGTATGGAATTTAAATAAGGAGATGGACAGGTGAGAGAGGGGGAAAAGAGAAAATCTCCACAAAACATTGCAGCCAAGGGGTGGGGAGCGTCTGTAAAGTCTAAAGTCTTGAAAACATACACACATAGTTGACAAAGCTACAAAAGCGCAAAAGGAGACATGTAAATAACTAGGTAAGATACACAAGTGACAGAGTGGTGTGGAGCCTTCCTCTCTCGAAGAACGTCGCAGAACAACTCAGCAGAACCGTCTTTGTTTCGGTGATGGTCTTAGTTTGAAACACGACCGCCACTTACACCTGCTGTTGAGAAACCAGGGGAGACTGAAGAACTAACACTAATTGCTAATTGCCTAGCAGAGGTGCAGAACAAACCTCCCTGTACTAATTTATGATTGTTTAGTAGAGGTGAAACCACTCCCCCTCCAATACAGCCACTGCTTACCACAAATAAGCCACAATTTGCCCTGCCCCTTGATTCTGGTTGATGTGTTAACAACTATCTGCAAATGATGAGCAGTCAGGAGTTCACACACCACGTAGGCTACTGGGAAGACAGTATTAGACAGATAAAGACCAAAACATGATACTTATCACTCCTGGAGATATCAGGAGTCCTCTAGCTATAGAATGATCTGAAGTTACCAATCAGACAAGCTAAGCTGCAGTAACAACATCAGTCAAGTGATCTGAGTCAGATAAGATTATGTAAGCTATCTCACTGACCTAAGGTCTAGCCTAAGCCTATGGGAGAGAGTATTTAGGTTCATGCTAAGGTATCAGATAAGATTCATTGAACTACATCAACTAAACATACTTGGCCTTAACACCCTGCATTATTTTGTTGGCTATCATGTTTTAAGCTACTCAAGATTGGGCCTCATTAGGTCTGGTTGGACATGGTTAAATTTCAAATCTGTTCACACTATCCTTAAAATGAAATAATTTCTAGCCTATAATTGGCATTATCCCTTTTCACCTCTCCACTAAAAAGGCTGATGTGGCAAGGTTTCTTGAGCAAAACCAGAAAAGGCTATTTGTGGTGAGCAAGATGAGTTACCCCCTTGCAATGTATATCTCTGAGAGACCTCTTATTACAGTTTTTTTTACATTCACTATGACCCATTTCTCAATACTTAGGTCACTTTTTCAAAACTCTTCGCACAGTTTTCCTAACCAACTTTTAGCCTGGCACAGCAGTTAATTTCACATCCAAAATGCACTAAAACTAACACTTCATACATGTCTCAAATCAACTCATTCTTCCATAACACTAGCAATGGTTGTCACCCAATAAGCACACTTTGTCACTCATAAAACAATGACCTAAAAAAAACTAACAACACGTAGCATTACACAATGTTTTCTTTTGTAAAATGTCTTTACAAAACAAGAATGACACCTCTCTACTGTTTAGAATCCACTGCAGTATATGTTACAGGAATGAATCAGACATGATGCAATATGCTTCAATAGGTTTTATGTCATTTTCTGGCATTGAGTGATTCCAAAATACAATAATTTGTATATACACCATCCTCCGATACAGATAAAGTAGCAATGCTAGTCAACCCTGTCTTCTGCATTTGGCCACAGGTTCTCATCCACATCACATCTTATGCCAACTTGGGCAATACACCTAGGAAATAATATTTTGGCATGCCTGGTCCATCCCGGGCAATCTTCTGCAGATATGTCCAGGCATCCAGCATTCATTGCATCCAGGAGGGACATTTGATCATGTGGATGGTGGTCATAAACCTTCCACCTCCATGAGGTAAATAATTCCTCTATGGGGTTGAGGAATGGTGAGAAGATGGTAGGAAAAGTGACACTGTCCTGGGATGGGCTGCAAACCACTCTGTGACTGCACGGGAGTGGTGAAATGCCACATTGTCCCATACAATTACAAACATTAGCCGATTTCGCCCCACTGCAACCCTTTCCTCACCTGACACAACCCTTCCACAGAGGTCATCCAGGAATGAAATGAGATGCTCGGTGTTGTATGGCCCAATTAGCAGTTTGTGTAACAGCAGTCCATCAGATGATATTGCTGCACACATTGTGATGTTGTCACCCCTCTGGCCCAGGACATCCACTGTGGCTCTTTTCCTAATCACATTCCTTCCTCGCCGCCGTGTTTTGGCCAAGTTGAAACCAGCCTCATCCACAAAGATGAATATGTGTGGTGTTTACCTGGTTTCAATCTCCATGATAATAATATTACGGTAGTTTACACTATACCTAAAAACACGCCATTGTGTGCCTCTGCCCTGTTTGGTTTTGTTCAAACCCAGTTCTGTGTTTTATAGTCATCTTACCTGGATATATTGGTTTCTGAGTTGCTTGACTCGTTCAGAGATCCTCTCAAAGGGGACAGTATACAACTGCTTCATACTGACTTGATGTTGTTTCAGGACTGTAGAAATATTTGTTATGCTTACATTGTGAATATTTCCAAATGTAATGTTGTCTGCAAAAACTCTGTTCTTAAAATCTGTGAGTTGTATGCCTTTGTTTCTGATGACCATATCAACATTTACAGTTTCCTGCACAGCAGTGAAAATCCTACCTCTCCTGCCTGTGGGAGGTAACCGTTGGGTCCTAAGCAGAAATACAAAAACAATTACGCACAAGTGGGTTTGGAGGCTTTGCTCAATTTAATTCTGTAATGTGCAGTTCAGTCAGATGCCCTTGCAGAATGCACATCTTATCTGTTGTTTTGCCGGAAATTTCTCAGAATAGATGCCACTGTTGAGCGTTGCAGATTTGGCTGCACTCTCAGACCAGCCTTTTTCATTCATAGACCATGATTTATTACATGATCAATTATAGTAGCCCTAATCTCATCTGAGACTACAGCTCTTGAGCTTCCTCTCAGCCTTCTTCCACCATACGTACTCCTCTCCCTCTCCCAGCCACTCTTCTTCCTCTGTCAGCCACTTCTCTATCTCTGGCTGGGTCCATGTTTACATTACAGTACAGCATTATTCCTAAGATGTCCCCTTTTGTATAGATGGTAATGAAATTGATAGGCTAACACCTGGGTAGGTGTTCAGCTACAATGTGATTCAGCTGTGGTTGGTCCAATTGTTTTGATACTATTTCATTTTTGGAATATATTTAGAATATATTTCAATACGGTATTACTGTAGAAATTTAGCAAATTGCTGTCTTAACATATCAATTTTATGTTAGGTTAGGTTGTTTTTACTAAAGTTTACAGTTTTGAAAAGATTATGGAAACTTGTGCAAATTGACCTGTAGGTACATGGAGTTTTGGTAGTGTATGTGTCTGAGTGAGAAAATGATTCAAACGATTGAAATTTGAAAGATGTAGTCATTGAATGCATTTTGTGCCAAAGCAATGAACAATGATCCACAGTTTAGCCCACATAGACTGCTGTTGTGCTCACTGTGTGAAGAGTTTTGAAAAAGTGACCTAAGTAATTGAGAAATGGGTCCTAGCGATTGTAAAAATAAAATAAAAACTGTAATCACAGTTTTGAGTTACCTAGACCAGCCAACCAATGGGGGGGCAGCACAGGTCATTGCCATGACCCAGGTGAATGCACATCCGGCACCAGCGTGGGTGGTAGTGAATGTGAAGCTGCCCATGGGCTTGCAGACGACAATGTATCTCTCAATGGCCAGCACCACCAGAGACCACAGAGAAACCTGACCTAGAATGAGACAAGGAAAGTGAGCAGTTATGACTTGTTGTCCAATTGGTTGCTGAGACTTCTTCCAGCATCTCCATCAATGTATGTATCTCAAACAATTCATGTTTTGTAGACCAGGATTGGTTGATAATATCAGTCGGTTAGTTGAGACATAATGGTATTATGTAAATATAGCAACAAAATAACTAGAATTTGACTTAGTTTGGCTGTATTACACAAATACACTTTTATCCAGTGAGACGAGGTGAGACAACCAAATATCACTGTGATAGAAAATACATTTTCCCATAATTCAGTACTTATTAACAAAGTCAGTGCTAGTAGAAAAATATGAAGTTGTGTCTTGCGTGTGTATGTTACTGGATGTTCTCTTACCTCCAATTGTAGCCATGAAACCCTCGATGGCACAGCCCATAGGTCCAAAGACGAAGTAGCCATTGATGGCGGTAAAGAAGGTAATGGTGAATCCAAAGACTACCATGATCATTCCAGCTGCAGCCAAGTTGACCAGAATGAAGTTGAGGGGTTGCTGGAGCTTCTTGTTTGTCGCTGTGACGTACAAGGTCAGACCGTTGATGGGGAATCCAAAACAGATCAGGAAAAACATGTAGACAGCAAGCAGATAGAATTGCCATGGATCCGCCAAGTAGTACTGAGGGTATTCAAAGGGACTCCTTACAAGTCCAGTCCTGTTGGACATGGGGATGTAGAAGTTGTTTCCTTCAGTGCCGTTCTGCATCTTTAACCAGGGAGTGGTTGAGATGAAAAGTGGAGAATCTGCTCTAGCTGCAGTCTAGTGTCTTCTGGCTCCTTTATTATTTGGGATGCTCTGGGTATGTTTATATACACGTCTAAGCAGCCTCATCAGGGATCAACTGGTGATCAACTGGTGATCAAGGAGAATACCACGTGGGGGGGGGGGGGGGGGGGGGGGGGGGGGGTTGATTGAGAAAGACTTGGATAATTGGTCTTGTCATAAACACCTAGGTGATCTTATCACAACAACATATCTATTAAGGATCCAGTTCAGAGTGGGTTCTGTTCTATATATAGAAACCAGTTTTACTCACAGAGCCTGACAGATTGAGCTGATGCAGTCGCTTTGTCACCATCACAAACACAGCCTGTTACTGAGAATGTGTGTGTGCGTGTGCGTGTGTGTGTGAGAAAAGATGTTGAGATATATATCTCTGCTGTTTGTTTTTACCTGAAAATAAAGTTAACCTCATGCTACCATCTGCAACAAAACTGAAATTCTAAGTCGTTTGAGTAGGATACCATAGCACACTGTTACAGGATCAGCACCTTTCACATGAGAAAATGGGGCATAATGCTTTATCTCAATCAGCCAGACACACATTTATCTCTCAATGGTTTTCAAAAGGAGTACCAGAACATCAAAATTATTTGATGCTGAAGTAAAATTGAAGCATACCTATTACACGCTGTGTGTTGAGCCAAAGTAAGCTTTATAGTTCAAATGTATATATGTATATTTATTGCAGCTTTCAGGATCTACCAAAATATCAGTTCCTTTCTGACTGGGTCTTGCTAGTCATCTCAATCAATAATGTATTTTGAATTATAAGTCTCTTTAAGTCTCTACTGAAGACTCATCTCTTCAGTGGGTCATATGATTGAGTGTAGTCTGGCCCAGGAGTGGGAAGGTGAACGGAAAGGCTCTGGAGCAACGAACCGCCCTTGCTGTCTCTGCCTGGCCGGTTCCCCTCTTTCCACTGGGATTCTCAGCCTCTAACCCTATTAAAGGGGATGAGTCACTGGCTTACTGGGGCTCTCTCACGCCGTCCCTGGAGGGGGTGCGTCACCTGAGTGAGTTGATTCACTGATGTGGTCATCCTGTCTGGGTTGCCCCCCCCCCCCCCCCCCCCTTGGGTTGTGCCATGGCGGAGGAATTTGTGGGCTATGCTCAGCCTTGTCTCAGGATGGTAAGTTGGTGGTTGAAGATATCCCTCTAGTGGTGTGGGGGCTGTGCTTTGGCAAAGTGGGTGGGGTTATATCCTTCCTGTTTGGCCCTGTCCGGGGGTGTCCTCGGATGGGGCCACAGTGTCTCCTGACCCCTCCTGTCTCAGCCTCCAGTATTTATGCTGCAGTAGTTTTTATGTCGGGGGGCTAGGGTCAGTTTGTTATATCTGGAGTACTTCTCCTGTCCTATTCGGTGTCCTGTGTGAATCTAAGTGTGCGTTCTCTAATTCTCTCCTTCTCTCTTTCTTTCTCTCTCTCGGAGGACCTGAGTCCTAGGACCATGCCCCAGGACTACCTGACATGATGACTCCTTGCTGTCCCCAGTCCACCTGGCCGTGCTGCTGCTCCAGTTTCAACTGTTCTGCCTTATTATTATTCGACCATGCTGGTCATTTATGAACATTTGAACATCTTGGCCATGTTCTGTTATAATCTCCACCCGGCACAGCCAGAAGAGGACTGGCCACCCCACATAGCCTGGTTCCTCTCTAGGTTTCTTCCTAGGTTTTGGCCTTTCTAGGGAGTTTTTCCTAGCCACCGTGCTTCTACACCTGCATTGCTTGCTGTTTGGGGTTTTAGGCTGGGTTTCTGTACAGCACTTTGAGATATCAGCTGATGTACGAAGGGCTATATAAATAAAATACATTTGATTTGATTTGAAATTTGATTATGAACACCCACTTACATTGAATGTTTAAATATTCATGTTTAATGTTTAATAGTTGTATATAGTATGATAATCTCAAGTCCAGTATTGTATGCTGCAGGTTAGCTAGCAAAAAGCAACATACTGTATTTCAGAATAGCAATATGTAGCTATTTATTAAAGGAATATAACTAATCGTTTTTGCTGCTTGTCACAATAACTTATCTATACATTATGCACTGTGGTTGGCTATTATTTACATTGAAAATAGAATATTGGATTATATTCACTTTGCATAAGGTCATCAATAGAAGGCACTGTTATAGATCTGTTGCTAGCAAGCTAACCGTCAGTCGGTTAGCTAGCTAGGTAGTAGACTGCATTTCTATGAATAATTCATGATTGGAATAATCTATTACTTGTTTATATCATATACAAAAGGAAATGTTTGATACCAACGGTCAGTTATTTTGTATCATACAATTTCGATTTCACCTCTAATAAAGTTATATTTTTGCTAACTGATCAGCTGAACAAATAAAAAAAGCAAAACAACAAAAAACTAAACCACCAAAATATTATTATGCATACCTTTATTTGTCCTACATTTTTATGATTTTACAAAATATCCACAGCATTTGATTCAAGGCCCCAAAAAATTCACAAAAACACCATACATTGGAAAAGGTCTCTCAGGATGCTTCAACGCATCCAAGTGCAGATCACAAAGTCAAGGTTGAGACATCCATTCTTCAGATGTTTAAATGAACTACCACATGTATTCCACAACAAGAATAACAACTCAGTTCAGCAAACTTGTTGAGAGCAGCCATTTCATGATGTATTGACTGGGCTGTACCATCTTATTTAGTGTTGTAGTGTTGTACTTAAATATGGTGAACGTAACCTTTTACTGCAGTGGGCTAAATCAGTGTCACATGGAGTGATTCTTGGTAGTTTAAAAAACAAATCTACTTTGAAACAAAAGTGCACACATAGTTACGGCCTTACAAAAAAGAAGACACCTGTACCATATCATTGACTGCAGGAAAGGCCTCTATGACCTATATGTGTACACCTTAGCTTCATGAGAATATCCATGCTCTATTGCTTAATTAACACAGAGTTTAGTGTCAGTACTGTCAATCCCAAATACAAATCGCAGACACGACCAGTGGCCAAGGAGGACATGTATGAGGATACTGTATGTTTCTATGCAGGGTCCACAGAAGGCACCTCTGTCCTGCTATTTGACATACAAGAAGCTTCTTCATCACACAATGGGTTCTTGCTACAGAACAAAGTGATCAGCATGCAATTACGGAAATGAAGGTAGAGAATGAGAGCCAAAAATCTGTGAACAAGGTACTAGATACAGACATAGGATATGACCACTAACATGTGACCAACTGGAGTTTGACCCGGGTCTCCTACATGCCACAAGAGAGTGTAAGTCCCTTGAGCTAAAGCCTAAACATTCGTTTTGGGAGGTAACACAACTCGTCAGGCAAGATTTCTCCGAATCATCTCTGAAATTAAGGATGAACACCTTAGGAGAAAGGCTTTTATCATAAGGCATTCAGTGGTGTAAAGTACATAAGTAAAGATACTAGAAAGTACTACTTTAGTAGTTTTTTGGGGTATGTGTACTTTACTTTGCTATTTATATTTTTGACAACTTTTACTTTATTAATGTTTAGCAAGACAGGAAAATGGTCCAATTCACACATTTATCAAGAGAACATCCCATATCATCGCTTCTGCCTCTGATCTGGCGGACTCACAAAACACAAATACGCCGTTTGTAAATTGAGTGTTGGAGTGTAACCCTGGCTATCCATAAAATAAAATGGGGCTTTCTAGATTGCTTAATATACGGAATTTGAAATGATTTATATGGGGGACAACTACCTGCCCTCCAGGACACCTACACCACCCGATGTCACAGGAAGGCCATAAAGATCATCAAGGACAACAACCACCCGAGCCACGGCCTGTTCACCCCGCTATCATCCAGAAGGCGAGGTCAGTACAGGTGCATCAAAGCTGAGGCCGAGAGACTGAAAAACAGCTTCTATCTCAAGGCTATCAGACTGTTAAACAGCCACCACTAACATTGAGTGGCTGCTGCCAACACACTGACTCAACTCAAGCCACTTTAATAATGGGAATTGATGGAAATTGATGGAAAATATATCACTAGCCACTTTAAACAATGCTACTTAATATAATGTTTACATACCCTACATTACTCATCTCATATGTATATGTATATACTGTACCCTATATACCCTATATCATCTACTGCATCTTTATGTAATACATGTATCACTAGCCACTTTAAACTATGACACTTTGTTTACATACTCATCTCATATGTATATACTGTACTCGATACCATCTACTGCATCTTGCCTATGCCGTTCTGTAGCATCACTCATTCATATATCTTTATGTACATATTCTTTATCCCTTTACACTTGTGTGTATAAGGTAGTGGTTTTGGAATTGTAAAGGTTAGATTACTCGTTGGTTATTACTGCATTGTCGGAACTAGAAGCACAAGCATTTCGCTACACTCGCATTAACATTTGCTAACCATGTGTATGTGACAAATAAATTTGATTTGATTTGGTTTTGATTTGATACTTAAGTATATTTTAGCAATTACATTTACTTTTGATACTTAAGTATATGTAATAACAAATACTTTTAGCCTTTTACTTAAGTATTATTTTACTGGGTGACTTTCACTTGTGTCATTTTCTATTAAAGTATCTTTACTTTTACTCAAGTATGACAATTGGGTACTTTTTCCACCACTGAAGACATTTATAAAAGAAAATGGTCAATAGTCAGTGAGATTGTATCATAACATTACTATGTTTTTGACCCCTCATTTGGGCGTATTTCCAGATACAACATTTCATGATTTCGCAGATGAGTAATTTGTGAAGTGATCAGCTAAACAAATTGAAATAGCAAAGTAAAAAATAAATTTAAAAAAGTATGAATAAATAAATGATTTAAGCATCCATTTATTTGTCCCGTCCTACATTTGTATGTTTTATAATAAAGTACGTACATTATTAGATTCATGGCCTAACAGTTACAGTACATAAATATAAAGATCTATTCAATGGTTTCTCAGAAGGTATTAATGTATCCAAGTTAATTTAAATAAAGTTCCACATATGTCTTACCACCAAGTAAAAACAACTAATTTGAGCAAACCTTGAGAGGAGCATTAAAAAAGGACGCTTCTGGCCTGGGGTGTACCTTCTTATATAGTTACAGAGTGGTGCAAAAACCTTCTCCTGTAGTCAAATGACCTATTGGCCTCATGGGTGGAATGTTATTAAAAAATGTCATTGTTTAATCATTAATAATGTCTTATTGTTTTTTTTAATGACAAAAATTGGGTTTTTCTATGTCAAACAGTTGTGTTGTATTTCAGTCTTCTGTGATGTATATAAAGTGTAATATTGGAATACAAACTCAAAATTGAATACATTTCAATTCTATATCTGACATGGTACAAGTGTGTTATTTTTTGTAAGCCAATAATCATGTGTGTGAGTTGTATACTTTTGTTTCAAAGTAGATTTCTTTAAGACTAACAAGAAACATTGTGTGTGACCCTGATTTAGCCCACTGCAGTAAAACGTTAATATGGCCTTTCCGTTTATACATTAGCTGATTGAGAAAATCCATGGTGACACTATAGGTTAAACACAGAGCTTAGTGTCACTGTCAGGACTATCAATCACCGATATCTGACACCAACAGTGACTGTCAGACACATAAGAGCAGCTTAGAATAGAATGAAGAGAGGATTCAGAGTCCCAAAAGACAACAGAAGACTTGGCCCAGAGAAGACAGTCCTGTCTTGCTTGTTGACACAGAAGAAGCCCCCTCATCACCCATTGAGTTCTTGCCACAAAATCACATGGTCAGCATGTATGAAACTGTAGAGAAAGAATGAGGACCAAAGGTGCAGCTCAATATTAAGGTGTTCTTTATGTTTTGTGCACTCAGTGTGTGTGTTCTCACTTTCTACCAATAACATCTCAATCCTTCAAGACAAAACATGAGAGTAGTTCACTATGTCATCCCAAGGTCATCATTTCACATTAGGTTTCTTACCACCTTAGCTATGAAAAGCAATTAGAAGGTTTTGAATGGAGCAATGGAAAATGGTCCTAATTTGAATGCATGTCACTGTCTTAACATAAATGACAGTCAGTTCAGATACTGTATGTGAAAGAGTCGAGGTGCTTTGAAGTGTGCAGTGTAATTACATTTATATTTGAGTCAATAAGCAGACCCACTTATCCACAGCAACTTACAGGAGCAATTAGGGTTAAGTGCCTTGCTCAAGGGAACATCGACCGATTTTTCACCTAGTCGACTCACGGATTTGAACCAGCAACATTTCAGTTCCTTACCCAACGCTCTTAACCACTAGGATACGTGCCGCCATCGCTGTAAAGGCAGCTCTTTTGTTGAAGAAGATCCAGGCAGCAAAGTTGGCATAGGGGGTCCAGGCAATCAGGAAACCAAAAGCCATAGGAAACCACAAGCCATAACAAACCTCATACGTGTCACGTATGGGTAGATGCTGAGTCCTGCTGAGAAGCTGCAGCCTGAAAACAAACAAGGAATGACACATGAAATCAGGTAATTAAGTAATTGTTTGATAGAAAAATTATAGGCAGTATACACTGAGCATACAAAACATTAGGAACACATTCTCTTTCCTTGAAGCTATGATATCACTTGCAGCTGAAGGGGAAGAGGGGAGGAGACAGGATAAATAATATTTTTTTTAGCCTTGAGACAATTTAGACATGGAATATGTATGTGTACCATTCAGAGTGTGAATGGGCAAGACAAAGATTGAAGTGCCTTTGAACGGGGCATGGTAGTAGGTGTCAGGCACACCATTTTTGGGTGTTTTTGTCTTTATCTGTTGTGGTCTAGTACTATATTTTTGATAGCTAGGGTCATCTACACTAAGTGCTGCCTGTCTTCCCAGTTTCCGACGTGGACCGTGAACTGCTGACTGCTCTTAATTTGCAGATAGTTGTTGACACAACCAGGATCTGGGGGCAGGGCAATTTGTGACTTGTTTTGGTAATCAGTGGCTTTATTGAGTGGTTCACCTCTCTAAGCAATCACCAATTAGTACAGGGAAGAGTACTCTCCACCTCTGCTAGGCAATTAGTGTTAGTTCTTCAGTCTCCCCTGGTTTCTCAGCAACAGCTGTAAGTGGCGGTCGTGTCAGCGGTGGTTTTGTCGCAAAACTAAGACCATCGGCGAAACATAGACGGTTCTGCCGATTTGTTTGAGGAATGTAAGCGAGGAAGGCTCCACACCACTCACTCACCTAGTTATTAACATATTACAGATTTTTCAGCTTTGTCGACTATGTGTGTGTTTTCTATACCTGTTCCCACCTCTGTCCGGTAGGCTTTACATACGTTCCCCACCCCTTGGCTTCAACCCTTCTAATTTAGTTTACCCTGCACGCACAACCTATGTGGAATTCTGGCTCTCTGGCAGCGTCTGGAACTGCCGATCTGCAGTCAAGAACACAGAATTCATCTGAGCCTATGCTGCCCTTCTGTCCCTTGACTTTTTGGCCTTGACTAAGACATGCAACTCTTACTTCCTCTGACTATGTTTTCTCTCATAGTCCTACAGCATCTGGTCATTGCGGTGGTGGCACAGGTCTACTCATTCCTCCTAAGTGGAAATGTTCTATTTTCCCTCTCTCACCTGTCCATCTCCTCATTTGAATTCCATACTGTCACTGTCACTTGTTCACTCAAGCTTAACAGTATTATCATCTATCACCCACCAGGTGCTCTTAAAGAGTTCCTCAATGAGCTTGACATCTTGATAAGCTTATTTCCTGACGATGGCTCACCGCTCTTCGTACTTGACGACGTCAACCTCCCGATGTCTGTCTTCAAATCATTTATTTCCAACTCTCTCTTTCCCCTCCTCTCTTCTTTTGATCTCACATTTTCCCAATCTCCTCCAACTCACAAGAAAGGCAATACGCTTGACCTCCTCTTTACTAGAGGCTGCTCGCCTATTATTCTCACTGCAACCCTCCTCCAGGTCTCTGATCACTACATTGTTTGCTTTTTTGTCTCCCTATCCTCCAACTCTAACCACTCAGCCCCTATCCAGATGGTCATGCACCATTGAAATCTTCGCTGTCTCTCTCCCACAACTCTCTTCTCTTCTCTCCCTTCTGCTAAATCCTTCATCCTCTGGTCTCCTGATTCTGCCTCTTCGATCCAACTCTCCTCCCTTTCCGCATCCTTTGACTCGCACTGTCCCCTTTCCTCCCGGCTGGCTCGGCCCTCTCCTCCTGCTCCGTGGCTGAGTGACTCATTGCGAGCTTACAGAACAGGGATGCCGGTAGCTGAGCGAAAATGGAGGAAAACTAAACTGCCGGAGGACTTATCATCATTTCACACCCTCCTCTTTAGCTTCTCTTCCTCTGTATCTGCTGCTAGAGCCACTTTCTACCACTCTAAAATTCCTCATTTCCCTCATCAACTCATCCCTGACCCCTGGTTGGGCCCCCTTTGACTTCAAAATGATCCGAGTTGCTTTCCTCCTCAAGAAACCAACACTCGACTCATCAGACTTAAAAAATTATTGACCTGTATCCCTTCTTTCTTTTCTTTCCAAAACACTTGGGTGTGCTGTCTCTGATCAACTTTCTCATGATCTCTCTCAAAATGACATTTTTGACCTTAACCAGTCAGGCTTCAAGATGGGTCACTCAACCGAGACTGCTCTTCTCTTTGTCACGGAGTCTCTCTCTCCTCTGTTCTCATCCTCCTAGATATATCTGCTGCCTTAGACACCATGAACAATCAGATCCTCCTCTTCACCCTTCTCAGGGCTGAGCATCTCAGTCTCTGCCCACTCTTGGATTACATCCTACCTGGCAGGCCGCTCCTAACAAGTGACGTGGAGAGGATCTGTGTGTGCACCACATACTCTCACTACTGGTGTCCCCCAAGGCTCAGTTCTAGGCCCTCTCTTCTCTCTATACACCAAGTCACTTGGCTCCGTCATATCCTCACATGGTCTCTCATATCATTGATATGTGGATGACACAACTGCCTTCCACCTACCCCCCTTCTGACACCTGGATGACAACACACATCTCTGCGTGCCTGGCAGATATCTCAACTTGGATTCCGGCCCACCATATCAAGCTCAACCTTGACAAGACAGAACTGCTCTTCCTCCTGGAGAAGGCCTGCCCGCTCAAAGACCTGTCCATCACGGTTGACAACTCCACAATGTCACACTCCCAGAGGGAAAAGAACCTTGGCGTGACCCTGGACAACACCCTGTCGTTCGCTGCAAACATCAAAGCAGTGACTCACTACTGCAGGTTCATGCTCTACAACATCCGTTGTAGAGTACTGTCCTATCTCACAAAGGAAGAGGTAGAAGTCCTAATCCAGGAACTTGTCCTCTCCCATCTGGACTACTGCAACTCGCTATTGGCTGGGCTCCCCGCTTGAGCCATGAAACCCCTGCAACTTCTCCAGAATACTGCAGCCCTCCTGTTTTTTTCACCTTAACAAGTTCTCTCATGTCACCCCGCTCCGCTGCACACTCCACTGCCTTCCAGTCGAAGCTCACATCCACTACAAGACCATGGTGCTTACCTACAGAATAGCAAGAGGAACTGGCACTCCCTACTTTCAAGCTATGCTCAAACCCTACACTGAGCCCTCCCTTCTGCTACTTCAGGTCTCTGACTATCTTCTGTAAACATCTGAAACCTACCTCTTCCAACAGTATCTTAAATGATCCTCCTCCTCACCTCGACCACCCCCCCTCCCCTTGCACTGTGTACACTCAGTGTATTTAAACCACTTTCAACCACCAAATATTGATTTATTTATTTGTTATGTGTAGCAAAATCAGGTAGACATACTGTGTGTCTGTGTGGATGTGTTTGAGCAGTGTACTACAATTACCGCTTTTGTCACACCCTGATCTGTTTCACCTGTCTTGTACTCGTCGCCCAGTTTCCCCATTATCCCCTGTGCATTTATACCTGTGTTTTCTGTTTGTCTTTTGCCAGTTTGTCTTGTCTCGTCAAGCCTACCAGCATTTTCCCGTACTCCTCTTTTTCTCTCTAGTCCCTGTTTTCTAGTTTTCCTGTTTTGACCATTCTGCCTGCTCTGACCTTGCCTGCCATTCTATACCATACCATCATACCATCATAAAACACAAAGTCAATATTTATACTTCCACCTCAGGGAGTAGTCTCAACAAATCAGATAACAATCTTTCCCAAAACATTCCTGGCCACTATGATTGGATCTTGGAGTACCAGATAGGATTTAAATATCTGGTGTAAATGGAATTCATTATTCCAAATACAATTTTCACCGTATTTGGAAGAGGAAATGGTCAATTAAGTTTTATGAATACCATTGTAACAAGAAATTGAGAGAACTGAGAGGCCAAGGCTGACAAGAGTTCCTCTACAGTACTGTAGTAGAGAACTACTTAAACACTCCCGGTCTTAAGCTCCAAATCTATTGAAATGGGGGAAGGGTGGCAGATTGCCTCCAGATTGCTTGCCTGCCCTCTCTACAGTGTACATACAGTACCAAACCAATATCAATCATTAACTTCTCATCCAATTATGAATGAACTAATCAGACTGGGTATTTGGCATTGTTTGTAATTTATCTATCCATTATGGATGAATCCTAATTTCCATTTATCTAAAATGTTCAATTCGTCTCTCATCGAAATAAAAAAATTACTAAGTGAAACTTAAATGGAAGTTAGAATTTGCACCAATGTGATCAACAGGGTATCAAACCCTGGTGGTACTCACACCTCAAGACTACATTAGACAGGTTTTCCCAAACTCAACATCTCAGCTAAGGTTCAGTGAACTTCCTTGATGAAACATACTTGGTCAAAAAAAGGAATGCAGCTTGGAAAGGCTATCATTTGTTAAACTACTCAAGATTGGGCAGGGTTGGGTCTGGTTGGACATGGTTAAATTCATAATCCTAAAATTGGCATTATCCTATCCTGGGGGGTGGGGGGGCAGCACAAGTCATTGCCATGACCCAGGTGAATGCACATCCGGTACTAGCGTGGGTTGTACTGAACTTGAAGCCTCCCATGGACTTGCAGACCACAATGTATCCCTCAATGGCAAGCACCACCAGAGACCACAGAGAAACCTGACCTAGAATGAGACAAGGAAAGAGAGAAATACAGTAGTTATAACATGTTTTCCATTTGGCTTCCAGCATCTCCATCAATGTGTGTATCTCAAACAATTAATGCTTTGTAGACCAGGATTGGTTGCTTATATCAGTCGGTTACTTGAGACATAAATGGTATTATGTAAATATAGCAACAAAATAACAATAAATACATTTAGATTGGCTGTATTACAGAAATAAGCTTTTATCCAGTGAGAAAACCACATATCACAGTCATAGAAAGCACCTTTTCCCTTAATACAGAAGTTATGAGAAAAGTCTGTGCTAGTAAGTATATTTGTATTGCGTGTGTGGGGGGGATATCAGGATAAACATGTAGGGTCAGACCGTTGATGGGAATCCAAAACAGATCAGGAAAAACATGTAGACAGCAAGCAGATAGAATTGCCATGGATGCATCAAGTAAACCTGAGGGTATTCAAAGGGACTTCATACAAGTCCAGTCCTGTGGACATGGGAATGTAGAAGTTGTTTACTTCAGTGCTGTTATGCATCTTTAACCAGGGAGTGGTTGAGATGAAAAGTGGAGAATCTGCTCCAGCTGCAGTCTAGTGTCTTCTGGTTCAATTGTTGACAGGGATGCTCTAGGTATGGTTATATACCCTTCTAAGCAGACTCATCAGCGATCAACTGGCGATCAAGGAAGGTATCATGTGGCGTTTGGGGGGTATTTTATTGAGAGATATTTGGATAATTGGTCTTGTCATAATCACCTACATGATCCTATCGCAAAACATATAGAGTATTTAGGATTCAGTTTCAGTGGGTTCTGTTCTATATATAGTAACCCGTTTATTTACAGAGCATGACAGACAGAGCTGATGCAGTCACTCTGTCACCATCATCAACACACAGCCTGCTACTGGGAATGTGTGAGTGTGTGTGTGTGTGTGTGTGTGTGTGTGTGTGTGTGTGTGTGTGTGTGTGTGTGTGTGTGTGTGTGTGTGTGTGTGTGTGTGTGTGTGTGTGTGTGTGTGTGTGTGTGTGTGTGTGTGTGTGCGTGTCGTGACTTGAAGACTGTTATTTATCTAATTAGCTAACTATGTTTAATTTTTACCCAAATAAATGAATCATGCAACAATTAACTCATTAGGATCTGGGGCACCACAAGAGCGGTTCTTTCAAAAGTTACCATCTCCCAAATTAAACTCTATCACATCTATAAACAGTAAACGTATTAATCATGTCCTCGTATAGTATCATATCATAATTCTGAACAGTCGTAACCTCTTTGCATCTGCAAAAACCAGAGCCTTGCTTATGACTCAAATTGGTTTAATTATTTATTTACTAGCTAATTAAATGGGAACACAGGATAAACATACACACTCTGCACCGGGTAATGACATGAGACGTAATTCGCTGAAAACAGGTCCCTAGCAGAATGACAACAACATTGATGCTTGTTAAAGAAGAGATGGAGAGGGAGAGAGGGGGACAGAGACACTTAACATTAGTACATACTTTGCACACGAACTAGTAGCCACCCTTTGCCTTGATGACAGCTTTTTATCCCTATAAATCTACACACAATACCACAAAGCAGGTGTTTAGAAATGTTTGATAATATATTACAAATAAAAAAATTAAATATCACATTTACATAAGTATTCAGACCCTTTACTCAGTACTTTGTTGAAGCACCTTTGGCAGAGACTTCAACCTCGAGTCTTCTTGGGTATGACGCTACAAGCTTAGCACACCTATATTTGGGGAGTTTTTCCCATTCTTCTCTGCAGATCCTGTCAAGCTCTGTCAGCTTGAAATGGGGAACGTCACTGCACAGCTATTTTCCGGTCTCTCCAGAGATGTTCGATCGGGTTCTGGGCTCTGGCTGGGCCACTCAAGGACATTCAGAGACTTGTCCCGAAGCCGCTCCTGCGTTGTCTTGGCTGTGTACTTATGGTCATTGAACAAAAAATATTCTGGCTTTGACTGAAAGCGCGAACCACTGCTTTTAATCAGGGCAAGGTGACCGGGAACATGACCGAATACAAACAGTGTAGCTATTCCCTACCAAAGGCAATCAAACAAGCTAAGCATCAGTATAGAGACAAAGTAGAGTCGCAATTCAACGGCTCAGAGACGAGAGGTATGTGGCAGGGTCTACAGTCAATAATGGACTACAAAAAGAAAACCAGCCCCGTCGCGGACCACGATGTCTTGCTCCCAGACAGACTAAACAACTTCTTTGCTCGCTTTGAGGACAATACAGTGCCACTGACACGGCCCGCTACCAAAACCTGTGGGCTCTCCTTCACTGCAGCCAATGTGAGTAAAATATTTAAACGTGTTAACCCTCAAAAGGCTGCAGGCTCAGACGGCATCCCTAGACACGTCCTCAGTGCATGCGCAGACCAACTGGCTGGTGTGTTTACGGGCATATTCAATCCATCCTTATCCCAGTCTGCTGTTCCCACATGCTTCAAGAGTGCCACCATTGTTCCTGTTCCCAAGAAAGCTAAGGTAACTGAGCTAAATGACTACCGCCCTGTAGCACTCACTTCCGTCATCATGAAGTGCTTTGAGAGACTAGTCAAGGACCATATCACCTCCACCCTACCTGACCCACTTCAATTTGCTTACCGCCCCAATAGGTCCACTGACGATGCAATCGCCATCACACTGCACACTGCCCTAACCCATCTGGACAAGAGGAATGCCTATGTAAGAATGCAGTTCATCGACTACAGCTCCGAATTTAACACCATAGTACCCTCCAAACTCGTCATTAAGCTTGAGGCCCTGGGTCTCAACCCCGCCCTGTGCAACTGGGTCCTGGACTTCCTGACGGGCCGCTCCCAGGTGGTGAAGATGGTAACAACATCTCCACCCCGCTGACCCTCAACACTGGACCCCACAGGGGTGCGTTCTCATCCCTCTCTTGTACTCCCTGTTCACCCATGATTGAGTTGGAAGCGTGCATGGCCACGCTGTCATCAAGTTTGCAGACGACACTACAATGGTAGGCTTGATTACCAACCATGACTAGATGGCCTACAGGGAGGAGGTGAGGGCCCTCGGAGTGTGGTGTCAGGAAAATAACCTCACACTCAATGTCAACAAAACAAAGGAGATGATTGTGGACTTCAGGAAGCAGCAGAGGGAGCAGCCCCCTATCTACATTGATGGGACAGTAGTGGAGAGAGTGGAAAGTTTTAAGTTCCTCGGCGTACACATCACGGACAAACTGAAATACTCCAGCCACACAGACAGCGTGGTGAAGAAGGCGCAGCAGCACCTCTTCAACCTCAGGAAGCAGAAGAAATTAGTATTGTAACTAAAAACACTAAAACGTTTACAGATTTACAATTGAGAGCATCCTGTCGGGCTGTATCACCGCCTGGTACGGCAGCTGCTCTTCCCATAACCGTAAGGCTCTCCAGAGGGTAGTGAGGTCTGCACAATGCGTCACCGGGTGCAAACTACCTGCCCTCCAGGACACCTACACCACCCGATGTCACAGGAAGGCCAAAAAAATCATCAAGGACAACAACCACCTGAGACACTGCCTGTTCACCCTGCTATCATTCAGAAGGCGAGGTCAGTACAGGTGCATCAAAGCGGGGGCCGAGAGACTGAAAAACAGCTTCTATCTCAAGACTGTTAAACAGCCATCACTAACATTGAGTAGCTGCTGCCAACATACTGACTCAATTCTAGCCACTTTAATAATGGAAAAATTGATGTAATAAATGTATCACAATGCCACTTTATATAATGTTTACATACCCTACATTACTCATGTCATATGTATATACTGTACTCTATACCATCTACTGCATCTTGCCTATGCCGTTTGGCCATCACTCATTCATATATTTTTATGTACATATCGTATTCATTCCTTTACACTTGTGTGTATAAGGTAGTAGTTGTGAAATTGTTAGGTTAGATTACTTGTTAGATATTACAGCATGGTCAGAACTAGAAGCACAAGCATTTCGCTACACTCGCATTAACATCTGCTAACCATGTGTGTGACAAATAAAATTAGATTTTGTTTGGTTTGTGTAATGATCATGCTGTTTAATCAGCTTCTTGATATGTGTAATGATCATGCTGTTTAATCAGCTTCTTGATATGTGTAATGATGGGGCGGTGAGTCGGAAGCAGGTGCAACGTTTTAATAAAACAAAACCAAGAACACAACACTAACTTAAGGCAGAAAGCCTATACACAAGAACAATACCAACTGGTGAGTGAACATGGGAGAGTGACGTACAAAGGGGAGGAGATGATGGTAATGGTGTCCAGGTGTGAATCATACTGAAAAATGCTCACTAACAGGGACCCCACCCACCCAAGCCAAACATTATTGTCTCAGCTGCCGCACGGCAAATGGTACCGGTGCATCAAGTCTGACACAAACAGGTTCCAGAACAGCTTCTACCCCCAAGCAATAAAAAAAAGCTAACAAAATAGCTACACAGACCAAGTTTATTATCTTTATTTACCTTTTATTTCACACTCACAGGGCCCTACACACTCACTGTGACTCCAACACACACACACACACACACACACAGATACACTCACTCCATCATTTTCTCCCTCACACATAATATGCATATACGTTGATAGACTCTACACACCCGCACACCCACTCACATGAAAGCTGCTGCTGGTCTGTTTATCCTATATCCTTTTTTCTAGTCACCTTATCCCACCTTATACATCTTTACCTCCATCACACCAGTATCCGTGCACATGTAAATATGGTATTAGAACTAGACTTTTTTATATATTTCTTGTTTATAGTATACTTGCTTAGTGTTTTTCATATCTTATTTGTATTTTTTTATTTTTTATTTTAGTAATACATTGTTATTGATTATTGCATTGTTGGGTTTTGAGTTTGCAAGAAAGGCATTTCACTGTGCTTGTGCATGTGACGTTAGACTTGAAAACAAATGTATGCACAAAATGTTAGAAAAATAAGCTTATTGTGCATATGGAACATTTCGGGGATCTTTTATTTCAGCTCATGAAACATGGGACTAACACTTTACATGTTGCGTTTATATTTTTGTTCAGTATATATGGTAACATGACATTTCAATGATGAATGATTCAATGATAACCTGCACAAGTGGGCCAGTCTACTTTTAGATAGAGAATGCAGTGATTAGTGCAAAACCTGTGGCCCATGATAAAATGGAGAGCAATGTGGTAAAACGCATCCAACGGCTTTAATGAAGTGGCAACTGCATTCATGTAGATGAATATAGATGATGTTACCACAGTCTAGGACATGTTGGGATGTTGTCTGAACAAGCTGCTGTCTTCTATTAAGTGCGAGGCACAACCTATTTCAATAGGTTGATTAAATCAAATCAAATTTATTTGTCACATACACATGGTTAGCAGATGTTAATGCGAGTGTAGCGAAATGCTTGTGCTTCTAGTTCCGACAATGCAGTAATAACCAACGAGTAATCTAACTAACAATTCCAAAACTACTACCTTATACACACAAGTGTAAAGGGATAAAGAATATGTATATAAAGATATATGAATGAGTGATGGTACAGAGCAGCATAGGCAAGATGCAGTAGATGGTATCGAGTACAGTATATACATATGAGATGAGTATGTAAACAAAGTGTCATAGTTTAAAGTGGCTAGTGATACATGTATTACATAAAGATGCAGTAGATGATATAGGGTATATAGGGTACAGTATATACATATACATATGAGATGAGTAATGTAGGGTATGTAAACATTATATTAAGTAGCATTGTTTAAAGTGGCTAGTGATGTATTTTACATCAATTCCCATTATTAAAGTGGCTGGAGTTGAGTCAGTGTGTTGGCAGCAGCCACTCAATGTTAGTGGTGGCTGTTTAACAGTCTGATGGCCTTGAGATAGAAGCTGTTTTTCAGTCTCTCGGTCCCAGCTTTGATGCACCTGTACTGACCTCGCCTTCTGGATGATAGCGGGGTGAACAGGCAGTGGCTTGGGTGGTTGTTGTCCTTGATGATCTTTATGGCTTTCCTGTGACATCGGGTGGTGTAGGTGTCCAGGAGGGCAGGTAGTTTGCCCCCGGTGATGCGTTGTGCAGACCTCACTACCCTCTAGAGCCTTACGGTTGTGGGCGGAGCAGTTGCCATACCAGGCGGTGATACAGCCCGACAGGATGCTCTCGATTACACATATAACCTGTGATATGATATCCATTTCAACTCATGCAGAGTAAGATTTGAGATTTGCAGGAACTAACACTCACACAATGTGCAAGGCAGAGCTTTGGTGCTGGGAGTTAGCTGCTCCTTCTCTTCTATCATAAAAGTAAACGTTTTGAGTATTGGAAAACGTCAAAGTGATAAGACAGACTTTCTTTTAATTCCCTTAACTTTTGAAACTGCAAAATAACTGTACAATTAGATATTAGAAACTGCCTTGTGTCTATACAGATTTGATAGGGGGATGGTCTGACTGTCCAACAGACAGAGATGACAGGATGCTGCGGGGACAGGTACGACCTGCCTCAACCCAATCAACCAAAGACCGCAGAATTAATTAATTAATTAATTAAATTAGGGCAGTATCCTGTTAGTTAAGATTCAAATAACCAGTTTTCTGGCTGGTTCACTAAATGGATTATTGAAGTCAGAACTAGCTAGCACAGCCGCAGTGCCCGTATTGACAGTAGGCAGCACAGCTTCAGGTAGTCTAGGCTATCTGGCTAACTAGCTCTGTGTGAATTACAAGCCAGACTAGCGTAATTTCATTCATTAGGGCAGTATCCTGTTTTGAATATAACCAGTTATCTGGCTCTGGACAGTTGTGCTTGAGAAGGACATGCTACCTTTCTGAAAACACAACAAATCTAAATAAATGCTGCAACACTATACAGTGAGTGCTGCCATTTTTCTACTGTATATAAGACCACCTCACTTTACATATAATCAAGACAGAGGCAGGAATTCTTACACAGCTAAGAGTATTTAAGATCTGTGAGCCATTCCACTAAAGGGAATGGTTAATCTCTTCCTTTGGACTGCATTGTCCAATACATTCCTGTGCTCCTTTGCTGTAAGTGAAGATTACTGGTGGACCTACACATATAGATTGATGAACCTGACATCCCAAAGACATGTAAAAAATATATATATATATTTTAAAAAAGGCCACTATGAAATGAAAATAGAACATAAGCATTCCAGCCATGGCCAAGTTGGCCAGCAGGAAGTTGATAGGTTGTTGGACTTTCTTGTTCTGAACCCCAGGAATCATAAGGATTCGTCACAAGTACCAGAAATGTTATGTTCACCAAACGGTGCCGCTATAACAGCGACATGTTTATATCTCCTGGTCTATTTGACTCAGAGTGGTAACATTTGGCACACATGCTTAGGGATATGAGTCTAGCTAACCTGTAAAGTGTGGTTTAGTTTGACTGTGTGGTGGCGCTGTTGGACAGGCAGGGAAAATCATTTAAACAAGCTCATTGGCTCATAGAGGCAATATTGTTTGAGCAAGAGTCTTGAAAAATATGTGCATGCATAGACGTTATATACCAAATTTGGTATCGATCGGTCCAGCGTTTCTTTAGAAGAATACGTTTTAAAGTACAGAAGTATCTCATCCTAGGACGTGTCCAATTTGTCCTGAGGGTAAAACAGTGTGCACACAGCTTGAACCCCGGCATTGCTGTTTGCAGCTTTAATTATTATTATTTCTTTCTGTAGTGGTGTCATGCAACAAAATTGGTTATGGTCAGCAAAATATTAAAAGATAATACTGTTGTCCCAGAAGTAGAAGTCTGGATTTGGAAAGAGTACAAGGCTGTCTAATTGCACCATTAGATTGCCAACCTTTTGCTTGAACGTTTAATCAGCTAAAGGCTTTACCTTGCCTCCTATTGACACTTTGCAATTACTGGATTAGTGAAGGTAGTCTCCAATGCTGTTAATTGTCTGTTCGTTAAGACTATGAAGCACTTTAATTGGTAATGTAAACACTGTGAAGCACTGTAATTTGTGTTGTTAATCTCATGGGATTTAGATGGCCCAGCAATAAAGTTGTATGGCTTAGGCTCATTGGGCAAGCCATATGATATACTGTATGAGTGATATAAGATTTTGCAAATCATAATGATATTATAATAGTATTATGTTAATTTCCTCCACAGGATTGATTCTCCATGTTGTTCAGTGGTCACTAGCTGGCACAATGTCAGACACAGGAGGCCAGACGATTTGCTTTTGAGAATGTCTTATGTACAGTATTTAGATATTTACTGGTACAGGTTTTCCACCTTGCATAGAGGAATAACGTTGGCTTACTGTATTACACCAGAGCCCATAGAGTCTCTCATGGTTAAACTATATTGGTCAATTACAAACAGGCAGAACTTAATGCACAAACGAAAACCAAAAACCCACAAGAATAAACCAGCAGATCAGTTGATCTCCCATTGTTAGTGTCAAAAGAGTTACATACCACACAGCTTTGTCTAGGTTCTCTACTCTTGGCCCCAAATGAAATATTGACCTCTCAGGAACATTGATAATAGCAAGGCTGGTAATTGTAAGACATTTGAGTACAGTAAACTTGAGTAGAGTATAGTTCAGTACAGAGTTAATAGACTTAAAAATGTTTGGCAGCAACCAGGACTGAAAGTTAACACTGACATGAGGTTTAGGGAGCGTTAATATGGTGGCCAATAGTGCTTGTAATTGAGATCAGCTGTGCGGGTGATCTTAGTTTAAGTTTTAATGTCACATGCACAAGTACAGTGAAATGCCTTTCTTGCAAACGCAAAATCCAACAATGCAGTAATCAATATTTAAAGCTAAAAATATCAAGGTAGAACCAAAACACACAATATATAAAAATAAGAAGAACACAATAAAGTAAGTAAGCATACTATATACAGCGTCAGTTCCAGTAGCATATTTACAATGTGCAGGGATACTGGATCGAAATAGGCAGATATTTATAGGGGTAAGGTGAATAGGCCTCAGGAAATATGATAAAAAGTGTAGCATCAGCATATGTGATGATTTTATGTGAGTTAGTGTGTGTAGAGTCAGTATAAATGTTTGAGCATGTGTGTGTACAGTGGTGTAAAGTACTTCAGTAAAAATACTTTAAAGTACTACTTAAGTAGTTTATTTTGGTATCTGTTCTTTACTATTTATATTTGACAACTTTTACTTCACTATATTCCTAAAGAAAATAACATACTTTTTACTCCATGCATTTTCCCTGACACCCAAAATTACTCGTTACATTTTGACAGGAAAATTGTCCAATTCACACACTTATCAAGAGAACATCTCTGGTGCACTCACTAAACACAAATTATTTATTTACAAATGATGTCCGAGTGTTGGAGTGTGCCCCTAGCTATCCGTAAAATAAAATAAAAAAATTGTGCCATCTGATTTGCTTGAAATTACTTTTACTTTTGATATTTAAGTATAGTTTAGCAATTCCATTTACTTTGATACTTAAGTATATTTAAAACTGAACAGTTTTAGACTTACTCATGTAGTATTTTACTGGGTGGCAAATGATGGCGTGAGTGTTTGTATGCGTGTTGGAATATCATTGTGCGTGGTGCAGTGTTTCCCAAACTTGGGACGCATGTTTTGTTTTTTGCCCGAACACTGTGTAGTGCTACTCATCCCAGAGTTCAAAGCCTGTGAAGCCATCCAACTAGTGTTAATGACTTCACAACTTGTAATTACCACCTTCCCACTTGGTTATGAACACAGCATGCTATGGACCTGGGACACCAGGTGGGTGCAATTCATTGTCAGGTAGAACAGAAAACCAGCAGTACTCTGGGCCTTCAAGATAGGATTTGAATACTCCTGCTATAGAGGAGGGTGGCAGTGTCTACGATGTTAACAAACCTAAAGCATGGATTGTACGCTGTCCTTGCATAGGTAAGGAAACAAATGTGAAATGTTGTCATTTGGGTGAACTACCTACAATGTACTGTACATACAGTAGGCCTAAAGTCCATTACTGTATCTCCACACACCAATCAGTGTCAACTAACGTTATCCATTAGACCTTAATGACTTAAACTGGACCCATAATTGTAGTATCTCTTTTAAAGCTGCAATATGTAACTTTTTGGGAAACCTGACCAAATTCAAATACTTTTAAAGCTGAGATCTGCGATAGGTGAAACAGCGACATTTGGACGCCCAAGGCACATTTGTTATTGTTTTGAGGAAATGAGCATCCAGTAATGTGATTAAAAAATAAAAATAGTACATATTCTGCTTTTCTATCTTGCGTGTAATTATGTGAAATGATGTCAGAGGGAGGGGAATTTTTATTGTTGAAGTAATGCCTTTGTTGTTGTAATATTGCAAACAGACGTGGCAGTTTTACTGCTATGTATTCCAGCTTTGAACAATTAGTTGTGTTTGGGACAACTTGCAGTAATCCAGTTATTGTCAAGTTGTTTTCAGTGGCTGGTAAGGAGGATACGGCCCCTAATATCTTTAGAAAGGCCGTAAAGCCATTACTTGATTACACATCCAACCCCATTTAACAATTAAACCTCATTCCTGCTGGCAGAGAACTCGGTGACATTATCAGGTCATTCCTGGTAAAACCGCACCTGTGAATGGGCCTACCATCCAGATCCCTACCTAAAGTCATTAAATAATTAAAACATCCAAGCAATAAAGCTATCAATCCAATTGTGTGATTAAAACCTTGTTCCCACTGCTGGCACATGCTGTGTAATTAGTTTGTCAGTTCCTGGTAAAGGCACCACTTGAAATGGGACTATACACCAAAACCAATTGCCTAACTTGGACCCAGCAGAAAAACAGATTAACCACAGTGCTTTGGCAGGTTCAGTGAAATATGAATGGAGCGGCTAGTAACCCACTCGAAATCTCGTGCAACTTTTAAAATAAGGCAGTTTGAGATATCGATTTGCAGATTGCAAAGAAAACTATTCAAGTATTAAAAAAATAAAAATTAACAAGCGTTGCTATAAAGTTCCATAGAAAAATCTACATTTAATTGATATGACCCTGCTTCTCTTCAACCTAGATCGTTGTCACTTAAGTTAATATTTTCTATTAATAAATGGTGAAGCACAGTTTATTGGTAGACCTACGTCATGAAGTTCTTCTCTATTAAATTCATGGTATTCAGTTCATGGCTGCTGCTACAACATTATCCTGTTGCCTAGTCACTTTACCCCTACCTATATGTACATAGATACCTCAATTACCTCGTACCTCTACAAGTTGACTCGGTACTGGTGCTCCCTGTATATAGACATGTTTCTTTCATTTTTGTTTTTACTCCTTATTTTTATTTGTTATTCACTGTGTATTTATTCCTTGTCAGTCTCTATTTGATCTCTGCATTGTTGGAAAGTACTAATAAGTAAGCATTCTGCTAGTCTACACCTGTTGTTTACGAAGCATATGACAAATAACATTTTGATTTGATGGGCAGGTCATGTTAGGATAGGGATTACATGGGCTTTGCTTGAGTAGATATTCCACTGCAGAAAACATCGTCTCATTCCTAATAATTGATTCACGTTCAAAATAAAAGAACATTGTGTGCGTACTGTAGGCCTGTATCAGTGACTCAAACTAAACAGATCAAATTAATTGAATCATGTAGAATAGACAGTGTAGTAGTCGATGTTAATTAAAAGGGCCTCTCTTAACCTCCCTACGAGGCTAATAAGGCTTCTAATTACAGGACAGGTCAATCAAATTACCCTCTTAACTCAGGCTGACCTTTGTGAACATTAATCTCCGACCCGAACTGTAAAGGGCACATTTCAGTCCAAAAGGGAGAGGCCGACTCTTTACTTTCGTTTACATATTTTCTGTATGCAACAACAACAAACAAAAAAAGGTTTGCCCTCAGAACAGCCTCAATTTGTCAGACAATGGCCTCTACAAGGTGTCGAAAGCGTTCCACAGGGATGCTGGCCCATGTTGACCAATGTCTCCCACAGTTGGCTGGATGTCTTTTGGGTGATGGACCATTCATGATGCACACGGTTAACCCAGCAGCATTGCAGTTCTTGACACACTCAACCTGGTGCGCTAGGCACTTACTACCATTCCCTGTTCAAAGACATTTCAATCTTTTGTCTTGCCCATTCACCCTCGGAATAGCACACATACACAATGTCTCAAGGCTTTAAATAAATCATATTTAACCTGTCTCCTCCCCTTCATCTACACTGATTTGAAGTTGATTTAACAAGTTAACAATCTAGCTTTCACCTAGATTCACCTGGTCAATCTGTCATGGAAAGAGCAGGTGTTCCTAATGATTTGTACACTCGGTGTATATCGTCAACCCTTGAGAATATAGGCCCCGATTTTGTATTTGAGAGAATTGTGGAGTAGTACTTGCAAGAAATGTCCACAAAGAACTAGTAGCATATTGAAGGGAAACATATGTAACCACCAACACCTATTGGTCAAAGCGAGTCAGGTGACTTCCTAGAAAAACGGCTCAGCTGTTCCAGGTAATGCATCCAAAAGCCTGTGGATACTAAGGCCCGTTTTGGATATTATACTAGACTGTATACTAAATGCATATTAAACACCAACATAAAAGTCTCAGGAAGTATAGATGCATGTTTTAGAATGACAAGTAAGTACTTGTGATACAAGAGAACCTTCCTTATTTGTCACGAGTTCAGCATTATTAGTGAGAGGTTCCACAGTTGACCTTCATTTATCTCATGTCTGTAGGAGTGATAGCTTTCCTTAGGGAAAAACTGTTTGTACAAGACAATACTATACTACATCTATCCTTAAGACTCATATGTTGGTGTTTAATAGGGATTTATGTTGATTTATACAGGATAATGTCCAATACAAGCATTACAGGCCTTGGGATAGATTTTTTGGCACTGTTAATGGGTGTCGTTGGTTCGATATTAGTTATAGCACTGTTTCTCTTCACTATACTATTACACTTTAAAAAATAAGATTCTTGGAGTATCATGTAGGGGTTCTTCAAATTGAAACTGTGGGGAAAACCTATAAGTTCTTAGAATAACCCTTTTTAATAGTTCCTCAGCCTTTTGGGGTTCTTTTTGAACTACCACCCCCCTTTATTATTAATAGTAATATTCATAACAATAACATGTTTTAATTGTCAGTGTTGATGATGTCAGTGGCAAAGCACAATTAAAAAATCTAAATATGAGGTAAACTCCCTGCAGAGCCCAGAGTATAATGGGTATATCCTCTGGAGTGTTGATGTTAGTGTTGATGTTCTCTGTATCCATAGCCAGAATGACTTTGCAGTGCATGGTGATCGAACACATTTCCTCTTATCTTCAGAGGTGTAGGGCGGGTGAAGTCTGACTCCAATTCTTTTCATTGTTATACAGATGACTCATGAAACATGCACACAACAGTATTCCTACCTAGTTTATTTTGGTAAATGTGAATGAAAAAAACTGTTTTGATAATAGTTCTCATACATACCTTGTCCATAATGTAGAGAGTCCTATGGGATATTCATTGAAGAGGTAAGGGAGGAGGATGGTTAATGTGATCTGCACAACATACCAATACCAACTGACACACCTTTGTATGCCTCCTTGTCTGTATACCTGCAGACATACACACAAAAGTGAGCAGATCAGTCATCTGCAGCCAATATAGCTACATATTCTTATCTCTTTGTTGATTGATATACATAAAAAATGTCCATTCCTGTTTTAGAATGATTTGCACAAATATATGGTATCATAAGACCATATCAATTTAGATCGTACAAGGGAAAAAACATCGCTTAAATTGAGAAGATCTTAACATTTTCCAGTTAAGTGCCTGCACCTGCTGTCCTTTCAAATTCAAATCCAAACGTGTCAGTTGGGCAGTTAGTTGGGTGCTCTTGCAGGAACCTAAAGGAGGTTCCTCAATGAACCCCACCTCCTATGGGATTCTTGGAAGAACCTTTTGAGGGGAATTCAGTGCCAAGGACCCTAAGGTCCTTTGAAGAATCCTTGTTAAACCCTAATATTTAGAGTGTAGTTGTAAGATGGCAGGCAAATGTTTAAGGCAATGTTAGGATTCTAGATTAGTTATTGTACTGTAACATGTTTTATTTATTACTTTAACCTCTTAAAGTTACTTTAATAGACATGCATACCTATATGTTGAGTACCTTTTACTGCAGTTCATAGAAGACAACCAATGCACTACTAAATTAGTTATGCATCAGCTACCTACAAAGGGTAGCTATGAGATTGTTTCCTCGTTTTGATATTTTGTACAGTATGTTGCACTTGAGCTCTCAAAGAAAAGTAAGGCTCTAGAAAAAGAATCATATCAGGGCCCAGTTTCCCAAAAGCATCGTTAGAACCTTTTGTAGGAGCATCAATAAATATCTGTGCTGTTGCCCAAAACTATTGTTAAGTTGGCTTGAAAACACTCTTATTTACCGACTACCTCAGACCACCCATAGAACAGCTAAGTCCATTGTTAACGCCTCACAAGTCCTCAACTGGCAAGCTTCATTAAATGGCACCTGCAAAACATCAGTCTCAAAGTCAAGTGACGAAGTGACTCCGGGATGCTGGCCTTCTATGCAGAGTTGCAAAGAAAAAGCCATATCTTACTGGCCATAAAATATTAAGATGGGCAAAAGAACACAGACACTGGATAGAGGAACTCTGCCTAGAAGGCCAGCATCCCGGAGTCGCCTCGTCACTGTTGACGTTGAGACTGGTGTTTTGCGGGTACTATTTAATGAAGCTGCCGGTTGAGGACTTGTCAGGCGTCTGTTTCTCAAACTAGACACTCCAATGTGCACGTCCTCTTTCTCAGTTGTGCACCGTGGCCTCCTACTCTTTCCATTCTGGGTAGAGACAGTTTGCGCTGCTCTGAAGGGAGAAGTACACAGCGCTGTACAAGATCTTCAGTTTCTTGGCAATTTCTCACATGGAATAGCCTTCATTTCTCAGAACAAGACTAAACTGACGAGTTTCAGAAGAAAGGTTTTTGTTTCTGGCCATTTTGAGCCTGTAATCGAACCCACATATGCTGATGCTCCAGATACTCAACTCGTCTAAAGAAGACCAGTTTTATTGCTTCTTTAATCAGCATAAGTTTTCAGCTGTTGTAACAATTGCAAAAGGGTTTTCTAATGATCATTAGCCTTTTTAAAATGATAAACTTGGATTAGCTAACATAATGTGCCATTGGAACACAGGAGTGATGGTTGCTGATAATGGACCTCTGTGCGCCTATTTAGATATTCCATAAGGAATCTGCCGTTTCCCGCTACAATAGTCATTAACAATGTCTACACTGCATTTCTGATCAATTTGATGTTATTTTAAGACATTTCAAATAGTCTTTGATAGAAAAGCTAAGTGAGTAGTCTGTATATTTATTTAAATCACCCGTCACCCTGCAAGCCCAAGAGCAAGATAATTGCTGGTTATTTGAATGAGTATTTGAACAATAGAGTACAAATGAAGTACTACAATTTATATATTAATGGCACGTTCTGTGGCAAAATGCAACATATTGCTCTGCATTATTTAAGAATAGATTGTTGCTCAATTAGAAAATGTGCAGCAGATCCCTGGAATTTTGTCCTGTTAGCTCGGATGGTAGAAATGTATATCCTGTTTGTCTTTCTTTTCTTGGTTGTTTATCAGTTTGTTTATACATGTCAACAGAACATGTATGCAATGACATGTAATATTTACATTGCCAATAGTAAAACTTTTACATATGTAGGCTAACATTAGATAAAGGTTTGTAGGCCAAGACAAAGATGCAGACAGGAAGGAACCAATACCATCTGTCAGATTATGCATTTCAACACCACCCAAGAGGGTTTAGGGCCAAGGAGCTTGTGTCCATCCGATTAGAGTCCAAAATTGTCACTAACAAGCTGTTAAAACCAAAGGCACCCCCTCCTCCAGCCCCTTAATCCCCAATCCTTCCAAATTGGATTCACACTTTACGCAAGTGGGAGGCGTTAGGTAAATTGACTAAGACTCAAGACTGTGTGAGGTGACACCTGTCTCCCTCAATTCAGGCTGATTCCTATAAACAGATGTACTTACTCTTGAGGTCAGGAGTCCTCACACGGTTTGTGAGGGCAAAGATTAAAGAACAATACCATCATTCAACCCATGAGGAAAACCTTGGGTCAAATAGAAAATGACATTCTGTTTTGCAACTAGCGATCATGCTTAAGATGTATTGTTTTCTTTGCTATGTCTGCATTCTGTGTTTTAATTCTACGTTGATCTGTTCAGTAGCATGTCCTTTCCCCTTGGCCTGGTCCCTGAGGTACAAGGAGTGTTGGCCTCTTTGTGAATCCATCTCTACAGCAACATACATTATTTACTTCATTTTTAGAAAGTAAAGTGCAACCAATTAAATTACAAATGTGTATTGACACCTTAATTTAATATACATTTTTTTAATGAATGGGATTCTCATGTAGAGGCTTTACAATAGCCTACTAGCCAGTTAGCTACTGTATTCTCATGCAGGAAGCTAGCTTTCCAAGACAATTAAACAATTTATTCGCTGAGTAACTAAATCTGTGTCAACAAATGGGTGGTTGTATGCCAACATTAAGAGAACTTTGCTTTATTATCTTGAACACCATAATAAGTGAAGGTGGTCTTTGGCCATTATCGAAAACCTTCTGTTCTTTCTATGTAAACAAGCTAATGGAACAAGCTTTCAATATGGCTCATTTGCTAGTCAGTAATGTTGTTAGTGACTGGCGGCTTATAAACTCTTTCACACATTCAAGTACAAATCTGCTAATATAGAATGGCTGCAAACATTCAAGTACAAATCTTGTAATTGCTAATGTTAGTCAATAATGTTGTTAGTGACTTAACATTCACACATTAAAGTGCAAATCTTCTAAAACCATAAGTGTTTCAGGCCTTCCTTGAATATGGCCGCACGCAGATTTAATGATTGGCTAAGAATAAATTAATGTTTAAAAACTGAAATAGTCTACTTTTTGCATATGCATCTATCTACTTGCGGCATGGCTAAGGAGACATGTTTGGGTAAGCATTGTTCCCAATTACTTCTTGCTTTGTGCATGGACTAAATATCAATATTGAATTACCTCTAACACAGATATTACCATTGTTGTTTAAAGGTTAATTTTACGTTTGCAAACACTTCATTTCTGCTCAGACCTTTTTATTTTCTAGTGTAAGCAATAAGTAATGTTGCAGGTGTAGTCTTATTCACCCGGTCACCTTACTCTGGTCATAGAAAACATTTGCACAGGATGCAAAAATACTGCATGCGCTATGCAACTGTATATGCGACTATGCAATTGTGCCACGCAAAACTAAACATTGGTTATACTTCTATATACAGTATAGGGTACTTCAATGGCATATAAAGGATGCCAATTACATTTTCTGAAATGGTTATTGTCATTTCAATGGTGAAATAGATGTTTGACTTCTTTAAAAGTTATTGAATGTAATGTACCCAACTTCATCCGGTTTAACGGTGAGGGAGATTTAAGTATTTGGAGCATTGGCACTATTAAGGTGTTTGACTTGAGCTCCAAATGGGATTGAGATTCCAGCTTTGTGGTGTTTCGTCACTAAGGCAGATGAAAAGACAAGGGAGAGGGGAAGCAGAGATCATGGGAGGGTTCTAGCTGCGTGTATAACCTCACAGGTCTGGTAATTGGAAATAGTCTGACTAATTCCTTGACACGCATACTTATCACAGTTCGTGGGTGCTAGGTGTGAATTGTGACAGGAACTGACTTGAGTAAACAGGAACAAGTGTATCTGTTACTAGGTCAATCTCAGAACGCAATGGTTTTTGAACTATATCTAGGCTGTGTCTGTCGCCCTGGCTGGAAAGGATATTCCCACTCAAGACTGTATGAAAATGTTACCCAATGCACAGGTAATGTACTGGGTAACATACATATTGACCAACCAAATTAGTGCTACTGGTTTATATAATCTTTATGGTGACAGTACAAAGACAACAAGGCTATGGATGTAACCTATTGTGCATGCTTTGTGCATCTAAGTGTATGCTTTGGAAAGGGAAATTCCTAGATTCTTAGTGACCTGACTTAAGGGTCCATATTCTGCATTTTAAAACTCACTATTATTTGCAGAAAAACTCCTTAGCAGGAAACTTTTGGGCCCTGAGGCCTTCCCCAGGATACATGAAAAGCAGGGGTTGGAACTAAATTTATATTCCAATCCTTCCATTTTAAACAGAATCCCTATTTTGTTTGTTTCATTCCAGTATTCTGTTACTCAAAAAGTGGTGTTCTGTTCGCTGAACCGGCTCCTTCCCCTGATACAAAGCACAGTGTGTTTGTTTTTGTTTTTGTTTACACGTGTATTTATATTGTTTTTATTTTATGCAAGTGCTGGAAATCAAAACAAATATTCAGCAAATTATGAAAAAGTCTACGCACACTGCAATCTATGCTGAGATAGATACACTACTGTTTGGCAATTAGCCAGTAGCAGATAGAATGGTCAGAACCTGAGGAGGAAAGATTTCAGTGGGAATATTACAACCCAATTCTGTAAAAGCCTACTCAATGTATGACCTAATTAATGCTACATAGTCCAGGGCAATACAATAACAATTTCCGCAATATTGAATTAATGCAAATATTTGCATGGGGTTTATCACAAAATCTGGAGATGCACTTGCTCACCAGATCAGGAGGTAGAAGGGGACGCTCTGATTCTCCAAAGTGTAGGCACACCAGGCTGCTAAAGATGCATATTTTGTATTGGCATAAAGCAAGCACAAAAGGAGGATGGGATGACATGGAAAACTCAAAACATGATTGTGATTTAAGTGATAATGCCCGAGAAGCCGGTGTTTGGTGGATATATTGGCATGGATGTATTTAGGCCGACGAAGTCGAGGGCCGGCAAACCATGCCAATATAGCCGCCAAACACCGGGCTGCACTTCTTGACTTGACTGTAAGTTAGCCGTAGTTGGCATGCTAGCAAGCAAGAGATAAGAACGTTGTTAGTAAGTATGGCAATGGAACATTTAGAATGAACGACTGGGTCGTGTCTGACAACTAAACTGATAAGAACGACTAGCCAGCTTGGCTAGAAACCCTACATTTGTGGCGAGACTATATTTTGTGGAAGGATGAAATAGTATGAATAAATTAATCAAAATAACTTGTTATTAATCTCCATCATTTTTTGAAGATGTTGGTAACCCGCTGTATAAAAGTGATAATGCCCTGGAAGCCAGAATAACAGCAAAGTAGCTTCATTTGTTTAAGTTGCTTTCTAGTGACATTTTTTGGACACATCCATAACAATGAGCTAATGAGGAGCGATTTTTACCTGGCATAGAAAATGTACTCACTCGTCAGGACACTTGTTTAGAGGAGCTAGCCAACAACACTAACTTCAAACTGAAGCTGGAAAGTCTAAAGGATGTGAGATAATGTCTAGATGCTGTTTATATTAGAGATAAACACAGCCAATCAATTTATAAAACTTGAGACAGTGGTTTGCGCAGTCGAATGGAACAGAGAAAAATAGGTATTTTAACGTCATAGATTTAGCCGGCAACAGACATGGAATGCGGTTTTAACCGATCAGGATTAGACCCACCCATTATGTAAATACGGTATAAAAAGAGGATCCACAAGAATATAATATACACTTACAAAGACAGCCATAGCAAAATTATTTTGAGTACTGTCATGTGGTGTTCTTTGTGCAATCTAAGACTACAGGCCCGGCATCCCTAAAATATTGTCAAATCTTTGCCAGATATTTTCAGATTAATGCAGCGATATACAACTGCCTGAAGGAGCCGTTATTGGTGAATAATGCCTATTTGGTAAGAAATATTTATGATAAATGATCAGTGTTTGTAATTGTACTGTAGCACAGTAGAGACAGTACAGTAGTGGAAAGCAAAAGGGCAGTGCCCCTCCAGCAGGGGGCACTAAAATAAGAGGATCAAATCGGCACAGTGAGTGATACTGCTGATCTTTTGGTTGTTTCCCTCACTGACCAGAAGAGTACAGTCTGTACTCTAACCACTTATTCCATTAACTTCTAATCTCACCACCCAGGATGTATCTGAGGGAGGAGATTTGCCTGTCACCGTGGGGGATCAGGTTAAAGACCTTAACCAGACCACTTACACTCACGCTTCACACAGTTAGGGTGTGGATATTGTGGCCGAATTTGAAAAGGCTGTTATCATTCAACATACGTGAACAGTTGTTTGCAGAGTTGGTTTGGGCAAGCTTTGCCTCGCACTTTAATACTGAGTTGGTTGTAGAAAGAAATGTTATGTTTTTGAAAGTTCTACATTTTCCAATATTAATTCTCCTTCAATATTAATGCAGTTTTGGAATGGGTGGCCTGAACATTCAAACTATGAGCATTGTATTTGGTACAAATCATTCCCTAAGCTCTAGACCTCAACTGAACCCGATAATGAATGGTGTGGCTGTTGAACAAGTTAAGGAGACTAAATTACATGGTCTTACCTTAGATTGTAAACTGTCATGGTCAAAACAGATTCAATGGTTGTAAAAATGGAGAGAGGTATCCATAGATTATCTGCTTTTGACACCACACTCCAAAAAGCTAGTTCTGCAGGCTCTAGTTTTGTATTATCTTGATTATTGTCCAGTCATGTGGTCAAGTTCTGCAGGCTCTAGTTTTGTATTATCTTGATTATTGTCCAGTCATGTGGTCAAGTTCTGCAAAGAGACTTAGTTAAACTGCAGCTGGCCCAGAACAGAGCAGCACGTGTTGCTCTTCATTGTAATCAGGGAGCTAATATAAATACTATGCATGCTAGTCTCTCTTGGCTAAGGGTTGGAGACTGACTGCATCACTTCTTTTTATAAGAAACATTCAAGTGTTGGAAACTCCAAATAGTTTGCATAATCAATTTACACACAGCTCTGATACACTTACCCCACCAGACATGCCACCAGGGGTCCTTTCAGTCCCCAAATCCAGAACGAATGCAAGAACGCGTGAAGTATTATATAGAGCCATTATTGTATGGAACTCCCTTACATCTCATATTGCAAAAATGAACAGCAAACTGTTTTTAAAAAAACAAAGCATTTAACTAGGCAAGTCAGCGAAGAACAAATTCTTACTTACAATGACGGCCTACCAAAAGGCCTCCTGCGGGGACAGGGTTTAAAAATATAGGACAAAACACACCACGACAAGAGACACTACATAAAGAGAGACCTAAGACAACATCGCATGGCAGCAACACAACATGGTAACGGCACAAAACAGGGTACAAACATTACTGGGCACAGACAACAGCACAAAGGGCAAGGTAGAGCCACCAATACATTATGCAAAGCAGCCACAACTGTCAGTAAGAGTGTCCATGATTGAATGAGAAAACTGTCCAGTTTGAATGTTTGTTGCAGTCGCTACCTGCAGCGAATGGGGATCCTAATAAAATACCAATGCATGATCAGTGGAGGCTGCTGAGGGAGGAACGTCTCAATGGCTGGAGCAGAGTAAATGGATTGGCATCAAACACATGGCAACCATGTGTTTGATACAATTCCGCTCCAGCCATTACCACGAACCCGTCATTTCCAATTGAGGGCACCTAACTCCTGTGATGAACATATGTTCTACTCAAATGTTAACCTTCCCAGCCCCACAACAATACATTTCCAGAATACCGTATTTAAAATGGTGGTTACATAGTGTAGTACATTGTTACATGGAATTTACAAATCTAATTCTCGTTGCAAATCTAAGCCTTGTTTGCAAGGCTTTTGCAAATACTCACTATTGATAACTGGTATAACCCATATATACAGGAATCGACACAACACTACCTGTCTATTTAGCTACCATGTTTGTTTTTAATGGCAGTTATTGTAAAGTGGGACCAGCTTCCCTCAACATAACCAACAATGATATCTGAAAAGTGTCCAATCATTGTTGGGCACACCTGAAACCAACTAAAGGCTGTATATGCTATTCATAAATTCTTTCTCAAATCCCTCACAAATTATTTATAACAAAAATAATACTACCTGAAGGGTAATGTAGAAGTCAGCATGCTAGCTGTTCCTGTAGACTTTGTCTCCAGAAACTACCTTCAACTTACAAACTGCACGCAGAAACACAAACATGGTATGCATCAATTCATCTGACTCTGGGTTAGAAAAAGGGCTCGAGTGCCAAAACATCAGGACACAAGTGGTAAGGATTTAAGTTGACCAGCAGGTGGCAGCGTTCCATGTCAGATACAGTACTGAGAGTCTCGACAGAAATCAGTGTGCTCTGAGACAGCAAGTCAGGCTACAGTACAGCAGCTTCATACCGGTCTGTAGTGACATGAGCCTGTGCTGTTTGTAGGTTTGGCCGGCAGAGGGAGACATTTTTACTGGACTCAACAGGTGAAATGCCTAAACTTTAGTGGCAGTCAGGGATACATCTATTACCATGTAGCTTAGACACCATCTCTGACATATCCTTAAGTTAAATAAATTAATACAAGCAATGGCCCATAACTTCAGTCAGCAAATGTTGAAGAGAATTCTTACCCACTATGTGACATATCCCTATGGAACAACATAAGCACTGCTCTCTGGTGGTTGAGGTGTCCATATCTAATAGGGCTGTACTGCTCAGTGCCTTAGCATTTGTCTATTCTAGGCTAAGGTAGATGACAAGATCAGTCTGATAATCTGTGCAGGATAGGATGAAAACACTTTTGTGATTAATGTATATTTGGATTCCCACACAAAACAATGTATACTTTGTGAGAATGATAATTATCAAGGAAACCTGATTACTCCTTGTACTGGTTTTGAATCCATGGCCATAGAGAGGGTGGTGTTTTTTTCTCCTGAACAGACAGTCGTGCTGAACTTCAAAAATGATTAACTAGGCCAGTGGCACTCGCCCTTTATCAAATCTGTAGCTTATAGAAAATGACTACAAACTGCAATAAGACAGGATCTTTTAAGGATCACTCAAATATACAATGCATACTAATATAAAATGCAACATGTAAAGTGTTGTTTTCATGAGCTGAAATTTTCCATACGCACAAAAAACTTCTATAATGTTGTGCACATATTTTATTCCCTACTTATGCCATGGTTGGGAGCTAACTGCAAAAACAAATCTACATTTGGAAAAGTGTAGAAGGTGCTCAACCAACGTGAGTGGAGGTACAACCTGAAAATGTGTAGACGTCATAGGACAGGAAAAGTTCGCAACTCACAAGAAGTGGTTTTATTAGACAAGTTTAAAAGACTGT
Source organism: Oncorhynchus mykiss (assembly GCF_013265735.2). Classification (NCBI taxonomy): domain Eukaryota; kingdom Metazoa; phylum Chordata; class Actinopteri; order Salmoniformes; family Salmonidae; genus Oncorhynchus; species Oncorhynchus mykiss. Next base: position 67,713,896 of record NC_048571.1, on the reverse strand, counting down.
TTTGGCATTCAATGACATTAAGCAGAGATTTGTTTACATCCCTGTTGGTGAGTGAGGATTTCTCCTTTGCCAAGATAATCCATCCACCTGACAGGTGTGGCATATCAAGAAGCTGATTTAAATGGCATGATCGTTGCACAGGTGCACCATAAAAGGTGCCTCTAAAATATGCAGTTTTGTAACACAAATCAATGCCAGAGGTCTTAAGTTGCAGGTGTGTGCAATTGGCATGCTAACTAGAGGAATGTCCACCAGAGCTGTTGCCGGAGAACTTCATGTTAATTTCTCTACCAAAAAGCAGCCTGCAACATTGTTTTAGAGAATTTGGCAGTACATCAAATCAGCATCACAACCACAAATCCTGAGGTATTTGTAACCAACAGATGCATATCTGTTTTCGCAGTAATGTGAAATCCATACATATGAACTGTAACTCAGTAAAAGCGCTGTTGCTTTGTGTGTGTGTGTGTATACAGTTGAAGTCAGAAGTCTGCATTAACTTAGGTTGGAATCATTAACTTGTTTTTCAACCACTCCAATTTTTGTGTTAAACTATAGTTTCGGCAAATCGGTTAGGACATTTAGTTTGTGCAGGACACAAATCATTTTTCCAACAACAGTTTACAGACATATTATTTCACTGTAACACAATTCAAGTGGGTCAGAAGTTGTACATACACTAAATTGACGGTGCCTTTAAACAGCTTGGAAAATTCCAGAAAATGTCATGGCTTTAGAGGCTTCTGATTGACTCAAATTATGTCAATTAGCCTATTGGAGGTGTACCTGTGTACGTATTTCAAGGCCTACTTCAAACTCAGTGCCTCTGCTTGATATCATGGGATAAAATCATAAGAAATCAGCCAAGACATCAGAAAACAATTGTAGACCTCCACAAGTCTGGTTCATCCTTGGGAGCAATTTCCAAACGCCTGAAGGTACCACGTTCATCTGTACAAACAATAGTACGCAACACTTTCCAACCACACAGCCATCAGGAAGGAGACCATTCGGTCTCCTAGAGATGAACATACTTTGGTACAAAAAGTGCAAATCAATCTCAGAAGAAAAGCAAAAGGACCTTGTGAAGATGCTGTACAAAAGTATCTATAGCCACTGGGGGGCATCGAGACACCCTCTCCACTACTGGTGTTACGTAAGTTCCTCGGGGTACACATCACAGACAAACTGAATTGGTCCACCCACACAGACAGCATCGTGAAGAAGGCTTGTTTTGGCTTGTCACCAAAAGCACTCAAACTTCTACAGATGCACAATCGAGAGCATCCTGTCGGGCTGTATCACCGCCTGGTATGGCAACTGCTCCGCCCACAACCGTAAGGCTCTCCAGAGGGTAGTGAGGTCTGCACAACGCATCACCGGGGGCAAACTACCTGCCCTCCAGGACACCTACACCACCCGATGTCACAGGAAGGCCATAAAGATCATCAAGGACAACCACCCGAGCCACTGCCTGTTCACCCCGCTATCATCCAGAAGGCGAGGTCAGTACCAGTGCATCAAAGCTGGGACCGAGAGACTGAAAAACAGCTTCGATCAAGGCCATCAGACTGTTAAACAGCCGCCACTAACATTGAGTGGCTGCTGCCAACACACTGACTCAACTCCAGCCACTTTAATAATGGGAATTGATGTAAAATATATCACTAGCCACTTTAAACAATGCTACTTAATATAATGTTTACATACCCTACATTATTCATCTCATATGTATACGTATATATTGTACTCTATATCATCTACTGCATCTTTATATAATACATGTATCACTAGCCACTTTAAACTATGCCACTTTGTTTACATTCTCATATGTATATACTGTACTCGATACCATCTACTGCATCTTGCCTATGCCGTTCTGTAGCATCACTCATTCATATATCTTTATGTACATATTCTTTATCCCTTTACACTTGTGTGTATAAGGTAGTAGTTTTGGAATTGTTAGTTAGATTACTCGTTGGTTATTACTGCATTGTCGGAACTAGAAGCACAAGCATTTTGCGACACTCGCATTAACATCTGCTAGCCATGTGTATGTGACAAATAAATTTGATAACTCATGCAAATTATTACAGTGAAAAAGTAGCAGTGAGAACAAAAACCACAGACAACTAAAATTACCATCAAACACTCATGGTTTATTTTTAAAACACACACGGTAAAGGGGGGGCAGGAAAATGGGCTGAGCTGGACCCAAGGAAAGAAACAAATACCAAAAACACTCCTAAACAAGACTAGCCTACTTCAATACAGCAAACTAACCAAAAATACAGCGGGTGGTCCACCCAGTTCTAACCAGGGTATTTAGACAAAATATTCCTATGCGTAGTGTATGCCCATGGGCAACTTGTCTTGATACCCCCTTTTCCCACCATCAAACAGACAGTCAATCACCATAACAATACAATAATCACAGGATTCCAGACAAATGTGACACGTATGAACAAAAGAGAGCGAAATAGCCAGAGAGATCATGATCCAGAGAAAACAACTGATAGGGTTTTTAAACCAAGGGAAAGGATGTGATAGGGTAAGAGAAAAGGAGCAGGTGTCTTCTAATTAGCGACTGATTAGGGAATGATGATTAGCACCTGTGAGGGGAGAAGGAGAGAAAATAAATAGACACAGGATACCTGTATCGTAACGTCCACAGTAAAACGAGTCCTATATCAACATAACCTGAAAAGCCACTCAGCAAGGAGGAAGCCACTGCTCCAAAACCGCCATAAAAAAGCCAGACTTCGGTTTGCAACTGCACATGGGGACAAAGATCTGACTTTTGGAGAAATGTCATCAGGTCTGATGAAACAAAAACAGAACTGTTTGGCCATAATGAACATCGTTATGTTTGGAGGAAAAAGGGGGAGGCTTGCAAGCCGAAGAAAACCATCCCAACTGTGGAGCATGGGGGTGGCAGCATCATGTTGCTGTAGGCGAGACTGGTGCACTTCACAAAATAGATGGCATTATGAGGCAGGAAAATTATGTGGATATATTGAAACAACATCTCAAGACATCAGTCATGAGGTTAAAGCTTGGTTGCAAACGGGTCTTCCAAATGGACAATGACCCCAAGCATACTTCCAAAGTTGTGACAAAATGGCTTAAGGACAACAAAATCAAGGGATTGGGGTGGCCATCACAAAGCCCTGACGTCAATCCTATAGAAAATTTGTGGGCAGAACTGAAAAAGCGTGTGCAAGCAAGGAGGCCTACAAAAATGACTCAGTTACACCAGCTCTGTCAGGAGGAATGGGCCAAAATTCACCCAACTTGACCCAAGTTAAACAATTTAAAGGAAATTCTAACAAATGCTAATTGAGTGTATGTAAACGTCTGACCCACTGGGAACGCGACAAAATAAATAAAAGCTGAAATAAATCATTCTCTCTTTTACTCTGGCATTTCACAATCTTAAAATAAAGTGGTGACCCTAACTGACCTAAGACAGGGACATTTTACTAGGATTAAATGACAGGAATTGTGAAAAACTGAGTTTAAATGTAGTTGGCTAAGGTGTATGTAAACCTCCGACTTCAACTGTATATACTAGGCGGTGTCTGAGGAAAGACCAAACAATTGTCAAATACTCCAGACACCCAAGTCATAGACTTTTCTTCTCTGCTACCACACAGCAAGCGGTACCGGAGCGCCAAGTCTAGGACCAAAAGGCTCCTTAACAGCTTCTACCCCCAAGCCATATAAGACTGCTGAACAATTAACCAAATGGCCACCGGATTATTTACATTGACACCCTCCATCCATTTGTTTTTTACACTGCTGCTACTCGCTGTTTTATCTATGCATAGTCACTTCACCCCTACCTACATGTACAAATTACCTCGACTAACCTGTACCTCCGCACATTGACTCAGTAACGGTACCTCCTGTATATAGCCTTATTTTTGTTATTTTATTGTTAATGTTTGTTTATTTTTTACTTTAGTTTCTTTGGTAAATATTTTCTTAACTCTTCTTGAACTGCACTGTTGGTTAAGGGCTTGTAAGTAAGCATTTGCAGTAAGGTCTACACTTGTTGTATTCAGTACATGTGACAAAGTTAGATTTTGTCTGTGTGCCGTTTCAGAAGGGCAGTGCTCTTGCATGTGTGTGTTCTTTCAGAGAATTTCACACCCATCTGTGGCAGTGTTTGTTGTCTTTAATTTTTCTTATATTAGTTCATATACATGAGAAACAGAAAGGGAAAATAGTAGGACACCTTGCATCGGACCCCTGTCTCCGGGGTCAGAGTTCATGTGCAAAGAGACAAATGTTTCCCAATACACCATGGGTTATTTTAAGTTTCCAAGTTCAAGGTGTTAATGGGCACTGTCTGTGCTGGTGCTGCACTCAGCTGGGAGCTGGCGACTGTAGGGGTTTGGTTTGGTGTCCGTAATGTGCAAAGTTCTGTGAACATCTGAAACACTTCTGAGGGGTTGAGAGCCTCCTTCTGTGACATGGGTTTGGGTAGATCCTCTGCTGGACTGGTTAACACTTTCATTCTCTGTTAGGAGGGAAGGCAATCATAATATGAAGAAAAAGAGTGGGGATATGCATATCCTACATTTCAGAATACTGGTGCTGGGCTGAAATAAGTAAATGTTAAACGGCAACGTTCTGTACAGTACCTTGGAAATAATGGCCTACGCAGCGGGACGAGGCACAGTACATTTTTCCAAGGTAACGTACAGAATGGAGGTGTTTATCCCCCTTATACCACATACATACGTTCTCATCTTGTGTTTGCTAGAGACGCGACCCAGTCGTCTGTTCGATTAGTTCTATATTTATGGATGCGACCCAGTTCGTTCCATTGTTATGCTCGCTGGCAACGTTCTTATCACTTGCCAACTAGCTATGGCTAACACAGTCACAATCTCTGCAGTCAGAATATCACTAGCAAAGTAGCTGCATATGTGTTCAAGCTGTTTTCTATTTACATTCATTTGGATTCATCCAAATTTAATGATGCCCAATTTTGCCTGGCATAGCTAGAATAGTTTGCCTTTGTCAGGACACTCAACACGGTTCATTATGAGGAGATCACATTGCAGATTTGGGCTCCCGAGTGGCGCAGCAGTCTAAGGCACTGCATCTCAATGCAAGAGGCGTCATTGTAAATAAGAATTTGTTTTGAACTGATTTGCCTAGTTAAATAATTAAAAACACTAGGCTTGAAGCTAGCTAAATAGTTTGTTGCTAGTGTAACGAGTATTGATATTGTCTTTTGTATTTCATCGAAATCCTTTCATTAGTTTTTGTTATTTTCCATATCCAGGGATTGTGAGAGTCAATTTGTTTTGTAGTGGATTACTCTGGCCAGCAGTACTTTCAAGTAAGCAGTAGGATTTTCCCCTCAGTCTGTTTTGATTCTATTGAGGAGAGCTACACTACATGACCAAGAGTATGTAGACACCTGCTCGTCAAACATCTTATTCCAAAATCATGGGCATTAATATGGCGTTGTCGTGCCTAAGAGCTCTTAGCCGTGGTATCTTGGCAATATACCACAAACACCTGTGGTGCCTTATTGCTATTATAAACTGGTTACCAATGTAATTAAAGCAGTAAAAAAAATAAAAAATCATACCCGTGGTATACTGTCTGATACCAGAGCTTTCAGCCAATAAGCATTCAGGGCTCGAACCAAACAGTTTTAATGAGTAATTGATAATGTCAGATAAACTGGTGTTTTGGAGGATAAATTGTCATGGGTGTTGTTGCAAATTAGTCAACTTTTCTAAAAAGCTGTTTTTGCTTTGTCATTATGTGGTGCTGTGTGTAGATTGATCAGAAACTTTTTTTTTAACCAATTTTAGAATATGGCTGTAAAGTAACAATGTGGAAAAAGTGAAGGGGTCTGAATACTTTCTGAATGCACTGTATGTCTGTCTGACTGTTACTATTGTTTGTTTTTATGCTGTGTATGTTTTGCGTCTTTTAAAAACCCTGCAGAAGACACTTATATAATGATGCTTTTAGTGTATGATTTTAATTAGCCATCTTCCGTTCTCCTTCCTCCGGTCTTTGTTTCTTTGTTATTACTTTTGTGATGTGAAACACATTTATCTGTATTGTTAAAATGCTATACAAATAAAGTTATAAAATGTGTTAGCTATGCTAAGATTTTCCTCTTGTAGGACATTTGAAGGAATAATTTCTTGGAATCAGAATATGCCATTGTCGTCAGTTTTTTTTAGCTACAGTAAAGATGATAGAAAATGAAACCACTTATGTGGACCACTTAATCATGTTTAAAACTTAGCGTTTCTCTGTACCTGCCGCAGTGAACCAGCGGTGACACTCATCTTGTACAGCATCCAGAGAGGTACCAGTAACGTTGAGGAGAGAGTGAAGAATCCACCAATGGCGTAGCCCCACCAGGGGTACTCATAAGTGTTGTTGAACTTGAGGGGGGTATACTTGACCAGGGAGAAGACAAGCGTACCCTATAAAAAGAGACAGAAGTGGCCGAGGACATACAGTACAAAGGACATTGTCCTGTATTCAGGACTTGGAAAAACATGGGCCAACCCGAGTGAGATGGAGAACATTTGTCAATACCCTAAGCATTTGTTTAAACAGGTTATAGAAATTCTACATTTTTACTTTAATCATTTAGCAGATGTTCTAATTCAGAGCAATTTTACAGTGAGAAAAAACCTGTGGTTCTAAAAAACCTCTTAAAGCTAGAGGTTCAGCTTCTAGAAAAGCCTGTTGAGAGAGACTTGCATCTTTATACCTACACCACAGCATATCAATACTGTTGGCAAAGTTGTGTCCGATACAATATTACCAACTGGGCACAGACATCAGTTCAAGGTATAGATTTGATTTACATTTGGTTGAGTTGTCAGCTAACGGGAGATCAACAACCAATGTCTTTGGATTAGGTTAAAAGTTGGGTGATGTAGGACCTGACTGACTACATAGTTCAGTTATATCAAAGGACTACAATTACCAATGTTCATTAACTAATGGAAGTAACGTTATCATCCGGAGTGAGACGGATAGGCTAGTTAATTGTTAAGGAGTCTAGTTGATAGGTAATCGACAAGCCGGACTGTTCCCCGGACTCCGGGTGTATGGATTTGTACAATGCATGAACAAAGCTATTGAACTTGACATTGGTGTCTTTCTTCCTTTATCCAACATATCATACCGAAACATGGTATCAGAAGTGGCTTGAAAAACACACGTTATTTTTGTAGCTAAGTACAGTATAGGCTCAGTTACGTTCCATATGCGAACATACGCTGTTTCCTACTCCTAGTCACAACACTGATCAACTCGTTGTTAGCTGGCTAGCTAGCATCACTATCTACCTCGATGACTGAAGGCAAAGAAATCTCCTATTCCATTGCTGTGGCAGCAAACATTCAGCCACCAAATCCCATGGTTCTCACAGGGGACTGGAGTACTAATTGCACCAACTTCAGGGATGAATTCGAGGACTATGCGCTGGCGACCAGTCTACATGATAAACCCAACGAGGTACAAGCGGCAACTCTGAGTAGTTTAATGGGCAGTGAATGCAGTCATATCTACTGGCAAAATCTCACCCTTACAGCACGACAACAGTGTGATGCAAAGGCTATATTGTATGCATTGGAGAATTACTTCAAACCTGCCAGAAACATCATTTACGGAAGCTGCAAACAGGACGAGGGTGAGTCGGTACACAACTTTGTAACCCGTTTTGAAAGAAAAATCCGCCACTTGTGAATACGGGGGATAGAAAGATGAATTGATTCGTGACAAAATAGTACTGGGATTTGCAAACGAGGATGCGTGCCGGCGTCTACTGAGAGAGAAAGGCTTAACATTATTAACTGTCATTGAAATGTGTTGCACTACTGAAGTCACTGACATGAGAGCAATGGAAATCAAAACCCCACGCTCTGACATTGATACTGTTCACGCTGTTGCCAGGCAGACGTCCAGACAAAACCAATCGAGGCAGAGTAATTCACCATGAACGGTGAACACCGAGAGGGAATACACACACACGTGGCAAAGAGCACTCCCCTGCCTACGGAAAACCATGCAGAGCTTGTGGAACTAATAATCACTTTGCAAAAGTGTGTCTGAAAAGCAAAAGAAGGGTGAGTGAGGGCAATATTCACTGTGTTGATGATGTCACTCAATGTTCAGAACAGTGAAAGTGACATTGTCCAACGTGATGGCAATCAAGAAGATGCCAGCACCAAAGTTGGTAAAGAGCTTCAAACCTTCTTAGGAGTGACAAACTATTACTTGAAGTTCATTTCGGACTACGCAACAATGGAACCCCTAAGGCATTTGCTACACCAGGATGCAGAACGGAAATGGATGTCCGCATAAGACCAAGTCTTCGCTGAACTGAAACATGCAATAGCATAACCATCTGTTCTGCTTACTTCCACCCAGATCGATCCACTACAAAGTGCTAAGCTACATGAAAGCTGGATGGAACAGTCCAACAAGAGACATACTGTTCAGTCCATACTACATGGTAAGAGACAAGAGGAAGAGGAGATCGTACCTACCATTGGAAGAGGAGATCACACCAATCACTCTGACACAGAGTCCTCACCCAAGCTCATAAAGGACACCCAGGAACAAGAAAGATGAAGCAGTTCCTTCACAGCAAAGTATGGTGGCCAAAGATGGACGGTGACATCACCAGCTTAGTGCGCAGGGCACACAGCTTTTCACAAAGTGAAATCACTCATACCAGAAAAAACACCACTACAACCTACATCGTGGCCTAAAAGACTTTGAAGATCCAAGTGGACATCTTTGGAGAACTACAAGCAGCATCAGAAGTACCTGATCATTGTTACAGACCTGTACAGCAAATGGCCTGAAGTCTTACCCAGAAGCAATGTAACCACAGCAACTGTGACCAATGGACTTTACGATCTGTTCACACAATGGGGCCAGCCTCAAGTTCTAGTTCCCGCAATTCACAAACTGACTTTACATCTTACTTGGAGAAGAAAGGAACCATGCACCAGAATATCCTGTTGTACCATCCACTAGCCAACGCCGGTGTGGAAAGGTTTAACAAAGTCCTGAAGTATGGTCTTCGGCGCTCTGATGCAAGAAAGAAAACAGTTATCTCATGCATTAAACACTACTATTGAGCTACAGATCAATGCCTCACAAGGTGACAGGAAAATCACCCACCGAACTCATGATTTGGAAGAACCTTCAGAGTCCCGCTGGATACAGTCCATCCACTTTTTGCAGCTGATAAGCCACCTGATGACACTAAGCTACAGGTAGAAGTGCAGAAATATCTGGAAACTCTAAATAAGTATTATGACTAAAACAATGTAAAGGAGGATTCCTCACTGCAAGTTGGAGATTGTGTCATGGTAAAGAGACCAGAGGACACACGCTGAAAACCAGTTTCTGTCTGTTGTCGAATTATCGCTCGACCTGGCAGATGCACATTCCAGGTTTAAGATGGAACACAAAGACTTTCGTACTAGCCAGCCCACCGAAGAAGAAATGGATGTTGTGTTCATTCCACAACCTGACTATATTCCAGGTCAAGAGCAGAACATTCAAGGTCAAAGACAAGAAGTTGCTCATGGAGATGTGCCAGAAGCAAGAGCACAAGAACAACATCAAGCAGAGCCATGACAAACTCGTGAAAGAAGGCTACCGGCTAGACTCCATTAATTGTTCATGACTTATGGCCTTAGTTCAAGAAGGGGGGCAAATGTAGGACCTGACTGATTACATAGTTTAGTTATAGGGCTATAATTGCCAATTTTCATTAACAAAAGTAATATTAACATCCGGACTGAGACCGCTAGTTTAATAGATAGCTTAGCTGACACCTATGGGAACTAACCATGTAACTTTCTCAGACTTATTAAACCATGTTAAACGATAACGCAAGTTGTGATCATTATCCTGAAACAATGCCCTAATGTTGATGACTTCGTAAATCCAATCAGTTTCCACGTTGATTCAACTTTATTTTTTGAGTTGAAATGATTTGGAAACAACGTTGATTCAAGCAGTTTTAGCTCAGTAGGTAGATTGAATGCAAGTGGAGTTTGTATTAAAGTACGCTTTCATTCTTAGAATGACATGTTTAGACATTCAAGTGCTGGAACTACTGGTCCTTTTTGTTAGAATAATTATATATATATATATATAATTATTCTAACAAAAAGGACCAGTAGTTCCAGCACTTGAATATATATATATATATATTTTTTTTCTTCTTCTTCTAAGGTAAAAGAGCAGTACAATAGTAAAGTGTATCACCTCTTCCACTGTATATACTGTGATAACATATGTTAACTAATGAAATGGACAACTGTTTCAGCTAGCAAGATACTTACTATGCATATGACAGGTGTGATGTACATCCAACAGTACTTCATGAATGGCCAAGGACGATAGCCAATCATGTCCTCAATATTATCATACAGCCGTTCCGCACCTTGAGGGCATAGAATGTATTCACTTTAGTGATTCACAGATGATTTGGGAATGAAGTTTTAGTCAGTTGTAAAACATATGTGACCCAAATCAGGAAACTAGGCGTATGTCACAAGTTCTGACTTGAGAGCCGTTTGAACGTAAACGTTTTTTTTTTTTTTTACCAAAATGCGGTTTTTGGCAGAAATGGATTCTCGAACATGTGAACTTTCATGTGCCTTAATATCAAACGTGTATGCCATCTGTAAATATGAATACAATTGTTAAATTATGAGCCTTGTTGGTTAAGCCACAGAGAACCCCTAGCCTTGATTGGCTGAGATAATGAGTGGGCTGGACATGCCGAGAAAGGAGTTCGAATTGGTCTGCCATATTGAAGGCTGCTGTCTATTTGAGCTCGTCAGTCTGTGTTGGTAATCCTGTCAAACACAGATTTTTTATGTATTGTGTAGTGAAGCTGCATAAGTGTTGCTCTCCACTTTCTGGAGGAACACGTTTTGAAATCAGTCGAATTAGAGTATGATAGCTAAAGAGATGGAGAAAACACCTGTCCCCGGATTACATTTTCAAACTAAGGGCAACCATGGTATGGCATTCCTGACCGGGAGACATGTCCATCATGCATGATGATGTATACAGGTAAGATAGTCTAGCATGAGCTAGCTTTAATTTCAGATATTACACATTTCTAATTTTGACAAAGTGGTTTCATTTTATGCTAAAGTGTACTGTTAGCTAGCTAGCTAGCTTTAGCTGCCTGGCTCCCTAGCTGACTATTTTTTTCCCCCAGAGCAGTTTTCTTTTCTCGTTAGCTAGCTAACATTGAACCTGGTTGGTTAGCTCCCAGCACTGTGGCATTATTGGCACTTTGTTCATTGTTATTTAACTAGCTAACGTTAGCTGGCTGTCTCGTTAGCTAATGTTACGTGACATGTGTATGTGTTTGTGATCTTAAATGTTGTTTAACTAGCTGTTCATTGTTTAGCTAGCTAGCTGGCGCTAGCTGTCTTAAACTAAAGTGTACTGTTAGTTAGCTAGCTAACGTTAGCTAGCTGGCTCCCTAGTGGAACTTATTATTCGTTTCCCAAAGCTGTTTGCTTTTGTAGTTAGAGCCTCGTGTTAGGCATTGTTGGCACTTTTTGTTGTTTAACTAGCTAACGTTAGCTGGCTGGCTTGTTAAGTAATGTGACGTGTGTACAACACCCGTTGAATATGGCCGGTGTCAGTAAACATCTGCAAAAGCTTAATGAAGTTGTTGCCAGCAGAGCTGGTTAGGCTGTTTTCATGTTATCCAGAGGTAAACAAATCATTGGTCAGAGCATCAAGTGTACGCTCCAAGAGTGAAACGAGATGGGTGGGGCTAAAGCTTAAGATGGTGTGAACGATGCTGAATGGGTGTAGACAAAGAGCTCTTCACTAGATATCCAAACATTCAAAGGCGATTTTCAAAGTTTACAAGTTAATCAACTTTCAAATCAGAATTACTTTCCCATTGTTCCTCAAATGCAGTGTATGATATACCATTTTGTAGCTCTGAGTCTCTCTTATCCAATGTAAAAAACACCATTTCACATTTTGCTACATAAGACCGAATCCAGATGGTGAGTCACATATCTCGTTTAGAGTAACTTAATCCAACCCAGTCTTATCAACATTACATTATTGGTACAATGAGGAAATGTATTGTTTTGACTCATACATTCAGTATGTTCCCTCAAATGGCATTAAACTATTTTCTATGGACTTTAAATGTTTTGTTTGGAAATTATTGTGCATTTGTGGTTAATCCTGATGCTTCTCACCATAACACCACCCAACACAGACGGCCTGGAGACTAGCAAAGACCAGGAGTGTCATCCCACTGCAGGCATAGTAATCAAACAGCTGAAACACATACAGGCCACCCTACAGAGAGAAAGTGAGGGTGGGTGGTAGGCAGAATGTTTATTAATTAATCTTTCTAAATAAGAAAAATGGATGTGAAGTACTGTGAGTAGCAGGCAACACACGTGACTTTCACTGGAAGTTATCTGATAGTCTGTGGGAACAGAGAGGCTCAAATGCCCATTCTTCTTCCTATAAAAGCTACCTGATCATATTACTAATCTGTTGTGGTAAACCCGTTCGACCAGTATGGTCGACTCTCACCTCTGTGACCATTAGCAGGCCAACCAGGAAGCTGCACACACTGATGCCAAGCAGGAGAAGTTTTTTCCGCAGATGGCCCACGTGGAAGAAAGAGGGGTACATGTCTGAGATCGCTGTGACCACGGCCTCGTGATATACAAACTGAAGCGAAAAAAATTTGTTCCAATGAGGACGTAGGCCTATCAATTTAACAAACAATTAATCATTCAAAAAATGAAATGTATTCATAAAGCCCATTTTTACATCGAGTTGTCAGTGCTTTACAGTAACTCGGCCTAGACCCCAAAGAGCAATGATAAAACATGCATATGGTATATTTCATTTGACAGAGATCATCAGAATCATAGCAGGTATCACCTTATGAATTGCCTAATATAATAATGCATACCATAACTACCTGCGTATAGGCTACACAACTCAAAAAGGCCTACATAGCTTCTAATGTTGTAACAGTCTGAAACAGAGCACAGATCAAACAAGAAACATCTTGCTAGATCTGAGCATGAATCAGTAGTAAGTACCAGAACATCCACATTAGTCTGATCAAAAACCCTGCAGCTCAATACCACAAAGCGGAACAGACATACTGGGATAAAGTTCTGAAAGGCACTTCGGGAATTTTGGTTATTACTGTCACTGAAAATGTGAAAATAGCTGATTACACACAAAAATGATTTAACGTTCTCTAAAGGGAGTGGTTCCTGATCTATTTCTCACAGGAACTTAGGGACTTATGTTAATTTGAACCTGGACTTGGTTAACTGCATAGTTAATAAATGCCAAAACGACGAAATTAGCAAGGTCACTAAGCCAAACAAAACAACAATAGCCAGTACAAATGTTAAAAGTAATTTACTTTTGCAGTTTGCACTACACCACGACAAGCAACAGTTCATGTTGTCATTAACTAGCGCATTATAGTGACGCCAGCAAGTGAATTAGCAAGCTAACGATAGCTAGCTAGCTAGCAGACCATTGAATCTCGCTAGCCAACAAGTTAGCATCATCAGCCGGGCATTGAATTAAAAACATTGTTTGGGGCTACTTAGCTAGCTTCCTCAGTGATTCATGCCAAGTGAAAGTGGCCCAAGGCGCAAAGTAGCTTTTGAAATGTAGTGACTCACAAATCAGTGTTTCCTCAAATCATTTTGTAGACCTTCATGGACGCTCTAACCTACCTGACTGTCTAACCCCAGTAGGAGGATCATGATGTAGAAGAAGATGGCCCAGAGTTGGGGTACTGGCATCATGGCCACAGCACGAGGGTAGGCGATGAACACCAGGCCAGGACCTGTAAGTGGTATATTAAAGCATTGTGTTCACATGATATCCCTCAAAGGGTTGAACATGCGCTTAGTCTACTGGCACACAGTATTTACAACTTTGGTACTAAATGTCATACTTTAGTCCCATTTAGTCTACTATTTACCCATCGTTGAACAATGCTGTGGTTGTCAAACTAGCGCAAAGATCAGGTTTATTACAGACACTTTGTAAATAGTGAGATTTAAGGTTTGAAGTTACATGTGGAGCATTACCTACCTGATTCAGCCACCATTGAGATGTCTATGCCCTGTTCATAAGCCATGAAGCCCAGTACAGAGAAAATGGCAAAACCAGCCACAAAGCTAGTCACACTGTTTAGTAGACAAAGATACACACAGTCCCTGAAATTAAAAAGACTACATTAGTCAGCCTTAAATTCACACAACAAAATAGGTCTTCTCAATACAATGTCATGAATCATGATCGAGATCTGTGTACCTGTAGCAGTTGTTATTGTACTTGTTGTAGCTGCCTAAAGATGTTAAAACCCCTGTACAAACTCCATAGGAGTAAAATATCTGGCTTCCAGCATCCATCCATACCTGAAACAATGAATATGTCAAAATAATTGTTAACTGCAGTCGAAAGTGTATTTGCTTATGTGGGATGGATCTCAGTTTTGGACACAATGAAGTGTGTTCCTACCTGTGGATCAGCGAGGCGGGCTGGGTCCGGGTAGAGGTAGAACTTGATACCATCTATGGCCCCTGGCAGTGTGAGTCCACGAACTAGCAACACCAACAGCATCACATAGGGGAAGGTGGCAGTGAAATAGACCACCTAAGGGGAGACCGGACCAGCATTACGTTTACTCAGTCTATGGCTCATCCTAACAACTTTACACCATTCATGGTGTCATCAGGCTGAATGGCAGAGATGCCACCTTACCTTCCCAGTAGACTTCACTCCTTTCCAGACACAGAAATAACAGATAATCCAGGACAGCAGAAGACACAGAGCTAGGTCCCAGCGAACACTCCCAATCTCTTCAATTCCCCCAGACAAGCCCAATATTCTTCTCCTGGGAGTGTAAAGGCTTATTTAGTAACATTCACTCTAACGTTAAAAAATAAATGCATTCATACATAATTAAAAAAATGCATGTGCATTGTCAAGTCACTTACTCCCAAAATTCTATGACTGAGGATGTAGTGTTCCCATGAGAATAGTCAGAAATTGTGCTGTTCTGGCCAGGCTCAAAACAGTTGTCTTATAGTGAGAGAAAAAATTACAAAACAATTGAAGCACATGGATGAGTAGACTAGTCTATGGCTTACGTACATTTGAGGTGCATTAACTTCCAGCTATAAACTTTCAGCAATACATTGTCTGTGCCATGTATTTAACTTTAAAAAGCTGCCAATTATGTTATGATTAGTTAGTGATTGACAACAGCCATAATAAATTATTGACAAGCATAACATAGAAAATAAAATACCTGTGTTCCAACTGTTTTTACAACTGGCCCATGGGAGTTCTAAACTGAAGGAAGAGAAGAGGTATAGGAACGCCCAAGCCAGAATGATGATGTAATACACTCCAGTGTACAAAACCACCACTTGGCTTCCATAGCCCAGGCCTATTGAGAGAGGTCAACATCATAAAACAACAACATCGAAAACATAACGAATTTGGGATCTAATATGGGGGTCTTAATACTTCCTGAATTTAGGATAATGACTTCCTGAATTGACTGAATTGAAATGGAAATGTCCTCAACCTTGACAAAAGGTTCATATTACCAGTATATCCATATTAGCACTATCTCGTTGGCATCAATAAACGGGCTACTTCATACACATGTTAATTGACAGCTTTATATAGTCTGGAGCTATGCTACCAATGGTAAAGATACAATTTAGGTAATCTGTAAGACTTAGTATTTGGTATTTCATTAGGATCCCCATTAGATGTTGCAAAAGCAGCAGCTACTCTTCCTGGGGTCCACACAAAACATGAACCATGACATAATACAGAACATCAATAGACAAGAACAGCTCAAGGACAGAACTCCGTACATTTCTTTTAAAGGCACACGTAGCCTACATATCAATGCATACACACAAACTATCTAGGTCAAATAGGGGAGAGTGGTTGTGCCGTGAGGTGTTGCTTTATCTGTTTTTCAAAACAAGGTTTGACTTACCTTCAAAGAGTGGACAGATTTTCCTCCAGCAAGTGATTCCACCCTGACTAGTGTACTGGCCCAATGATGTCTCCAGGAAGAAGAGGGGAATACCGCAGGTGAACAGGAACAAAATATAGGGGACAAAGAAAACCCCTTTTTGGAGCAATGATTAATAAGTGATTTGCATGAAACACTGAAATTGACTATGCATTTTGAACCACTGTCAAAGTCAGGGAAATTGTAAATGTATACTTCTTCTATCACACATCACCACATAAGTCACATGCTAGTAAAGCATCTGTGGTTAGAGTTGATGGGGTAAAGACAGTTTAACTAAGCTTATGAGCACTTAAGTTATATTCTTCAAGAATCAATGGACATATATCTTAAATTAAAAGTTGAAAATACAGTTGATGTCGGAAGTATACATACACTTAGGTTGGAATCATTAAAACTCATTTTTCAACCACTCCGACTTCAATTGTATATACCAATCCCAGATTGCCCCTTTAAGTAAATAACGTTTTAATTTACAGCGGAATAAGTTTCATTATTTAAGAGTTTAGCTTTATCTGAAAAAAATCTAAATAAAACACTTTTATATAGGAGCAATTTCATTATGTGTGTTAAAATGTATATGACCACATAAAGATGTGGTGTGATGCTCACCTCCTCCATTTTTATAGCACAGGTATGGGAACCTCCATACATTTCCCAGACCGACAATGTGTCCAGCTGCTGCCAATAAGAACTCCGTTTTGCTGCCCCACTTTCCCCTGTCCTGGGGCTTGGGTTCAGGGTGTTCCACGTTCGTCTTGGCTCCTGAACTCATCAACTTCAGCTTCACCTCAGTCTCATATGTACGCTCCATTTCAGCCTTTGAAAGTCTATTACAGTGTCCTGACATGTTGCATACTATACCAAAGTTATTGTTTTGAAGCACTACTTTTGAAAATGTAAGTAATATATTATGTTGAATATAAGGCTTTTGTTTTAATGTCTGAACATTATGGTGAATATCTAAAGCATGATTACTACACTGTAAATAAAAATATGTTGCTTAAATATCCAAGTTGGCTGGACTTAAAATTGTGAAAATGTTGAGCTGGAATACTCCGCAAACCCAATGTTTTTTTTCTTTCAATGTAATTGAATTTGAAAAGCAATATTGAGTAAACTTCAGTTTGCTTTGTTAGCACAGTTTAATTAGCTGATAGTGCAACTTAACATATTACCCTGTGTGCCTTTTCGGCAAATGGTTTTGACTTTATTTTAGTCCATTTACTTGTCAGGGGCCAGTTTACAACTAAAACATTTATTTCAGAGGCTGAAAAATGATGCATTAAACCAGATGTAGCAAAACAGTAAGTTGATTTGTTCTAACCATTAGTGAGACTGTTTTACCTGTTTAACTGGTCTATAGTTAGTTAGTATGTCATAGCAGATTTGAAAGAATCCACTAACTTGTCCATTCATTGGATCGTAACTGAAACTGGAAAGGAGTCAAGGGGGACTCTAGGTAAAATATGAATATACTTGTTTCAACCAAATAAAAAAATATAACTGCCATCTGTCAATAACCCAAAATTCCATATTTTAGCAAAACATCTATTAGAGTTCATCCAACTTAAAATGTTTAGTTAATCTGATGATAGCATTACATCTTTAAAATAAAGCCTTTAATACTGCCAACCTATTTATCTTACAGGTGACAGTTTGACTGATGAGAAACTGCACATTTCAAAATGTCAAAGTAAAAGCACATACTGTACCTCATGCAGCAGATCAGTAAACCGTCAAGTGTCTGTTTGAAGATTTCTCAAATCTTCCAACACAACTTGAGTTAGTAAGTGAGAGCGAGCAGGAGATCAAGTGAGCTAGATGGATGTGTTGAGAGAGGTGGTGGTGCTTTTATTGAGGTCATGAAATAAGATAGCAGCCGGCCCCCAACCCACACACTTGTATATTGTTCCTCGGTAACATTGTTGTGTAGCATGTTGTGGGCCTAAGGAGATTATTACGATCACAGGGTTACTGACCCACCACATCAGCTCTGCATGTTCAGGTGACACATTTCTGAGGAAATGTACTCTTACAGTGTTTTCATTTTGTGAAGAATACAATGGATTTAAAAAGCCCACCCAGCAAACCAAAAGAGGTTCTGTTAATGTTCACAAAACATTTCCTTTAGTTGTGGGAAAGGTGTAAAAACATTCCCCCCAAAGGTTCTAATAACACAATGTGTCCGGTTGTGCTGATGATTAAACCATTTTTTTGTATTCGGGTACACAGAACCTTCCTCTGATGTGGCAAAAATGTTAACAGATGCCACAGATGCCAATGTTAACAGCTGCCACTTAAATAATGAATAAAGGTCACTAATTAGTAATGAACTCCCCACACCTGGTTTTCTATGGCTTAATCGAAAGGAAAAAACAAAAGCCTGAAGATACTAGGCACTCCATGGAATGAGTTTGACACCTCTGCTTTATAGGTTCTCAAAATATTATATGTAGATTTTACAAGCATTCCCTTAATGTTGTTAGAAAGTTAGTCCTGTGTTCATAGAATGATAAAAATAAGTTGAACAGTCCATTGAGGTTTCTTTTATGTATTAGTGCCATCTTTCAGTTGAGGGATTTTGTTGTACAACAACAACAAAAAAAAAACATTTTTTGTAATCTCATTACATTTTAGTAGATTAATATTTTGCAAACATATTTTTACCTTTTTTGTTGATAGCCCCAAGCGGGAATCGAAACGGGGACCTTTTGGAGTTTTATCGCTGGAAATAATCCAAAGCACCACTGGGATGAGATTGTTTATGCATTTAGGGCTCTATTTTTGACTAATGTCAAACGCACGTTAGTTTGCAATTTCGTCATGGAAAAACTGTCACAATGGCATTTTCCAGCCCAAACGCCAGGTTCATCAATTTACCTGTCTAACATGTATCATGATTATGCTCAGATGAGAGGCATGGTGATTTTTTTAGGTGTATCCTTAAAAACATTATCCAAAGTCCTAACTTCAGGTAGCACTGGTAGGGGTATTTAAGACCAACCAAAAGCTGGTTTTAGCGGTAACGCTAACAGCAGAAACGCAGCCTACCCAGCCGTGATTTACGCCGTCCATATGCGCATGCAACAAGATGTGCTTTTTGGTGCATGTATACTTTGCAATTAGAAACATAAAACACTAATGTTTTTCCCTATTTTGTTTGGTTAAATACCAAGCATAGCCTCCTGTGGCGACCTGTCGTTCATTTTTCAAAAAATAAGAAACGTATGTGTTGTCTGTTCACACTGCTATGCTTTATCTTGGCCAGGTCGCAGTTGTAAATGAGAACTTGTTCTCAACTAGCCTACCTGGTTAAATAAAGGTGAAATAAAAAATAAAAAAATATTCTGTGGTAGTTGTTACATTTTTGTGAATGTCAGTGCGTTCCCCCGATATTTACTTGCAAACATTTTCTTAGAAACATTCAAATAATATTTTGGGGGTGTTATCATTCTAACTCTAGCTAGAACCTAATTGGAATGTTAGCTAATGTCCTGAGAATGCTATTGGTTTGTTGGGATAGCGCTAAAACGATGACAAATTGGTCCCCTCTGAATTTCCTGGTTTGCATAGAGTAAACATATATCTCAAATGTTTTATTTATTTTGATGCAGGTGTTGTTCAGGTTGAATCTCAACTGCCATTGTGGCCATCCCTACTACTAAACCCTACTAGTTCAAACTGTTTTACCTGTCAACAAAGCCTCTCACAAACATCCCCCTTCCCTGCAAATCCCACCCACAGTAATTGATAAATCTGAAACCCAACTAACTGTGACTCACAAACATTCCGTCCCCTTCCCTAACAACCCCACCTACAGTGATTGATTGACAGGCAAACTGTTGAAAGTAATGGTGCCTTCGAATGGAGATCCGAGTTCCCGAGTTGGGGGGAAAAAACACTAGGAGTTCCAAGTAGGAAACTTGAATAACCAGAATGACGATATCAAAGTTAACAGGTTGTGACGTTTCATCACAGACCTTTCAACTCCCCCACCAACATATGGTAAAACAAACCCATTTACAACCTTCATAAATAATGTGGAGCATGGAGCAGTTTTTGTGAGAAGACCGATTTTTGGGATGTCTCATGGTCTGACAAACATCGCTGTAGCTCGGCCATTTCCACTGCAGATGCGGAAGGCAGACATAGGCGGATGTGGTGGATTGAGATGTAACCCATGCAAAAAACAGATATGTCTACCTTAAAGTGACAGATTTTGATGGGGATTTTTTTATTATGTTACTTAGATTGACCCACAGATTCATAAATAATATGGAAATAGGGCAGTTTGACCCATATACAGTGCATTCCAAAAGTATACAGATCCTTTGACTTTTTCCACATTTTGTTACATTACAGCCTTATTCTAAAATTGATTAAATAAATATTTTCCTCGTCAATCTACACATCATACCCCATAATGACAAAGCGAAAACAGGTTAAGATTTTTTTGAAAATGTATAATATTTTTTTTACCTCATTTACATAAGCGTTCAGACTCTTTGCTATGAAACTCGAAATTGAGCTAAGGTGCATCCTGATTCCATTGATCATCCTTGATGTTTCTACAACTTGATTGGTCCACATGTGGTCAATTCAATTGATTGGACATGATTTCGAAAGGCACACACTTATCTATATAAGGCCCCACAGTTGACAGTGCATGAAAGCTATGAGGTCAAAGGAATTGTCCATAGAGCTCCGAGACAGGATTGTGTCGAGGCACAGATCTGGGGAAGGGTACCAACAAAATTCTGCAGCATTGAACATCCCCAAGAACACAGTGGCATCCATCATTCTTAAATAGAAGAAGTTTGGAACCACCAAGACTTCCTAGAGCTGGCTGCCTAGCCAAACTGAGCAATCGAGGGAAAAGGGCCATGGTCAGGGAGGTGACCCAGAACCCGATGGTCACTCTGACAGTGCTCCAGAGTTCCTCTGTGGAGATGAGAGAACCTTCCAGAAGGACAACCATCTCTGCAGCATTCCACCAATCAGCCCTTTTTAGTAGAGTGGCCAGACAGAAGCCACTCCTCAGTAAAAGGCACATAACAGCTCACTTGGAGTTTGCTAAAAGGCATCTAAAGGACTCTCAGAAACAAGATTCTCTGGTCTGATGAAACCAAGTGTGTGTGTGTGTGTGTCACGACTTCTACCGAAGTCGTGGCCTGTCCTTGTTCGGGCGGTGCTCGGCGTTCGATGTCACCGGTCTTCTAGCCATCATTGATCCATTTTTTTCATTTTCCATCGGTTTTGTCTTGTCTTCCCACACACCTGTTTTCAATCCCATTCATTACCTGTTGTGCATTTAACCCTCTGTTTCCCCTCATGTCTTTGTCAGAGATTGTTTTATTGTCAGTGTTGTTTATTTGTTGTGTTGGTGCGCGACGGGTCCTCGTACCCATGTTTGTTCATGTCTGTACTTCCCTGCCACCTATACACACAGCACTGACAGAGTGTGTGTGTGTGTGTGTGTGTGTGTGTGTGTGTGTGTGTGTGTGTGTGTGTGTGTGTGTGTGTGTGTGTGTGTGTGTGTGTGTGTGTGTGTGTGTGTGTGTGTGTGTGTGTGTGTATAATCAACACTGTTTTTGTCATTATGGGGAATTGTGTATAGATTGTGGAAAAAACAATTGAATCCATTTTTTAATAAGGCTGTAACGTAACAGAATGTGGAAAAAGTCAAGGGGTCTGAATGCTTAGCCATCTAGCTACAATCTCATTGGTTAAAGTGTGGTTCTGCTTCAAAAACACTTTCATGCATTCTTGTTGTATGGTGGGTTCACATACTGTCAGAATTAATGTAAATATGATTTTGCAACTTGGAAGATTTACTTGAACGACACCACCATTTTTTCCGCATGAAATGTTCTATTTCCATAACTGATCAAAATGTTGTCTTTTTGTCGAGGGAAAACGTTTTGTGGAAGCTACTACGCAGCACAAAGTCCCCCTCGCACACTCAATGTATACATGAGCATGTATTTAATGTAGCAAAAATTGATAACTTATTTTTAACCAAATGAGAAGTTACTGCCTTTTTGCTTGGTAGGGCAGTATAGCATACCGAATTTTGATCAGTTATGAAAATAGAACATTTCATGCTGAAAAAAATGATCTGGCAAAAGGCCGACATTTGGACGTTTCAAATAAAAATTACTTTCTCACATGACTATAGAAATGGACCCATTGTGAGTTTAAAGACACAAAGTGACAATAGCCTATGATTAAATTGTTAGAGTATACTGGCCTCTCACTATCATCATTATTACTTTTAGTCACATCATTCCAATTCAATCAAGTCACAATGATCAGCTTTGGTATTGACATCAGTGAGCAGGCTTTCCAATTGAGGAGAGACACATGGGCAGGCCTCAAGGTTCTCTCAAAAAAAATTGTCACTGAGCAAATTTCAAGTCTGCTGTCTGCAAACTTGAACATTGTGAAAATTGTGAAAATCAATTAGGCTACTGTGCCTATTTGATCATAATGTAGACCTACCAGAGAGGCATACCATAAAAAACAATGGTGTTCAATATTCAGCCTACAGTAGAAGCCAATGTGTGGTGTTCAATATAGGACTACGTACATTCCATGAGACTTTTGAAAAAAACATGCACGGTTTGACATTAACCTGTTCATCCACTTGTCCTTCAGACTTTGTCCTTCAGACAGGGAAATGACTGAAAATGTTGTTGTTTGATGCAAAAAAAAAAAAACACTTTACAAAATAAAATGCATTATTATTCCCATACCATATTCCCATTATTATAGAGAATCAGACAAATGATGATACCTTCTGCCTATTGGCTACTTAACTCAAGACCGTAACACTGCCCCTTTAAGACAAAAAAGCTATTTTCCAACTCCCTTTTCAAAGATGTCTAGAAATGTACATGTTTTGTAGGAAGAAAGTACTCCACCATTAGTGACTATAAATGATCTATAACTAGACTAATAACTCACTAACTAGCAAAGTGCATCTACTCAGAACCACTCACGCTGTAAACACAGTCCAGTTCAAAGTGAATGGCACAGATCCATATATGGCAATGGTCTATTTGCATATAGGCCTACTGGAGCTCTGATTGGTTATGCCGCACTGGTCTGTGTATAGTAAGAGTCGTGCAATAGTCGTGCAATAGAATCCTACTCCGATGCTTTCTGCCTATAACAAAATATCTTGTATAGTTCATTTTGCGTACAATGTTGCATTGAACGTGTATACTATTGCATTGATTCGATCACAATTCCCACAGCAAAGGGAACGTTGATAGTGTTAACTAAGGGGGAACAGGGCCGTCCTTAACTTTCTGCCACCCTACACAAGACCCCGCCAAAGCTTGATTAGTCCGTTGTACTGCCAGCTGGTGAAGCGTGATTCACCCCTCCAGAGAATACGTTTCCATTGGTCCAGAGTCCAATGGCGGTGAGCTTTACACCACTTGGTGGCTGCTCAGCCATGGACCCCATTTCATGAAGCTCGTCAAACAGTTATTGTGCTGACATTGCTTCCAGAAGCAGTTTGGAACTGGGGAGTGAGCGTTACAACCAAGGACAGACAATTTCCTCAGCACTCGTGATGCCGTTCGCTGAGCTAGTGTGGCCTGCCACTTTGGTGCTGAGCCTTTGTTGACTGGGGCAGCTCTAGCAGGGCAGACATTTGACGAACTGACTTGTTGGAAAGGTGGTACCTATGACGGTGCCACGTTGAAATTCACTGTAAGGTTTTTCCTATGGAGATTGCATGGCTAAGTGCTCATATTTTATACACCTGTCAGCAACAGATGTGGCTGAAATAGCCAAATTCACTAATTTGAATGGGTGTCCACATACTTTTGTGTATACATAGTGTATGTGGTAAACCTACCATTTTGTAAAACACAACAACAAAAAAGATGTCCAGACAGGACCAAAAAAACATGTCCAAAATGAGTCAGCTTACTGGGGTGTAGCCTACCATGTTGGACAGCAATGGAATTTTATGAATGCCCACCATTTGTAAAATTTGCCATTGCATTGGCTTTAAATTTGGATATTTAACTTCTTCAGGATTGGTGGGTCATTGAGATTGGTGTTTTGCGGGTACTATTTAATGAAACTGACAGTTGAGGACTGTTTTTCAAACTAGACACTAATGTACTTGTCCTCTTGCTCAGTTGTGCACCGGAGACTCCCAGCCCTCTTTCTATTCTGGTTAGAGCCAATTTGCGCTGTTCTGTGAAGGGAGTAGTACACAGCGTTGTACCAGATTTTCAGTTTCTTGTCAATTTCTCACATGGAATAGCCTTCAATTATTAGAACAAGAATAGACTGACGAGTTTCAGAAGAAAGGTCTGTGTTTCTGGCCATTCTGAGCCTGTAATCGAACCCACAAATGCTGATGCTCCAGATACTCAACTAGTCTAAAGAAGGCCAGTTTTATTGCGTCTTTCATCAGAACAACAGTTTTTAGCTTTGCTAACATAATTGGAAAAGGGTTTTCTAATGATCAATTAGCCTTTTCAATTTATAAACTTGGATTAGCTAACACAACGTGCCATTGGAACACAGGAGTGATGGTTGCTGATAATGGGCTTCTGTACGCCTATGCAGATAGCCCATAAAAATAATATGTCGTTTCCAGCTCCAATAGTCATTTACAACATTAACAATGTGTACACTGTATTTCTGATCAATTTGATGTTATTTTAATGGACAAAACATTAGATTTTCTTTCAAAAACAAGGACATTTCTAAGTGACCCCAAACTTTTGAAACATAGTGTAGCTCACTGGCATATTACATAATTTATGCAGCAGCATAAGAGACATTTTTGGACTCACATTGTTGTGCTGTGCTCACTTGAACAGGAAGGTGGCGCAGTGGTCCTTCGTGGGCAAATCTTGTCATCAAACTTTGGCATCAAAGTCTGGCGTTCTCTGGATTTATGGTGCTTTCAAGACAACTTGGAACTGGGGGAAAAAAACATGGTCTAATCATGATGATGTCAGTGATCTTCAAGTTGTAGCTCTAGAAAGAAGCCTGTGTTCCCGACTTACAATTCCGAGTTGGATGACCGTTAAAAACGTATTTTCCCAGTCGGAGCTCGTTTTTTCCCAGATTCCCAGTTGTCTGAACTCACTGAAGTCAGACATCCCAGTTCCAAGTTAACATTTGTTTTGAGCGTGGCAGAAATCATGCTGGATTGACAACATGGCCAATGTTGAATGTTTATCATTTTAAGCTTGGAAAAGAGACCGTTAAACCCATACTTTGGACCACACACCCACTCCACTGACTAGCAGATTAGTGATTGCTTTGCTTAGAGTTAGCCAATGATTCCTTCTGAACCACTCATTGTTGAATTTGCGTTTTTCAACTTGTTGTGTAATATTTATGGCCAATGGTCGTTTTTTCCCGGGTTCCCGTTGTCTTGAACTCACTGAAGTCAGATTTCACAGTTCGGGGTTAAAACCAATACATTTTATCCATAATTTCTCTTCATTATTTCTCTTCATATGACAAGGACAATAGATTGTCGACTTGGTTCATGATGATGACTGCTAGCTAAGATCCAATCTATGCTACTGTAGGTATAACGTGATTTGATGTCATTGTATCTGTGGCCAATGACCTTGAGCCTTCTTGGATGGGCACTTCTAATGTAACTTGAATTTTTGAGCTCTACAGAACACTGAACCAATCACGGCACAACTAAAGAACAATACAAACCCCTACACTTAGTATTTTTCGCTGGCTGACCCACAACCACAGAAAGCACTGCCTTCAAAAAGCAAAAAAGAGACCATGTTTGAATGCGGCTTTATTAACTCAATTATTTATTTTTAACATTGTTTGCAAACTCATATGTGACACTATTAATGCCAAAATAACATGCAAAACAGGCAAGTCCCACCTGCTCTGAATGATGGGTCGCCACTGCATGATTTATGTTTGCCGATGTTTATGAAGGAATGTTGGTGGAGCGCTGCAGCGATGAGTCTCTCCAACAGCACCCTGGAAAGGCGCGCAAAGAATGGACAAGCAAAATATTTTGCACCCCTGCCTTTGACAAAGTGGGCACTTCTTATCACAGGGCGGCATCAACACTCACCTAAAAATCCAATATGCTACTGGTTGAAAGAAACTGTCGTTGTTTTTGGCCAGAATTATGTGAGGGTTTTATGTGTTGTTGGGGGTGCGTCTTGGTCAGTTTAGCTCAGGAAATGCCGCCCTCGTCAATCTGCCGCCATTGGCGGCCACCTAATCCTACCTGATGAGCGGGCATGCCGTGAGGGAGAGAACTCTAGATAGTTTAGTTCAGAAATCAAATGTTTCTATATAATTTCTGCCTTTTCCCTACATTTCACCCATCTAATAACTCCATTTAATATTGAACAACATCACAAAATAGATGTTGGCCTATGTCTTTAATTTAGTCTTAATATGATACAGGAAATGTTGACAATTTCAAAAGAACAGAATGTCATATTTTGAGTTGACTCTATAGACTAATATACTAAAGCTCTGAGGTTCAACTTTAAGGCAAAGACATATTTTAAAACTATTTTTATACTCACCTCATGTCTTGATAATATGAATGAGAAAGTAGTCAATTTTATTTTTAAATAAGTATTTGTCCATTTCTTCCATAGTTTCAATTTTAAAAAATATGCATGAGATTTCACAAGACTATATAACATTTGAAATTTGTAGTGCTGCCCTACTCTGGCTGGCGAGGACACTCGGGTGGAGCCATTGAATAAAATGAATTACAAGGAAGTAAAGCTTTTTAGCTTTTGAACCTGTGTTAAAAATTCTATAGGTCTACATTTTGGCCAGTATAGTATGGACTATCCTATTTGTAACGTATGAGACGTCAACATTCTAGAAAAACCTCAGGCGCTATCACAGCTGTTCACTTTACTGTCACTTTTTAGAATCAGCTGATGATTGTTCAATGTTTACTTTCACAGATACTGTACATGCCTATTATACTGTTATACTTGTCATTAATACAAGGAACAAAAAAGTGTTTTATGTCACACGATTTTGGAAAAGGAAAATGTTATAAGAATTTATTAAAATGTTGCATTCCCATGACACCAAAAGATGGTTCTAGTTTTAGGTCATACTTCAATGTAAAATAATAATATACACACAAACTAAAGAAGACTATTTTATTAACTTAACATTCGCACCAAGACAAGCAGACAGTCCAGACAGACAAACAGTACAGTAGGGGCTATACAGTACAATGCACAAGAAGAGTATAGGCTATTTTAAGAGAATGAATGCTGTTAATGAACAATAACTAGGCCAAATTGATTACCTTTGAATCTTCTTTGAACTGCCGGATCTGAATACATGGGCTGGATGGATGGCTTCGATACTCCAGCAATTGAATTGCAAGTCGTTCATATGCTAATAATCCAAATATTCTACTTAAAAAGATACTGCACTGCTACTCTCAGCATTCATTATTCTTGTAAAAAATATCCTGCCACATCGACAGAATGCAAACAAGTCTTTCTGGAAGTGCACCTAATATGATGCTTTTGAATGCCAAGGTTGAATTTTTAAAAATCTTTATTTAACTAGGCAAGTCAGTTAAGAACTGTCACGAACCGGCTCAAAGCCCGTAACAAAAGGGAGACAACGGAGATAAGCATAACAAAATATATATTTATTAACTAAAGCAACTAAGGAAAATATACAATGGTGTGTGTAATCAGTAATCAGTAGTGTAAGTGAGTGTTTTGCAGGCATGAAGGTGATAATGCAGGGTGTTGAAAGGTGCCAAAGCAAACAAACAAAAGGCCACCAAGAACCACAACACAATCTATAAAGGTGGAGAGAGTCTTCTCCATGAATGTGGAAGAGGTCTATTTATCCTGGGACACACAGGTGTTTCCCATGTAGCTGACGACCCTCCCAACTCCGCCCACCGGCATCCTAATAAGGAAACAAGAACAAATTCTTATTTTCAATGACAGCCTAGGAACAGTGGGTTAACTGCCTGTTCAGGGGTAGAACAACCGATTTGTACCTTGTCAGCTTGGGGGTTTGAACTTGCAACCTTCCGGTTACTAGTCCAACACTCTAGTTTAACACACTAGGCTACCCTGCTGCCCCTTACTGGCGGGTTATCTCTATGTTATACTGCATACCCGGTTCTTTCAGCTCCCGGAAGATTAACTGGAGGAGCGCCTGACATACACTATATATGCAAAAGTATGTGGATCCGGCTATTTCAGTCACACCCGTTGCTAACAGGTGTGTAAAATCAAGCACACAGCCATGCAATCTCCATAGACAAACATTGTCAGTAGTCCTTACTGAAGAACGCGGCACCATCATAGGACGCCACCTTTCCAAAAGGTCAGTTCCAAATGTATGACCTGCTAGAGCTTCCCCGGTCAACTGTAAGTGCTGTTACTGTGAAGTGGAAACTTCTAGGAGCAAAAAAGGCTCAGCTGCGAAAGGGTAGGCCACACAAGCTCACAGAACGGGACCGAAAGATCAAAATAAGTTGAACTGTCCATTGTGGTTTCTTTCATGTATTGCTGCCATATAAACTCTTGAATATTTTTTTTGTACAACAGTTCATGTAGAAACACTCATGGCAATTTTTGTGAATCACATGACATTAGATTATTATTCTGCAAACATAGTTCTACCTTTTTTTGTTGATAACCGCAAGCGGGGATCAAACCTGGGACATTTGGGGTATTATCTCTGGAATTAATACACAGCACCACAGGGATGGGACTAACACAAATACTAAACTGTTTGTACATGTAGTCTGACTTCCAGGATGCAGTCTTTGGTTTTGCAGAGACAAGATAAGTGGCCCCTACTTACTCTACCAAAATCTTTATATACTGTAAGTTTCAAATGTTACAACTTTGATTTTACTTGCAAACTTTATTTTAGAATCATAATGATGTTAAAATATTGCCTGACTGATTATTGGTGAGCTGTAAATAGATGTGCATATCTACTAAAACATATTAAACTTAATTTTAGTGCAAAGGGAAATGCAATTGGGATTGGGATACTTATGAGTTAACAATTACTTTTTTCTCTCGATTTGATATCCTCTTATGTCCAAATGCAAATACTAAGACTTGGAATTCTTAGCCTGTATGGGTTATACAGTATATGTAAAGATCAATGAATGTGCTCAGCTCTAAATCCCAGGGGCATAGCGGGTTTAGTTCAGAAGTGGAAAGTGGTAGTTCCCAGGTTCAAATCTCTTTGATGATCTTTACAAAATTAACTA
Source organism: Oncorhynchus mykiss (assembly GCF_013265735.2). Taxonomy (NCBI): domain Eukaryota; kingdom Metazoa; phylum Chordata; class Actinopteri; order Salmoniformes; family Salmonidae; genus Oncorhynchus; species Oncorhynchus mykiss. The sequence goes on along the minus strand of NC_048571.1, from coordinate 67,684,497 downwards.
CATTTGGACACTACCCTAATAAAATATAATTATGCAAGAAGATTAAAATGCCATTTGTAGGCTAAGTTTAAAAGTTTGGAAGCTTCATATAATATTACATAGCAATACTTTCAGTAATGTTTTCTCAGAACCAAACATTACTGGAATGTTCCTATCAGGAAAATTGTTTGTTCAGGAAAATTATTTAAATAATCATGTCATAACATGACACTATAACTTTGAGAGTCTTGTGGGAATGTTCCCTGCATGTTGTTTTGGGTGTTTAAGATTGTTACACAAATAAAGTGCAAGAAAACTCCAAGCTGATTTACCTAACTCAGTAGAGACCAAAAGGAATTTCCAGAGTTAGCCATCCCTGAGACTGGATGTGGTAACTCGTATGTCCCCCCAAAAATTATAATAATTACTCATATGTCTAAAGTTTAGTAATGATGTTAGGTACAGTGGGACTTTTTGTAAAAGGGCTTTAGAAAGGAAACATAGCAATATAATAACCAACGTGACATTGAAGACTGCCAACCGAACATTCTGGTAGAGAATTGTGTGACGAGAACTAAAATTGTGGCTCGTAATAAAGCGTAGTGAGATATGATAAACTGCATCTGAAAGCTCTAATGAAGTGGCAGCTGCCACTTAATTTACAAATTAAGGTCACTAATTAGTAAGAAACTCCCCACACCTGGCTGTCTAGGGCTTAATTGAAAGGAAAAAACAAAAGCCTGTAGATACTAGGCACTCCATGGAATGAGTTTGACACCTCTGCTTTAAAGATTCCCAAAATAGTATATTTAGGTTTTACCAAGCATTCCCTTAATGTTGTTAGAAAGTTAGTCCTGTGTTCATAGAATGATAAAAATAAGTTGAACAGTCCATTGAGGTTTCTTTTATGTATTCGTGCCATCTTACTGTTGAGGAATTTTGTTGTACAACAGTTGATGTTGAAATACACAGCATTTCTTTGTAATCTCATTACATTTTATTAGATTAATATTCTGCAACCATATTTTTACCTTGTTGTTGATAGCCCCAAGGGGAATCGAAACGGGGACCTTTTGGAGTTTTATCGCTGGAATTAATCCATAGTCTCATCCCTGTGGTGCTAACACAAATACTAAAATGTTTATGCATTTAGGGCTCTATTTTTAACTAGTGTCAAACACAAGTTTGTTTGCAATTTCGTCATGTAAAAACTGTCATAGTGGCATTTTCCAGCCCAAACGCCAGGTTCTGTGAGGACAGACACTGGGAGACGGGAAGCAAGTACAGGGAGTGAACATTTAATAAACAACGGACATGAAACAGAACACGGACAGCATCTGGACAGGGGAAACAAAACAACATTAATGCTGACACGGGGATCAAACTGAGGAACAGACAGATATAGAGGGGACTATCAACAAAGTGAGTCCAGGTGAGTCCAATGAAGCGCTGATTCGCGTAAAGGTGCTGACAGGTGTGCGAAATGATGGGAGCCTGGCCCCCATCAGGGGCAGTTGTGACAGTACCCCCCCCCCCCCCTCTAGCTGTGCCACCCAGCGTCCCACCTGGGCAAGCCTGACAGCTGAGGAGTGGAAGCCCGACAAGCCGTCTGAGGCGCTTGAGTCCGCCCAACGAGCCGGCTGAGGTGTGGGAGCCTGACAAACCGGCTGAGGCATGACGTGGGGTGGGAGCCTTCCTAGCCAACCGAGGCAAGGAAACCTCTTGAGCCAGTTAAGGTGTGGAAGCCTGACGAGCCAGCTGAGGCACCCCCGGTCTATTAGGCAGCAGGACCCTCACCCGACGTCACCAATCAAAACAAAAAACAAACCTCCCTGATGCTTCCAATATTGGTGTCAGCATTCTGTGAGGACAGAGGCTGGGAGATGAGAAGCAAGTACAGGGAGTGAACATTTAATAAACAACGGACATGAAACAGAACACGGACAGCGTCTTGTGACGACCCTCCCACTCTGTCTGCCTTATTCTCTCTTTGTTCTTGTTTCCTTATTAGGATGCCGGTGGGCGGAGTTGGGAGGGTCGTCAGCTACATGGGAAACACCTGGGCCCGGTGTGTCCCAGGATAAATACATCACTTCCCCATTCATAGAGGAGACTCTCTCCATGCATACACCTTTATAGATTTTGTTGTGTATCTTGGTGGTTTTTGGTTGTTTGCTTTGGCACCTTTCAACACCCTGCATTATCACATTCATGAATGCCAAGCACTCACTTACACTACTGATTACTGATTACACACACCATTGTATATTGTACTTAGTTTACTTTATTTAATAAAAAATACGTTTTGTTACTCCTTATCTCCACGTTGTCTCCCTTTAGTTACGGGCTTTGAGCAGGTTTGTGACAGTCTGGACAGGGGAAACAAAACGACATTAATGCTGACACAGGGATCAAACTGAGGAACAGACAGATATAGAGGTGGCAATAAACAAAGTGAAGGAGTCCAGGTGAGTCCAATGAAGCGCTGATGCACGTAATGATGGTGATAGGTTTGCATAATGATGGGCTGCCTGGTGCCCTTGTGCGCCTGGGAGCAGGCGTGACAGGTTTGGCAATTTACCTGTCTAACATCAACACGCTAGTGCTCAGATGAGAGGGTTGGAAATATTTTAGGTCTGTCCTTAAAAACATGATCCAAAGTGCTAATTTCAGGTAGCACTGATAAGGATATTTAAGAGCAACCAAAAGCTGGTTTAAGCGGTAACTAATCATTGAGCTTTGATTATTTGAATCATCTGTGTAGTGCTGGGGGAAAAAACTAAACCTGCACCCAGGGGAGACCCCAGGACCGAGTTTGAGAAACCCTGGGTTATGGCATGAATTTTGACAGTAGAAACGCAGCCTACACAGCCGTGAGGCACACTGCCCATATGAGCATGGAAAAATATGTGCTTTGGTGTCTGTATACTTCGCATTTAGAAACGTAAAACACTAATGTTTTTTCCCCATTTAATTTTATTTGATTAACACCTCTTAAGGCTAGGGGGCAGTGTTCGGAGGTTCGGATTAACAACGTGCCCAAGTTAAACTGCCTGTTATTCAGGCCCAGAAGCTAGGAAATGCTAATATTTGGTAGCATTGGATACAAAATAATGTCTGAGTATAACAGAGCTGATATGGGAGGCAAAAACCCGAGGAAAATCCATGCAGAAAATTTGTTTTTGAGGTCACAGGCCATTTCAATGCTAGCCTATGGGAAAAACAAATAGATAGGAACTTCAATCTGGGTCCTATGGCTTCCACTAGATATCTTTAGAAAGGGTTTCAGGCTTGTTTTTTGAAAAATGAACAAGTAGTTTTTCCAAGGTGTCCCTCATTAGAAAAGTAGTCTTGTTGTGCAAGTGAATGAGGTGTGCGCTCTTCGTTATTTATCTTCCCAATTGAACATACTATTCTCCATCTTAAATTGTATTGTTTATTTAGATATTAGAGTACCTGAGGATTAATTAGAAACATGGGTTTGATTTGTTTCGACGAACTTTACCAGTAACTTTTTGGATTTGTTTGTATGCATGGTGAACGAGTGGATTACTGAAATCAATGGCACCAACTAAACAGACTTTTTGGGATATAAAGAGGGACTTTATCAAACAAAATGACCATGCATTGTGTAGCTGGGACCCTTGAGTATGCAGACAGAGGAAGATCTTCAAAGGTAAGTGATTTATTGTATCTCTATTTGAGATTTTGTGACGCCTGTGCTGGTTTGAAAAATAATTTTGATGTTGGGCACTGTCCTCAGAAAATCGCATGGTATGCTTTCACCATAAAGCCTTTTTGAAGTCTGACAACGCGGTTGGATTAACAAGAAGTTAAGCTTTGAAACGATGTCAGACACTTGTATTTTCATGAATGTTTAATATTATGATTTTTGTATTTTTTATTTTGTGCTCTGCAATTTCACCGGATGTTGTCGTAGTGGCATGCTAGCGGTACACCAATCCCAAAGAAAAACCAAGCATAGCCTCAATGAAGGCTGCTATCTTTTTGTAATGCCCAATGTAATAGTACCGGTGAACCTCCTATTTAGTAGTTATTTTCCTATAACATTGGTTTGTTTTCCATTTCATATTTTTTGAAACCCAACCCCTCGATAGGCTACACTTACCATAGGCCTACTATAAAAGGCTGGTTCAACAGAAATGTGCATTGTCTTTTTTTATGCTGGCGATTTTATATCAGTACGTTTTATTTGTAATTTTTTAATTTATTTATTTTATTTATTGTTAAACAAAACAAAACAATTGCTTGCTTTTTGTTGACTTGTATTAAAACACTCTCTGGAGAGGTGTGAAAGTGATCTGTAAGTTGGTTCCAATATTATACAACATTATATTTGGGAGCAGTATAACATTGAGTGGAATTCATCAAACCTTTATCTTTATATTGATCTTTATCTTTATATTGGATCTTTGTCCAGCTACTGTGACAAGTTAGCTGGACAAAGATCACATTCTGGTGTACATTATGACTGGCCATAATAATCATAATGTACCTTTAATTGCCTGACAGACTACTGTTGAGGAGTCAAAAGATGTGCATATCTACAAAACATATATATAACCTTGAAACTTTTTTTTTTGTGCAAAGGGAAACGCAACAAAAAAATTGGGATTTGAAAGTAAGAGCGGATAATTATAAGTTAACAATTACTTTTTTCTCTAGATTTTATATCCTCACTTCTGCAAAGGCAAATACTGAGACTTTACATTCTTAGACTGTACAGCTTTATACAGTATATGGAAAGAATGATGAATGTGCTCAGCTCTAAATCCCTGTGTTGTAGCAGGCTTAGTACAGAAGTGGAAAGTGGTAGGTCACAGGGTCAAATCTCTTTAAAAAAAAACTACATTTGGACAATAACCTAATAAAATATAATTACGTAAGATGATAGAAATGTCATTTGTTTGAAGTTTGGCAACTTCATATAATATTACACTATTACATATTATACTAGCAGAACGTTGTGGTAATGTTTTCAAAACCACTTCCATTTTCATTGAAGTATTTTCTTAGAACAATTATTGGAACATCATGTCATAACATTACAGAATAACTTTAAGTCTTGAAGGAATGTTTGTTGTTATAGGTGCCCATATTCCACGAATGTTTACTCAGACTAACTTGAATTTCTCACATAGGTCATTGCTGCAGTATGTTCTGAGAATGTCACTGGAACATCATGGCAATAATGTCAGACTTTGTTTGTTGTCATGGGTGTTTGAGATAATGTCTCTATCTCCACCCGGCACAGCCTGAAGAGGACTGGCCACCCCTCATAGCCTTATTTGAACAATCATGTCATAACATTACACTATAACTTCATGAGAGTCTTGTGGAAATGTTCCCTGTATGTTCTTTTGGGTGGATGATGTCTCCAACGTTCACAGAATGCAGAATAACCTTATGCGAATATTGTAGGAATATTTCCTATCTGTTATCATGGGTGTTTTGAATTACATCTCTATCAACATTAGCAGAACTGTAATGTTTTCTCAGGACCACTTCGGTTGCTCACACATTTTGTTGCAGAAAGTCAAATCAAATCAAATTGTATTGGTCGCACACACATATTTAGCAGATGTTATTGAGGGTGTAGCAAAATGCTTGTGTTCCTAGCTCCAATACAGTGCTGTAATATCTAACAATTCGCAACAAATACAACATATGTAAGTCTGAAACGCAACTAACTCTGTGACTCACAAACATCATGCCCCCTTCCTTAACAACCCCACCCACATTGATTGTTTGACAGGTCAAACTGTTGAAAGTAATGGTGTATTTAACGAGAGATCCGAGTTAGGATAAAAAAAAAACACCAGAATGGCCTTCCAAGTTGGAGTTCCAACTCGGAAACTTTAATAATCAGAATGACAATATCCGAGTTTACGGGTTGTGACTTTTCATCATTGACCTCTCAACTCTCACACCAAAATATGGTAAAACAAAGCCATTAATGGAGCAGTTTACGCTTTTGTGAGAAGACACATTTTTCGGGATGTCTCATGGTCTGACAAACATCGCTGTAGCTCGGCCATCTTCCAATGCAGATGCGGAAGGCTAATGTAGACTTATGCACAAAAAAAACATATCTCTAGCTTAAACTGACAGATTTTGATGGGGATTTATTTATGTTGTTACTTAGATTGATGCTTGGGTCCATTAATAGACTTAATACATCATGTGGATAATGGAGCAGTTTGACCCATGCAGTCTTAGAAAAAAGGGTTCCAAAAGGGTTATTCGGCTGTCCCCATAGGTTCCAGGTAGAACCTGTTTTGGTTACAGGAATAACTCTTTTGCGGTTCATGTAGAACCATTTGTGTAAAAGGTTCTACATGGAACTCAAAATACTTCTACCTGGAACCAAAAAGGATCAACCTGGAACCAAAAATGGTTCTTCAAAGGGTTCTCCAATAGTGACAGCCAAATAACCCTTTTAGGGTCTAGATAGACTATACACTCTTAGGAAAAAAGTGCAATCTGCAAATCTGTGGGTCAAAACCACAAGAAATATTAAATAAACTCAATATTATCAAAATCAAAACAGCTGATTGAAAAAAATATACACAGTACAAGTCAAAAGTGTGGACACACCTCCTCATTCAAGGGTTTTTCTTTATTGTACTATTTTCTACATTGTAGAATAATAGTGAAGACATCAACACTATGAAATAACACATGGAATCATGTAACCAAAAAAGTTAGGTAGTCACCTGGAATGCAATTCAATTAACAGGTGTGCCTTGTCAAAAGTTAATTTGTGGAATTTCTTTCCTTCTTAATGCATTTGAGCCAATCAGTTGTGTTGTGACATGGTAGGGCTGGTATACAGAAGATAGTATATACTTGGTCTTTTACCAAATAGGGCTATGGCAAGAAAAGCTCAAATAAGCAAAGAGAAACGACGGTCCATCATTACTTTAAGACATGAAGGTCAGTCAATCTGGAACATTTCAAGAACTTTGAAAGTTTCTTCAAGTGTAGTCGCAAAAACCATCAAGAGTAATGATGAAATTGGCACTCATGAGGACCGCTACAGGAAAGGAAAACCCAGAGTTACCTCTGCTGCAGAGGATAAGTTCATTAGAGTTAACTGCACTTCAGATTGCAGCCCAAATAGTGTCTTCACAGAGTTCAAATAACAGACACATCTCAACATCAACTGTTCAGGAGAGACTGCGTGAATCAGTCGAATGGTCAAATTTCTGAAAAGAAACCATTACTAAAGGACACCAATAAGAAGAAGAAACTTGCTTGGGCCAAGAAACAGGAGCAATGGACATTAGACTGGTGGAAATATGTCCTTTGGTCTGAAAATGTGAGATTATTGGTTCCAACCTCTGTGTCTTTGTGAGACGCAGAGTAGGTGAACTGATGATCTCTGCATATGTGGTTCCAAATGTGAAGCATGGATGAGGAGGTGTGATGGTGCTTTGCTGGTGACACTGTCTGTGATATATTTAGAATTCAAGGCACACTTAACCAGCATGGCTAACACAGCATTCTGCAGCGATACACCATCCCATCTGGTTTGCTCTTAGACTCACTATCATTAGTTTTTCAACAGGACAATGACCCAAAATACACCTCCAGGCTGTGTAAGGGCTATTTGACCAAGAAGGAGATTGATGGAGTTCTGCATCAGATGACCTGGCCTCCACAATCCCCCGACCTGAAACCAATTGAGATGGTTTGGGATGAGTTGGACTGCCGAGTGAAGGAAAAGCAGCCAACAAGTGCTCAGATTATGTGGGAACTCCTTCAAGACTGTTGGAAAAGCGTGTGTTATATATATAAAATATCTTCAGATTTGTTTTACACTTTTTGAGTTACTACATGATTCCATGTGTTATTTCATAGTTCTGTTGTCTTCACTATTATTCTACAATGTATACCCACCAAGACTATTCCTAATCAAATCAACTTTTATTGGTTACATACACATGGTTAGCAGATGTTAATGTGAATGTAGAGAAATGCTTGTGCTTCTAGTTCCGACAGTACAGTAATATCTAACAAGTAATCTAACAGTTCCCTAACAACTACCTAATACACACATCTAAAGGTATGGAAAAAAAATATGTACATATAAATGTATGGATGAGCGATGGCCGAGTGGCATAGTCAAGGTGCAATAGATGGTATAAGGTACAGTATATACATTTGAGAAGAGTAATGCAAGATATGTTAACATTATTAAAGAGTCATTGTTTAAAGTGACTAGTGATCCATTTATTAAAGTGGCCAGTGAAATGAGTATGTATGCAGCAGCCTCTCTGAGTTAGTGATTGCTGTTTAGCAGTCTGATGGCCTTGAGATAGAAGCTGTTTTTCAGTCTCTCAGTCCCAGCTTTGATGCAAGATATCAGTTTGTTTCTGAGCATGGCTTGCCCTCTGACAAATCAATGGTAAGTTTTGTGTTCCTCAAGGTTCCATTTTAGGACCACTATAGTTTTCATTATATATTATACCTCTTACTGATGTCATTAAGAAAACACAATGTCAACTCACACAGCTGTACATTTCGATGAAACATGGTGAAGCCCCAAAATTGCCTACCATGGAAGCCTGTGTTTCAGACATAAGGAAGTGGATGGCTGCAAATGTTTTACTTTTCAACTCAGAAAAAAAACAGAGATGCTAGTTCTAGGTCCCAGGAAAAAAAAGTATCTGCTGTTTGATCTAACTATTAATCTTGATAGTTGTACAGTCCTCTCAAATAAAACTGTGAAGGACCTCTGCATTACTTTGGACCCTGATCTCTCTTTTGATTAACATATCAAGAATGTTTCAAGGGCATCTTTTTACATCTTTGTAACATTGCAACATTTGTATTACTCCCCAACCCTGAGAATAGTTTATAGTAAAATAAAGTAGCAGCAAGTAGAAGAGAGAATAGTCTTTGACTAAGGTAGCTGGAGTCTTTGACAATTTTCAGGGCCTTCCTCTGACACCGCCTGGTTTAGAGATCCTGGATGGCAGGAAGTGATGTACTGGGTCGTTCGCACTCCCCTCTGTAGTGCCTTGCAGTCAGAGGCCGAACAGTTGCCATACCAAGCATTGATGCAACCAGTCAGGATGCTCTCGATGGTGCAGCTGTAGAACCTTTTGAGGATCTGAGGACCCATGCCAAATCTTTTCTGTCTCCTGAGGAGGAATAGGTTCTTCGTGACTGTCTTGGTGTGCTTGGACCATGTTAGTTTGTTGGTGATGTGGACACCAAGGAACTTGAAGCTCTCAACCTGCACCACTACAGCCCCGCCAATGAGAATGGGGGCCTGCTCGGTCCTCCTTTTCCTGTAGTCCACAATAATCTTGCCTTGATCACGTTGAGGGAAAGGTTGTTGTCCTGGCAACACACTGCCAGGTCTCTGACCTCCTCCCTATAGGCTGTCTCGTCGTTGTCGGTGATTAGGCCTACCGTTATTGTGTCATCAGCAAACTTAATGATGGTGTTGGAGTTGTGCCTGGCTGTGCACTCATGAGTGAACAGGGAGTCCCAGGGTCCTTTGCTTAGTGATGAGCTTTGAGGGTACTATGGTGTTGAATGCTGAGCTGTAGTCAATGAATAGCAATCTCACATAGGTGTTCCTTTTGTTCAGGTGGGAAAGGGCAGTGTGGAGTACAATAGAGATTGCATCATCTGTGGATCTGTTAGGGCGGTATGCAAATTGGAGTGGGTCTAGCGTTTTGGGGATAATGGTGTTGATGTGAGCCATGGCCAGCCTTTCAAAGTACTTCATGGCTACAGAGGTGAGTACTAAGGGTTGGTATTCATTTAGGCAGGTTACCTTAGTGTTATTGAGCACAGGGACTACTGTGGTCTGCTTGAAACATGTTGGTATTACAGATTCGGTCACAGACAGGTTGAAAATGTCAGTGAAGACACGTTAGCGCATGCTCAGAGTACACGTCCTGGTAATCCGTCTGGCCCTACGGCCTTGTGAATGTTGACCTGTTTAAAGGTCTTACTCACATCAGCTCTGGAGAGCGTGATCACACAGCCGTCCGGAACAGCGGATGCTCTCATGCATGTCTCAGTGTTACTTGCCTCGAAGCGAGCATAGAAGTAATTTAAGCTTGTCTGGTAGGCTCGTGTCACTGGGCAGCTCTTGGCTGTGCTTCCCTTTGTAGTCTGTAATAGTTCGCAATGACGAGTGTCGGAGCCGGTGTAGTACGATTCAAACTTAGTCCTGTATTGACTCCTTGCCTGTTTGATGGTTCATCGGAGCATCCGAGTTAGAATCCTGCTCCTTGAAAGCGGCAGCTCTGCCCTTTAGCTCAGTGCGGATGTTGCCTGTAATCCATGGCTTCTGGTTGGGGTATGTACGTACAGTCACTGTGGGGACGACGTCATCGATGCACTTATTGATGAAGCCAGTGACTGATGTGGTATACTCCTCAATGCCATCGGAAGAATCCCGGAACATATTCCAGTCTGTGCTAGCAAAACAGTTCTGTAACTTAGCATCTGCTTCATCTGATCACTTTTTTATTGACAGAGTCATTGGTGCTTCCTGCTTTAATGTTTGCTTGTAAGCAGGAATCAGGAGGATAGAATGATGGTCAGATTTGCCAAATGGAGGGCGAGGAAGAGCTTTGTACACATTTCTGTGTGTGGAGTAAAAATGTTTTTTGCCCTCTGATTGCAAATTTAACATGCTGGTGGGAATTTGGTAAAACGGATTTAAGTTTCCCTGCATTAAACCTCGAGACTTCCTTAGGTATAGTGCACCAGCTGTTGTTTACAAATATACATAGACCATCCCCCCTTGTCTTGCCAGAGGCTGCTGTTCTATCCTACCGATACAGTGTAAAACCCGCCAGCTGCATGTTGTTCATGTGGTCGTCCAGCCACGACTCGGTGAAATATAAGATATTACAGTTTTTAATGTCCTGTTGCTCGTAGGTCATCGATTTTATTTTCCAATAATTGCAAGTTTGCCAATAGAACAGATGGCAATGGGGGTTTACTCGCTCACCAACGCATCTTCTCTTCACGCAAATGACGGGGATTTGGCCCTGTTCCCGGGAAAGCAGGATATCCTTCATGTCGGACTAATTAAAGGAAAAAGCTTCTACCAGTTCATGGTGAGTAATCGCTGTTCTGATGTCCAGAAGTTATTTTCGGTCATAAGAGACGGTAGCATGTACAACAGTATGTACAAAATAAGTTAAACAAGTTACAAACAACGCAATTTTTTAAAACAAAATAACACATTTGGTTAGGAGCACGTAAAATGTCAGCCATCCTGTCCGATTCTTTTTTTTTACCTTTATTTAACTAGGCAAGTCAGTTATTTTAAGATCAAATTCTTATTTACAATGACTGCCTTGTTCAGAGGCAGAATGACAGATTTTTACCTTGTCAGCTCAGGGATTCGATCCAGCAACCTTTTAGTTACTGGCCCAACACTCTAACCACTAGGTTGCCTGCCGCCCCAAAACTACATTCTACGTTTAAGTGTTCAAGTTCTGCAACTCATCTATCCTCTATCCATTGTGAAGTTATATGAGAGAGCGTTCATTTGCTAAAATTCCACAAAAGCCCCTTCGGCAATCAAAAGAAGCCTGCCTGCCTACTGCTGCCGCTTCCACAGAGCAAATCACCTCCTCTTCCCTTCACCAAAGGAACCAGTGTTGACTTGACTCAGTAGCTCCGCCTTTCACACACACGCGCACACTCGAACCTCTCTACATAGGCTCACTCATGGCTAGTTCTGGGAAGGGCATTTGGCAGGGAGAGATGTTGGGTCTAGATTTGCTTCCAGTGAAAGTGACCAGAACCAGTCTTCCTCCCATAGATTAATGGAGAAGTAGACTACTACAAAAGACTTCAGAACTACAACTTCCTCCTTAAGGTACTCTCTCTCGTTCTCACTCTCTGCCTTTCTATTCTCCTCTCGTTCTATCAGGAAATATTTTATTTTAGACTGTTTATCACTTTTTGTATTTGAAATTTGGTGGGCTGTGATAACACAAAGACATCTCCCTAGCTGTAGATATAAACTGACTTGGGGCTTCGGTCAGTGGTAGCTTTCTGGTTCTCTATCTGCAGTCAGCAGCACTTGCTGAATGTAGGCTAAAGGTTAACGTTACAGACTGGAGGCTCAGCAGTGCCACTGAGGGCAGCAGTGTCTTTCCGTTTTGTGTAACGCTACGGGCATGTCTAATGCATGAATAAGTACTCTTATCGCATGTTTTTGATTTGAACGCACGATTTCTGGTTGTTGGTGTAGATTTTATTTTCATAATTCATGCTCCAAATATTTGTTTTTAAACACTACAGTATGTTTATGTCAGGAAGCAAGTTCAGGGAGTGAGTGATTTAATCGATAAACGAAACATAATCCAAACCAAGAACAACGCACAGACAAGAAACCTAAACAATGACTCCTGGGGAAGGAACCAAAGGGAGGGACATATATAGGGCAGGTAATCAAGGAGGTGATGGAGTCCAGGTGTGTCTGATGACGTGCAGGTGTGCGCCATAACGAGCAGCCTGGTGACCTAGAGGCCAGGGGGAGCACACCTGACAGTTGAAAAATTGTATATAGAGACAAATGCATGAAGGATGAACCTAGAAAATCAGATCTGAAAAATATATTTATGTTGCAATTAACTTTAATATTTAGCAGTAGTAACTTTACAATCACTGTGCCCTTAAATCTTTACATGTCGATCTTCTCTATCCACTCTATCCACTCTATCCACTGTCATTCATCTAAAACAGGCGGTACTGTATATTGAACCAAGCAGTATTATATTATCAAAGCTATACAGTCAGTAGCTACTCTTAGTATCACAAACTATGCCCTGGCTAGTGGTCTTCTGGGTGTCTCGTATATTACACCTATTTTAGGCTACAGTAGATCACGAAGGCACAGCAGAGTGCTCCCCCAATGCAGGCCCAGGAGTGCCTTAAATAGTAAAGGCAAAAGTGACCTTTTAGAACACACTGTCTTAACAACAGACCTTACGGTTGTGCTTCTTATAACTGTATAAGTACAGGGTGTTCATTTTTAGTAATTAGTGTAATGGTAGCAGCAGCACATATTTCCCATTATATGTCCCACTCCCACAGGGATACTAGGCAAGAGCACAAAGGAAACATTGATGACAGTATTACCCTACTGCCACCAAGTAGTGCTGATCCCATCTTACTCTAATGCAACAAGACTAGGGCCTCAGTGTGGAATTTGAACAGTCAAACATGTTGCCAAGCATTGAGATGTTGCCCTGGTCCCTTACAATACCAGATGATTTGTGTGGCCACTGCCAAATAGTCAGCTGGTATTGGCTACTCACAGATACTCAGGCTAATCCTAGAATAGACCCCAGTATGGATCCGTGTGTGGGAACTGACTTTTCTCGGGATCAGTAAAGAATGAAAACAATGTGTCCTAATACAGCCCTCATAAACATAATACACAGTACATACAATACACTAGTTGATTCCATTGTTATAAGTCAACATTGCTATATTATACCTTCAGAGCAGTTAATGTAAGCAGTGTCCCCCTAATTTACTTTGAGAGGAGGGGGTTTTATGCACATCCAAAGTAATAACAGGAGCTGGATAAAAGGACGATCTAATGCATTGAAAGACGGGACTCATGTTTTGCTGCACTGGACCTTTGCTTTTTTCCCCCATTTTATTTTTCTTTGCAGGTCATACTGATCTAGGATCTTAATTTGAGCCAGTTTGCTACAGCAGGAAATAATCCTGTAGCAACAGGACATTTTAATTATTATGTGGATTACAATTCATGGACATTTTTGTAGGGTTTGATACATTTTTCCAGAGGAGAAAATAAAGTCTGAAACTTCAGACCTTTTTAAACCGCAAATACACTACACGTTTTACATTTCCTGCATTGCAGGAACATTCACCTGGAACAGGGTGATAAAATCAACAGTGAAGAGGCGACTCCGGGATGCTGGCCTTCTAGGCAGTTGCAAAGAAAAAGCCTTATCTCAAACTGGCCAATAAAATGAAAAGATTAAGATGGGCAAAAGAACAGACGCTGGACAGAGGAACTCTGCCTAGAAGGCCAGCATCCCGGAGTCGCCTCTTCACTGTTGCCGTTGAGACTGGTGTTTTGCAGGTACTATTTAATGAAGTTGCCAGTTGATGACGTGAGAGGCGTCTGTTTCTCAAACTAGACACTCTAATGTACTTGTCCTCTTGCTCAGTTGTACACCGGGGCCTCCCACGCCTCTTTCTATTCTGGTTAGAGACAGTTTGAGCTGTTCTGTGAAGGGAGTAGTACACATCGTTGTACCAGATTTTCAGTTTCTTGGCAATTTCTCACATGGAATAGCCTTCAATTCTTAGAACAAGAATAGACTGATGAATTTCAGAAGAAAGTTATTTGTTTCTGGCCATTTTCATCCTGTAATCGAACCCAGAAATGCTGATGCTCCAGATACTCAACTAGTCTAAAGAAGGCCAGTTTTATTGCTTCTTTAATGAGCACAACAGTTTTCAGCTGTGCTAACATAATTGCAAAATTAGCCTTTTAAAGTGATAAACTTGGATTAGCTAACACAACGTGTCATTGGAACACAAGAGTGATGGTTGCTGATAATGGGCCTCTGTACGCCAATGTAGATATTCCATAAAAAAATCTGCCATTTCCTGCTACAATATTCCTTTACAACATTAACAATGTCTACACTGTACTTCTGATCAATGTTATTTTAATGGACAAAGAACATTTGCTTTTCTTTCAAAAACAAGGACATTTCTAAGTGACATTTTTGAACGGTAGTGTGTGTAGCAGGTCATATGTAGCTGTTTGCTGTGTATCACTTTTCACTATATAAAACCAGCTGATTTGTGATTGTACTGTCTTCATAGCACACTGACTATGTTAGATACATGGTTGTTCAATGAATAAAGCCCACTTTGTCTTCCTCAGTGTTATGGAGAAGCATAATGATCCCAATATAAGGTTCAATAAGATGGCCCACCAGGAGATGGGTCTGGTCCAGCCTGTCCCTGTGGCCAACACCCAGACCAGGGGACAGTGGTCCAGCAAGCTGGAGTACCTCCTGGCTGTGGCCGGACAGATCATCGGCCTGGGGAATGTATGGAGGTTCCCATACCTGTGCTACAAAAATGGGGGAGGTGAGCATCACATGGTCATACATTTAAAACACACATTAAATGTGTGGAGATGTGAATCTTTGACTTTCCGATCATCAATGCAAAAAAGCTAGGCACTTTGTTTACTTCGTTGCGGTGGAGACAGTACAATCCTTTTTATTTCTTATGCTAATGATTATTTTGAGAATTCCTAAAATTGCTAAACAGAATAGCTGGTCTTGCTGATTTGCATATTGTTGAGTTTTAACCTAAGCTGGTCATAATGTTGGAAAATATGTCTCGTTCTCAGCCGGCTCTCTAGCAATTAAACCTGGGGATGAGGTTAAAAAACATGTTGTTAAAGGTCCAATGCAGATGTTTTTATCTCACAGAATGAACTGTTAGCAAGGCCTCAAAAAAGCTTTATATACCAGAGCTGCAATGTTGCGATTGTTTGTGAGAATGCCAACAGGTGTGGTTCCCGTGGGGGAAAGACTGTATTGGGGAAAGGTTCCCGTGGGGGTTGCCATGGAAGCCAAGAAGGGGAGTGAGATGTGTGTGTGCTCAAACACACATGCATGTGGGGGTCTGGGAGATTAAGTGTGTCCATCTGATGAATGGGCATGTGCCTGAACTCAATTTTATACACTAATTGTAGTCTCACCCATTCATTTCTAATGACCACTCATTTTTCACCGGCAACACCACAGGTGTAAATAACTTAAATAAAACACCCAAAATGTAATGAAAATCATCAAAATGTATTTTGTGTGTTCAGATCCGCTGTGTGGACAAAGTCATGGAACCTTATGACAATCAGATTAAATTAACTACATATTTCAGAGAGAGAACTTGTAAATCGGTCCAATTTGATCAGAACACATCAGGAGGGTTAAGAGGGTACCTTACACTGATTATTTTTTTCTTTTTACCATTTTATTTGAAACAATCTTATCAAAGTGCAATTTCTCAAGCAAGAATTTTGCTCGGACTGTCTGGGAGTGGTTTGAGTAGGGAGGGGAAAACTGAACACTATCTGTTATTGGCAGAGAGATTTGGAACTCTTTCTTATTGGTCTATGTTTTCCAACTTAGATTGCACTATGCAGAAATTGCTCTGCCATTTCCTGGTTGCTAAAATTATAATATTTCACCTGAATTCAGTGTATGTGACAAAACAAGCAAATACAGTTTAGAGAATCATTGTTCTATCTAAACCACTGTGAAATATATTTTCCATCATATTTTATTTTCAGCTGTTTGAAGCTGGTGTGCAAAACATAGAAATAGCACACAAAGAACAGATCTACCGCTTATTTAAACTTGCTTCCAACGAGTATGACAGATCTATAATAAGCATTTCAATTTAAATTTTCTCAGGTTGCCCAAAAAGTTACATATTGCAGCTAATTTAACACCTGGTGATGTCACTAGGCAGGCCAAAACTCCATCCCACCAAAACATGCTGAAATGTTAGGCGTTCTTTTCAAGCACCTCTTACACTAAAAGGGCATTATCATAATTTTCACAATATTATTCCAACCTCATAGGAAAATCATGTTTTTGACTGCACTGGGCTTTTAAGTTATGGTCTTAATCCTCTTGGTAAATTACATGTTTACTTGTGGTTTAACTTGTGTTGTTCTTAAGGGGTGTTCTTCATCCCTTATGTGCTTTTCCTGTTCACCTGTGGCATTCCCCTCTTTCTTCTGGAGACCTCCCTGGGCCAGTACACCACGCAGGGCAGCATCACCTGCTGGAGGAAGATCTGCCCCCTGTTTGAAGGTAAACTTCAGGACCCATATTTATAAAGCGTCACGGAGTAGGACTGCTGATCTAGAATCAGGCCCTGGCCATATAATCTTAGTCGTTATGATCTAAAAGGCATTCCTCCTACACTGATATGGTTCATAAAACGGACACAGGGTCTTGCTGTGCATACGGCAGGCACGTGCACAGATAGAGCCCTATGGGTGCTTGAGCACATGCCCTTTTTCCCTCCTGTTAAAAAAGTGCCCTTCCGATTGGTGGCGTTTAAAAAAAATAATACATATTTCATTTTCTTTAACTTTTCTCTCTTGTAACATTAATGAATGCAGTGAATTGCCTATCAAATTAGATCCTTTCTCATAAACTCGTGAATCTTGAAAGAAGTCCCCTCCCCGCCCTTCTGTTGCAGCACTCGTTCTCATCACATGCATGTGCTACCTACCAGCGCCGTGCAGTGAGTTTGAAATTAATACCACCAAGTTACTTTGGAGTTGCTACAGTATGATCTTAATTTGATCACCCTGTTGCAGGATAACATTTCTGCAATGTAGGAAATGTAAAACGTGCAGTGTATTTCAGGTTTTAAAACGGCTTCTGAAGTTTGTAATTTCCACTTTGAAATTTCAGACTTGATTTTCCCTAACTAAAAATAAATCAGCCCCTACAAAAATGTCCATTAATTTTAATCCACATAATAATTAACCTTTCCTGTTGCTGCAGAATTATTTTCCTGCCTACGCAAACTGGCTCAAATTAAAATCCTACATCTGTAGCATGTCAGGGTCCAGGAACAGGGCAATTGCAATTCAACTGTTTGTCAGTAGGAGAACAAATTCAAATCAAGTAAAGACTAACTTGCTTTACAGCCAAGCTAACTAGCTGATGCATCTAGCCTACATTACCAATGATAAGATGATATAGCTCACCCAAGTAGTGGTTCTAGCAAAGATACTTAACTAACTCTGTGGATTGGAATTAATGGACATTCTTGTTGAGGTTGATACATTTTCGTAAGTCGGTAGTAAAAACTTATGAAGCCTTTTTAAACCTCAAATACACTGCAAGTTTTAGTTCTGCAACAGGGTGATCAAATTAAGATCCTACATCTGTACAGGGCCAGACAATGATCCATAGGTACGTACGTGCTTTTCCTTCTGTAAATTATATTGCACTATTCTATTTGTAAAAGCTTGACTGTGATTTTAATCACTATGCTTTACCAGTTTGAAACAATATAAGGCTACATTTTAGATTACTTGTAATGGCACTCTGGGGATGATGGGTCTTTTTTTTAATCTAACTTATATTATACATTTGTTAACTTAAGGTATAGGGGGCAGCATTTTCACTTTTGGATAAATAGCGTGCCCAATTTCAACTTCCTGCTACTCATGCCTAGAATATAAGATATGCATATTAGTAGTAGCTTTGGATAGCAAACACTCTGAAGTTTCTAAAACTGTTTGAATCATGTCTGTGAGTATAACAGAACTTATGAGGACTAACTGTTCAGAATTTTTGTCTGTTCACTGAGGTCTCATTGGGAAACAATATTTCTTAGGAACTTGTTTTCAGTTCCTACCGCTTCCACTGGATGTCACCCGTCTTTGGAATTTCTTTGGAATTTGGTTGAGGTTATTAATTTGTGCAATGAAGAAGTACGGCCATCTAGGAACTGCATAACACTGTTGAGAGTTGCGCAAGACTTGAAAAGTAGCTTGGTTTGTTGTCTTCCTGTATTGAACACAGATAGACCCGTCTTCCATTTGATCGATTATTAATGTTTAAAAATACCTAAAGTTGTATTACAAAAGTAATTTGAAATGTTTTGGCAAAGTTTACAGACAACTTTTAAAATATTTTGCATTGACGTTGAGCAATTTGGAAGCTGTTTTTTTCTGGATCAAACGCGCCAAATAAATGGACATTTTGGATATACAGTGGGGCAAAAAAGTATTTAGTCAGCCACCAATTGTGCAAGTTCTCCCACTTAAAAAGATGAGATCTTTGTTACTTATTTTCCACCATAATTTGCAAATAAATTCATCAAAAATCCTACTATGTGATTTTCTGGATTTTTTTTCCTCATTTTGTCTGTCATAGTTGAAGTGTACCTATGATGAAAATTACAGGCCTCTCATCTTTTTATCATAGGTACACTTCAACTATAGTCACATGGATAGATGGCAGCATTCGCGCTAAACTGAAAGCGCAAACCATAGTATTTAACCATGGCAAGGTGACTGAAAATATGGTTGAATACAAACAGTGTAGTTTTTCCCTCCGTAAGGCAATCAAACAGGCAACACGTCAGTAGAGACAAAGTGGAATCACTATTCAACAGCTCAGACACAAGATGTATGTGGCAGGGTCTACAGTTGTGGCCAAAAGTTTTGAAAGTGACACAAATATTAATTTTCACAAAGTCTGCTGCCGCAGTGTCTTTAGATATTTTTGTCAGATGTTACTATGGAATACTGTAGATTAATTACAAGCATTTCATAAGTGTCAAAGGCATTTATTGACAATTACATGAAGTTGTTGCAAAAAGTAAATATTTGCAGTGTTGACCCTTCTTTTTCAAGACCTCTGCAATCCACCCTGGCATGCTGTCAATTAACTTCTGGGCCACATCCTGACTGATGGCAGCCCATTCTTGCATAATCAATGCTTGGAGTTTGTCAGAATTTGTGGGTTTTTGTTTGTCTACCCGCCTCTTGAGGATTGACCACAAGTTCTCAGTGGGATTAAGGTCTGGGGAGTTTCCTGGCCATGGACCCAAAATATCATGTTTTGTTCCCCGAGCCACTTAGTTATCACTTTTGCTTTATGGCAAGGTGCTCCATCATGCTGGATGTTCGTCACCAAATTGTTCCTGGATGGTTGGGAGAAGTTGCTCTCGGAGGATGTACCATTCTTTATTCATGGCTGTGTTCTTAGGCACAATTGTGAGTGAGACCACTCCCTTGGCTGAGTAGCAACCTCACACATGAATGGTCTCAGGATGCTTTACTGTTGGCATGACACAGGACTGATGGTAGCGCTCTCCTTGTCTTCCCCGGACAAGCTTTTTTCCGGATGCCCCAAACAATCGGAAAGAGGATTCATCAGGGAAAATTACTTTACCCCAGTCCTTAGCAATCCAATCCCTGTACCTTTTGCACAATATCAATCTGTCACAGATGTTTTTCCTGGAGAGAAGTGGCTTCTTTGCTGCCCTTCTTGACACCAGGCCATCCTCAAAGTCTTCGCCTCACTGTGCGTGCAGATGCACTCACACCTGCCTGCTGCCATTTCTGAGCAAGCTCTGTACTGTTGGTGCCCCGATCCCGTAGCTGAATCAACTGTAGGAAACGGTCCTGGCGCTTGCTGGACTTTCTCGGGTGCCCCGAAGCCTTCTTCACAACAATTGAACCGCTCTCCTTGAAGTTCTTGATGATCCGATAAATGGTTGATTTAGGTGCAAACTTACTGGCAGCAATATCCTTGCCTGTGAAGCCCTTTTTGTGCAAAGCAATGACGACGGCGCATGTTTCATTGCAGGTAACCATGGGTGACAGAGGAACAGAGGAACAATGATTCTGGGCACCATCCTTCTTTTGAAGCTTCCAGTCTGTTATTCGAACTCCATCTGCATGACAGAGTGATCTCTAGCCTTGTCCTCGTCAACACTCACACCTGTGTTAACGAGAGAATCACTGACATGATGTCCTTTTGTGGCAGGGCTGAAATGCAGTGGAAATGTTTTTTGGAATTCAGTTCATTTGCATGGCAAAGAGGGACTTTACAATTAATTAATTAATCTGGTCCCTCTTCATAACATTCTGGAGTATATGCAAATTGCCATCATACAAACTGAGGCAGCAGACTTTGAAAATTAATATTAGTGTCATTCTCAACTTTTGACCACGACTGTGGTCAAAGACAAAACAAAACTTGCTCCCAGACAAAACAAACACCTTCTTCGCCCTCTTTGAGGATAACACAGTGCCAGCTATTAGTCTACTACAGAGCGAGTTGTCTTGGTTGGTTGCCGTCTCTCCTTCCCTGCTGCCCGTGTCAATCCGCCCCTCCCTCGCCTGCCAGACCGGCACCTCTCTCCGTTAATAAAGTTCCTTAAAAATATATTTTCTGCTGCTTCCCTCACTCAGATCGGGCCGGATCTGGATCCAACCAGCTCCATTTCAGAACGGGTCCAACTTTTTGGACTTGTGAAGACCTCTAGTTCAAAGATTCACACGTCTGTCTTGTAGGAATGGCACCATAACTTATTAATCAGGTCTGGGGAATTTGAAAGGAGTCTAATCTACATCAAAGAGAAACACAGTTTCTATGGTCCTAGGTCGAGAATATTAGGGCTCTCGAGTGGCGCAGCGTCTAAGGCACTGCATCTCAGTGCATAAGGCGTCACTACAGTCCCTGGTTTGAATCCAGGCTGTATCACATCCGGCTGTGACTGGGAGTCCCAAAGGGCGGCGCACAATTGGCCCAGCGTCGTCCGGGTTTGGCCGGGGTAGGCCATCACTTTAAATTAAAATTGGTTCTTAACTGACTTGCCTTGTTAAAAAAATATAGTTTAAAAATATGATTTGAAATGAATATACTGGACCATAACATGTTTAACTGTGTTTCTCTTTGATGTAGATTAGACTCCTTTCAAAGTCCCCAGCCCTGATTAATAAGTTACAGTGCCATTCCAACAAGACAGACGTGTGAGTCTTTGAACTAGAGGTCTTCAAGGGTCTGAAAGGTCTGAATACTTTCCGAATGCACTGTATGAGACCACTTGTTATTTGTCACATATATTTCTCAGAAGAAACAATTATTTTCTGAACATTTACATCTCCATATTTGTCCGGAAACAACTTCTCATCTTTTCTCCTTTATTGGTTTATTCTCCTCCTCCTCTTCCTCCTCTTCAGGACTGGGTTATGGTGGTCAGGTGGTAGTTCTGTATTCCAGCATCTATTACATCATCATCCTGGCCTGGGCCTTCTTCTACCTCTTCTCCTCGTTCAGCTCTGAGCTCCCCT
Organism: Oncorhynchus mykiss; assembly: GCF_013265735.2. Classification (NCBI taxonomy): domain Eukaryota; kingdom Metazoa; phylum Chordata; class Actinopteri; order Salmoniformes; family Salmonidae; genus Oncorhynchus; species Oncorhynchus mykiss. Next base: position 67,662,602 of record NC_048571.1, on the reverse strand, counting down.
GGGCTAGTTGTAGAAACAGCTGGAACACAGGTATGTATTTCAGTGTAGTGCCAGTCTGCTTGTGAGTGCCAGTCTGCTTGTGCTATAATGCCAACTGCTTGTCACTCATTGACAAGGACTGCAATGGAGTTGGCATTGCCAAGACCACAGACAAATCTGGGACCAGGTTAACTTCAGTGTGTAGACATGTTGATGGAGACGTACTGTGGCTATTAAGCTCAAATTAAAGATAGTATCTTTCATTTATGGACACTACTTCAGACTGACTTAACTCCATTTTTGGCAAGTGAGTTGATAAATGTTTTCTTTTTAAATGTCTCCTTATCCAGGAAAGATTCAGAGTTCTGAGACATGCTTGTTAATGTGTAATTTCCTCCTAACCAGCAACCTGCGTGGAGTTTGACAGAAAAGTAGTAGGATATCTAAACTGGACAATAACAGGAAACGCAACATCGCCAGTGAGAGAGTTCTGGGAGTGAGTATACAAAACCATTCTAATGAATCAAGTCTTTATTAACCACCAGATGGGCACAATGGCTATGTGCCTTAGGAGGTGCTGAGAGAATGATGAACAGCAAGTGGTGGGATTGGAACTGAAAATATCATTTGCAGGAGAAGAGTTTTGAATCTCACAGACAGTGTCTACAAGCTTGGAAATATTCGCTGGGACCTATCTTTGTGTCTTCTATTGTCCTGGATTATCTGTTACTTCTGTGTCTGGAAAGGAGTGAAGTCTACTGGGAAGGTAAGGTGGCATCTCTGCCATTCAGCCTGATGACACCATGAATGGTGTAAAGTTGTTAGGATGAGCCATAGACTGAGTAAACGTAATGCTGGTCCGCTCTCCCCTTAGGTGGTCTATTTCACTGCCACCTTCCCCTATGTGATGCTGTTGGTGTTGCTAGTTCGTGGACTCACACTGCCAGGGGCCATAGATGGTATCAAGTTCTACCTCTACCCGGACCCAGCCCGCCTCGCTGACCCACAGGTAGGTGTAGCAAAAACATCATTACATACTGTAGCGATTCATGGGGGATAAAAGGTAATGTCTCTGCCTGTGTTTTAACCCTGGTCGGCATGACCACTGGCCCAAGAAAGTTTACTCCCTTGGGAGAACAGTTTGCGTTCTTAAGAACGTCAGATTTGTTACAATAGCAATACCTTATGAAAAATAAGAAGACTGAATTTCAAAGGAAATACATTTCCTGTTGACTTATTATAGCTACGAGCTCAAAATAGGCACCATTTTTTGAATTGGCCTCTGATACCCTGGGATGAGACTAGTGGATCGGAACTGTGAAACTCTGAATACTATTGTGTCTCTCTCTGGTATGTCTCACAGGTGTGGATGGATGCTGGAACACAAATCTTCTACTCCTATGCGATCTGCATCGGCTGCCTGACCGCCCTTGGCAGCTATAACAAGTATGACAACAACTGTTACAAGTGAGTGGAAGAATGAAGTACACTGACATAAATGTTTTTATTTTGATTAGCATTTATTTAACTAGCCAAGTCAGTTAAGAACAAATTCATATTTACAATGACGGCCTACCCTGGCCAAACCCAGATGACGCTGGGCCAATGCACTGCTTTATGGGACTCCCAATCACGACTGGATGTGATACAGCCTGGTGTCGAACCAGGGACTGTAGAGTCTTGCACTGAGATGCAGTGCCTTAGAACGGTGCGCCACTCGGGAGCGATAAATGAGACTAGCTAGATAATATGTGCAGGCAGAACGTTTTCCCTTGCCTGCAAAAGCATTCCCTGTGCATATAATTCTTTGGAAGTTGGGTTGCAGAAATGGGAGGCTGTCTGGAAAGTTGATCTGCATATTGTAGGTCATTTGAATTCCTTTTGTGTTTTGACTAACAGGGAAGTGAATCTCTTTTTAGGGACTGTGTGTACCTGTGCCTTTTGAACAGCGGAACCAGCTTCGTGGCTGGTTTTTCTATCTTCTCTGTACTGGGCTTCATGGCTTATGAACAGGGGACAGACATCGCAACTGTGGCCGAATCAGGTAAGTGTTGTAGAAAAGCAGCAGTGAGATTTTAATGATTGAATTAAATTAGTAATGAATAAACAAATGCCCAAATAAACAGACCTTTTAAAGTTATGCTTTGTTACAAGACAGGTGTCTGAGCCTTTCAAGGAGCTAACTATTCCCTCTGACCTGCCCCTGAAAGTATAGTAATGAGTTTACCTGTGTTACTGCATACAGGTCCTGGCCTGGCGTTCATCGCCTACCCTCGTGCTGTGGCCATGATGCCAGTACCCCAACTCTGGGCCATTTTTTTCTTCATCATGATCATCCTACTGGGGTTAGATAGTCAGGTAAGTTAGAGTGGCCCTGAAGGCCTATTAAATTATTTGCCTAATAAAGGATAATTACATTGACCTACAATAAATGCAACAATCATCACTAAACTCAATGGACGTGATGCTGTGAAGATGTAGCTAGTATTTGTTACTGTAATTTAATTATGCCAATGTGCTTTCATCAATTGAAAGCCCTTAATCTATTTTATGAGAATTTGTAAGATTTCTTGTTTGCATAAAATAGACGCAGACCAGTCTTTCAATAATAGGTCATATAATTTATTCTCGGACCGCGCTCCCACTTAAACACGTGCAGCAGTTTATATACAGATCATGACGTCATTTCACTGCTTTAACAGAATCCCCTCCTCTCGACCGGGACAAAGTAAGGTGAAAAGTTCATTCTAACTTACTAACATACTCCCAGATAACTTTTGACCCCTCAACATTATCGATCACCACTGAACTGACAGTTTTAATTTACAGAAAACCTAGGAATGCACTCACTGCCTTATCTAAAAACCCCAGAGCTAAGTTTCAGTAGGGTCAACCATAGGCTAACGACCTTCTGTGTTTACACAGTCCACAACCCATTTGTTTCTGCCTAGTTGGAATGGTGTTCATTAACTTTTTATTACTCCTTGTCCGTGTCACACAATCCCTTCTTATGAACTCATATTGTCAATCACTTATACAACAAAGTATAAGTTTACCTAGTTACAATTATATTTAAAATGGGGATATTGTTTATTCATTTATCAATAATAAATTCAACAGTATTTCAAATAAGATAGTTTCCACTAAGAACCCCATCCTTAACAGCTTCTACCCCCTGCTGAACAATTAATCAAATGGCCACCACTATTTACATTTACATTGTCCCCCCCCCCCCCATTTGTTTTGTACACTGCTGCTACTCGCTGTTTATTATCTATGCATTGTCACTTCACCCCTACCTACATGTACAAATTACCTCAACTAGCCTGTACCCCCGCACACTGACTCGGTGTCCCCTGTATATAGCCTCGTTATTTTTATTTTATTGTGCTACTTTTTATTATTTTTTACTTTTGTTTATTTGGTAAATATTTTCTTAACTCTTCTTGAACTGCACTGCTGGTTAAGGGCTTGTAAGTAAGCATGTCACATTATGGTCTCGACTTGTTGTATTCGATGCATGTGACAAATAAAGTTTGATTTGATCATCTCTGATTCAGTTCGTAGGTCTGGAGGCTCTGATGACAGCTATCTCAGACATGTATCCCTCCTTCTTCCTGGTTGGTCATCGGCGTAAAATTCTCCTCCTCATCATCAGTGTGGGTAGCTTTTTCATCGGCCTGGTCATGGTCACAGAGGTGAGAGGTCATCTGAAGTCATTATTATATAAGGAATTTTGAATTTCAAAGGCATCATTATTAGCTCAATCATGACAGTAACCAGGTATATGATTGATAATCTACCTCCCAAGTGTTGTTTCAACATATCCCTGTGTTTCAGCATACCACACTTTGGGGGACATAACTCGTTCTGCAGAATTGTTGGCAGATTCCACTTATTCCATAAGGACTTGGGCCACTGGACACACTTAAGATCATTGTCTGAGTGTTTTGTACACTCTGGAGGTAGATTATCGAGTCTTATTGTTGTTCTCAATAAGAATGTACTTTATGAATTATTTCTCTCCACACCATCCTCTGTTTGCAGGGAGGCCTGTATATCTTCCAGCTGTTTGATTACTATGCCTGCAGTGGGATGACTCTTCTTCTCTTCGCTGTACTACAGTCAGTGTGTGTCAGCTGGGTTTATGGTGAGTTAGTCCTGTCTGCTTCAGTAGCTCTTAAGGCATGCTTCGGAGTGTGCTCGTATACTCCCTTAACGCCTTTGCTTGATGAAAAACTATAAAAAAGCAGCAATAGTTCTGTTTGTCCATCGCCGTAGCGAGTATACACTTCATCAACATAGCTTAAGAAATCTATCATTCATTTGGACGTTTTTGCAGAGGAGATCTTAGTTGCGCAATTTTACATCCAACTAAGATGTATAGTGCAGTATTTGTCAAGTGCAAAAATGTGCATGAAAACGATTAGTCTCTCATTGAATGACAACAAACACTTGAAGAATCACTACTGTTGACCAATCACTGGCAACGGGGTGTAGACTTCGGCTAGCCTTGAGATAAAAATGTGTGTGCACGAACAGCCGGAAAAACCTTTGCCCGAGACCACAATGAACAAAAATGTCACAAAATGTCATCGTAATATATGCACAAACAGTTCTGAACTGTTTCGGATAGGAAGCATGCAGACACCTTTAGTGTCAGTGCCTTTATATTACTTTATAAACCATTTATAAACATTTATATATACATGACAATGCCTTGATAAATGTTTGTAAGTTATTGTAAAGTGTTACCGCTATCCTTGTAGATCTTATGAAAACATCATATTAAAAGACCCTGAATGGCCCCATTCCATCAATCACAGATAGAGGCACTGCATCTCAGTGCAAGAGGCATCATTACAGACCCTGGTTCGATTCCAGGCTGTATCACAACCGGCCGTGATTGGGAGTCCCATAGGGCAGCGCACAATTGGCCCAGCGTCGTCTGGGTTTGGCCGGGGAGGGCCGTCCTTGTAAATAAGTATTTGTTCTTAACTGACTTGCCAAGTTAAATAAAGGTTACATTTAAAATGTTAAAAAAATATCAATCACAGATATTCCCTCAGGAGGTTTCTCTTAGCGGTGGTAATGGCGTTATCCAAGCTTTTCCTCTTGCAGACATTCGCATTTTGGACATCGATGAGAAACGACACCTGTCTAAAACAGTATCAAAAAAGTAAACCTGTCGTCCGGTTTTCCCAATCTGCAATTGCTTGAATCTGTTTGTCACTTGGTGGTTTGAGAAGGTTTACCTGGATGGTATTTGATTGACCAACTGACCAAACCCTTTCCTTGACTGCTGTGATTGAGCCTCTGTTATGTTTACTCTACAGGTGCAGATCGTCTGTACGATAATATAGAGGACATGATCGGTTATCGACCATTACCCCTCATTAAGTACTGTTTGAAGTATATCACTCCAGTCATCTGCACTGTAAGTATTACTTCTTAACACCCTACTCTCAACAGCAAATTCATTAGTTATTTTTCAGACTATTGTTATACAGATGTAGGATCTTAATTTGAACAAGTTTGCTACAGCAGAGAAATAATCCTGCAGCAACATTATGTGTAATTATTATGTGGGTTATAATTAATGGGCATTTTTGTAGGGGTTGATACATTTTTCATAAGAGAAAATCAAGTCGGAAATGTCAAAATGGAAATTAAACAGCTTCAGAAACCTTTTTGTAAACCTTAAATACACTACAAGTTTTGTATTTCTTGCATTGCAGGAAAGTTCTCCTGCAACAGGTTGGTCAAATTAAGATCCAATATCTGTAGTAAACATGACGTTGATGTCACAGTAATACAAGTGATTTACAGACAAACAAAAGTTAAAAAGTTGACAATACATAGAAATGGAAATCAAATGGATGTCTGTGTAACCTATGTAAAGTAGAGAATCCTTCCTTTACGTTCAATATAAATGTTTCACCATAAACCTGACCTAAAAGTACTGGAAAATGGTAACCTTGTTCTCTCTGTCCTCACTCAAGCCTCACTGTTACTCTACTATATTATAATTAGTACAATGCTCTCTGAAAATACATTGTTCTTTAATGTTTATTATAAAACATCCCTCCATATATTTTTGTTCTAGGCTACGTTTGTCTTCTCCTTGATTAGGTTTACCCCGCTAAAGTTCAACAACACCTTTGAGTATACTTGGTGGGGTTACGCCATTGGTTGGTGGTTCACCCTCTCCTCCACACTCATAGTTCCTCTGTGGATGGTGTACATTGTGAGTGTCACTCCTGGTACACTGCGACAGGTAAATAGTTACTTTGTTAAACTTCTATAGCGTTTTTTCATAACAGAAAAACATCTCAAAGCACTTCAAAAGCTACAAAAAACAAGCAATATATCATGGGAAGCCTAGCTAGGTAGGTCAATTGTTGTCTCTCTCTTAATACAATGATATACTAATATATTTATATTACAGCATATTCATATTCCATTCACCCAGCTCGTTGTATAATTCCTTCTCGCATCCTCTCACCTTTTCCCTTGTGGACTTCATTGCACAACAGCTGTCTGTGACCAGGTGCAATAACCTCTCCAAGCCAAACCTTCATACCATAACTGCTACACAACCTACATATTTGTCAGCAAACTAGAGCTAAACCCACAGTTAATGTGTACAATCAGTTACACAGTTAGGCCCTGGTACGATTTATATTTATTTAACTAGGCAAGTCAGTTAAATAAGAATTTGTTCTTACAATGACAGCCTACCAGGGAACAGTGGGTTTAACAGATTTTTACCTTATCAGCTTGGGGATTTGATCCAGCAACCTTTCAGTTACTGGCCCAACGCTCTAACCACTAGACTACCTGCTACCCCGAATAAATTAATAAAACCGAACACTTACCCTGACTTGGAAGAGTCGCAGTGTTGGATAGCCTTAGCCAGCTAGCTAATATAAATAGCATTCCTCTCTGTTTGAGTAGGCTAAATTAACTGCATTTGCTAAGTAAGTGAAAGAAACTCTCTCTACTACTGCTTTTCCTTAAATAAAAATACATTTAAAAAATGGTTAAATGATTGTCTTTCTCTCTCTTTGAGTCAACTACTCACCACAGTTTATGCGCTGCAGTGCTATCTTGCTGTAGCCTACATTATGCTACATTATGCTTTCAGTACTAGATTAATTCTCTGATCCTTTGATTGGATGGACAATATATCAGTTCATACTGCAAGAGTTCAAAACATTTTATTAAATTCACTGAGGAGGATGGTCCTCCCATTCCTCCTCTAAGGAGCCTCCACTGTTACACGCTGATGTTGTTTCTTTTACAAAAAAAATAAGTGAAAAAATCTATGCTCTCCAAACATCACCAGTTATTGTCTCATTCCCCCTCGTAGCCCCTTTTTAAAATGCTCCTCTGTCCTCTCTCTCCTTCCTCAGAGACTGTCTATCCTCACCACGCCCTCAGAGGATCTCCCTATTACCAAGGCCCAGAAAAAGGCCCTCCTGGCCAAGCAGTCCGAGCTGGACAGACCTCTGGGGGACATGAAGATACCAACCTGGGGCCACAATCTCATAGACAGAGATACTCTCTCGCTCGCCCACCATCCCTACAGGCCTGGAGACAAGCAGGTCCAGCCAGTCACTCACTCTCCTAAAGGTTGTGACACTGTGACTGTGTGACACTGTGTTTGGTCTGAGTGGGTTAGGAAAGTATATATCATCCACCACAGGCCTTTTTCTTGGGAGAGCGTTGTGGGCAAGTGCTTTCAAAACACACACTACTTCCTGTGTGTAGCATTATTAAGGAGACGTAGCAGCACTGGTTCTGGGAAAGTCTTGGATGTGGAAATAGTTTGGGCCAGAACACACTGAAGTGAGATAGTGAGTAAGGTCCAGCACAAAAGATGGACCTTTGAAGTTGTGCTTTAATCAGGACTTGGGTCATGTAGGACACAGTATTTCATCGAAATTCATGACTTTCTGTCACCGAACATAGTGGAAACAAAGGCATATGACGATCATGCTCTTGGTCACAGTTGGTTAAATGATTCTGTATATACATGTGATCAAACCCTTTTTAATAAAGAAAGGTAATATTTGATTTGTGTAGGTTTAAAAATCAGACATCGTTTTTTTACTAGTACTTTGTTAAGTATGACATTTGTGATAATATCCATAGTTGATGAGAATGGATTGTGCAGGTGTGTATAAACACTCAGTGGCCAGTTTATTGGGTGCACCCATCTAGTACCAGGTTGGACCCCACTTAGCCTCCAGAACAGCCTGAATTCTTCGGGACATGGAACCGTTTCTCAATTTCTCAAGGGACCTAACGTTCACCTGGTAAACATTCCCCGCATGATTACACCACCTCCACCAGCCAGTACTGTTGACACCAGGTAGGATGGGGCCATGGACGCTGCTTATTCCACATTCTGACTCTGTCATCATCAGCATGACGCAACAGGAACCAGGATTCGACGGACCAGACAATGTTTTCCCACTCCTCAATTGTCCAGTATTGGTGTTTGAGTGCCCACTAGACCTAAGCGACCTCTGAGTGTGGTATGATCGTCGGGGCCAGGCGCGTTGGCTCCAGTACCTCAGAAAGGTCTGCCCTCTTGGGTTTTTCACGCACGACTGTGTATAGTTTTTACCGAGAATGGTGCGACAAACAAAACACATCCAGTCAGTGGCAGTCCTGCTTTAACTGACATGAGTGGAACCCTGTGTGGTCGTCTGCTGCAATCCATGCATCCATGACAAGGACCGATGATTTGTGTTTTCTGAGATGCCATTCTGCAAACCACTGTTGTACTGAGCCGTTATTTGCCTGTTTGTGGCCCACCGGTTAGCTTGCACAATTCTTGCCATTCTCCTTCGACCTCTCTCATCAAGCTGTTTTCGCCCGCAGGACTGCCACTGACTGGATGTGTTTTGTTTGTCGCACCATTCTCGGTAAACCCTATACACAGTCGTGCGTGAAAAACCCAAGAGGGCAGACCTTTTCTGAGGTACTGGAACCAACGCGCCTGGTCCCGACAATCATACCACACTCAAAGTCGCTTAGGTCACTCGTTTTGCCCATTCTAACGTTTGATCGAACAGTAACTGAATGCCTCATGTCTGTCTGCCTGTTTTATATACCAGCCCACGTGACTCACTGTCTGTAGGAGCTAACCATTTTTATGAACAAAATCTAATTTTATTGGTCACATACACATGATTAGCGGATGTTATTGCGAGTGTAGCGAAATGCTTGTGCTTCTAGTTCTGACAGTGCAGCAATATCTAACATGTTATCTAACAATTCCACAACGACTACCTAATACACACAAATCTAATTAAGGACTGGAATAAGAATATATATATATGGATGAGCAATGACATAGAGGCATAGGCAAGATGTAATAGATGGTATAAAATACAGTATATTCATATGAGATGAGTAATGCAAGATATGTTAACATTATTAAAGTGCCGTTATTAAAGTGACTAGTGATCCATTTATTGAAGTGGCCAATGATTTAAAGTCTGGATGTAGGCAGCAGCCTCTCTGTGTTAGTGATGGCTGTATAACAGTCTGATGGCCTTGAGATCGAAGCTGTTTTTCAGTCTCCCTGTCCCAGCTTTGATGCACCTGTACTGACCTCGCCTTCTGGATGGTAAGCAGGGTGAACAGGCAGTGGCTCGAGTGGTTGTTGTCCTTGAAGATCTTTTTGGCCTTCCTGTGACATCGCGTGCTGTAGGTGTCCTGGAGGGCAGGTAGTTTGCCCCCGGTGATGCGTTGTGCAGACCTCACTACCCTCTGGAGAGTATTACGGTTGTGGCAGTGCAGTTGCCGTACCAGGCGGTGATACAGCCCAACAGGATGTTCATCTGTAAAAGTTTGAGGGTTTTAGGTGACAAGCCAAATTTCTTCAGCCTCCTGAGTTTTTTTTAACCTTTATTTAACTAGGCAAGTCAGTTAAGAACAAATCCTTATTTTCAATGACGGCCTAGGAACAGTGGGTTAACTGCCTTTTTCAGGGGCAAAAATACATATTTTTACCTTGTCAGCTCGGGGATTCGATCTTGCAACCTTTTGGTGACAAGTCCAACCCTCTAATCACTAGGCTACCTGCTGCCTTGTTCACCAGACTGTTTGTGTGGGTGGACCATTTCAGTTTATCCGTGATGTCGCTGACAGAGATGGCCGCCTTGTTTCGTGTTCCTAGGAAACTGCAGTATTTAGTTTTTTATCTGTTATTTCTTACAATGTTACCCCAGAAAATCTTAGGTTTTATTACATACAGTCAGGAGGAACTATTGGATATAAGAGCAACGGCAACTCACCAACACTACGACCAGGAATACGACTTTCCCGAAGCGGATCCTCTGTTTGACCTACCACCCAGGACAATGGATCGGATCCCAGCCTGCGACCCAAAACAACGGCGCCATAGAAGGGGCAGACGGAGCGGTCTTCTGGTCAGGCTCCATAGACGGGCACATCGCGTAACGCTCCCGAGCATACTACTCGCCAATGTCCAGTCTCTTGACAACAAGGTAGACGAAATTCGAGCAAGGGTAGCATTCCGGAGAGACATCAGAGACTAACGTTCTTTGTTTCACGGAAACATGGCTCACTCGAGACACGCCATCTGAGTCGGTACAGCCACCTGGTTTCTGGTAAGAAGAAGGGCGGGGGTGTATGCCTTATGATTAACGAGACGTGGTGTGATCATAACAACATACAGGAACTCAATTATTTTTGTACACCTGACTTAGAATTCCTCACAATCAAATGCCGACCGCATTATCTACCAAGAGAATTCTCTTCGATCATAATCACAGTCGTGTTTATTCCCCCCCAAGCAGACACATCGACGGCCCTGAAAGAACTTCATTCGATTCTATGTAAACTGGAAAACACATATTCTGAGGCTGCATTCATTGTAGCTGGGGATTTTAACAAGGCTAATCTGAAAACAAGGCTCCCCAAATTCTATCAGCATATCGATTGTGCTTCCAGGGCTGGCAAAACCCTAGATCACTGTTATTCTAACTTCCGTGACGCATATAAGGCCCTCTCCGCCCTCCCTTCGGAAAAGCTGACCACGACTCCATTTTGTTGCTCCCAGCCTATAGACAGAAACTAAAACAGGAAGCACCCGCGCTCAGGTCTGTTCAACGCTGGTCCAACCAATCGGATTCCACGCTTCAAGATTTCTTTGATCACGTGGACTGGGATAGGTTCCGCATTGTGGCGAACAACAACATTGACGAATACTCTGATTCGGTGAGCGAGTTTATTAGCAAGTGCATCGGTGGTGTTGTACCCACAGCGTCTATTAAAACATTCCCCAACCAGAAACCATGGATTGATGGCAGCATTCGTGCAAAACTGAAAGCACAAACCACTGCTTTTAATAAGGGCAAGGAGCTCGGAAACATGACCGAATATAAACAGTGTAGCTATTCCCTCCGCAAGGCAATCAAACAAGCTAAGCGTCAGTATAGAGGCAAAGTGGAGGCGGATTTTTCAACGGCTCAGACACGAGAGGTATGTGGCAGGGTCTACAGTCAATCACGGACTACAAAAATAAAAACCAGCCCCGTCGCAGACCCCGATGCCTTGTTGCCAGACAGACTAAACAACTTTTTTGCTTGCTTTGAGGACAATACAGTACCACTGACACGGCCCGCTACCAAAACCTTTGGGCTCTCCTTCACTGTAGCCAACGTGAGTAAAACATTTAAACGTGTTAACCCTCACAAGGCTGCAGGCCCAGACGGCATTCCCAGCTGTGTCCTCAGAGCATGCGCAGACCAGCTGGCTGGTGTGTTTACGGACATATTCAATCAATCCCTATCCCAGTCTGCTGTTCCCACATGCTTCAAGAGGGACACCATTGTTCCTGTTCCCAAGAACGCTAAGGTAACTGAGCTAAATGACTACCGCTCTGTAGCACTCACTTCCGTCATCATGAAGTGCTTTGAGAGACAAGTCAAGGACCATATCACCTCAACCCTACCTGACACCCTAGACCCACTCCAATTTGCTTACCGCCCCAATAGGTCCACTGACAACGCAATTGCCTGCACACTGCCCTAACCCATCTGTTGTTTTAGCAAGCTCTCCCAATCAAGACCTGCGATTACTTTATGCCTTGCTGTATGTCTCTCTCAAATATCAATATGCATTGTATACTGTTGTTCAGGTTAGTTATCATTGTTTTAGTTACAATGGAGCCCCTAGTTCCACACACCTCTGGTACCTCTGATACCTCCTTTGTCCCACCTCCCACACATGTGGTGACCTCACCCATTATAACCAGCATGTCCAGAGATACAACCTCTCTTATCATCACCCAGTGCCTGGGCTTACCTCCGACCTAGAATATATGACATCTATAAGTACCTAGGTGTCTGGCTAGACTGCAAACTCTCCTTCCAGACTCATATCAAACATCTCCAATCCAAAATCAAATCTAAAGTCGGCTTTCTATTTCGCAACAAAGCCTCCTTCACTCACCCCGCAAAACTTACCCTAGTAAAACTGACTATCCTACCGATCCTCGACTTCGGCGATGTCATCTACAAAATAGCTTCCAATACTCTACTCAGCAAACTGGATGCAGTTTATCACAGTGCCATCTGTTTTGTTACTAAAGCACCTTATACCACCCACCACTGCGACCTGTATGCTCTAGTCGGCTGGCCCTCGCTACATGTTCGTCGCCAGACCCACTGGCTCCAGGTCATCTACAAGTCTATGCTAGGTAAAGCTCCACCTTATCTAAGTTCACTGGTCACGATGGCAGCACCCACCCGTAGCACGAGCTCCAGCAGGTGTATCTCATGGATCATCCCTAAAGCCAAAACCTAATTTGGCCGCCTTTCCTTCCAGTTCTCTGCTGCCTGCGACTGGAACAAATTGCAAAAATCTCTGAAGTTGGAGACTTTTATCTCCCTCACCAACTTTAAACATCTGCTATCTGAGCAGCTGTTGCAGGAATTAAATTCCTCTGTTTTAACACCCAATTAAAATTAAACACTCTGTCAATTCATAAGGATATGTATGACCCTTATTAGTATAAAAATCGACAGAGCCCAGTCTTAAAGTCAAACAGCAGCCTTTATTCACGAGAGTACTGCTCCTTACACATTTTACCACAGGTTATAAATTGAAAATGACATCAGCGTTTTCTAAATGTTCTGTCTCTTCTTGACACTGGTAGAAAGGCTCTATAGTTCTCAAGCCTTCCCACCTCGCCTAGAGCCAAGGTCAGCCAGTGTAGATAAGCATTCTAGCCAGTCTGGCGATATAGTTCATTCATTTCTACCAAGGAACAGACAGTCATTGTTCTAATTCTTGATTATATTTACACACATTATATTCAGTACTAGGATTAAAAAGAAAATTCCTACATATACAGTAACATAATAGTATTCTGATTAGTACATATACAGTAACATAATAGTATTCTGATTAGTAAATATACAGTAACATAATAGTATTCTGATTAGTCAGTCCTGATTGAAATGTATACATAATTAGTCATCATTAATAAAAATTCCCTTAACAGCAGCTAACCGATCGCTGCAGCTGTACATAGTCCATCGGTATATAGCCCACCTGAATTTACCTACCTCATCCCCATACTGTTTTTATTCCATTTACTTTTCTGCTCTTTTGCACACCAGTATATCTTCATCTGATGTATGATGTCTGATGTTCATCAGTATGTTCATCTGATCATTTATCACTCCAGTGTTAATCTGCTAAATTGTATTATTCACTCCTATGGCCAATTTATTGCCTACCTCCTCATGCCTTTTACCCACAATGTGTATATAGATTTTTTTTTTCTACTATGTTATTGACTTGTTTATTGTTTATTGTTTACTCCATGTGTAACTCTGTGTTGTTGTCTGTTCACACTGCTATGCTTTATCTTGGCCCGGTCGCAGTTGCAAATGAGAACTTGTTCTCAGCTAGCCTACCTGGTTAAATAAGGGTGAAATAGAGGAATACCTATGTAAGAATGCTGTTCATCGATTACAGCTCAGCATTAAACACCATAGTACCCTCCAAACCCGTCATTAAGCTTGAGACTCTGGGTCTCGACCCCGCCCTGTGCAACTGGGTCCTGAACTTCCTGACGGGCCACCTCCAGGTCGTGAGGGTAGGTAACAACATCTCCACCCCGCTGATCCTCAACACTGGGGCCCCACAAGGGTGTGTTCTCAGCCCTCTCCTGTACTCCCTGTTCACCCATGACTGTGTGGCCATGCACGCCTCCAACTCAATCATCAAGTTTGCAGACGACACTACAGTGGTAGGCTTGATTACCACCAACGACGAGACGGCCTACAGGGAGGAGGTGAGGACCCTCGGAGTGTGGTGTCAGGAAAATAACCTCACCCACCCGAGCCACTGCCTGTTCACCCCGTTATCATCCAGAAGGCGAGGTCAGTAGAGGAGCATCAAAGCGGGGACCGAGAGACTGAAAAACAGCTTCTATCTCAAGGCCATTAGACTGTTAAACAGCCATCACAAACATTGAGTGGCTGCTGCCAACATACTGACTCAACCACCAGCCACTTTATATAATGCTTACATACCCTACATTACTCATCTCATATGAATATACTGTACTCTTTTCCATCTGCTGCATCTTGCAATCTCTATGTAATTAAATGTATCACTAGCCACTTTAAACAATGCCACTTTATATAATGTTTTCATACCCTACATTACTCATCTCATATGTATATACTGTACTCTTTTCCATCTGCTGCATCTTGCCTATGCCATTCGGGCATCACTCACTCATATATTTGTATGTACATATTCGTATTCATTCCTTATACACACAAGTGTAAAGGTAGTTATGAAATTGTTAGGTTAAGTTGCTTGTTAGATATTACTGCATGGTCGGAACTAGAAGCACAAGCATTTCACTGCACTCGCATTAACATCTGCTAACCATGTGTATGTGACAAATAAATTTGATTTGATGTGTACGCCGAGGAACTTAACTTTCCACCGTCTCCACTGCTGTCCTGTCGATGTAGATAGGGGGGTGCTCCCTCTGCTGTTTCCTGAAGTCCACGATCATCTCCTTTGTTTTGACGTTGAGAGGTTGTTTTGCTGACAACACACTCCTCCTTCCTGTAGGCTGTCTCATTGTTGGTAATCAAGCCTACTACTGTTGTGTTATCTGCAAACTTGATGATCGAGTTGGAGGCGTGCATGGCCACGCAGTCATGGGTGTACAGGGATTACTGGAGGGGGCTATTGTTGTTACCTACCTTCACCACCGGGGGGGGGGGGGGGGGGGGGGGGCGGCGGCCCGTCAGGAAGTCCAGGACCCAATTGCACAGGGCGGGGTTGAGACCCAGGACCTGTAGAGCTTGTAGGGTACTATGGTGTTGAATACTGAGCTATATTCAATGAACATTATTCTTACATAGGTATTCTTCTTGTTCAGATGGGATGACGATTGCATCGTTTGTAGACCTATTGGGGATGTATGTCAATTGAAGTGGGTCTAGGGTGACAGGTAAGGTGGAGGTGATATGATCCTTGACTAGCCTCTCAAAGCACTTCATGAACTGGCAACTGAGTGTAATAATTAGTATTTTATTTGGATCCCCATTAGCTGTTGCTGAAGTAGCATCTACGCTTCCTGAGGTCCACATAAAACATGACATAATACAGAACATCAATAGAGAAGAACAGCTCAAGGACTAAACAGCATACATTTCTAATTAAAATAATAGAACCAAAAAAAGGTCCTACTTGACAGTTACACATATTACTGACAATCACCCACACATCAGTACATATTATTATGCCTAAGAGCTGTGCTAAGCATCTCTTTATCACAGACAGATCTCTCCCCATCTTTACAACAATGTAATCTATGCATTGAACATCCAAGACAATTTACACCAAGAAGTTTAGTCTTCTCAATTTACTCAACATCCACATCATTCATTATCAGATTCAGCTGAGGTCTATAACTTAGGGAATGATTTTTACACAATACAATGTTGTACATTTTAGATATGCTTAGGACTAGTTTATTACAAGCCACTCATTCCAAAACTGACCTCAACTCTTTGTTTAGGGTTGCAGTGATTTCACTATGTGCTGTTCCTGACGTGTATAATATTGAATCATCAGTGTACGTAGACACAAAGGCTTACGAATAGAGTAGAAACACTCTACAGTATTGTGATATGATTTTTTGCCAATATCAATACATTCATTAAACCTAGTGCCATGGTTTAGATGTACATTTTTCACCCATTTCTTTTTTCACTACTGTAAATTAAAAATGTTAAAAGGGCTTTCAATAAGTTTTTCCCAGAGGGTATAGACAGACTGTTCTATAGCCGAGCTGAAAAATGATGCAGGAATAATGCCCTTCTATTAGTTACTGAAAAAAACGGTAAATAACAGCAGTTACCGGTAACTATACCAACACAGAGCACAGCTGCACCTGAATTTGTGTCTGAGGTGAATTTAGCCTGATATGAAAATGAATACATGAAGCTTTAGACGGTTGTTTGTACAAGATCTATATTTATCCTTTAATTAAGTATTATGGGTTGTATTACAATGTGCAAAAGGATCTGATGATTGCTGACCAATGAGGTGGGAGCTCTAGCTCTACTATCCCTCTGATGACAGTTGGTGGGGTTTGTTTGTTCATAGATACCTTAACAACCCTCATTGTAGCAGGTTAGGGTGATAAGTGTTTCAAGATGTGGGCATATTATTGTTTTTCTCATGATCATTTTACACAAATCCCCAGCTGCTTATTCCATTAGTATTTGACATTATGGTGGAGTGATTGGTTGTGTCACTCCACATAACCTTGTGTCAGGCTACCATCTGGTGTGCTTCATCAAATTGGAATACTATCAAAAAGCAAGGATGACCAAGGCACTCTTCATATAATTAAATGCCTTTATTTGTATGGTATGTTGAATGGAACAAAGTTTTTCAACAGACACGTTTTAAGCAGCATGGCCTTCGTCAGGGAGTACAAAGATACAATGTGTACTTTTGCACAAACCATGTTCCAATCACCCTGATTGAAGAGGAAGTGGTTTAGTTAATAGACATTGGACAACACGTAGTAAACAACCATATACATTCAAAAGTGAAATAGATATGTTATCAAAATGCATATTAAGGTTAGAACTATTAGAAAATAAAAAGTAGTTATACCCTTGAAAAGGAGTCAGTTTTTAAAGCTTTGTTCCACTGAACATGCCATACAAATAAAGGCATTTGAATTACATGAAGAGTGCCTTAGTCCTCCTTGCTTTTTGATGACCAATTTACCCCTTTTACCAAAGAGCACCTTCTATCTAAAAATACCTACTACTGTGTACACTATCAGCGCTTCCCTTCTTTTATTCTACACTTTGTAATACTAGTTCTAACAGAGATATTAGACAGACTTGTAAAAGGCTCTGGTTCTAACCACTGAGTTTAACGACGAGGTCATTAAGGGTTTCAAGTGTTTCAAGAAAGAAAGTTGAATGGTAACTTATAAATTCACATAACATGTTATGTCCGGTTTCCCAGAATCTCCATTGAAAATGCCTTTTAGGTTAGGCTCAATCTGTGTCTGGGAAACTGGCTCATTATATCCTATCTTTCTTAATATTGATTAGACATTTGAAAGAGTAGCCATTCCATAGAGACTGACAAGACATGCCAAAGTCACCTTACCATGAACAAGTATTTGAAAGGTTCCCTCATTGCCCCCACGCTATTGCATCACAGTAAATAAAGAACAACAGAATAAGTCTGATATTGTGTGCTCCTTGCATTTAAGGTAACACTTTATTTGGATAGTTCATCTGTAGATGCTCTATAGACCATCAGCAACATTTCAACCATCTATTAACCCTAACCCTTACTTTCCTAACACTGAACTTAACCCTTATACTAAACCTAGCTCTAAGCCTAAACTTAACCTTTACCCTTATTCTATACCTAACCGTAGCAAGCAATTGCTTATCGACAGATGGTCATTCTATCAACAAACTATCTGTAGAGCATCTACAGATGGACGATCCAAATAAAGTGTGACCCAATTCAAATATGAAATTGACAAGTTTGTTGTTGTAAGTTAAGACAGAATGTCTATTTAAAGTGTGCCAGTTATCAGGTTGTACAACATGCCTATACGGAAAAATTAGATCACTCTGTTAGAGACTTTCAGTGAGAGTGTGCCTGTTATGAGTGAGAAGTTTTATTTTATACTATTTCCTACTGCATTCATGTGTCAATGAGAAGAGAGCTGAGACGTATTGCCTGAGTATACGAGCGCAACTACAACTTCCCCTTGTTTGACACCTCAAGCAATATAGTAATATAGTTTTTAATGTTTTATGATATTACTACTCATACAGCATTTTGTTGAAATGAGGGTATGAAACAACTATTTCAAGTTACGTTTACAGCAATTTGATATTGGGGCTTTATGACCGGGGTTTCCTTTGTTCCTTTTCAAGTCTTTAAATGCAGGAGGTCTATTTTATGTTTACACATAGGACATTATGATGATCCTCTGACTGAAAATCACCACGGAGATCCAGTCACTTGTTTCACTAATGTCCCATGGTAGATAAAGAATATGCATCACTAAAAGTCCAGTTGGGGTTGGGCAGGCCAATGTAAACTAAAAATGTAATCTCTAATGCCTGCATTTGCACATTTACTAGAGATAGAGTGAATACTTAAAGGGATACTTTGGGATTTTGGCAGTAAGGCTATTTATCTAGTTCCCAGAGTCATGAACTCATGGATACCATTTGTATCTCTCTGTGACCAGTATGAAGGAAGATAGAGCTAGTTTCGCAAGCCAGTGCTAACTAGCGTTAGCGCACTGACTAATGCTAATAATCAATTGCACTAGCGCTAGTTAGCAACTTCCTTCTAACTGCACACAGAGACATAAAAATGGTATCCATGAGTTTATCTGACTCTAGGGAAGTAGATAAAGGGCCAAAATCCCAAAGTATCCCTTTATTAATTTGTTGAAATCCAGCCGTGATTGTCCGGGGTAGGCCGTCATTGTAAAGAAGAATTTGTTCTTCACTGACTTGTCTAGTTAAATAAAAAAATTGAATTCAATACCATCTGTGTCATGTTTATAACACTTACAACGGATTCTGTACAGTACGTGGTGAATATAGTATTATAACACTGTAATAAGACTCTTATGTCTAACGCTCAGTGTAGTCCAATAACATTCATAGTTGGGTCAGTATGAATAGAAGCAGGTCATTTGTATCCAGAGCATTGGTGAACAAATATTATGGATGTTATTAACATAGAAACTCTTGATAAGGTTTATATTCTGTGATATCTAGTCCTGGCAACACTACACTTAAATCCTAACCTTGTGGCATTACTGTGGGTTAAGGTAACTACCCCCAATAAATAGTGTTGGGTACAGAGATACATTTTAAATTAAACAGATACGTTTCAATAAAAAAAGCATACACACACAAGGAGTCAATGGCTTCTTTTTATATTGAGAGCACAAGCCTCCCTTATTTTGTTTAACAATTATAAAATCATTAAGACAACCAAGGGCAGATGTCCAATGAATGCAAAAAAACGAAAGCCCAGATTTTATCCAAGGCGTCATTGAGTGTTATTGTTCATTAAAAGACAACATCGGTGATTTTACAATCTTAGCTGAAGATCGAGGTGCATCCTTGTCCATAATTTAACACTCTTTTATTAAAAGGAAATAAGACAAGTCAGACAGTACAGCCACCCATTCCAGGACTGAGGAGGAAGAGAACTACGAGACTAGAACCTTTTTTGTAATTACGGGAGACCTTGGTCCCAGCATGACTCCCTGTCAAAATAAAGGTTAAATAAAAACCTGCCCTAGATATTTTCAGTCACATAATTTAAATTCAAACAGTGTACTGTGAAAAAAGCATTTGCCCAGGAGAGAATGCAAGGTTGAAGTCAGAGAGGACTGGACAGCAGCTTGGAAAGCTGAGACTTAAAGCTTCATTATTGGACTTGCATTGATTTGGGCAGTCAACGAGAGTAGCACACACAGAACAGTATGTAGCATCTGTACCATGCAAGGGTCTATCTGGGATGAGCCTGTACTTGTTAATTCTCAATGTTCAAGAGTAAAGAGTGGGGGGGGGTTCTTCAGTCACTGCAAATATACTGTATGACTCATTGTCTTAACATAAGTAGTCTTCTGGGACTGTGGGTGTTATGACAATTAAGTGACGATGACGCCAGCTGTTTTGCTGTTTTGTCTGTTATAGTGGCACAGTGTCACCACTTCCACATTGCCAAATTATGTATATTGAGGATTACAATTGTGACTAAGTACAAGGTGCAAGGCAACCCCAGCCAACTCAACCAATAGATTGAAGCTACCAAAATAGAATGATACCTGTTGCTCATCTGTATTGTGCCAAACGAGAAAATGCAATGGCAAAATGATATATGATTATCAACATCAGAATGCAGACTGTGGGTTTGAGTTAAGTTGAGGTGTGCATTTGGAGGCATTGTGCAACGCAAGAGGTTCAGGACTAGACCTGGACTGGATTCCATGTTATGGACTGAAAGAAGGAATGCTGTTTGGCCTGCAGCCTTCCCCACTCACTCGCGCCCCCTGTCTGTCGTGCAGGGGACAGCACATATGGTGGGGGGTAGGTAGGGGATGATGAGGTCAGGGTGGAGGGGTGTGGTCTGGCCCCGTCTGGTCCCTGCCTCTGTGTGCGTAGCGAGGGGAGACCTGCCCCCCTGGCCTCCTCTGGAGCATCAAGGACAGTCCTGGCCGTGGTCCTGACTCCTGCGGCGTCTCTTAATTGCCACTTGATGGTTCTCGTTCATCACGCCACTGTCCTCCCCCCTCCTCCTCTTCCCCTTCCCTGCCTGTTGAGCACACAAATACAAAGGAGAGGGACTTTTAAATGTTTAGATGTCTTCCATTGTGCAAAAATAAATCACTTTTTATACATTTTGTTTTGCAATATTAACGAGTATAATATTTATTACAATAGATTATGGAGTAAAAAGGAAGCATCGAGTGGTAAAGAGTGGTCCTCTGTAGCTCAGTTTGTAAGAGCATGGCTCTTACAACGGCAGGATAGTGGGTTTGATTCAGACAACCACCCATACGCTTGGGCATGAGTCCTTTCGATAAAAGTGTCTGCAAAATGGCATATATTATAAACAGAGAACAAAAGTTGAGTACTACCACTAGATGTCAGCCTACTACCACTAAACGTGAAACTCTAAACCAGCGATTCTCTACTGGTGGGTCACAACCCAAATTAGCGTGTCTGAGTAAAAAACGATAACTTTTAATTGTCCAAAAAATCTGGATTTTTTTCCCCCCATGAAATAAATACTCCAGTCTGAAAATAAACGACTAAAACCAGATAGAGAGTGTGTAGAAATGATAATGGACCTATCATTTGATCTAAACTATCTTTCTTGAATCACAGAGATTTCAATAGCAGCGCTATTGGATTTGATTAATTGTGTGGTCAAACCAGTAAGCTTGCCAACATTTGTCATGAAAAGCATGATCAATATGGAATAATTAATAATGCAAGATGTGGGAAATGTGTTCCCTTGTCATATAAAACAACAATGAGATTGTAAAAAAAACCTGGGATGAAACTAAAAACACAGTTGAGAACCACTGCTCTAAACCATGAACGATGGACCACAGTCAGTCAGCAGCACAGCACAGATTATTGAAATAGATAAACATCTCATATCACATGTATCAAATTACTCAAACAGTGAACAAGGTCAGATTGTAAAACGAATTACACATCCATATTGCGTCCCAAATGGTACCCTATTCCCAATACAGTGCACAACTTTTGACCAGGGCCGATTGCGCTCTGTTCAAAAGTAGTGCACTATATAGGGAATAAGTTGCAGTTTGGGATGCAGGCCATCCAGACTGTGAAAGATGTTGTTACAGACCTTGACGTCATGTTCAGCAAACTTCTGGAACATGTTGGCATAGATCTTCTTGTCCCTTTCATGGTGTTCCCGGATTTTGCATTGACAGATAGAGACTTGACCGTGTGCCGCCCGGTTGGAGGGGTTGACCTGCAGCACCAGTTTAAAGTCAGACATGGCCAGGCTGAACTCATTACGGAAGAGACGAGCCTCCCCACGCCGGTACAGAGCCTTCTCATTCTTCCCATCCAATTCGATCACCTGCGAGATACACACAGACACACAACTACATTGGTAACATTTTACATTAAGGTATACCTACAGGGATTTATAAAGGGCTTTAGAAATAGTTTTAAAAAGCAAATTATTAGTTTATAAAGCTTATTTTTTGAACACTTGCTAAACAGATTAATACATACACTACATGAACAAAAGTATGTGGACACCTCCTCAAACGTCTCATTCAAGAATTATGGACATTAATATAGAGCTGGTCCCCCCTTTGCTGCTTTGCTACAACAGCTTCCACTATTCTGGGAAGGCTTTCCACTTGCTTCCATTCAGCCACTAGAACATTAGTGAGGTCGGGCACTGATCAGTCGGCGTTCCAATTCAACCCAAAGGTGTTCGATGGGGTTGAGGTCAGGGCTCTGTGCAGGCCAGTCAAGTTCTTCCACACCAATCTAGACAAACCATTTATATATGGACCTCGCTTTGTGCACGGGAGGCATTGTCATGCTGAAACATGAATGGGCCTTCCCGTTAAGATTTCACTTCACTGGAACTAAGGGGTCTAGCCTGAACCATGAAAAACAGCCTCAGACCATTATTCTTCCTCCACCAAACTTTAGTTGGCACTATGTATTGGGGTAGGTAGCATTCTCCTGGCATCCGCTAAACCCAGATCCGTCTGTCACTCCAGAGAACACTTTTCCACTGCCCCAGAGTCCAATGGGGGTGAGTTTTACACCACTCTAGCTGACCCTTGACATTATGCATAGTGATCTTAGGCTTGTGTGCGGCTGCTCAGCCATGGAAACCCATTTCATGAAGCTCCCGGCGAACAGTTATTTTGCTGAAGTTGCATCCAGAGGCAGTTTGGAACTCGGTAGTGAGTGTTGCAACTGAGTATAGATACTTTTTACACAATATGGGCCACCGCACTCGGCAGTCCTGTTCTGTGAGCTTATGTGGCCTACCACTTCGTAGCTGAGCCATTGTTGCTCCTAGACCAACAACTTCGTAGCTGAGCCGTTGTTGCTCCACTTCACAATAACATCACTTACAATTGACCGGCACAGCTATAATGTCACGTTCTGACCTTAGTTCCTTTTTTATGTCTTTGTGTTAGTTTGGTCAGGGAGTGAGTTGGGGTGGGTAGTCTGTGTTCTTTTTCTATGTTGTATTTCTGTGTTTGGCCTGGTATGGTTCTCAATCAGAGGCAGCTGTCCATCGTTGTCTCTGATTGAGAATAATACTTAGGTAGCCTGTTTTCCCCATTTTGGTTGTGGGTGATTGTTTTCTGTTTAGTGTCTGTTCACCTGGCAGAACTGTTTAGTTTTCTCTTCATTATTATTTTGTGTAGTGTTCTGTTTGTTCAATTAAAATATTACGAACATTTACCACGCTGCATTTTGGTCCTCCTCTCCTTCCACCAACGAGAAGCGTTACAGAATCAACCACCAACCAAGGACCAAGAAGCGTGGTATCGAGCAGCAGCGTTCTCTGAACTCATGGACATGGGAGGAGATTTTAGACGGTATGGGACCCTAGGCACAGGCTGGGGAATATCGCCACCCCAAGGAAGAACTGGAGGCAGCGAGAGCTGAGCGGCGGCGATATGAGGAGATAGAGCGACAGGCACGAGAGGCAGCCCCAAACATTTTTGGGGGAGGGGCACACGGGGAGTGTGGCGGAGTCAGGCTGGAGACCTGAGCCCACTCCTCGTGCTTACCGGAGGAAGCGCAGTACTGGTCAGCACCGTGTTATGCGGTCAAGCGCACGGTGTCGCCAGTATGCGCTCATAGCCTGGTGCGCTATAGGCCAGCCCCCCGCAAGTGCCATGCGAGTGTGGGCATCCAGCCAGGGCGTGTTGTGCCGGCTCAGCGTGTCTGGTCTCCGGTACGCCGTCTCGGCCCAGGGTATCCTGCACCTGCTCTGCGTGCTGTGTCTCCAGGGCGCTGGGAGGGTGCAGTGCATCCTATGCCTGCGCTCCGCCCGTGCCGGGCGAATGTGGGCATTGAGCCTAAGGAAGAGGTCCATCCGGTGCCTCCTCCATGCACCAGGCCTACTGTAGGTATCCCCAGCCTGGAGGGTCCTGTGGCAGCCCCACGCACCAGGCTGTCTCTCCGTCTCCTCCCTCCAGGTTCGTCCGTCTGTCCTGAGCTGCCAGAGCCGCCCGTCAGTCAGGAGCTGCCGGAGCCGCCCTTCACTCTGGTGCTGCCGGAGTCGCCCTTCACTCCGGTGCTGCCAGAGTTGCCCTTCACTCCGGTGCTGCCGGAGTCTCCCGCCTGTCCGGCGCTACCGGAGTCTCCCGTCTATTCGGGGCCCGCTGTTAGGGTCCCCAGTACGAGGTCGGCGGCGAGGGTCGCCGCTCCAAAGGCGTCACTTAAGTGGGCCAAGACTATGGTGGAGTGGGGGACACGTCCCGCGCCAGAGCCGCCACCGCGGACAGACGCCCACCCAGACCCTCCCCTATAGGTTCAGGTTTTGCGGCACCTTCGGGGGGGGGGGGGGGGGGGGGGGGGAGTGCTGTCACGTTCTGACCTTAGTTCCTTTTTTATGTCTGTGTTAGTTTGGTCAGGGTGTGAGTTGGGGTGGGTAGTCTATGTTCTTTTTCTATGTTGTATTTCTGTGTTTGGTCTGGTATGGTTCTCAATCAGAGGCAGCTGTCCATCGTTGTCTCTGATTGAGAATCATACTTAGGTAGCCTGTTTTCCCCATTTTGGTTGTAGATGATTGTTTTCTGTTTAGTGTCTGTTAACCTGGCAGAACTGTTTTGTTTTCTCTCCTAGTTATTATTTTGTGTAGTATTCTGTTTGTTCAATTAAAATATGATGAACATTTACGACGTTGCAATTTGGTCCTCCTCTCCTTCCACCAACGAGAAGAGTTACATCTAGCAAGGAAGAAATTTTACAAACTGACTTGTTGGAAAAGTGGCATCCTATGATTGTGCCATGTTGAATGTCACTGAGCTCTTCAGTATGGCCATTCTACTGCCAATGTTTGTCTATGGAGACTACATGGCTGTGTGCTCGATTTTATATACCTGTCAGCATCGGGTGTGGCTGAAATAGCTGAATCCACTAATTTCAAGTAGTGTCCACATTTTTTGTAAATATATTGCATATAGTATATATAGTGCATATAGTATGTATATATATAAATGTACATATATATACAGTGTATATATAAATGTACATATGTATACAACCCCACTGACCCAGAGCAAAGAGTTAAAGACACACACAACTGTATGCTATTCCATGTACAGGCACTAGCTGCATGCTCTGTTCGGCTTCAGAATATGGTATACGTGTATATGTGTGTGGGGATCCCATGTGTGCAGCCAGGTATGCATTGAGATTGTACCTTGTTGCAGTTCTCCACAACCAGTGCATACTCTCTCAGCCTCAGGTAGCACATTGCCAGGTTGAGCTGGGCGACCAGTAGGAAGTTCTGGATCGTCTGTTGCTGTTCCTTCCCTACACCAAACTCCATCTCGAGCCACGACACAATACGCTGGTATTGGACCACCGCCTGCAGGAAACACCCTGCCTAGAACCAGGGACAACACATGGAGTAGGTTTTGCAGGTCTCATGCAAAAAAGCAACATTTAATAACGCAAAAGAAATGTGCAAAGCAGGAACATACACAGATAGGGCTCTACCAATGCAGAGCCCATGTCCCTTTGCCCTTCCAATCTCTAAAGTTCCCTTTTGTATTGGCTTATAAAAAAGTATACAGTACCAGTTAACAGTTTGGACACACCTACTCATTCAAGAAAAAAAGTGTTTAAACAAATCAAAATATATTTGAGATTTGAGATTCTTCAAAGTAGCCACCCTTTGCCTTGATGACAGCTTTGCACACTCTTGGCATTCTCTCAGCCAGCTTCATGATGTGCCTTGTTAATGCGTTTGAGCCAGTCAGTTGTGTTGTGACAAGGTAGGGGTTGTATACAGAAGATAACCCTATTTGGTAAAATACCAAGTCCATATTATGGCAAGAACAGCTCAAAAAGCAAAGAGAAACGACAGTCCATCATTACTTTATTAATTTAAAACATGAAGATCAGTCAATCCGGGAAAATTTCAAAAAGTTTGAAAGTTTCCTCAAGTGCAGTCGCATAAACCATCAAGCGATATGATGAAACTGGCTCTCATGAGGACCGCCACAGGAAAGGAGGACCCAGAGTTACCTCTGCTGCAGAGGATAAGTTCATTAGAGTTAACTGCACCTCAGATTGCAGCCTAAATAAATGCTTCACAGAGTTCAAGAAACAGACACATCTCAACATCAACTGTTCAGAGGAGACTGTGTGAATCAGGCCTTCATGGTTGAATTGTTGCAAGGAAACCACTACAAATGGACACCAATAATAAGAAGAGACTTGCTTAGGCCAAGAAACATGAGCAATAGACATTACACCGGTGGAAATCTGTCCTTTGGTCTGATGAGTCCAAATTTGAGATTTTTGGTTCCAACCGCCGTGTCTTTGTGAGACGCAGAGTAGGTGAATGATGATCTCTGCATGTGTGGTTTCCACAGTGAAGCATGGAGGAGGAGGTGTGATGGTGCGGGAGTGCTTTGCTGGTGAGACTGTTAGAATTCAAGGCACACTTAATCAGCATGGCTACCACAGCATTCTGCAGCGATACGCCATCCCAACTGGTTTGCACTTAGTGTCACTATCATTCGTTTTTCAACAGGACAATGACCCAAAACACACCTCCCGGCTGTGTAAGGGTTATTTGACCAAGGAGAGTGATGGAGTGCTGCATCAGATGACCTGGCCTCCACAATCACCCGACCTCAACCCAATTGAGATGGTTTGGGATGAGTTGGACCGCAGAGTGAAAGAAAAGCAATCAACAAGTGCTCAGCATATTTGGGAACTCCATCAAGAATGTTGGAAAAGCATTCCTCATGAAGCTGGTTGAGAGAATGCCAAGAGTGTGCAATGATGTCATCAAGGCAAAGGGTGGCTACTTTGGAGAATCTAAAGTCTAAAATATATTTTGATTTGTTTAACACTTTTTTGGTCACTACATGGTTATTCCACATGTGTTATTTCATAGTTTTGATGTCTTCAATATTATTATACAATGTAAAAAAAATAGTGAAAATAAAGAAAAACCCTTGAATGAGTAGGTGTATCCAAACCTTTGACTGGTACTGTGTGTGTATGTGTATATATACATATAACATCAAAAGGGTGGGGAAAGGAACCATATTTCGGTAATCCAACCAGCTGAAAATATGTGTTGGTACTTAAAGAATATGATGCCAGATCAGTTGTCATCTGAGACATTAATACTAATGATAGGATGACATAAAATGTATCTTGGAAAGTCTACACATTATAGTTATCAGATTCACATGGAATTGTTGTGCAATTTAAATGTTTAAATATGAAACTATTTGTGAAAAGATTAAATGTACTTTAGCTTCTTAATGAGAGAACGGTTTGTTATAGAGTAAACTCTGCCAACTCAGTGGCCCCGCCCATGTGAACAGACAGTGGTTGTAAACTATGAAACAGGGCCCTCTCTCCCAATCCTATATAAGCCCCTTGACGAAAATGTAACTTCCTGTTCCAAGGACTTGTGGACTTGAGGTCCCCACGTTGAAAGGACAACCACCTACAGAACTAAGCTAACCTTAGAGAACCTAACGAAATTAGCATTGAATTTCAATGTGAAGTTGACGACCTACACGCCGAAAGGATGAATTTTGACTATACCAGCCAGAATATAGCATGAGCATATTAGCATGGCAACTTGGTATGAACTTTGAACTCTTATTTACTAAAGAAGTGATACTTCCTAGCCATCGCGTTAGCGCAGCAACTGTAGACGTGGAGTAGGAGAGGACGGACAGAGTATTTGTTCTATCACAAGACGACGGTACTACCAAGTATCCATTCTACCATCAGACATTCTTCAAAGGACAACCCGGCCTCCCATCTACGACCCACTGTTTGAAGCGCAGCTCAGAGTAAATATTTATTGCATTTTCGTTTTTGAAATGGGCGGTAATTTAGAATGCATAAGATACTATATTTTCGATAGCATAGCTGTCTATGGCCCGATAGAGACATAGCTTCTCCCTCTTCCCGCTCATTCATTCAAATACCCACCCCCTTTCTCTGTGTAACCAGCTGTCATATCTGTTCCGTGTTTTCCTTCATGACATCATTTGTAATCAATGTATGATACATTCTGTGTATATGTAATTCTGTGTGATTATTTAGGTATTTAGTAAATAAATAATGAAACCAAATGTTGTATTGCTGATTCAACTTGTTAGCCAGGGTTCGTGAAGATAACCAAGAACTTACAACTTTCAGATGAGACTAAACAAGGTGACGATTAAATATTGACTGCTATTGATGTAAAAGATTACTAGGTCTTTAAGAGTTTATTTGGAAGATAACAGCTCTATAAACATTCTTTAGTGGTACCCCGACTTTCTAGTTAATTACATTCAACTGATTAGCTGAATCAGGTATTATGAATTACAGAGAAATTATTTTATAGAATAGCATGTCATGTCACTTAATCCAGCATAACCAAAGACACAACAATATATATACACACACACTGACTGTACAAAACATTATGAACACCTGCTCTTTCCATGACATAAACTGACAAGGTGAATCCAGGTGAAAGAAAGCAATGATCCCTTATTGATGTCACTTATTAAATCCACTTCACTCAGTGTAGACGAAGGGGAGGAGGCAGGTTAAAGGATTTGTAAGCCAGTTGAGACATTTATTTTTTATGTATTTTTATTTAACCTTTATTTAACTAAGCAAGTCAGTTAAGAAAAACAAGTATTTACAATGACAGCCTACCCTAGCGACACTGGGACAATTGTACACCGCCGTATGAGACTCCCAATCACAGCCAGATATGATGCCGCCTGGATTTGAATCAGGGACTGTAGTGATGC
Organism: Oncorhynchus mykiss; assembly: GCF_013265735.2. Taxonomy (NCBI): domain Eukaryota; kingdom Metazoa; phylum Chordata; class Actinopteri; order Salmoniformes; family Salmonidae; genus Oncorhynchus; species Oncorhynchus mykiss. The sequence goes on along the minus strand of NC_048571.1, from coordinate 67,633,477 downwards.
CTCGTGTATTAAGATGCAGTGCCTTAGACCGCAGAGCCACTCAGGAGCCATAAATGGAGTGTGTATGTGTGCCATTCAGAGGGTGAATGGGCAAGACAAAAGATTGAAGTGCATTTGAATGGGGTATGGTAGTAGGTGCCAGGTGTGCCGGTTTGTGTCAAGAACTGCAAAACTGCTGGGTTTTTCACGCTCAACAGTTTCCCGTGTGTATCAAGAACGTTCCACCACCCAAAGGACATCCAGCCACCTTGACACAACTGTGGAAAGCATTGGAGTCAACATGGGCCAGCATCCCTGTGGAATGCTTTTAACACCTTGTAGAGTCCATGCCCAGATGCAACTCAACATTAAGAAGGTGTTTTTAATGTTATTTACACTCAATATATATAGTCTCATTTGCATATTTTGTTACAATATTTCAGAAAAAAATGTATACAAAAAACTAACTGTTAACTGTATACAGTTTTGTCATTGTTGTTCTGAACCCACCATCGTTAAATGTGTCATTTATTTAGCCATTAAGATGCGGCCATCTATTGTTTTTATGTAACTAAATAATCAAAGTCATAATTACTCAATGAGTCTGTGACCGCGGTTGCAGAATTTCTTTTTTCGGGGGTTCCCTTATTATAGTTTGAGCACCTGGGGAGGCAGGTAACCTAGTGGTTAGAGCGTTGGGCCAGTAACCAAAAGGATTGAATCCCTGAGCTGACAAGGTACAAATCTGTCGTTCTGCCCCTGAACAAGGCAGTTAACCCACTGTTCCTAGGCCGTCATTGTAAATAAGAATTTGTTCTTAACTGACTTGCCTAGTTAAATAAAATAAAAACTTCCCCCAAAAATGTTTTGTACACAACCCTTGTGAAAAGTACAACAAATACAGTAAGCATTATTACAATCTCTCAGTTTAGGGATTAACTCATCATTTTAAGGTTAGAGTTAAGGCATTAACTCAGAAATCTTAAGGTTAGGCATTAACTCTGAATGGTTAAGGTAAGGGTTAAGGTCTGGGATGGCTAAAAACAAAAATCTCAAATGTATCACTGAATTTGAACTTGCAACCTTTGGAATCAGAAGCAGATGCTTATGCCCATCCATGTCCTAGCAACACTGTCAAAGCTGTACAAAAAAATCTGCAAACAAGCAAACGGCCATGAACGGCGTGTTTACAATACCGTGTTTGTAATAAAGCATTATTTGTTTGACAGCCAATTCTGAGGTAGATAGCTAGCTTTAGCTTGGTACCTAGCTAGCACCAATACAACCAGCCTGAAAACAATGACCAGTAGAAACTGCAGTCATTTTCACTATTCTTAGCAATGATTTAGGAATCCTTGTGTGTAAGTATTAGCTGGGTAGCCACTTGTTGTTCGCCTATTGAAATTGAACTTCAGTTCATGAAAATAAATAGCTAGCCAGCTACTTAACCCTGTTGTCCAAAGCTAACGTTATCAGCAGCCAGCTAGCTTCATCTGGCTAGTGAGGCTCGACATGACCGGGTTATGTGTTGTGAAGCTAGCCACAATAGTGGAATTTTCAGTTTGCCTAAAAAAAAAAGTACCTCTTTGAAAGTGATGCAGAAGGTTACAATTGGTGGTTACAATCAGCCTACTGACTGGGAATTACTGTGTGTATTGACATTCATATTGCACTGTACAGCTTTTTTTCCCCCAATGTCCTCCAAAACATCCACACAGTATTGTTTTTCCTCAGGAATAGTGTTCAATACACATATTTTGACAATAAATGTGGCTCAATTCACAGTTGTTTCAGAGTCCTAAAATAAGGGCTACGATGCTAATGTTCTCTGAGTGTCACTGAGTAGACTGATACCCCATGTCATTGATCCACAATTCATAGGTGGGGCAGCCTAGTGGTTAGAGCGTTGGACTAGTAACTGGAAGGTTGCAAGTTCAAATCCCTGAGCTGACAAGGTACAAATCTGTCATTCTGCCCTGAACAGGCAGTTAGGCTGTCATTGAAAATAAGATTTTGTTCTTAACTGACTTGCCTAGTTAAATAAAGGTTAAAAAAAAAAAAAAGGTAAGGCTATACAGTGAAAAAATCTTCTCCCAATTCAATTCTAAAGTGTAATACATCCAGTCTGATTTCAACAGATTTTTGTCAAATTATTGTCTTTTGTTGATTTTATATAACAACATTCCAACCTCGTTTAGCATGATCTATTCAATTATGGCATAATTCTACTATTTGTATGCATTTGCATCACTGTCAGTTACATTATTTTATTTTGAAGGCTAACCGCAAAGTCCCCTATTGTGGCTAATCCTTATTGTGGCTAGCTTTACATAGATGGGTACAACCACCATTAATCAAATAAGAACTGTCTTATAAATTAGGGTTATATTAGAGTATGACAACTAGCTATGTAGTTAGTTAGCTAACTATAGCTAGTGAAACAGATTATGTAGTTTTGCTATGTTTTTTGGGAAGAACATTGTTTGCATCCATGAGCTAGCTAGCTTTTTTTATGACCAGCACTGTAGATGCGTGTCACGCCCTGACCTTAGATATCTCTGTTTTCTATATATTTTGGTTAGGTCAAGGTGTGACTAAGGTGGGTACTCTAGTGTTGTATGTCTAGGGGTTTGTATGGCTAGGGTTGTTGTAGGTCTAGGGGTTTTTGTATTTCTATGTTGGCCTGATATGGTCCCCAATCAGAGACAGCTGTTTATCAAAGCAACTAAGTGAAATAAATAGGTTTTGATTATGTTTTACTGGTAAAGGGGACATACGTAAATGCCAAGAAAATAACGTTTTGGTCAGTGTGGTGTGTGTGTGTGTGTGTAACCTTTATTTAACTAGGCAAGTCAGTTAAGAAAAAAATTCTTATTCACAATGACAGCCTACCCCGGCCAAACCCGGATGACGCTTGGCCAATTGTGCGCCGCCCAATGGGACTCCCAATCACGGCCGGATGTGATAACGCCTGGATTCGAACCACGGACTGTAGTAACTCCTCTGGCACTGAGATGCAGTGCCTTAGACCGCTGTGTCCATGTGTGTGTGTTTTCACTATTTAACTGTACTAGAATGCTTAAAAGGCTGCTAAAATGTTAAATACCGGTTATCAGTATCGGTTTCTTTTGGCAAGGAAACTATCGGGTATCGGCCAAAAATGTCATAGCATCACTAGCTAAAATATTCATACACAGATGCATCCAATGGTCATTACATTTTGTCTATTGTCTGAAAGACAGAGATGGTGCACTATACCTTGAAATATTGGGTCCCTTTCTGTTTGGCTCTAGCAGACAAATCCAGTTTCTCCTTTAGATCCAATTCCCAAGATTCTTTGGCCTTGAAAAGACAACATACTGTTATCAGTTTCAGAGAAGGCCTTGAAAAGAAAACATACTGTTATCAGTTTCAGAGAAGGCCTTGAAAAGAAAACATACTGTTATCAGTTTCAGAGAAGGCCTTGAAAAGAAAACATACTGTTATCAGTTTCAGAGAAGGCCTTGAAAAGAAAACATACTGTTATCAGTCTCAGAGAAGGCCTTGAAAAGAAAACATACTGTTATCAGTTTCAGAGAAGGCCTTGAAAAGAAAACATACTGTTATCAGTTTCAGAGATGGTGACTTTCAATGAGATTATGCCTGTTTCTTCCCATTATTTTCTCCAGGGTCACTCTGCCATCATGCAATATCTAACTGAGACCCTCATTGTCTAAACTCCACCAGCTCAAATAAAAGTAATCTGTTGGTATCTTCCAGGGACACTAATAGGATACATGAACACATGATTGTTTACCCTATCTAATCCAGCAAATAGAACTCACCTTCTCAAAGTCATTTAGAGTCACTTCATACATCAGGTCTGAGTTTGGTCCAATCTTATGCTGTGCTCTACCATCTTTCCCAAAGCCATACCTGCAAAAAACAAGAGCGAGAGTATTGTTTGGCTGATTATTTCTGACGCACACCTGTTCCATGAAAGGCTTACATTATTTCGCGATTTTTCTATAGAGATGCTTGTTCAAGGTTACAAATCATTGCTGATGATGATGAGTAAGCATATCTACTTTGTGTTGCAACAGGTCCACTTCAGCGACAGGAAGTAGAGTAGAGTAAAGGCCCTTACTTGGGTTTTAAGTAGAGCATGCAGCATTCTCCTTTCTGCATCTTCTCCATGGCTCTGTCTACACCCAGAGGAACACCCATGTCCTCTGACTCGCCCACAACGAAGTGCAAGTTCCTGGAGTCAAACAGACGCTCTCCACAGCGACCCTCAAGGTGCACTGTGGAATACAGGACTGCAATTGAAAATATACCAAAAAATTTTTTAATGGAAAACATTATTATTTTACTTCAGATAGCAAACATAATATAGGTTTGAATGTTCACTGTTTTTTTGTGTTTGAGACTGTACAAAAATCAATAAAATGTTGATCACAGTCAATGTGAGACAAAGCCTTTGTACCAAAATCAATACAAATATTGATCACCAAGTTCACAATTAATGAGATCACAATGAATGTGATGGAGAGAAGGCATGTCTCCCTCACCGTGGACAGTTGATCCATCATTGGGACTATTATAACCTTCCCCTTTGACCTTTATCCTCCTCGTGATGCCGCCATCGTCCGTCAGCACCTCCCCTTTGAAGCTCAGCAGCTCCACCTAAAGGAAGTGAAGAGACACGTAAGAACAGAAAAAACATCAAATCACATCCATTTGTTGGCAGTTTACCACAACAGTAACCATAAGATTCCATAATGATGACAATTATGACAGAGACAGTGTTATTTATGTGTTTTGTTCACAATGCAGAGAGAGAATCTAGAACAATCCACAGTCAGAATACAGTATAGGGGAAACCTGCTACTGTATGTGCAGGTGAAGGCCCGTATACCACCATCACATTGGAAACCACTCTGCTTAACCTACCTCAAACTGTAGCATGGCATTGGGAGGTATTTTGGGGAGGCATCCAGCTGAACCATAAGCATATTCTGGTTTGCAGAGGAGCATGCACACCTCTCCTCTCTGCATAGAGGACACACCAATATCCAAGCCCTTAATCACCTGACCTGTGGAGTGATATATGAGAAGAGACATGATGAACAGATGTAAGCTACATATGCAGTGACATATAGGAGATACATACGGCAGGTGAATAAGATGTGTTACCACAACCCACCATCCACACTCCCTCCCCCAAACACACACAGATGTCAAACACATGTCACACTTTGAGATGTAAGTATGATGGTAGGGTAACAATTTATATTAAAGTCCCTTAATAAACCATTTATAAGTTTGTATAGAGTTTACTTATCAAGTATTAATCATTATTCCTATATTTGTCCATGTCAATAAGAAATCTCTAAATAGTAATCTACACATACATAAACAGTTTTAAATAATGTGTTAATGATTTATAAGAAAATTTGTAAGGTGTTTCATCATTGTATGTTCACAATTTGTAAATTATGAATAATGTATTACTGATGTACTAATAAACCAGTTCTAAAGGAGTTATTGTCAACTCATAAGATTATTTATGAGGCATTTGTTAATGGTTGATACGGTATATTATTAGTATAATGATGCAAAAGCATCTGCTACTCTTCCTGGGTCCACATAAAACATGAAACATGACATAATACAGAACATCAATAGACAAGAACAGCTCAAGGACAGAACTACATAAACTTTTTTTTAAACAAAAGGCACACATAGCCTACATATCAATACATACACACAAACTATCTAGGTCAAAAATTAATTGTTTCGAAATTGAATTGTTGCGAAAACAGATTTTTAGAAATGCTTGCATTATTAGAAATATAAACAGAAATACCTGATTTACATAAGTATTCAGACCCTTTGCTATGAGACTCGAAATTGGAGTCCACCTGTGATAAATTCAATAGTTTGGACATGATTTGGTAAGGCACACAGCTGTTTATATAAGGTCAGACAGTTGATAGTGCATGTCAGAGCAAAAACCAAGCCATGAAGTCGAAGGAATTGTCCGTAGAGCACAGAGACAGGATTGTGTCGAGGCACAGATCTGGGGAAGGGTACCAAAACATTTCTGCAGCATTAAAGGTCCCCAAGAACACAGTGGTCTCCATCATTCTTAAATGGAAGAAGTTTGGAACCACCAAGACTGTGCTGCCATCCTGTTAGAAGGTAATATAGCACTTTATTATAGTGGTTAAGATGAACTTTCATTGTGTTCCATTGTGCTTATCGCCCCCTAGTGGAGCTTTATGGTACTTAGAAAGACTGCACAGAATCAGGAAGTATGGTGCAGTTCTTTCTGTGCAGCTATTCCTTGTCACGCTTCAGCCACTGAAAATATTTGTTTGTAAGTTCAATTCAAGCATATTGCTAGTGATGATAATATTGTTTATTGATAAAATTGCTTACTTATAAATGTTGGTTGGTTGCATTTACTCACACAAATTGCAATGCCTTTCATGTATGCCAGTCAGCTGTATTAGTTTGTAAAACATACAATACTGTACTTGTGTTACTGTTTCTAGTGTAATATGCTTTGTTATTGTACAGAGGTGTTTTGACATTATTAGAGTAATGAAAAGAGTTGGCTAGTTACTACTCATATGGTAATTAGCTATCTAGTTTGGCATCATGCCAGATACATGGTTTCTTGGCAGGTGCTTTGAATTTATGCAACTTCAACTTGAAATGTATAATGTACAGCTACAGTATGTCAATGTTAATTGAATACTAAAGTATATTATTTTCTGTATTTTGCAGTTCCACAACAAACGTTTTCAATATATCCGTTCAAGAAAAGTCAAGCCTTGGGAGTTTTATTGAAGACTTAGTTGTTAGCTATCTATCTAATTCTGCATGGGAACGCAATTCCAGAGCAGAATAAAGACTCTTCCTAAAGATGGACGCCCTACCAAACTGAGCAATCGTGGGAGAAGGGCCTTGGTCAGGGAGGTGACACAGAACCAGATGGTCACTCTGACAGAACTCCAGAGTTCCTCTGTGGAGATGGGAGAACGTTCCAGAAGGACAACCATGTCTGCAGCACTCCACCAATCAGGCCTTATGGCAGTGGCCAGGCGGAAGCCACTGCTCAGTAAAGGGCACATGACAGTCCGCTTGGAGTTTGCCAAAAGGCACCTAATGACTCTCAGACCATGAGAAATAAGATTCTCTGGTCTGATGATATCAAGATTGAACTCTTTGGCCTGAATGCCAAGCGTCATGTCTGGAGGAAACCTGGCACCATCCCTATGGTGAAGCATGGAGGTGGCAGCATCATGCTGTGGCGGCAGGTAGCCTGGTGGTTTGAGCGTTGGACTTGTAACCGAAAGGTTGCAAGATCGAATCCCCGAGCTGACAAGGTAAAAATCTGTCGTTCTGCCCCTGAACAAGGCAGTTAACCCACTGTTCCTAGGCCGTCAATGCAAGTAAGAATTTGTTTTTAACTGGCTTGTCTAGTTAAATAAAGGTTAAAAAATAAATAGAAATGCTGTGGGGATGTTTTGGGATAGTCAGGAATGAGGAATGAAGCAAAGTACAGAGAGATCCTTGACTAAAACCTGCTCCAGAGTGCTCAGGACCTAAGACTGGGGCGAAGGTTCGCTTTCCCACAGGACAACGACCCTCAGCAAACAGCCAAGACAACGCAGGAGTGGCTTTGGGACAAGTCTCTCCTTGAGTGGCACAGCCAGAGGCCGGATTTGAACCCGATAGAACATCTCTGGATAGACCTGAAAATAGCCATGCAACAACGCTCCCCATCCAACCTGACAGAGCTTGAGAGGATCTGCAGAGAATAATGGGAGAAACTCCCCAAATACAGGTGTGCCAAGCTTGTAGCGTCAGTGCTTTAACAAAGGGTCTGAAAACTTCTGAATACTCCGTCAGGTTAATACATTTGCAAAAATGTCTAAAAACCTGTTTTTGCTTTTGTGTGTAGATTGAGATTTTTTTAAATATATACATTTTAGTATAAGGCTGTAATGTAACAAAAGTCAAGGGTTCTGAAAACTTTCCGAATGTACTGTATGTAACTAGCAACATCGCTAAAGCTTAGATCTGTATAAGTAAATATTTGTGTGGTCTCTGACACCCAAAGTCAGTATCTACTTGCTATTTAGCAATAAAATTTAAGTTTGTCATTTTTGTTTAATACCTCTTCCATGGAGGTTTTCATATTGATCTAGAACAAGACAAAAACAGCAATGCCTTTCCTAAGAGCCTGAAGCATGCTCTAAGACACCTGTATTTATTTGTTTTTGCCATAAAGAGCTTACATTAAGGCCATTCTTCTGAAAAAGTGGTCAAAAAAAGATCCAAGTCCTTGATTTTTCAATTACTTCGAAAGTTTTCACTGTCATTCTGGGATGTTGTGTGTAGATGGGCTTTGAATTCAGGCTGTAACACAACACAATGTGGAATAAGTCTAGGTGTATGAATAATTTCTGAAAGCACTGTATACAAATGGGGAGAAATACCATCAAATCAAATTTTATTGGTCACATACACATGATTAGCAGAAATGTTTGTGCTTCTAGTTCCAACAGTGCAGTAATACCTAACAAGTAATCTAACAATTCCACAGATACCTAATACACACAAATCTAAACAAAGGGATGGAATAAGAATATATACATGTAAATATATGGATGAGCGAAGACCGAGCGGCATAGGCTAGATGCAATAGATGGTATAAAAATACAGTGTATATACATATGGGATGAGTAATGCAAGATATGTTAACATTATTAAAGTGACTAGTGATCTATTTATTAGAGTGGCCAATGATTTAAAGTCTGTATGTAGGTAGCAGCCTCTCTGTGTTAGTGACGACTGTTTAACAGTCTGATGGCCTTGACATAGAAGCTGTTTTTCAATCTCTCGGCCCCACCTTTGATGCACCTGTACTGGCCTCACCTTCTGGATGGTAAGCGGGGTGAACAGGCAGTGGCTCGGGTGGTTGTTGTCCTTGATTATCTTTTTGGCCATCCTGTGACAACGGGTGCAGTAGGTCTCCTGGAGGGCAGGTATTTTGCCCCGGGTGATGCGTTGTGCAAACTGCACCACCCTCCTGGAGAGCCCTGCGGCTGTGGCAGTGCAGTTGTCGTACCAGGTGGTGATACAGCCCGACAGGATGCTCTCAATTGTGCATCTGTAAAAGTTTGAGGGTGACAAGCCAAATTATTTCTTCAGCCTCCTGTGGTTAAAGAGGCGTAGTTGCACCTTCTTCATCACACTGTCTGTGTGGGTAGACCATTTCAGTTTGTCAGTGATGTGTACGCCAAGGAACTTAAAACTTTCCACCTTCTCCACTGCTGTCCCATCGATGTGGATAGGGTGGTGCTCCCTCTGCTGTTTCCTGAAGTCCACGATCATCTCCTTTATTTTGTTGACGTTGAGTGAGAGGTTGTTTTGCTGACACCATACTCTGAGTGCCCTCACCTCCTCCCTATAGGCTGTCTCGTTGTTGGTGATCAAGCCTACTACTGTTGTTTAATCTGCAAACTTGATGATTGAGTTGGAGGCGTGCATGACCATGCAGTCATGAGTGAACAGGGAGTACAAGAGGGGGCTGAGAACGCACCCTTGTGGGGCCCCAGTGTTGAGGATCAGCGAAGTGGGGGTGGCCCGTCAGCAAGTCCAGGATCCAAATGCACAGGGCGGCTTTGAGACCCAGGGCCTCAAACTTAATGATGAGCTTGGAGGGTACTATGGTGTTGAATGCTGAGCTGTAGTCAATGAACAGCATTCTTACATACGTAGGTATTCCTCTTGTCCAGATGGGATAAGGCAGTGTGCAGTGTGATGGCGATTGCATCGTCTGTGGATCTATTGGGGTGGTATGCATATTGAAGTTGGTCCAGGGTGGCAGGTAAGGTGTAGGTGGTATGATCCTGGACTAGCCTCTCAAAGCACTTCATGATGAGTGCTATGGGGCAATAGTCATTTAGATCAGTTTACCTTTGCCTTCTTGGGTACAGGAACAATGGTGGCCATCTTGAAGCATGTGGGGATAGCAGACTGGGATAGGGAGAGATTGAATATGCCCTTAAACACACCAGCCAGCTGTTCTGCGCATGCTCTGAGGATCCGGCTAGGGATGCCGTCTGGGCCGGCAGCCTTGTGAGGGTTAACATGTTTTAAATGTTTTACTCACATCGGCCACGAAGAAGGAGAGGGAGAGGCCGCAGTTGCGGGCCATGTCGGTGGCACTGTATTACCCTCAAAGTAGGCAAAGAAGGTGTTTAGTTTGTCTGGAAGCGAGACGTCAGTGTTTGTGACGTGGCTGGTTTTTCCTTTTTGTAGTCTGTGATTGCCTGTAGACCCTGCCACATACGTCTCGTGTCTGAGCCGTTGAATTGCGACTCCACTTTGGCCCTATACCAACATTTCGCTTGTTTGATTTCCTTGCGGAGGGAATAACTACACCGTTTTTATTCGGCCATATTCCCAGTTATCTTTCCATGGTTAAATGCGGTGGTTCACACTTTCAGTTTTGCGCAAATGCCGCCATCTATCCACATCTCCAATGTACTTCCTTATAAACTGACTCACCGAATCAGCGTACAAATCAATATTATTATCTGAGGCGATGTCCCAGTCCGCGTGATCAAAAGAATCTTGAAGCGTGGATTCCGATTGGTCAGACCAGCGTTGAAAACTTCTTGTCACAGGTACATCCTGTTTGAATTTATGCCTATAGACAGGAGAAGTAATATGGAGTCGTGGTCAGATTTGGCAAAAGGAGGGAGGGGGAGAGACTTGTATGCATCGCGGAAGTTAGAGTAACAGTGATCCAGTATTGTGCTACAGTCAATATGTTGATAGAATTTAGGTAGCCTTGTTCTCAAATTTGCTTTGTTAACTTCTTACGGCTGAAATCCCGTTAACGGGATCGATTTGACAACAGCCAGTGAAAGTGCAGGGCACCAAATTCAAACAGAAATCTCATAATTAAAATTCCTCAAACATACAAATATTATACACCATTTTAAAGATAAACTTGTTGTTAATCCCACCAGTGTCCGATTTCAAAAAGGCTTTACGACGAAAGCTTACCATGTGATTATGTTAGGTCAGCGCCTAATCACAGAAAAACACAGCAATTTTTCCAGACAAGGAGATGGTCACAAAAAAACAGAAATATAAATAAAATGTATCACTAACCTTTGATGATCTTCATCAGATGGCACTCATAGGACTTCATGTTACACAATTATATCCAAAAATCTCAGTTTACATTGGCACGTTATGTTCAGTAATGTTTTGCTTCCAAAACATCCGGTGATTTTGCAGAAAGCCACATCAATTTACAGAAATACTCATCATAAATGTTGATGAAAATACAAGTGTTATGCATGGAATTAAATATATACTTCTCCTTAATGCAACCACTGTGTCAGATTTCAAAATAGCTTTACAGCGAAAGCACACCATGGAATAATCTGAGTACAGCGCTCAGAGACCAAAACAAGCCATACAGATACCCGCCATGTTGTGGAGTCAATAGAAGTCAGAAATAGCATTATAAATATTCACTTACCTTTGATAATCTTCATCGGAATGCACTCCCAGGAATCCCAGTTCCACAAGAAATGTTTGTTTTGTTCGATAAAGTCCATAATTTATGTCCAAATACCTCCTTTTTGTTCGCGGGTTTAGTTCACAAATCCAAATTCACAAGGCCAAAGCACTAAGTCCAGACGAAAAGACTACAGTTCGTAGAAACATGTCAAACGATGTATATGATCAATCTTTAGGATGTTTTTATCGTAAATCTTCAATAATGTTCCAACCGGACAATTTCCTTTGCCTTTAGAAATGAAAGGGAACGCAGCTCGCTCTCACGGCCATGCGCGAGACTTAGCTCATGGAATTCTACTAGACACCTGGTTCAAACAGCTCTTATTCACTCCCCCTTCACAGTAGAAGCCTGAAACAAGGTTCTAATGACTGTTGACATCTAGTGGAAGCCTTAGGAAGTGCAATCGGACCAAATTTGACACTGTGTATTGGATAGGCAAAGACTTGAAAACCTACAAACCTCAGATTTCCCCCTTCCTGGTTGGATTTTTTCTCAGGTTTTTGCCTGCCATATGAGTTCTGTTATACTCACAGATATCATTCAAACAGTTTTAGAAACTTCAGTGTGTTTTCTATCCAAATATACTAATAATATGCATATCTTAGCTTCTGGGCCTGAGTAGCAGGCAGTTTACTCGGAGCACCTTATTCATCCAAGCTACTCAATACTGCCCCCTAGCCATAAGAAGTTAAAATCCCAGCTACAATAAATGCAGCCTCAGGATATATGGTTTCCAGTGAAGTTCCTTGAGGGCCGTCGTGGTATTGGCTTAAAGGGGGGATATACACGGCGGTGACAATAACCAACAAGAATTATCTTGGACATAATATGGTTGGCATTTGATTGAGTTATTCTAGGTCAGGTGAACAAAATGACTTGAGTCCCTGTATGTTTTTATGATTACACTATGATTTGTTAATCATGAAGCATGATGGCTGTTCCGACTCTGACAACATATCCCGAGGACAACATATCCCGAGGAAGCCATATTTCCGTGAAACAGAGTATGTTACAATCCCCAATGTCTCTCTGGAAAGCAACCCTTGCCTTAATTTAGTCTACCTTGTTATATACTCGGAAGCGGTGGGTGGTGTCCACGCCTCTGAAGTCTGACCAGAAGGCCGCTCCATCTACCTCTTCTGCGCCGATGTTGTTTTGGGTCGGCCTCTGGAATCAGATCAAATGTCCTGGGTGGTGGTGCGAACAAAGGATCCACTTTGGGAAAGTCGTATTCCTGGTCGTAATGTTGGTAAATTGATGTCAATCTGATATCCAATATTTCTTCCTGGCTGTATGTAATAACACTTAATATTTTCTGGGCTAGCAATGTAAGAAATAATACATAAAAAAACTAAATACTGCATAGTTTCCTAAGGACTAGAAGCGAGGCGACCCTCTCTGTCGGCACCATCATGTCTTTAAAAACCGTTAATAAATTCCTTATAAATAGTCTTGTGAGTTAGACATTAGATTTTTTTCATTTTAGTCATTTAGCAGATGCTTTTATCCAGAGCGACTTACAGTAGAGTGCATCATTTTTTTATTTTTATTCTGGGCCCCCATGGGAATGGAACCCAAAAACCTTGGTGTAGCAAGCGCCATGCTCAACCAACTGAGCAACAATAACGCTGTTATAGCTGGTTTATAAGTACATTAGTAGTACATTGCTATGATCAAACACCTTATTCATTGTCTTATTAACCTTTAATAAATAATTTAAAATAGTGTTTATAAATGCGTAAATAACTATTTAGAGATTGCATATTGACATTTACAAATGTAGGAACAATGATTAATAAATGGCAAATAAACACTTTACAAACTGTTTAGAAATGGTTTATTAAGGGACCTTAATATAAAGTGTTACCTGATGTAAAAGCTATGTACATCTGTAGATCCTGATAACGGTCATCTTCAGCTAAAAGGTACTGAGATGTACAGAAACGAGTACTGGAAGGAAGAGGCAGACTCAGACTCGAACATACCTTTTCCCAGATTGAAGATGAAGGGTTTCTTGCGGTCCATACTGGAGTCAAACTTCTTCCCATTGAGAAGTTTGCCAGTGTAGTGCACTGCTACCTTGTCCCCGATCATGGGTCTGTCCCCATCCTCTCCCTGTTTTTTCACCACCTGTACAAAGAACAGATGTCAGCCCTAAGATCAGCTCAGCTCAGCATGCTAGTTAGTACTTGTTTTCTATAGCTAGACAGTAGCTAGGTTTCCATCCAATTGGCGAAAGATTTTCATGCAAATATTCTAGAATCCGCATAAAGAAAATATGCGTTTCCACCAATTGGACTTGTTGCGAATAAAAATCACTGCGTAATCACTTAGTGCCCTTAAAATTACATTTTGCATAAGTTTTCATGTACCGAATACAAATCTAAAGTTCAATGTGTTTCCATATAATTTTCAACTCTACCGATAGTTTTGTCACAAAAACAGTTGCATTAAATAGCAAATGTGCCTTACATTGCTCTGGTCTTGGCACATGCTCTCTAGCCAACAGTTCGCAGATACAGTGCGGGTAGGCTAGTATACATGATGAGATTATTATGGATAAGAGCAAGAATATTTGTATTTGTCAAATGGCAGTCAAGCATCGATCATCATGTCATCAGAATAAGACCCTTGATATTTATTGGAATGGAGCATCAAGATCACTGTGCACTTTAACCACACTGAAGTTCATCATTTTACCTATAGCCTAATAAACTGAAAGGTTTCCCGAGTTGTAGTGGGAGGACCACACACCATAGCATCGTGTGACTCCAAATGTACTTTGATATGATTGTCATTATAACAATATTTGTGCATAAAAGCGTTTCCACCACCATTTCTCACATTACTGATTTTACAGAAACAAAAAGATCACACAATGTCAAATTAACAAATTATCTGTCGGCATTCATAAAATTGTACCGAAACGTCCTGTATCCATCACAGCTGTAGTGATTTAAAAAAAATATGATATGACATAATTCATGTGAAATATTTATCTTTCATGTACCCCTACTAGTATTTTTAATCCTCACGGTATTTCTTGCCGTGCTCTGTTCTTCTTGCCACGTTTAGAGGAGGATGTGCTCAAAACAAAGGAACACTTGAGTGGTGGCAGAATTATGAAAGAAGAGTATCTCTGAAGTCTCTCTGAATAACATGCCAAAGGGAACACATTGTGTGTGTGCTTCAGGTCTGGCTTAAAAGAGGATGACAACAGTAGAACACATCCTAACACTGAATAGATCCCTTTCATAACCAACAACGCATGTTTATGGAATGATAAGCAACGCAGAGTATGAAAAGTAGATCTGAATCCTAATAATAATTTGACCTACGCTCCTTTATGTCAAGCCTGAGTTTGTCCTTTACAGAGGATGGTGGGATGAGGTTAAAGCCTACCTTGCGAACTCCCTCGTCTTTGTTAGGAGTGACGTCAATGCCCTTAACGGCAGAGACCACAGCAGGAGACTGGTCATCCATGGACTGATCCTTATCTGTGGTCATATCTGCACCTGAGAATGCCACTCTAACCCTGCACAAAAGAGTCACACACAAACATTGTTAGAACTGGGATATGCACCAATGTAATAACACACTCACAAAACCCCACCAACACACAAAGCCACCAGTAGAAAGGCCTCTCAGAACCACCTGACTCTCACTTTAAATGTAATCAATGATATTCATATGACCTTTAGGTAGGTACATTCTTAACTATATTATACAGTATCTCTGACATCATGTGAGTCAGGGAATGGCGCTTCTAACATCTCAACTCTGTTTCTTCTTCATTCTGATAAAATGCATGAGCTGACGCACACCCAAAAATGTATGTTGAGGTGCTGACGAACGAATAATAAACTCTGCTCCGTCCCTCTTTGTGAGGCATGCAGCACAGTACGTTCTTGGTAGACTGTTGTCATTGAAGAGCCAAACATGTTTTCTGATGAGGAGCTAGAGAAATTGCCTCAATGGCTGCCTTATCTCCCAGCCCACAGTACATCGTGTTAACTCACGGTACATCGTGTTCACTCATAATACATCGTGTTAACTCATGGTACATTGTGTTAACTTTCTGCAGTCATACCATCACACTAATGTCAAGACACCAGAAAACGTACACATGTAGAATCTCAATTTGAGTCAGTTTACTACATCAGGAAAATAATCCGGAAGCAACAGGAAATGCAACATTTTTATGTGGATTATAATTCATTGTAGGAGATGATACCTTTTTTCATAAGGGAAAATCTGTCATGTACTGTCATGTTGTGTCTTGTTTCTGTCCTTTCCCTTCACCCTGTCTCCCTCTGCTGGTCGTTGTTAGGTTACCTTTTCTCCCCCTCTTTCCCCCAGCTGTGCCTTGTCTCCTCCTAACTACCTCGTCACCCCTTTTCCCACCTGTTCCCTTTTTTTCCCTCTGATTAGGTCCCTATATCTCTCTCTGTTTTTGCTCCTGTCTTTGTCGGATTCTTGTTTGTTGTGTTTCATGCCTGAACCAGACTGTCGTCATGTTTGCTGTAACCTTGTCCTGTCCTGTCGGAATCTGCCGGTCCATCTGAGCCTACCTATGTTTGGTAATTAAAGAAGCTCTGTTTAAGTTAATTCGCTTTTGGGTCCTCATTCACGCACCGTAACAGAAGAATCCGACCAAGAATGGACCCAGCGACTTCGGATCCTCTCCACTCAGCCGTCGGGATCCAGGGAGCGATGCTAGGCAGACACGAGCAGGAATTGTCTGCTGCTCGACATGCCGTTGAGACCCTGGCCACCCAAGTCTCCAACCTCACAGAACAGGTTCACCATCTCCGCCTCGATCCACCGGCCACTTCCAGGGCTTTCGAATCTCCGGAGCCCAGAATCAATAACCCGCCGTGTTACTCTGGGGAGCCCAGTGAATGCCGCTCGTTCCTCACCCAGTGTGATATTGTGTTTTCTCTCCAGCCCAACACTTTCTCCAGGAGCACTGCTCGTGTCGCCTACGTCATATCTCTCCTTATTGGACGGGCTCGTGAGTGGGGCACGGCAATCTGGGAGGCAAGGGCTGAGTGTACTAACCAGTATCAGGACTTTAAGGAGGAGATGATACGGGTTTTTGATCGATCTGTTTTTGGGGAGGAGGCTTCCAGGGTCCTGTCTTCCCTATGTCAAGGTAATCGATCCATAACAGACTACTCTATTGAGTTTCGCACTCTTGCTGCCTCCAGTGGCTGGAACGAGCCGGCTTTGCTCGCTCGTTTTCTGGAGGGTCTCCGCGCAGAGGTAAAGGATGAGATTCTCTCCCGGGAGGTTCCTTCCAGCGTGGATTCCTTGATTGAACTCGCTATTCGCATTGAGCGACGGGTTGATCTTCGTCACCGAGCTCGTGGAAAGGAGCTCGCGTTCTCCGTTGCCCCCCTCTCCGCATCACTACCATCTTCCTCTGCCGGCTCGGGTGCTGAGCCTATGCAGCTGGGAGGTATCCGCATCTCGACTAAGGAGAGGGAACGGAGAATCACCAACCGCCTCTGTCTCTATTGCGGTTCCGCTGGTCATTTTGTCACTTCATGTCCAGTAAAAGCCAGAGCTCATCAGTAAGCGGAGGGCTACTGGTGAGCGCTACTACTCCTGTCTCTCCTTCAAGATCCTGCACTACCTTGTCGGTCCATCTACGCTGGACCGGTTCGTCAGCTTCCTGCAGTGCCTTAATAGACTCTGGGGCGGAGGGCTGTTTTATGGACGAGACCTGGGCTCGGGAACATGACATTCCTCTCAGACAGTTAAGGGAGCCCACGGCCTTGTTCGCCCTGGATGGTAGTCCTCTCCCCAGGATTCAGCGTGAGACGCTACCTTTAACCCTCACTGTTTCTGGTAATCATAGCGAAACCATTTATTTTTTAATTTTTCGTTCACCTTTTACACCTGTTGTTTTGGGCCATCCCTGGCTAGTTTGTCATAATCCTTCCATTAATTGGTCTAGTAATTCTATCCTCTCCTGGAACGTCTCTTGTCATGTGAAATGTTTAATGTCTACTATCCCTCCTGTTTCCTCTGTCTCTTCTTCACAGGAGGAGCCTGGTGATTTGACAGGGGTGCCGGAGGAATATCACGATCTGCGCACGGTGTTCAGTCGGTCCAGGGCCACCTCTCTTCCTCCACACCGGTCGTATGATTGTAGTACTGATCTCATTCCGGGAACCACTCCCCCCCGGGGTAGACTATACTCTCTGTCGGCTCCCGAACGTAAGGCTCTCAAAGATTATTTGTCTGTAGCTCTTGACGCCGGTACCATAGTCCCCTCCTCCTCTCCCGCCGGAGCGGGGGGGTTTTTTGTCAAGAAGAAGGACGGGTCTCTGCGCCCCTGCATAGATTATCGAGGGCTGAATGACATAACAGTGAAGAATCGTTATCTGCTTCCTCTTATGTCTTCAGCCTTCGAGATCCTGCAGGGAGCCAGGTTTTTCACTAAGTTGGACCTTCGTAACGCTTACCATCTCGTGCGCATCAGGGAGGGGGACGAGTGGAAGACGGCGTTTAACACTCCGTTAGGGCACTTTGAATACCGGGTTCTTCCTTTCGGCCTCGCTAACGCTCCAGCTGTCTTTCAGGCATTAGTCAATGATGTCCTGAGAGACATGCTGAACATCTTTGTTTTCGTTTACCTTGACAATATCCTGATTTTTTCACCGTCACTCCAGATTCATGTTCAGCACGTTCGACGTGTCCTCCAGCGCCTTTTAGAGAATTGTCTTTTTGTGAAGGCTGAGAAGTGCACTTTTCATGCCTCCTCCGTCACATTTCTCGGTTCTGTTATTTCCGCTGAAGGCATTAAGATGGATCCCGCTAAGGTCCAAGCTGTCATTGATTGGCCCGTCCCTAAGTCACGCGTCGAGCTGCAGCGCTTTCTCGGCTTCGCGAACTTCTATCGTCGTTTCATCCGTAATTTCGGTCAGGTGGCAGCTCCTCTCACAGCCCTTACTTCTGTCAAGACGTGCTTTAAGTGGTCCGTTTCCGCCCAGGGAGCTTTTGATCTCCTCAAGAATCGTTTTACATCCGCTCCTATCCTTGTTACACCTGACGTCTCTAGACAGTTCGTTGTCGAGGTTGACGCGTCAGAGGTGGGCGTGGGAGCCATTCTTTCTCAGCGCTCCCTCTCTGACGACAAGGTCCACCCATGCGCGTATTTTTCTCATCGCCTGTCGCCGTCGGAACGTAACTATGATGTGGGAAACCGCGAACTGCTCGCCATCCGGTTAGCCCTAGGCGAATGGCGACAGTGGTTGGAGGGGGCGACCGTTCCTTTTGTCGTTTGGACTGACCATAGGAACCTTGAGTACATCCGTTCTGCCAAACGACTTAATGCGCGTCAGGCGCGTTGGGCGCTGTTTTTCGCTCGTTTCGAGTTCGTGATTTCTTATCGTCCGGGCTCTAAGAACACCAAGCCTGATGCTTTGTCTCGTCTCTTCAGTTCTTCAGTAGCCTCCACTGACCCCGAGGGGATTCTCCCTGAGGGGCGTGTTGTCGGGTTGACTGTCTGGGGAATTGAGAGGCAGGTAAAGCAAGCGCTCACTCACACTCCGTCGCCGCGCGCCTGTCCTAGGAACCTTCTTTTCGTTCCCGTTCCTACTCGTCTGGCCGTTCTTCAGTGGGCTCACTCTGCCAAGTTAGCCGGCCACCCTGGCGTTCGGGGTACGCTTGCTTCCATTCGCCAGCGTTTTTGGTGGCCCACCCGGGAGCATGACACGCGTCGTTTCGTGGCTGCTTGTTCGGTCTGCGCGCAGACTAAGTCCGGTAACTCTCCTCCTGCCGGCCGTCTCAGGCCGCTTCCTATTCCCTCTCGACCGTGGTCTCACATCGCCTTAGATTTTGTCACCGGACTGCCTTCGTCAGCGGGGAAGACTGTTATTCTTACGGTTGTCGATAGGTTCTCTAAGGCGGCTCATTTCATTCCCCTTGCTAAGCTTCCTTCTGCTAAAGAGACGGCACAAATCATCATCGAGAATGTTTTCAGAATTCATGGCCTTCCGTCAGACGTCGTTTCGGACAGAGGTCCGCAATTCACGTCTCAATTTTGGAGGGAGTTTTGCCGTTTGATTGGGGCTTCCGTCAGTCTCTCTTCCGGCTTTCACCCCCAGTCTAACGGTCAAGCAGAACGGGCCAATCAGACTATTGGTCGCATCTTACGCAGTCTTTCTTTTCGCAACCCTGCGTCTTGGTCAGAACAGCTCCCCTGGGCAGAATACGCCCACAACTCGCTTCCTTCGTCTGCGACCGGGCTATCTCCTTTTCAGAGTAGCCTCGGGTACCAGCCTCCGCTGTTCTCATCTCAGTTCGCCGAGTCCAGCGTCCCCTCCGCTCAGGCTTTTGTCCAACGTTGCGAGCGCACCTGGAAGAGGGTCAGGTCTGCACTTTGCCGTTATAGGACGCAGACTGTGAGGGCTGCTAATAAGCGTAGAACTAAGAGTCCTAGATATTGTCGCGGTCAGAGAGTTTGGCTCTCCACTCAGAACCTTCCCCTTAAGACGGCTTCTCGCAAGTTGACCCCGCGGTTCATTGGTCCGTTCCGTATTTCTCGGGTCATTAATCCTGTCGCAGTTCGACTTCTTCTTCCGCGATACCTTCGTCGCGTCCACCCGGTCTTCCATGTCTCCTGTATCAAGCCCGTTCTTCGCGCCCCCGCTCGTCTTCCCCCCCCCCCCCCATCCTTGTCGAGGGCGCACCCATCTACAGGGTCCGTAGGATTTTGGACATGCGTCCTCGGGGCCGTGGTCACCAGTACCTCGTAGATTGGGAGGGGTACGGTCCTGAGGAGAGGAGTTGGGTTCCCTCTCGGGACGTGCTGGACCGTGCGCTGATCGAGGATTTCCTCCGTTGCCGCCAGGTTTCCTCCTCGAGTGCGCCAGGAGGCGCTCGGTGAGTGGGGGGGTACTGTCATGTACTGTCATGTTGTGTCTTGTTTCTGTCCTTTCCCTTCACCCTGTCTCCCTCTGCTGGTCGTTGTTAGGTTACCTTTTCTCCCCCTCTTTCCCCCAGCTGTGCCTTGTCTCCTCCTAAATACCTCGTCACCCCTTTTCCCACCTGTTCCCTTTTTTTCCCTCTGATTAGGTCCCTATATCTCTCTCTGTTTTTGCTCCTGTCTTTGTCGGATTCTTGTTTGTTGTGTTTCATGCCTGAACCAGACTGTCGTCATGTTTGCTGTAACCTTGTCCTGTCCTGTCGGAATCTGCCGGTCCATCTGAGCCTACCTATGTTTGGTAATTAAAGAAGCTCTGTTTAAGTTAATTCGCTTTTGGGTCCTCATTCACGCACCGTAACAAAATCAAGTCTGAAATTTCAAAGTGGAAATTACAAACTCCAGACGCCTTTTTAAACTTCAAATACACTTCAAGTTAAAAAATATCCTGCATTGCAGGAAAGTTCTCCTGCAACAAGGTGATCAAATTAAGATCTTACATCTGTAGGTCTTCATGTACAGTATCTATGCTGTTTCATTGCAGTATACTATTCCCACATTCACTATTGACAACGCCAAAATGTTAAATTCAATCAAAACTGCAATGTGGTAAGCGATTTACACAGTAGCTCTTTTTCTTCCATGGCCAAATAAAAATATTTTTGTTCCTACTTCATTCTGAAAACTGGCACTTGATGAATGAAATATGAGAGATGATGGTGCAACAGTGCAGTCAATCTTTGTGATGCTGCACAGTGTGTTCTGGGACACCGTTGACAAGCCAAAAGAGCTTTCTGATGATGAGCTAACATATAATATTATCCTGATGTCTTTCAATGGCAGCCTTCATGAGTTGTATCTCTCAATCCACAATACATCATGTTAACTCATGGAATTTGTTGCTGTCATAGCATAATACTAGCATCAACTGTGCAGTGCACATAGTTTAGAACTAACTGTAAAAACTCCTCACATTAATTGAATGAAAATTCCACACACAAAAAAAGACAGGGGGCTGCGGGTGGGTGTGCTACGCCAGAGCCTGTTGCATCTTTAGAGATAAGATACAACTTAATTTTTCCCTCAAGGCAATAAGATTAGGGCCTGGTCCCATGCCTTAGGACATCAGAAAATTAGGTAGACGCAATCAGGGTTAAAGTCATCATTCATCTTTCATCAACTCCAGATTTGAGTTCAGTCCACCATGACACTATGTGACTACCTAAAGAACGCTATGGTATTAAAATGCTGCTTTGCTGTCATATTTGCCAAGTTAACGTGTATTGTGTCAATGTTGATTTTGGAATGTCTATATCTGTTTATAGCTTTAGCCTGCCCGTGAACTAGGGCTGGGCGATATGATGATATATATTGTGTGACGATAGAGCATAATATGAAACGATATAAAAACGTATATCGTTTATTTTGTTGTGTTGAAAAATCACACTCTTTACAGCAATATTTTTCCTCAATTGGACAATGCTTTTCGTGCCGTGTGGAAGGAAATTTGCAACACAAACAAACATGGCGGAGAGTGAACGGGACACAGAGCATGGAGACACGGAGCTCGTACCTAAAAGAGGGGCTACTTTGGTCGCATGGACGTGGTTTGGGTATGAAAAGTCTGACACGGACCAGTAAACCGTCCTTTGCAAAATATGCCGCAGGCCGGTCCCGACAACAGGCTCAAACACCACTAACCTCTTACCACCTACTCAAGAATCATGTTAAACAGTACGGAGAGAGTCTACGGGTGAGACCCAAAAGGCCCAAGAGGCTTTTGCCCGCGACACACCATATGGCAAAGAATCACAAAGATGGAAGGAGATAACAGCTGCCGTTACAACTTAAGTCTGCAAAGACATGGCCCCAATTTACACGGTCAAGAAACGGGGGTTTTGTGAGTTGATGCTAACACTTGAACCAAGGTACCAAATGCAAATTGATATGTGACGCATTTTAACCAGGTAGGCCAGTTGAGAACAAGTTCTCATTTACAACTGCGACCTGGCCAAGATAAAGCAAAGCAGTGCGACAAAAACAACAACACGGAGTAACACATGGGATAAACAAACGTACAGTCAATAACATAATAGAAAAATCTGTATACAGTGTGTGCAAATGAAGTAAGGAGGTAAGGCAATAAATGTGCAAGTATAAATACTGGTGTGCAAAAGTGCAGAAAAACAAAAACAAATATGGGCATGAGGTAGGTAGTTGGTTGGATGGGCTATTTACAGATGGGCTGTGTACAGCTGCAGCGATCGGTAAGCTGCTCTCACAGCTGACGCTTAAAGTTAGTGAGGAGGATATAAGTCTCCAACTTCTGTGATTTTTGCAATTCGTTCCAGTCATTGGCAGCAGAGAACTGGAAGGAAAGGCAGCCAAAGAAGGTGTTGGCTTTGGGGATGATGTAACGGCTCTCCTCTTCGTCTGATGATGAGGAATAGGAATCATCGGACCAACACGCAGTGTGGTAAATGTTCATAGTAAATTTAATTAAATAAACTGAACACTGAATGACAAAAAACAAAGAGAGTGAACGACACGAAACAGTCCTGTAAGGTGAAAAAACACAAAACAGGAAACAACTACCCACAAACAAGGTCAGGACGTGACAGATGACCAGTGAAAAATACCTGCTGGAGCGCATGCTACTGGTGGGTGTTGCTATGGTGACAAGTGAGCTGAGATAAGGTGGAGCTTTACCTAGCAAAGACGTATAGATGACCTGGAGCCAGTGGGTTTGGCGACAAATATGTAGCGAGGACCAGCCAACGAGAGCATACAGGTCGCATTGGTGGGTAGTATATGGGGCTTTGGTTACAAAACGAATGGCACTGTGATAGCAAATTGGATGCAGTCTGAGTAGAGTGTTGGAGGCTATTTTGAAAATGACATCGCCAAAGTCAAGGATCAGCAGGATAGTCAGTTTTACGAGGGTATGTTTTGCAGCATGAGTGTTGAAGGCTTTGTTGCGAAATAGGAAGCCAATTCTAGATTTAATTCTGGATTGGAGATGCTTAATGTGAGTCTGGAAGGCGAGTTTACAGTCTAGCCAGACACCTAGGTATTTATAGTTGTCCACATATTCTAAGTCAGAACCGTCCAGATTAGTGATGATAGTCAGGCGGGCGGGTGCAGGCAGCGATCGGTTGAAGAGCATGCATTTTGTTTTACTAGCAGTTGGAGGCCACGGAAGGAGTGTTGTGTGGCATTGAAGCTCATTTGGAGTTTTGTTAACAGTGTCCAAAGAGGGGCCAGATGTATACAGGTGTTGTATGTGTAGAGGTGGATCAACAAATCACCCGCAGCAAGAGCGACATCATTGATATATACAGAAAAAAAGAGTCGGCCCGAGAATTGAACCCTGTGGCACCCCCATAGAGACTGCCAGAGGTCCGGACAAATGGCCTTCCGATTTGATACACTGAACTCTATCTGACAAATAGTTACTGAACCAGGCGAGGCAGTCATTAGAGAAACCAAGTCTGTTGAGTGTGCCGATAAGAATACGGGTGAAAGAACACGGTCGAAAGCCTTGGCCAGGTTGATGAAGACGGCTGCACAATGCAGTCTTTTATCGATGGCAGTTATGATATCGTTTAGGACCTTGAGCGTGGCTGAGGTACACCCGTGACCAGCTCGGAAACCAGATTGCATTGCAGGGAAGTTACGGTGGGATTCAAAATGGTTGGTTATCTGTTTATTCACTTGGCTTTCGAAGACTTTGGAAAGGCAGGGCAGGATGGATATAGGTCTGTAACAGTTTGGGTCTAGAGTGTCTCCTCCTTTGAAGAGGGGGATGACCGCGGCCGCTTTCCAATCTTTAGGGATCTCAGACGATATGAAAGAGAAGTTGAACAGACTAGTAATAGGGGTTGCAACAATGTCGGCAGACAATTTTAGAAAGAGAGGGTCCAGATTGTCTATTCCAGCTGATTTGTAGGGATCCAGATTTTGCAGCTTTTTCCAAACATCAGCTGTCTGGATTTGGGTGAAGGAGAAGCAGGGGGGGCTTGGGCCAGTTGCTGCGGGGGTGCGGAGCTGTTGGCCGGGGTAGGAGTAGCCAGGTGGAAAGCATGGCCAGAAATTCTCGATTTATCAGTGGTAGGGTGTTTCCTAGTCTCAGTGCAGTGGGCAGCTGGGAGGAGATACTCTTATTCTCCATGGACTTTACAGTGTCCCAAAACTTTTTGGAATTAGTGCTGCAGGATGCAAATTTCTGTTTGAAAAAGCTAGCCTTTGCTTTCCTAACTGACTGTGTGTATTGGTCCCTGACTTCCCTGAAAAGTTGCATATCACGGGGACTATTCGAAGCGAGTGCAGTATGCTTATTTAAGATGGAGAGGAAAGCACTTTTAAAGAACAATCAGGCATCCTCTACTGACAGGATCGGGTCAATATCCTTTCAGGGTACCCGGGCCAGGTTGATTAGAAAGGCCTGCTCGCAGAAGTGTTTTAGGGAACGTTTGACAGTGATGAGGGGTAGTCGTTTGACCATGGACCCATAACGCACGCAGGCAATGAGGCAGTGATTGCTGAGATCCTGGTTGAAAACAGCAGAGGTGTATTTAGAGGGCAAGTTGGTCAGGATGATATCTATGAGGGTGTCCATGTTTACGGATTTGGGGTTGTACCTGGTAGGTTCCTTGATAATTTGTGTGAGATTGAGGGCATCTAGCTTAGATTGTAGGACGGCCGGGGTGTTAAGCATATCCCAATTTAAGTCACCTAGCAGTACGAACTCTGACGATAGATGGGGGGCAATCAATTCATATATAGTGTCCAGGGCACAGCTGTTAGCTGAGGGGGTCTATAACAAGCGGCAACAGTGAGGGACTTATTTCTAGAGAGATGGATCTTTAAAAGTAGAAGCTCGAACTGTTTAGGCATAGACCTGGATAGTATGACAGAACTCTGCAGGCTATCTCTACAGTAGATTGCAAATCTAGCAGTTCTGTCTTGATGGGGATGTACATTTCAGAATTTTTGGTGGCCTTCCTAAGCCAGGATTCAGACATGGCTAGGACATCAGGGTTGGTGCAGTGTGCTAAAGCAGTTAATAAAGCAAACTTCGGGAGGAGGCTTCTGATGTTAACATGCATGAGCCCAAGGCTTTTACGGTTGCGGAAGTCAACAAATGAGAGCGCCTGGGGACACACAGGGCCTGGGTTAGCCTCTACATCACCAGAGGAACAGAGGAGGAGTATGATGAGGGTACGGCTAAAGGCTCTAAGAACTGGTTGTCTAGTGCTTTGGGAACAGAGAATAAAAGGAGCAGATTTCTGGGCGTGGTAGGATAGATTCGGGGCATAGTGTACAGACAAGGGTATGGTAGGGTGCGAGTACAGTGGTGGTAAACCTAGGCATTGAGTCACGATGAGAGAGGTTGTATCTCTGGAGGTGCCAGTTAAGCTAGGTGCGGTCTCCGCATGTGTGGGGGGTGGGACAAGGGAACTATCTGAGGCATGTTGAGCAGGACTAGGGGCTCCGCAGTAAAATAAAACAATGAGAGCTGCCCTAAACAATGGTATATGATGCATATTGACATGTTAATTGATGTCAATTAGCCTATCAGAAGCTTCTGATGATATAATTTTCTGTAACTTTCCAAGTTGTTTAAAGGCACAGTCAATTTAGTGTATGTAAACTTCTGACCCACTGGAATTGTGATACAGTGAATTATGAGTGAAATAATCTGTCTGTGAACAGTTGACTTAAGTCATGCACAAAGTAGATGTCCTAACAGACTTCCAAAACTATAATTTGTTAACAAGAAATTTGTGGAGTGGTTGAAAAACGAGTTGGAATGACTCCAATCTAAGTGTATGTACACTTCAGACTTAAACATATACAAACTCATCAAAAAAAGTTATGTCCTCTCACTGTCAACTGTGTTTAAGTTAAGCAAACTTAACATGTGTAAATATTTGTATGAACATAACAAGATTCAAGAACTGAGACAAACTGATGTTCCACAGACATGTGACTAAAAGAAATAGAATAATGTGTCCCTGAACAAAGGGGGGGTCAAAATCAAAAGTAACAGTCTGATGTGACCACCAGCTGCATCAAGTAATGGAGTGCATCTTCTCCTCATGGACTGCCCCAGATTTGCCAGTTCTTGCTGTGAGATGTTACCCCACTCTTCCACCAAGGCACCTGCAAGTTCCCTGACATTTCTGGGGGGGAATGGGCCTACCACTCACCCTCCGATCCAACATGTCCCAGACGTGCTCAATGAGATTGAGATCCGGGCTCTTCGCTGGCCATGGCAGAACACTGACATTTCTGTCTTGCGGGAAATCGCGCACAGAACAAGCAATATGGCTGGTGGCATTGTCATGCTGGAGGGTCATATCAGGATGAGCCTGCAGGAAGGGTACCACATGAGGGAGGAGGATGTCTTCCCTATAACGCACACCGCCCCAGACCATGACAGACCCTCCAACCACAAATTGATCCCGCTCCAGAGTACAGGCCTCGGTGTAAAGCTCATTCCTTTGACGATAAACGCAAATCCGACCATCACCCTGGTGAGACAAAACCGCAACTCGTCAGTGAAGAGCACTTTTTGCCAGTCCTGTCGGGTCCAGCGACGGTGGGTTTGTGCCCATGGGCGATGTCGTTGCCGGTGATGTCTGGTGAGGACCTGCCTTACAACAGGCCTACCACCCCTCAGTCCAGCCTCTCACAGCCTATTGCGGACAGTTCTGAGCACTGATGGAGGGATTGTGCGTTCCTGGTGTAACTCGGGCAGTTGTTGCTATCCTGTACCTGTCCCGCTGGTGTGATGTTCGGATGTACCGATCCTGTGCAGGTGTTGTTCCACGTGGTCTGCCACTGCGAGGACGATCAGCTTTCCGTCCTGTCTCCCTGTAGTGCTGCCTTAGGCCTCTTTAGTATCCTAAGTTTTCATAAGTGTGACCTTAATTGCCTACCTTCTGTAAGCTGTTAGTGTCTTAACAACCGTTCCACGGGGGCATATTCATTAATTGTTTATGGTTCATTGAACAAGCATGGGAAACCATGTTTAAACCCTTTACAATGAAGATCTGTGAAGTTAATAAGATTTTTATGAATTATCTTTGAAAGACAGGGTCCTAAAAAAGTGAAAAAAATATATATATTGGGACTGTATTTATTTTTTTTGCAACTATAGTTTGTGTTTTCTATTTCCCTTTTTTAGATGTTATACATTCATATTTAAAATTGTTACATGCTTAATTGAAAATTTGCACAAAGGTTCTAAATAACAGGAGAAATAATCAAACATGAATAAGTACCTTTTATTTGTTGAGTATAATTCAAAATGTAATAATAAATAGGCCTCTACACGTGGTCATTTTTTTAAAACTATTTATTCATTTGATTTTACAGAAAATGTGCTATATCGTGATATGTATTGTTATCGTGTACATTGCTCTGTTACTGGCACATTCGTTACAGCGATGAGACCAAAGCGCAGCATGATGAGAATACATCTTCTTTAATGAAACAAAGAAACTTAAACAAACTTATAAAAACAACAAAACGAACGTGAAGCTATAATAACTGTGCTGACACAGGCAACTAAACATAGACAATAACCCACGAAATACCCAAGGAATATGGCTGCCTAAATATGGTTCCAATCAGGGACAACGATAAACAGTTGCCTCTAATTGAGAACCAATCTAGGCAACCATAGACATACATAACACCTAGACTAGTAAACACCCATACACATACAAAACCCCTAGACAGGAACAAAAACACATATACATGATCCCAATTTAAGCTCCAAGATGCAGGCAATTAGAAAAAACAAAAAAAGTTTACAGTGCTGATTTATTGGCGCATTGAACCATGTCGTGCATCGTAGTTCAAAAAAACTCCATGGATAGTGGTAAAACATGAAATCATATCTGACTTCCGACATCGTTATGCACCTTCGCCATTCACTACCTACACTTTCCCCTTGGCCCTAAACCTTTAATATTTCTCGATCTGAAGAGTCTGGATAGGTACTGTATACGCAGTGTGGTGGTGGAGCTTCCACCATATTGCTTAAACCTTACAAATCTGCAAACATTGAATGGTTAGAGCCAAGGGAAAGGGAGCAAATTGGGAGCAGCTGACACAGTTGATCTGTTGGCCCTCTAGATACCCAGTGACCTACTTGCTTCACTGCTGGTCTGGACAATCCATACCAGACATGATGAACTAAGTTCAAGGCTTTCATATACTTTTTAGCAAGTAGTTCTTAAAATAGTAATCACGAGCCAAAAGTGGTCCCCGAAAAATGCGTACTACGTCACATATGTGCAGGTATGTGCACCACGTAATTGCTCTCTCTCTCTTGCTCTGCTGTGTGTGCATCTTGCTAGCTGTCACTCAAATGACGAGGGGCTGAAGCTCATTGGATGAAACGCTAGTTGCTAGGGGTCTGGAAAATGTAGGGGAAATGGTGCTGCACAGCTTCCAGAAAACAGTCACTTTCAGACTAGGGATTTCGTGGATAGTTGAGGTAAAACAATAATTCTGCTCACATATTATGCATGTATAAACTACACATTGACACATCCAGCCCAAAGTGGGAGGATTAAAAAATACATACTAGTCGCCAAAGTACTGTAACATGTCTTTAAATGGCTTTCTACTAATCATTGTGGTCCATCTCTCCTCCTCCATCTCTTCCACCCCTCTACAACCAACCCCCTCCTCTGAAACATCTTCTCTGCCTCTTTCTTTACCCCTCGCTCACACATTACCCTTCCACTCTTTCTGATCAAATCAAAGTTTGTCACCTACACAGTTTTGCAGATGTTATGGCAGGTGCAGCGAAATGCAATATACAGTGCCTTGCGAAAGTATTCGGCCCCCTTGAACTTTGCGACCTTTTGCCACATTTCAGGCTTCAAACATAAAGATATAAAACTGTATTTTTTTGTGAAGAATCAACAACAAGTGGGACACAATCATGAAGTGGAACGACATTTATTGGATATTTCAAACTTTTTTAACAAATCAAAAACTGAAAAATTGGGCGTGCAAAATTATTCAGCCCCTTTACTTTCAGTGCAGCAAACTCTCTCCAGAAGTTCAGTGAGGATCTCTGAATGATCCAATGTTGACCTAAATGACTAATGATGATAAATACAATCCACCTGTGTGTAATCAAGTCTCTGTATAAATGCACCTGCACTGTGATAGTCTCAGAGGTCCGTTAAAAGCACAGAGAGCATCATGAAGAACAAGGAACACACCAGGCAGGTCCGAGATACTGTTGTGAAGAAGTTTAAAGCCGGATTTGGATACAAAAAGATTTCCCAAGCTTTAAACATCCCAAGGAGCACTGTGCAAGCGATAATATTGAAATGGAAGGAGTATCAGACCACTGCAAATCTACCAAGACCTGGCCGTCCCTCTAAACTTTCAGCTCATACAAGGAGAAGACTGATCAGAGATGCAGCCAAGAGGCCCATGATCACTCTGGATGAACTGCAGAGATCTACAGCTGAGGTGGGAGACTCTGTCCAAAGGACAACAATCAGTCGTATATTGCACAAATCTGGCCTTTATGGAAGAGTGGCAAGAAGAAAGCCATTTCTTAAAGATATCCATAAAAAGTGTTGTTTAAAGTTTACCACAAGCCACCTGGGAGACACACCAAACATGTGGAAGAAGGTGCTCTGGTCAGTTGAAACCAAAATTGAACTTTTTGGCAACAATGCAAAATGTTATGTTTGGCGTAAAAGCAACACAGCTGAACACACCATCCCCACTGTCAAACATGGTGGTGGCAGCATCATGGTTTGGGCCTGCTTTTCTTCAGCAGGGACAGGGAAGATGGTTAAAATTGATGGGAAGATGGATGGAGCCAAATACAGGACCATTCTGGAAGAAAACCTGATGGAGTCTGCAAAAGACCAGAGACTGGGACGGAGATTTGTCTTCCAACAAGACAATTATCCAAAACATAAAGCTAAATCTACAATGGAATGGTTCAATAATAAACATATCCAGGTGTTAGAATGGCCAAGTCAAAGTCCAGACCTGAATCCAATCGAGAATCTGTGGAAAGAACTGAAAACTGCTGTTCACAAATGCTCTCCATCCAACCTCACTGAGCTCGAGCTGTTTTGCAAGGAGGAATGGGAACAAATGTCAGTCTCTCGATGTGCAAAACTGATAGAGACATACCCCAAGCGACTTACAGCTGTAATCGCAGCAAAAGGTGGCGCTACAAAGTATTAACTTAAGGGGGCTGAATAATTTTGCACGCCCAATTTTTCAGTTTTTGATTTGTTAAAAAAGTTTGAAATATCCAATAAATGTCGTTCCACTTCATGATTGTGTCCCACTTGTTGTTGATTCTTCACAAAAAAATACAGTTTTATATCTTTATGTTTGAAGCCTGAAATGTGGCAAAAGGTCGCAAAGTTCAAGGGGGCCGAATACTTTCGCAAGGCACTGTAATAACAATACACCCATAATCCCAAAATGTTTAATTAAAAATAAAAAGAGAGAAATAAATTAAGGCATATCAGAACGACCAATATCAGAATGACCAATGTCAGAGTCTGGAATATAAATACATATATATATATATATATATATATATATATACAAACATAAAACCAGTCAAAGGTTTGGACACACCAACTCATTCAAGGTTTTTTCTTTATTTTTACTAGTGTCTACATTGTAAAATAATATTTAAGACATCAAAACTATGAAATAACACATATGGAATCATGTATTAACCAAAAAAAGTGTTAAACAAATAAAAATATATTTGAGATTCTTCAAAGTAGCCACCTTTTGCCTTGATGACAGCTTTGCACACTCTTGGCATTCTCTCAACCAGCTTCATGAGGAATGCTTTTCCAACCGTCTTGAAGGATTTCCCACATATGCTGAGCACTTGTTGGCTTCTTATCCTTCCCTCTGCCGCCCAACTCATCCCAAACCATCTCAATTAGGTTGAGGTCGGGTAATTGTGGAGGCCAGGTCATCTGATGCAGCACTCCATCACTCTCATTCTTGGTCAAATAGCCCTTACATACTCTGGAAGTGTGTTTTTGGTCATTGTCCTGTTGAAAAACAAATGATAGTCCCATTAAGCGCAAACCAGATGGGATGGCGTATCACTGCTGTAGTAGCCATGCTGGTTATGTGTGTCTTGAATTCTAAATAAATCACAGTGTCACCATCAAAGCATCCCCACACCTTCACGCTATCTCCTCCCTGCTTCACAGTGGGAACCACACATGTGGAAATCCTCCGTTCACCTACTCTGTGTCTCACAAAGACACTGCAGTTGAAACCAAAAATCTCAAATTTGGACTCATCATACCAAAGGACAGATTTCCACCGGTGTAATGTCCATTGCTTCTGTTTCTTGGCCCAAGCAAGTCTCTTCTTATTATTGGTGTCCTTTCTACAGCAATTCGACCATGAAGGCCTGATTCACGCAGTCTCATCTGAAAAGTTGATGTTGAGATGTGTCTGTTACTTGAACTCTGTGAAGCATTTATTTAGGCTGCAATCTGAGGTGCAGTTAACTCTAATGAACTTATCCTCTGCAGCAGAGGTAACTCTGGGTCTTCCTTTCCTGTTGAGGTCCTCATGAGAGCCAGTTTCATCATAGAGCTTGATGGTTTTTGTGACTGCAGTTGAAGAAACTTTCAAAGTTCTTGACATTTTTCAGATTGACTGACCTTTATGTCTTAAAGTAAATGATGGACTGTCATTTCGCTTTGCTTTTTTGAGCTGTCCCTGCCATAATATGGATTTGGTATTTTACCAAATAGGACTTATCTTCTGTATACCACCCTTACCTTGTCACAACACAACTGATTGGCTCAAATGCATTAAGGAGGAAAGATATTCCACAAATTAACTTTTAACAAGGCACACCTGTTAATTGAAATGCATTCCATGTGACTACCTCATGAAGCTGGTTGAGAGAATACCAAGATGTGTTATTTCATAGTTTTGATTAGTGATGCACCGATATTACATTTTTGGCAGATACCGATATCCTAAATTTTCCTTGCCAAATAAAACGAAACAGATATTTAAAATATTTGCGGCCTTTTAGGCATTCTAGTACAATTAAATAGTTAACACACACACACACACACACGTACACAGCGGTCTAAGGCAGTGCATCTCAGTGCACGAGGCATCACTACAGTCCTTGAATCAAATCCAGGCTGTTTCACATCCGGCTGTGATTGGGAGTCCCATAGGGAGGCGCACAATTGGCCCAGCATCGTCCGGCTTTGGCCGGGGTAGGCCGTCATTGTAAATAATAATTTGTTCTAAATGACTTGCCTAGTTAAATAAAGGTTACACACACACACACACCACATTGACCAAAAAGTTATTTTGTTGACATTTACGTACGTCCCCATTACCTGTAAAACATAATCAAAAACTATTTATTTCACTTACTTGCTGTGCTGTTTCGTTTTTCATTTGTTCAGTCATTTCATTCTCAACCAGGATTTCTATGGAAAGCCGTTTGGGTCTTTGCTATGGAACACCGTTTAGGTCTTTGCATGTCAAAAAATATACAATTTAACACTATTTGACGTGTCAATTAAGCTTGCTGACCAATCAGGACCTGAATATGACTGCACGTCACATAATAATTTAGCACGTTCATTCATTTTTTTACGTAGTTATTACACATTGATTACACTATCACTCGTATTTTATATGTCACAACGATTCATCGATACATATGCTATGATGCTGGTAAAGTTGTCTCGTGCACCTTCAGTGCTGGTCATAAAAAAAAAGCTAGCTAGCTCATATACGCAAACAATGTTCTTCCCCAAAAACATAGCAAAACAACAATCTGCTTCAGTAGGTATAGTTGGCTAGCTAATTATATTGCTAGGTGTCATCTAAAATTACCAGAATTTATAACACGGAACCCAAACCGGCTGCGCGCGTGCACCATCGTGCACCATTGCGCGCCATTGTGCATACATTTATTTTGATCCTCTACACCCAACACGATCACGACACGCAGGTTAAAATATCAAAACAAACTCTGAACCAATTACATTAATTTGGGAACAGGTCGAAAAGCATTAAACATTTATGGCAATTTAGCTAGTTAGCTTGCACTTGCTAGCTAATTTGTCCTATTTAGCTAGCTTGCTGTTACTAGCTAATTTGTCCTGGGATATATACATTGAGTTGTTATTTTACCCTAAATGCACAAGGTCCTCTACTCTGACAATTAATCCACACATAAAACGGTCAACCGAATCGTTTCTAGTCATCTCTCCTCCTTCCAGGCTTTTTCATCTTTGAACTTATATGGTGATTGGCATCTAAACTTTCATAGCATTACTACACCGACAGGCAACACAGTTCGTCTTTCAAATCACCCACGTGGGTATAACCAATGAGGAGATGGCACGTGGGTACCTGCTCTATAAACCAATGAGGAGATGGGAGAGGCAGGACTTGCAGAGCGATCTGAGTCAGAAATAGAAAGGAGTTCTATTTTAGCCCTTGGCAATGCAGATGCTCGTTGACGCGCGTGAGCAGTGTGGTCAGCCTGTAAGACAGTTCTTATTTGATTAATGGTGGTCGGACCCATCTATGTGACACTAGCCACAATAAGGATTAGCCACAACAGTGACTTTAAGGTTAGCCTTCAAAATAAAAGTATGGCATAATTCTACTATTTATATTAATTTGCATCACTGTCAATGACATACTTTTATTTTGAAGGCAAACCACAAATTCCACTATTATACATAATCTTTATTGTGGCTAGCTTCACAACACATAACCAGGTCCGGTCGAGCATCAAGTAGCTGGCTAGCTATTTATTTTCATGAACTGAAGTTCAATTTCAATAGGCGAACAACAAGTGGAAACCTGGCTAATACTTACAAGGATTCCTAAATCATTGCTAAGAATAATGAAAATGACTGCAGTTTCTACTGGTCATTGTTTTCAGGCTGGTTGTATTGGTGCTAGCTAGGTACCAAGCGAAAGCTATCTACCCCAGAAGTTGCGGTCGAACAAATTATGCTTTATTACCAACGCAGTATTGAAAACGCATAGTTTGTGGCCGGTGTTTGCTTGTTTGCAGACTTTTTTGTGCAGATTTGACAGTGCTACTGTATCTTTTTTGACACACAAAGACCCAAACGTCATTACTTCATGTACCTACGTTATATAGGTATGCACATCAGCTTAGACATTGGTTTTGCACATCGGCGTTAAACTAGACATCGGCCGATACCGATGTTGGCATTTTTAGCTAATATCGTCCGATTACGATATGTTCACTGATATATCGTGCATCCCTAGTTTTGATGTCTTCACTATTATTCTACAATGTAGACAATTGTAAAAAATAAAGAAAAAGTATTGAATGAGTAGGTGTGTCCAAACTTTTGACTGGTACATATGTGAATGGTGTGTATAGACAGTATGTACAGTATATGAATAGGAAGGGTATGTACAGCAGTAGTTATATAGGACGAACCATGACTACAATTCAGTATATACATATAAAGTGGTAAAACAGTATGTAAACATTATTATAGTGACAGGGGTTCAATGACTCTGTAGGGCAGCGGTCTCTAAGGTGCAGGATTGAGTACCAGATGGTAGCCGGCTAGTGATAGTGTCTCAGGTTCAGGGAAGGGTACTGGGCAGTGGCCGGCTAGTGATGACTGTTTAACAGTCTGATGGCCTGGAGATAGAAGCTGTTTATCAATCAATCGTCAGTCCCAGCTTTGATGCATCTATACTGTCTCCGCCTTCTAGATGGTAGCGGGGTAAACAGGCCATGGCTCAGGTGGAGAGTACCTATTGGTATACTGGTGCATATTGTACAGAGGTACTTGTGAGCGCGCACACGCACACACAGGAGGCTGGTGGGAGGAGCTACAGGACGACGGGCTCATTGTAATGTCTGGAATGGAATTCATGGAATGGTATCAAACAGATCAAACATATGGAAACCGCATTTGACTGCGTTCCATTTATTCCATTTCAGACATTACAATGAGCCCATCCTCCTATAGCTTCTTCCATCTGCCTCCACTGACACGCACTCTCGCTCTCATACACACATACTCACACACATTTGATGCTTAATTTAGATCTGTAGGAATCTCACATTTGTTCCCGCATACAGTATGTCAGAA
This sequence comes from Oncorhynchus mykiss, assembly GCF_013265735.2. Taxonomy (NCBI): domain Eukaryota; kingdom Metazoa; phylum Chordata; class Actinopteri; order Salmoniformes; family Salmonidae; genus Oncorhynchus; species Oncorhynchus mykiss. The sequence continues at coordinate 67,597,785 of NC_048571.1, read as the reverse complement.
TGATATAAGGAGCCTGTGATCACTTGTCATTGTTAACATAACAACAATAACCATAGTAATAAATCTTCAAATTATTATTGTTTTCTGTGACTCTGCATTTCCTCATATGGATATCACTTCTAAGAAATGTTGGAACGGAACATCATGTTCTGGGAGCTGTAAATGTATAGTTTCCACATTGACAGAGCCAAATGCATAAACACACACACACACAACTAACATGTAAGAACCATAAGCTGATTTAATGATCTAATAATATAATTATGAAATAAACCTGTGTAATAGCCTGTATGACTCTGTCCATCTCTGTCTGTCCACCTCTGTCGATCTCTGTTTGTGTCCACCTTCGCAGTAGTGTGTGTTTCCATCTGTGTGGGTAAGTCTGTCTATGTGTCTGTGTCTGTGTTTGTCTGTGTGTGTGTGTGTGTGTGTGTGTGTGTGCCTGTGTGTGTGTGTGTGTGTGTGTGTGTGTGTGTGTGTGTGTGTGTGTGTGTGTGTGTGTGTGTGTGAGTGTGTGTGTGTGTGAGTGTGTGTGTGTGTGTGTGTGTGTGTGTGTGTGTGTGTGTGTGTGTGTGTGTGTGTGTGTGTGTGTGTGTGTGTGTGTATGGTTTTACTATCCTTGTGGGAACCAGAAATTAGTAAAACAAGGACAATTCTGATGTGTGGGAATATTTTCCCAGTACCCACAAGGAAAAAGGCTATTTTAGGTTGGGGGTTAGGTTTAGGATTACAATTCAGGTCAGTGTTAGAGGTTAGGTTCAGGGTTAAGGTCAGGTTTAAGGTTGTGTGTGTGTGTGTGTGTGTGTGTGTGTGTGTGTGTGTGTGTGTGTGTGTGTGTGTGTGTGTGTGTGTGTGTGAACACTATGACTCTTCCGTTCCAAATTCCTGGCACAATCTGATGGTGTTCACCAATCTGAAACCCACTCAGTCACAACACAGCATCGGTGGCGATATCCAAATAGGCTCCCCGCAACACAAATAGAGAATAACACACATTCCGTCTTCTTTTAATGGGGGAAATGCAGGGATTGACGCAGATGTACTAAAACATCTATTATTTTAATTTCTGAAATGTCAAATCTGAGTTTGGAAGGCGTTAAAATGTTTGGTAACACAGGCTACGGAACATTAATAGCGGAATGTAACTGTTATTAATTATGTACCACAGTATTTTTCGGAATCCTTGTGAATTTGTCTTTAAGTTCATATTTATGATGAAGAAATATAAACCATCTTGGTATGTTATTATCAATGTAAGTTACAGCTGTGTTACAGCCGGTAGTGCATTAGTTCGTCTCGTAGCCCTTGCCTGCAGTCAAATGACCTAGTGGCCTCATGGGTGGAATGTTATTTTTTTCATAATTTCATAATTAATCTACTTTTTTTTTCTTTTTTTATCCAGTGTTTCTATGTCAAACAATGTTATATTTCTGTATTCTGTGATGTATATAAAGTGTAATATTGGGATGCAATCTCAAAATGTAATACATTTCAACTCTATCTGACATGATACATGTCTTTTTTTTAAGCCCTTAACCATGTGTGAGGTGTATACTTTTGTTTCAAAGTAGATTTGTTTAAGAATCAAGAAACACTCTGTGTGACCCTGATTTAGTACACTGCAGTAAAAGGTTATTCAGAGAGAGAGTGGAACAGAGACCCTGTGGATAAATGCACGGACGGAACACAACAAAGCAGAGAACATTCAGTCCTGAGAGCTCGAGCAGCACAATCACTACACAGATGCATAATGTGCCTCCAAGCTCTCTATCACAAGTCAATGCTACACACTAATCCACATATAAACATGCAGTAAACCATTGTGTGGCCAAGCAGACCTTGGGAGGAAACCTTGGTCTGATAATAGAGGGTACAGTATGTACACATAATCCCCAACACATAACAAGCCTTGAACGTGTGCTGCAATAAATGCTTTGGTTGCCTTCAACCTGCAACCTTATCCAGCAATCACAATGCAAAGGAAATTACAGATTAACATATTTAACAGTGTCCTAGTTTTCTATCCGTTTTGCCCAGTCTTCCAGTCAATAATTAGACTGAAACAATGATTGGATAAAATCATATTGTTTTTAACAATAGTCACACCTATTATACTATGCTTCACTGCATAAGCAACAGTTCTGGAGAAACATGTTGAATAAATGTAAACATCTAGCATACAAAGTCTGCTATATTGCTATTTCTTAAACTATATGTAATAAGCCTATAATAAGAAATAGGGCTAAATATTCATTTTAGGTCAATTATAGATTTTCCTTGAATTAAATAGAAATCGTAATTGATATATTATTCTCTCTCGCTGTGTGTGTGTGTGTGTGTGTGTGTGTGTGTGTGTGTGTGTGTGTGTGTGTGTGTGTGTGTGTGTGTGTGTGTGTGTGTCTGTGTGTGTGTGTGTGTGTGTGTGTGTGTGTGTGTGTGTGTCTGAAGAGAGAGTGAGAAAGAAAGAAAAATAATGAAAAGAGTAAATCGGTTATAATAGCATTGGATTACAGCCTTCAATGGATGTAAATTCATCTCACTCGCATTAAAAACATTGACACGTGATAAATTAAGGACTAGAACATGAGCATGAGATCTAACCTACATTTATCTGGAAAATAACCATAGAACAGAACTTAATTGCACTGAACACTGATTCTACACATTAGCCAAATTACTGGAATCATATGTTTTAAAAACTGGACTTATTAAAAACATATTGCTTATTATCTACTTTTTCATCTTATTCTGGGGCTACAATTGTATATACAACACTAGGCTACAATTGTATACAATGTAACTCAATACTCATTGGTCTCGCTAGATAAAATATGCCCAATAAAGCCATTCAGAAGACAGCAAACCAGTTATCCAATGTCCATACAAGACAAAGAAATAAAGCTGCAACTTACCTATTTATCTTTAGTCTTTTCTCTCTTTTGATTGCTCGTGTGCTGCTTTCGTGCTAACTTCAGCCGGTATATCACCGCTAGCTCTGCAACGCAAGTAAGCACGCTATGCTGCTGATTTCAAACCCGCCCTCTCATAACAAAACAGGGTACTGAATGTTCTGCCGGCAGTTGTTTACACTCAAAACCCCCGACATTAGTGAAGATCAAAACGCGAGTGTGAGCCCTAAGGAGAGGAGAATTGAAATTACACTAGGAAGAAGGCGGAGGGAACTACGAGGGGGAGGGCGGTTTAGTGTAAAAAATACGAACAGGCCTTGGAAAGTAGCCAGAAAGTAACACAATGTTCCGGTAGTACTGTAGCTGCGCTCTGATGAGGACACACTGTTCTAGCAGACACCCTGACCCTGTAACCCGTTCTGTTCCGAGCGCCGCCGCAGCGCGCGCAGCGCAGCGCAGCGCAATTACCAGGAACAGCCTGTACAGCAGTGTACTCACTCTGTCCACGAGAACAGCTCAGCTCCAATAAACGGAACAGTAAGTACACAGATGAACTTTGCGTTTCAGAAGTGTTCAATGCTTTACTGGAGGACAGATAGTTAGGCTACGCCATATTGAATGGAATAATTTATCAAGTAACATACTGGCTGCCTAGGTTAATAATGAGATGTGGAATTAAATGTCATTCAATTTGCTATGTTGGCTAAATTAAATATTTTGGGGGGTGAATAATATTTAAATAGTCATTTTCACATCTTAATCATCATAACAACAAGCAGGCTATTTGGAGCATTGATTGTCAGCCACAATTAATTAGATTAATCAAGCACATGAGGCATGTATTATACAATTCGACAGATTGAAAATGTACTTGGGGGGTTTCTTTTTAGACTCATTTTTATTTTTGTATTTTTTACAAAGCAGAATCCAGTCATATATTTAGGCCTCATAATCAAGGGCCTTTGTGTAGACCATGTTTTGGACTAATAATCAAATGTACCAATATATGAATAACATATGAACAATATATAACGTTTCTAGTTAGTTTACCTCAGTGCTCCAATCATATAGTCCTATTTTTGTTTCATAAACCAAGATTGGCAGTTTTACCAAGTGTGGTGTAGCCTAATGCACAATATGTTATAGGCCCTAGGCTAAAAACTAGGCCTTTATGCTAGTGTATGTTGTTGATGTTTTTCTTATATTTCAAGGATACACATTGACGCTATCAAATCATGCTCAATAGCTCTCTCAGGGACATGATGTATGTTACTTAAGCTTTCAGGTCACAAAATACCACCAATCCTATAGGTTGTCATCAGTAAGGATTACGTGTAGTATAAGCCTACTGTAATAGCCTATGAAATGGATACAATTACACATTGTAAAACATACATACTACATGCAATGCATTAAATGCTTGTAATGGGCATTTTATTTTTCAAATTAACTATCAACAACATAAGTTCTTAAGCTATTACACTTGAGCAGCCATGAGTGTGAATAACATCTATATTTACACTTCCTTCTGTGTTGTACAAGGAGACTGACATATACATCTGTTTTTGGAAGTAGACCAAGTCCTCAAGGAGCAGGAGAATTCTGTTATGTTAGTTTTATGATATATTCCATCATGTACCTCATAAGTGCCAAGTTGGAAATTGGATCAGTAGATGTCACTGTGTTCCCTGTGTTGTGTACATTAACTTTGGTTCTCGTCAATGAATACCTACTCAATTACATGCAGTATATTGTATCTATTTAAGGTAGGCCTGTGTGAACAACCGTTCAATACTTGGGGGGATTTAACCTATACAGTGCATTCAGAAAGTACAGAGACACCTTGGCTTTTTCCAAATTTTTTATGTACAGCATTATTCTAAAATTGATTAAATAGTTGTTTTCCCCTCATCAATCTACACACAATACCCCATAATGACAAATCAAAAACAATGACAAAGCAAAAAATAAACCTGAAATATTACATTTACATAAGTATTCTGACCGTTTACTCAGTACTTTGTTGAAGCACCATTGGCAGCGATTACAGCTTTGAGTCTTCTTGGGTATGATGCTACAAGCTTGGCACACCTGTATTTGGGGAGTTTCTCACATTTTTCTCTGCAGATCCTCTCAAGGTCTGTCTGGTTGGATGCACAGCCATTTTCAGGTCTCTCCAGAGATGTTCGATCGGGTTCAATTCCGGGCTCTGGCTGGGACACTCAAGGACATTCAGAGACTTGTCCCGAAGCCACTCCTGCGTTGTCTTGGCTGTGTGCTTAGGGTCATTGTCCTGTTGGAAGGTGAACCTTCGCCCCAGTCTGAGGTCCTGAGCACTCTGGAGCAGGTTTTCATCAAGGATCTCTCTATACTTTTCTCTGTTCATCTTTCCCTCGATCCTGACTAGTCTCCCATTTTTTTGCAGCTGAAAAACTTCCCCACAGCATGATGCTGCCATCACCATGCTTCAACATAGGGATGATGCCAGGTTTCCTCCAGACGTGACACTTGGCATTCAGGCCAAAGAGTTCAAACTTGGTTTCATTAGACCATATAATCTTGTTTCTCATGGTCTGAGAGTCAATACGTGCCTTTTGGCAAACTCCAAGCGGGCTGTCATGTGCCTTTTACTAAGGAGTGGCTTCCGTCTGGCCACTCTACCATAAAGGCCTGATTGGTGGAGTGCTGCAGAGATGGTTGTCCTTCTGAAAGGTTCTTCCATCTCCACAGAGGAACCCCAGAGCTCTGTCAGAGTAACCATCTGGTTCTTGGTCACCTTCCTGACCAAGGCCATTCTCCCGCGATTGCTCAGTTTGGCCGGGCAGACAGCTCTAGGAAGAGTCTTGGTACCCTTCCCTAGATCTGTGCCTTGACACAATCCTGTCTCAGAGCTCTACAGACAATTCCTTTGACCTCATGGATTGGTTTTTGCTCTGACATGAACTGTCAAATGTGGAACCTTATATAGACAGGTGTGTGCCCTTCCAAATCATGTCCTATCAATTGAATTTACCACAGGTGGACTCCGATCAAGTTGCAGAAACATCTCATGGGTGATCAATGGAAAAAGGATGCACCTGAGCTCAATTTCCACACTCATAGCAAAGGGGCTGAATACTTACGGTACCAGTCAAAAGTTTGGACACATCTACTCCTTCAAGGGTTTACCTTTATTTGTACTATTTTCTACATTGTAGAATAGTAGTGAAGACATCAACACTATGAAATAGCTAATATGGAATCATAGAGTAACAAAGTGTTTAACAAATCAAAATACATTGTATATTTGAGATTCTTCAAAGAAGCCACCCTTTTCCTTGATGACACCTAGGCACACCTTTGGAATTCTCTCAACCAGCCTCATGAGGTAGTCACCTAGAATGCATTTCAATGAACAGGTGTCGTCACGCCCTGATCTGTTTCACCTGTTCTTGTGATTGTCTCCAACCCCTCCTGGTGTCGCTTATTTTCCCCAGTGTATTTATCCCTGTGTTTCCTGCCTCTTTGTGCCAGTTCGTCTTGTATGATTCCAAGTAAACCAGCGTTTTTTTCCTTTTTCCTGCTTTTTGCATTCTCCTTTTCCTAGTCCTCCCTGTTATGACCCTTGCCAGTTTCTTTACTTTGTACCCGCCTGCCTGACCATTCTGCCTTGACCACGAGAGCCTGTCTGCCACTCTCGATTGTGTTCTGGTTTTGACCTTTTTGCCTGTCCATGACCATTCTCTTTGCCTACCCCTTTGGATTAAAAAACATTGTAAGACTCCAACCATCTGCCTCCTGTGTCTGAATGTGGTTCTCGCCTTGTGCTTTGATAGGTGTGCCTTGTTAAAATTCTATTTGTGGAATTTCTTTCCTTCTTAATGCGTTTGAGCCAGTCAGTTGTGTTGTGAAAAGGTAGGGGTTGTATACAGACGATAGACCTATTTGGTAAAAGACCAAGTCCATATTATGGCAAAAACATCTCAAATAAACAAGGAGAAATGACAGTCCATCATTACTTTAAGACATGAAGGTCAGTCAATCTGGAAAATTTCCCTATGGGACTCCCAATCACAGCCGGATGTGAAACAGCCTGGATTCAAACCAAGGACTGTAGTGATGCCTCGTGCACTGAGATGCAGTGCCTTAGACCGCTGCGTACATGTGTGTGTGTGTGTGTGTGTGTGTTAACTATTTAATTGTACTAGAATGCCTAAAAGGCTGCAAATATTTTAAATAATCGGTATCGTTTTATTTGGCAAGGAAAATATTGGATATCGGTATCGGCCCAAAATGTAATATCGGTGCATAACTAATCAAAACTATGAAATAACACATCTTCGTATTCTCTCAACCAGCTTCATGAGGTAGTCACCTGGAATGCATTTAAATTAACAGGTGTGCCTTGTTAAAAGTTCATTTGTGGAATTTCTTTCCTTCTTAATGTGTTTGAGCCAATCAGTTGTGTTGTGACAAGGTAGGGGTGGTATAGAGAAGATAGTCCTATTTGGTAAAAGACCAAATCCATATTATGGCAGTGACAGCTCAAAAAAGCAAAGCGAAATGACAGTCCATCATTTACTTTAAGACATGAAGGTCAGGCAATCTGGAAAATTTCAAGAACTTTGAAAGTTTCTTCAACTGCAGTCGCAAAAAACATCAAGCGCTATGATGAAACTGGCTCTCATGAGGACCGCAACAGGAAAGGAAGACCCAGAGTTACCTCTGCTGCAGAGGATAAGTTAATTAGAGTTAACTGCACCTCAGATTGCAGCCCAAATAAATGCAGCCAAATAAATGCAGAGTTCAAGTAACATCTCTGCACAGACACATCTCAACATCAACTGTTCAGAGGAGACTGCGTGAAACAGGCCTTCATGGTCGAATTGCTGCAACCAGAAGTGTCTTTGTGTATCTTTGTGAGATGCAGAGTAGGTGAACAGATGATCTCTGCATGTATGATTCCCACCGTGAAGCATGGAGGGGGAGGTATAATATGGAGGTGCTTTGCTGGTGACACTGTCTGTGATTTATTTCAAATTCAAGGCACACTTAACCAGTATGGCTACAACAGCAGTCTGCAGCAATACGCCATCCCATCTGGTTTGCGCTTAATGGGACTATCATTTGTTTTTCAATAGGACCATGACTCAACACACCTCCAGGATGTGTAAGGGCTATTTGACCAAGAAGGAGAGTGATTGAGTGCTGCATCAGATATCCTGGCATCCGCAATCACCCGACCTCAACCCAATTGAGATGGTTTGGGATGAGTTGGACGGCAGAGAGAAGGATAAACAGCCAATAAGTGCTCAGCATATGTGGGAACACCTTCAAGACCAGGTAAAGCTGGTTGAGAGAATGCCAAGAGTGTGCAAAGCTGTCATCAAGGCAATGGGTGACTGTTTTGAAGGATCTAAATTATAAATTATATTTTTATTTGTTGAACACGTTTTTGGTTACTACATGATTCCATATGTGTTATTTTATAGTTTTGATGTCTTCACTATTATTCTACAATGTAGAAAATAGCAAAAATAAAGAAAAAACCTTAAATGAGTAGGTGTGTTCAAACTTTTGACGGGTACTGTATGTAAATAATGTATTTCTGTTTATTTTGAATACATTTCTTTTTTAATTCTACAAACTTATTTTCGCTTTGTCATTATGGCATATTGTGTGTAGATTGATGAGGAACAAAAATATATTTAATCTATTTTACAATAAGGCTGTAACATAACACAATTTGCTTTTCCCGAATGCACTGTAATTACAGTGGCTTGTGAAAGTATTCACCCCCTTGGCATTTGTCATATCTTGTTGCCTTACAACCTGGAATTAAAATACATTTTTGGGGAATTTGTATAATTTGATCATTTGTCGCCCTCCTTGCTCGCACACGCTTTTTCAGTTCTGCCCACAAATGTTCTATAGGATTGAGGTCAGGGCTTTGTGATGGCCACTCCAATACCTTGACTTTGTTGTCCTTAAGCCATTTTGCCACAACTTTGGAAGTATGCTAGGGGTGATTGTACATGTGGAAGACCCATTTGCGACCAAGCTTTAACTTCCTGACTGATGTCTTGAGAGGTTGCTTTAATATATCCACATAATTTTCCTGTCTCATGATGCCATCTATTTTGTGAAGTGCACCAGTCCCTCCTGCAGCAAAGCACCCTCACAACATGATGTTGCCACCCCCGTGCTTCAAAGTTGCGATGGTTTTCTTCGGCTTGCAAGCCTCCCCCTTTTTTCTCCAAACAATAACGATGGTCATTATGGCCAGACAGTTCTATTTTTGTTTCATCAGACCAGAGGACATTTCTCCAAAAAGTCAGATCTTTCTCCACATATGCAGTTGCAAACCGTAGTCTGACTTTTTTATGGCGGTTTTGGAGCAGTGGCTTCTTCCTTGCTGAGCGGCCTTTCAGGTTATGTCGATGTAGGACTCGTTTTACTGTGGATATAGATACTTTTGTACCCGTTTCCCCCAGCATCTTCACAAGGTCCTTTGCTGTTGTTCTGGGATTGATTTGCACTTTCCGCACCAAAGTACATTCATCTCTAGGAGACAGAACGCGCCTCCTTCCTGAGCTGTATGACGGCTGCGTGGTCCCATGGTGTTTATACTTGCGTACTATTGTTGGGAGAGATGAACGTGGTACCTTCAGGCATGTGGAAATTGCTCCCAAGGATCAACCAGACTTGTGGAGGTCTACAATATTTGTCTGAGGTCTTGGCTGATTTATTTTGATTTTCCCATGATGTTAAGCAAAGAGGCACTGAGTTTGAAGGTAGGCCTTGAAATACATCCACAGGTACGCCTACCATTAGCATCTATTCCTTAATTGTTTGAAACCTGGGCATTTTACTTCACATTTTGAGGCATGTTTACCTCACTTGAAAGTAGCCTATAGCCAAAATCCCACCATAGAAACATGGCGGCAGTTATTTTTATAAAGACTTACTCATACGCTTTCTCCTGTTCTATTGATTTTCTTTCAACTTTATTTCATTGTCTAGCAGCCAAAGGCATTATCCTAGCCATGATAGTTGTTGCATTTTGGAACATTCACATGAAGGCCTACCGCCGTCTGTACATTGCTGCACTTAAAATGTGAAGAAATAGCTTATCAACATTTTAAGCTAAACATTCTGATCTGTTCATCCAGGTGTATTAATTGAAACTGCCTATACTTCCACTACACTATTTTGGTACGTATCAGTGGAGATTAAGAAGTGAGTATATGCAATGCCCATGGAAAAAAATAAGTGGGTATACCGCGAATACCTGCGCATAACCTCCACTACACTACTGGCTTTCGTCACTACCAGTGTAGAATTAAGCTAAATTACACTTACCCCTAACCCTGCCACCCCTCCTCTAATTGGAGTAAACTAATGGTGTTACGGTGCGTGAATGAGGACCCAAAAGCGAATTAACTTAGACAGAGCTTCTTTAATTACCAAACATAGGTAGGCTCAGACGGACCGGCAGATTCCGACAGGACAAGACAAGGTTACAGCAAACATGACGACAGTCTGGTTCAGGCATGAAACACAACAAACAAGAATCCGACAAGGACAGGAACAGAAACAGAGAGAGATATAGGGACCTAATCAGAGGGAAAAAGGAAACAGGTGGGAAACGGGGTGAATGGGTAGTTAGAGGAGACAAGGAACAGCTGGGGGAAAGCGGGGGAGAAAAGGTAACCTAACAACGACCAGCAGAGGGAGACAGGGTGAAGGGAAAGGACAGAGACAAGACACAACATGACAGTACCCCCCCACTCACCGAGCGCCTCCTGGCGCACTCGAGGAGAAAACCTGGCGGCAACGGAGGAAATCCTCGATCAGCGCACGGTCCAGCACGTCCCGAGAGGGAACCCAACTCCTCTCCTCAGGACCGTACCCCTCCCAATCTACGAGGTACTGGTGACCACGGCCCCGAGGACGCATGTCCAAAATTCTACGGACCCTGTAGATGGGTGCGCCCTCGACAAGGATGGGGGGGGGGGGGGGGAAGACGAGCGGGGGCGCGAAGGACGGGCTTGATGCAGGAGACATGGAAGACCGGGTGGACGCGACGAAGGTATCGCGGAAGAAGAAGTCGAACTGCGACAGGATTAATGACCCGAGAAATACGGAACGGACCAATGAACCGCGGGGTCAACTTGCGAGAAGCCGTCTTAAGGGGAAGGTTCTGAGTGGAGAGCCAAACTCTCTGACCGCGACAATATCTAGGACTCTTAGTTCTACGCTTATTAGCAGCCCTCACAGTCTGCGTCCTATAACGGCAAAGTGCAGACCTGACCCTCTTCCAGGTGCGCTCGCAACGTTGGACAAAAGCCTGAGCGGAGGGGACGCTGGACTCAGCGAACTGAGATGAGAACAGCGGAGGCTGGTACCCGAGGCTACTCTGAAAAGGAGATAGCCCGGTTGCAGACGAAGGAAGCGAGTTGTGGGCGTATTCTGCCCAGGGGAGCTGTTCTGACCAAGACGCAGGGTTACGAAAAGAAAGACTGCGTAAGATGCGACCAATAGTCTGATTGGCCCGTTCTGCTTGACCGTTAGACTGGGGGTGAAAGCCGGAAGAGAGACTGACGGAAGCCCCAATCAAACGGCAAAACTCCCTCCAAAATTGAGACGTGAATTGCGGACCTCTGTCCGAAACGACGTCTGACGGAAGGCCATGAATTCTGAAAACATTCTCGATGATGATTTGTGCCGTCTCTTTAGCAGAAGGAAGCTTAGCAAGGGGAATGAAATGAGCCGCCTTAGAGAACCTATCGACAACCGTAAGAATAACAGTCTTCCCCGCTGACGAAGGCAGTCCGGTGACAAAATCTAAGGCGATGTGAGACCACGGTCGAGAGGGAATAGGAAGCGGCCTGAGACGGCCGGCAGGAGGAGAGTTACCGGACTTAGTCTGCGCGCAGACCGAACAAGCAGCCACGAAACGACGCGTGTCATGCTCCCGGGTGGGCCACCAAAAACGCTGGCGAATGGAAGCAAGCGTACCCCGAACGCCAGGGTGGCCGGCTAACTTGGCAGAGTGAGCCCACTGAAGAACGGCCAGACGAGTAGGAACGGGAACGAAAAGAAGGTTCCTAGGACAAGCGCGCGGCGACGGAGTGTGAGTGAGCGCTTGTTTTACCTGCCTCTCAATTCCCCAGACAGTCAACCCGACAACACGCCCCTCAGGGAGAATCCCCTCGGGGTCAGTGGAGGCTACTGAAGAACTGAAGAGACGAGACAAAGCATCAGGCTTGGTGTTCTTAGAGCCCGGACGATAAGAAATCACGAACTCGAAACGAGCGAAAAACAGCGCCCAACGCGCCTGACGCGCATTAAGTCGTTTGGCAGAACGGATGTACTCAAGGTTCCTATGGTCAGTCCAAACGACAAAAGGAACGGTCGCCCCCTCCAACCACTGTCGCCATTCGCCTAGGGCTAACCGGATGGCGAGCAGTTCGCGGTTACCCACATCATAGTTACGTTCCGACGGCGACAGGCGATGAGAAAAATACGCGCATGGGTGGACCTTGTCGTCAGAGAGGGAGCGCTGAGAAAGGATGGCTCCCACGCCCACCTCTGACGCGTCAACCTCGACAACGAACTGTCTAGAGACGTCAGGTGTAACAAGGATAGGAGCGGATGTAAAACGATTCTTGAGGAGATCAAAAGCTCCCTGGGCGGAAACGGACCACTTAAAGCACGTCTTGACAGAAGTAAGGGCTGTGAGAGGAGCTGCCACCTGACCGAAATTACGGATGAAACGACGATAGAAGTTCGCGAAGCCGAGAAAGCGCTGCAGCTCGACGCGTGACTTAGGGACGGGCCAATCAATGACAGCTTGGACCTTAGCGGGATCCATCTTAATGCCTTCAGCGGAAATAACAGAACCGAGAAATGTGACGGAGGAGGCATGAAAAGTGCACTTCTCAGCCTTCACAAAAAGACAATTCTCTAAAAGGCGCTGGAGGACACGTCGAACGTGCTGAACATGAATCTGGAGTGACGGTGAAAAAATCAGGATATCGTCAAGGTAAACGAAAACAAAGATGTTCAGCATGTCTCTCAGGACATCATTGACTAATGCCTGAAAGACAGCTGGAGCGTTAGCGAGGCCGAAAGGAAGAACCCGGTATTCAAAGTGCCCTAACGGAGTGTTAAACGCCGTCTTCCACTCGTCCCCCTCCCTGATGCGCACGAGATGGTAAGCGTTACGAAGGTCCAACTTAGTGAAAAACCTGGCTCCCTGCAGGATCTCGAAGGCTGAAGACATAAGAGGAAGCGGATAACGATTCTTCACTGTTATGTCATTCAGCCCTCGATAATCTATGCAGGGGCGCAGAGACCCGTCCTTCTTCTTGACAAAAAAAAACCCCGCTCCGGCGGGAGAGGAGGAGGGGACTATGGTACCGGCGTCAAGAGCTACAGACAAATAATCTTCGAGAGCCTTACGTTCGGGAGCCGACAGAGAGTATAGTCTACCCCGGGGGGGGGGTGGTTCCCGGAAGGAGATCAATACTACAATCATACGACCGGTGTGGAGGAAGAGAGGTGGCCCTGGACCGACTGAACACCGTGCGCAGATCGTGATATTCCTCCGGCACCCCTGTCAAATCACCAGGCTCCTCCTGTGAAGAAGAGACAGAGGAAACAGGAGGGATAGCAGACATTAAACACTTCACATGACAAGAGACGTTCCAGGAGAGGATAGAATTACTAGACCAATTAATGGAAGGATTATGACAAACTAGCCAGGGATGGCCCAAAACAACAGGTGTAAAAGGTGAACGAAAAATTAAAAAAGAAATGGTTTCACTATGATTACCAGAAACAGTGAGGGTTAAAGGTAGCGTCTCACGCTGAATCCTGGGGAGAGGACTACCATCCAGGGCGAACAAGGCCGTGGGCTCCTTTAACTGTCTGAGAGGAATGTCATGTTCCCGAGCCCAGGTCTCGTCCATAAAACAGCCCTCCGCCCCAGAGTCTATTAAGGCACTGCAGGAAGCTGACGAACCGGTCCAGCGTAGATGGACCGACAAGGTAGTGCAGGATCTTGAAGGAGAGACAGGAGTAGTAGCGCTCACCAGTAGCCCTCCGCTTACTGACGAGCTCTGGCCTTTTACTGGACATGAAGTGACAAAATGACCAGCGGAACCGCAATAGAGACAGAGGCGGTTGGTGATTCTCCGTTCCCTCTCCTTAGTCGAGATGCGGATACCTCCCAGCTGCATGGGCTCAGCACCCGAGCCGGCAGAGGAAGATGGTAGTGATGCGGAGAGGGGGGCGACGGAGAGCGCGAGCTCCTTTCCACGAGCTCGGTGACGAAGATCAACCCGTCGCTCAATGCGAATAGCGAGTTCAATCAAGGAATCCACGCTGGAAGGAACCTCCCGGGAGAGAATCTCATCCTTTACCTCTGCGCGGAGACCCTCCAGAAGACGAGCGAGCAAGGCCGGCTCGTTCCAGCCACTGGAGACAGCAAGAGTGCGAAACTCAATAGAGTAGTCTGTTATGGATCGATTGCCTTGACATAGGGAAGACAGGGCCCTGGAAGCCTCCTCCCCAAAAACAGATCGATCAAAAACCCGTATCATCTCCTCCTTAAAGTCCTGATACTGGTTAGTACACTCAGCCCTTGCCTCCCAGATTGCCGTGCCCCACTCACGAGCCCGTCCAATAAGGAGAGATATGACGTAGGCGACACGAGCAGTGCTCCTGGAGTAAGTGTTGGGCTGGAGAGAAAACACAATATCACACTGGGTGAGGAACGAGCGGCATTCAGTGGGCTCCCCAGAGTAACACGGCGGGTTATTGATTCTGGGCTCCGGAGATTCGAAAGCCCTGGAAGTGGCCGGTGGATCGAGGCGGAGATGGTGAACCTGTTCTGTGAGGTTGGAAACTTGGGTGGCCAGGGTCTCAACGGCATGTCGAGCAGCAGACACTTCCTGCTCGTGTCTGCCTAGCATCGCTCCCTGGATCCCGACGGCTGAGTGGAGAGGATCCGAAGTCGCTGGGTCCATTCTTGGTCGGATTCTTCTGTTACGGTGCGTGAATGAGGACCCAAAAGCGAATTAACTTAGACAGAGCTTCTTTAATTACCAAACATAGGTAGGCTCAGACGGACCGGCAGATTCCGACAGGACAAGACAAGGTTACAGCAAACATGACGACAGTCTGGTTCAGGCATGAAACACAACAAACAAGAATCCGACAAGGACAGGAACAGAAACAGAGAGAGATATAGGGACCTAATCAGAGGGAAAAAGGAAACAGGTGGGAAACGGGGTGAATGGGTAGTTAGAGGAGACAAGGAACAGCTGGGGGAAAGCGGGGGAGAAAAGGTAACCTAACAACGACCAGCAGAGGGAGACAGGGTGAAGGGAAAGGACAGAGACAAGACACAACATGACAAATGGACAACAACACTTAGGCTTCTACTTCCAGGTTATACATACAATATACATTTTATGGACACAGTATATTTTACAATAGTTATCTTTTGTTTGTTTTTAGTCCCATCCTTCAGCTCCACTCAACCCCTCCCACCTATCTCTGAACACCACCCAGTTTTGATTTCTATTGTTGTTCAACTGTTACTTGAAAGCATGGAGGTATGTTATTTAGCTCTAGGCATATCAATTCATAGTATAGTGAGGTGCCATTTTCCTCCCTTTGTAAACCATCACAGAAACTATACTATGAATTTATTTTTCCGGAGTGGCTGCGGGTCCGAATTCAATTGGAAACGTTCTTGTTCAGAGTTCCCCGAGGCAAACAAAGAACTACCTGTGGATTATAGCAACTGGAATCCTATACTTAGACAATATACACATCCTCAACTTCCTATTTCACTGAGAACTGGAGTTGATTTTGGCACACTAAACATTGGTAGGACCATATTTTTTTTAACTCCCAAAGACAAGATTCACAAATTATGAAGGTGATATATACCTTTAAATCACACCTGATATTTTTATGTTTATTTGGATTATATAGCCTAGTTGAGAAACACCTGACATGATATACGCTATAATTTACCTACATGACATACATGCAGTATAAACTAGCAACAAATGTCCTCTGCCAGTTACAGTTGAATCACAGGTCATTCTGTAGTTCCTCAAACAGCCTACTGATTTCACTTCTAATAATGTATTGGAGTACTCTCTGGTAATGGGCTCTATTCTGTGGATTTTCCTAAAAGATAGTGTAAGGCAATTCATCTATAAGACATATGTTTTTAAAACATTGGTTAAGACATGTTGTTATAATACTTGAGGAACATAGTGATTGATTCTCATTTTTCCATATTAGACTGATATTTTGTTGATCCCTAGAGTCCTGCTTATCAGCATTTAGGCAAATTGAAACAATGATGAGGAGGTTAGCCAAAAACATACGTTTAGGCTATGGCCTAGGCCTTATAGACCTAGGCCTCAGTATGGATGAAATATAAAGGCTAAATATATGTCAAATATATAAGCTACAGTGCCAAAAGTTTTCATTCCCCTTGGCGTTTTTCCTATTTTGTTGCATTACAACCTGTAATTTAAATAATTTTTATTTGGATTTCATGTAAATGTACATACACAAAATAGTCCAAATTGGTGAAGTGAAAAAAACTACTTCTTTCAACAACAAAAAGACGGAAAAAAATAAAAGTGGTGCGTGCATGTACAGTGCCTTGCGAAAGTATTAAGAATAATTTTGCACACCCAATCTTTCAGTTTTTGATTTGTTAAAAAAGTTTGAAATATCCAATAAATGTCGTTCCACTTCATGATTGTGTCCCACTTGTTGTTGATTCTTCACAAAAAAATACAGTTTTATATCTTTATGTTTGAAGCCTGAAATGTGGCAAAAGGTCGCAAAGTTCAAGGGGGCCGAATACTTTCGCAAGGCACTGTATATTCACCCCCTTTGCTATGAAGCCACTAAATAAGATCTGGTGCAACCAATTACCTTCAGAAGTCACATAATTAGTTAAATAAAGTCCACCTGTGTGCAATCTAAGTGGTCACATGATCTGAATATATACAGATGAAGTCAGAGGAGGATGTCTTCCCTGTAACGCACAGCATTGAGATTGCCTGCAATGACAACAAGCTTAGTCCGATGATGCTGTGGCACATCGCCCCAGACCATGACGGACCCTCCACCTCCAAATCGATCCTGCTCCAGAGTACAGGCCTCGGTGTAAAGCTCATTCCTTCGATGATAAACACAAATTCGACCATCACACCTTGTGAGACAAAACCGCGAGTCGTCAGTGAAGAGTACTTTTTGCCAGTCCTGTCTGGTCCAGCAACGGTGGGTTTGTGCCCATAGACAACGTTGTTGCTGGTGCTGTCTGGTGAGGACCTGCCTTACAATAGGCCTACAAGCCCTCAGTCCAGTCTCCTTCAGCCTATTTCAGACAGTCAGCACTGATGGAGAGATTGTGCGTTCCTGGTGTAACTCTGGCAGTTGTTGTTGCCATCCTGTACCTGTCCCGCGGGTGTGATGTTCGGGCGTACAGATCCTGTGCATGTGTTGTTACACGTGGTCTGCCACTGTGAGGACGATCAGCTGTCCGTCCTGTCTCCCTGTAGAGCTGTCTTAGGCATCTCACAGTACAGACATTGCAATTTATTGCCCTGGTCACATCTGCAGTCCTCATGCCTCCTTGCAGCATGCCTAAGCATGCACGTTCACACAGATGAGCAGGTACCCTGGGCATCTTTCTTTTGGTGTTTTTCAGAGTCAGGAGAAAGTGAGTCTCCAGCTTCAGTGATTTTTGCAGTTTATTCCAGTCATTGGCAGCAGAGAACTGGAACCAGTCATTGGCAGCAGATAACTGTCCTTAGGCACATAAGCACATGCATTTAGTTTTACTTGCATTTAAGAGCAATTGGAGGCCATGGAAGGAGAGTTGTATGGCATTGAAGCTCATCTGCAGGTTAGTTAACAGTGTCCAAAGAAGGTCCAGCGGTATACAGAATGGTGTCGTCTGCGTAGAGGTTGATCAGAGAATCACCAGCAGCAAGAGTGTCACGAGTCCGACCGAGGGTGGTTTCCCTTCCCGGGCGGTTGGAGCTCGGCGGTCGTCGTCACCGGCCTATTAGCTGCCACTGATTGTCTTTCCTCCCCCTCCTTGTATGTTTATTGGTAGCACCTGTTGGTGAATGATTAGTTTGTCTTTATTAGACAGCCGGCCCGCCTGGTTGTTGTGCGAGATGAATGATTGTAACCTTCGGCTCTAATGTAGAGGAACGTGTTTGTTCCTGGTCGTGAAATTTCAGTTGTACCTTTCTCATTCCCCGTGTTTGGGGGCCGTTATTATTGTGAGCACCCTGTTGGTGCATTGAAAGAGCACAGCCTTGCACTCTCTGTCTCCTGCGTCTGACTCCACACCCACGACACCCGGAGCATTACAGAATCCCGCACCAAAAATTGAATGGAGTCAGCAGGAGCAGCAGCCAACCCTCTCCCATCGATGGAGGAACGGGTTCTCCACCACACCACCGTCCCCCATCGGATCGGATACGCGATGGATCAAGTGATGGAGAGAATGGACCGATGGGAGAGGAGTGCTCTCCTCTCTCCACCTTCGGCATCCCCGGCTCCGGACTCCCCATCTCTGACGCTACCGAGGGCTTATGATGGAGCGGCGGCGGGTTGCCAGGGGTTTTTGCTTCAGCTGGAGCTATACCTGGCCACCGTCAGACCCACTCCCTCGGGAGCGGAGAGGGTGAGTGTCCTCATCTCCTGCCTCACGGGTCGTGCTCTGGAGTGGGCGAACGCAGTCTGGAATGGCCCAGACTCAGCGCGGGAGCACTACCCAGAGTTTTCCCGCCGCTTCCGTGCCGTGTTTGATCACCCTCTAGACGGCCGAGCGGTGGGAAAACGACTATTTCATCTCAGGCAGGAAAGGAGGAGCGCCCAAGATTACGCGCTGGAGTTCCGGACCTTGGCAGCAGGATCTGGGTGGAACGACAGGGTCCTTATTGACCACTACAGGTGTAGTCTCCGAGAGGACGTCCGCCGGGAGTTGCATCCACTTTGTTGAGTGTGCCAGTATCATACACCTGTCAGAACAGGGGTAAAAAAAAAACACGCCTTCTATATGCACTTGAAAAGCAAATGGAGGACTATTTTCCCACGGTTAATTTTCATGCCAGCCAGTAGGCTCCTCTATAGGCCTAGCCTATAGAAAGCTCATGGGATCCTCCTCTTTTCGATAGAGGTCATCAAAACTGTTTTCTCACGAAATTGCATAGCATAGCCTATATAAATGTTGCACTTATTTATTACATGCATCAACCAGCTATGAGGAGCTGGCTTTCGCTGCACAACAGGTAATCAATCGATCCTATTCCACTCAAACTCTGAATGCCAGGGCTCTCATGAAGATTTTGATTAGATTTTCGATTGTATTTGCATTGATGTCAGGGTGATCATTGGTGACTGGCCGTTAGCAAGTTTGGTAGGCTACTAATGACCTTCAGAGGCATCAGAGCACAGTTTTGGAGAAGCCTAGTTACCGTGACCCAATGGTCACGTGGAATTTGACTGCGGTCATGACTCCTGACTGCTGGTGTAGCAGTAATAAGGTCACCATAACAGCCCTAGCTGTGGCCACCTGGCTAGTATCAAGGGCTTTCAACAAAATAGCAACAGACCATAAACTAAGCAACACACACAGAAATGCAATTGCCAAACAACGCTACTGCCACCTTCTGGTTTGGAGTATATTAACAAGGCTGAGTGGCAGATGACTTCAGAGGTCTTTGCTGTGTGAACACAAAATAGATTGACTGCCGACACTTTTCAGAGGTGCTAATTCTGTCGTCAGGCAAAAGTTTGACAATCGTATGGGGGATTCTGAGCTATTAAAGAAGGCATGGGTAAGGCCAAAATGTCACAAATATTCCATCTTCAATTCATTATTTCTCAATTATGCTTTAATATATAATATCAAATATATGTTGACAATCCTTCCACCAAAGGATTACATTTAGTGAAAAAAAATGTTTTATTGTTCTAGTGTCATGAGGAACCACTAGGCTACATGCTATCCTATAATGAGCACATTCAGGTTTCTGATTAAAAATAAATAAAAAGTTTGATATAATTTATTATGAGTATTAATCATAATCCTCTGGCACTATTTCTGCAAGTTTTTCCCATCCATCATAGTCACTGTCTCTTCATATGTTGGAAAGTAAGTTAATCGAGCATGATCATATTCTGTTGCTCTACTAGGACACAATCAACAATTTACTGGACTAGGTAACATCAGGAAAGCCTAATTCTAAGGGCTATACTTGATCTGTTTCATATCCCTCAGGTAAAAGGAGTCAGGGCATTAGTCAGTCAGTCCAATAAAGTGCTTTATTTCCCTTGTCCTGTTTTTGTTTTTGTTCTGCAATGCCTACTGCTGGTTTAGTTTCCTAGGTATCCAGGCTGTATCACAACCGGCGAGTCCCATAGGGCGGCTCACAATTAGCCCATCATTGTCTGGGTTTGGCCGGTGTAGGCCGTCATTGTAAATAAGAATTTGTTCTTAACTGACTTGCCTAGTTAAATAAAGGTTACTAACACTACACCTATACACAAATGGTGACATTGCACATTGCTCACCAGAACTCATTCCAAAAAATGACTTTGATGCTCACATAGTTCTGGGGTGTTCGGTTGTTTTTTTCCCAACACAGCATTTTTTATTTTTTAGTATGTGCAATTGTGAATATATACACTACCGTTCAAAAGTTGAACAATACTTGTTAACTTTTCTATTTATGTTGGTAACCAGTTTATAATAGCAATAAGGCACCTTGTGTAACAGCTCTCGTTGGTAGGAGACCAAGGCGCAGCGTGGTAGGCGTACATCGTAACTTTATTGATGACACCAAACAAAATAACAAAGTAAAAAAAAACGAGAGCACACAGTTCTGTCAGGCTCAGACACTAAACAGAAAACAAGATCCCACAACCTAATGGTGGGAAAAAGGGCTGCCTAAGTATGATCCCCAATCAGAAACAACGATAGACTGATTGGGAACCACACTCGGCCAAAAACAAAGAAATGAAAGACATAGAATTTCCCACCCGAGTCACACCCTGACCTAACCAAACATAGAGAATAATAAGGATCTCTAAGGTCAGGGCGTGACACCTTGGGGGTTTGTCGTATATGGCCAATATGTCACCACGTTCATGGTATATTTGGCCTCTGTACACCTATGTAGATATTCCATAAAATATCAGCCGTTTCCACCTAAAATAGTCATTTACAACATTAACAATGTCAACACTGTATTTCTGATCAATTTGATGTTATTTTAATGGACAAAAAAATTGCTTTTCTTTCAAAAACAAGGAAATGTCTAAGTGACCCCAAACTTTTGAACGGTAGTATATGTATTTATACAAAAGTGTAATTTTAAGGAATTATTGTATTATTGCTGAACTATCATTTTGCTAATCTTCCGGAAAAACAGTACTTGTTCTGAAAATAATATATATTCTCCTCCAAACAGACTCTAGAATTCAATGCCACTATTATCAGAAAGAGAGAGAGAGTGTGTCTGTGTGTGCGTGTGTGGGTGTGGGTGTGTGTGTGTGTGTGTGTGTGTTTGTGTGTGTGTGTGTGTGTGTGTGTGTGTGTGTGTGTTTGTGTGTGTGTGTGTGTGTGTGTGTGTGTGTGTGTGTGTGTGTTGTAACTGCAAGTACGAGGGCGGGTTCATGCAAGGATACCGAGTCATCAGGAAGTGAAACAGAACAGAATGTGCTGCACTAATCTGATTGAAAAACACTGCCCTGAGTGGTCGGGAAAAAAAGTAAGATGTTTTATTTAAGCTAAAAGAGAATTCTGTGTCACAGGCGAAGAAGAGCAACAACAACGAAAACAACAAAACATTTGAACCACAGACACAAGACCTTTTGTTGGATTTTGTTAGCCCATAGTGTGAGAAAAGTTGCCTAGTGCACTCTCACTCAAACATGAACACCGCAACAAAGTAAAAGCTGAGCAACATAATGCTCTTTGTTTGTTAGCGAGGCATGTGTGTTATGCAACCCCATAAATTTAATCTCCTCTCCTAATCCTTTTTAGCTGTGGACTTTTGGCCTCCGGGGGTGAGAGGGGGTGATAGTTGAGGAACATGGAAGTCGTCTGGTTGAACCGCGCTGTGCTCTAATTCATACATTCCGTTAGATATTATCTCAAAGCTTAGAGCTCTGAGCTGGGGGCCAGAGTCAACTACTAAGCCCTGTTTTTTTAATGAATAGGGCAAAGCTAAGCACCATGTTTGTGGTTTAAATAAGTTAGACGGAGGGACCTGGCTGTAGGAGAGGGGGATGAGTGAAAAGAAGAAAGGGAGTATGTTTTATTGGAAGGCAAAGACAGAGGAATGTTTGTAATTAGAGTCTAGGTCAAACAGTCTGAACTTAACCAAAGCCTATAGGCTACAAGTGGTGACGCTTGTTGGGATTCCATGACTCCTGATAGTACCACATGATGAAATCGGGAGGGATACTATGGATCTGTTTCCATCCATATGTTAATATGTCCGTCACAAGTTATATCTAAGACACTGCTGACAAAACTTGGTTGAATGATGCGTCTTGCCATCGAGATTCTGCATTTACAAAATTACACTGATTGGCCCAAGGGGCATCTATAGTAATCAACTTAAATTCCAGACTTTGAACAAGCGTATCTCCTGTCCCGTTTGAGCTACAGTCATTACATGTTGTACATACAGCAAATGGAGTCCCTCATGAGGAACAACTTTCCCATAAGGACCTATAAACTCTGAACATTAGATTTTCTGCAAAGTTGACCTTTAGTCCCCCACCAAACTTTGAACATGCATATATCCTGCCCTGTTTTCCCATATTGACGAATCGTGGATGAATGATGCTTCTTGCCGTCAACATCCGGCATTTATAAAATTATACTAATTGGACCAAGGGTGGAATTATAGTAACAGCAACACTTGATTGTTTGTTTCTCTCTCTCATTAATCCACCCATCATAAATTAGAATAATTGTCACTAATTGGCCCAAGGGGGGGGGGGGGGGGGGGGGGGTGCTCCATCATTCGTGGGGGATGACATGTTTATGGTTGCCTTGTTCTTATTTATAGCCATTATATTGTAAGCTGAGAAAGGCCTTTTGATGTGAGGCTTAGTCCCTCTGAGAAAACATTGCAGTGTTTCCTCTGTAAACATTGAATTGCATTCAGGTGTGAAAGTAGATACAATTTATTGCCAGTATGGTACCCACTATGTGTGCACTCACTTGGTAGTTTATTGGCCATATACCACAAACCCCCAAGGTGCCTTATTGCTATTATAAACTGGTTACCAACATAAATAGAAAAGTTACCAGATATATATTGTCTGATATACACACAGCTGAAATGCTGTTTCAGCCAATCAACATCCAGGACCCAAACTACCCGGTTTATAATTTGCATTATCAAATATAATCTCATATTACTGTGTTAAAATAACTTTTCAGTGAAAATCGCACTTTTAAAAATCTCTATTCTGTTAACTCATACCCAAATAATGCTATTGACTCATCCCATACTCGTATTTGTGGCCAAAGCATAAATTGCAGGACCGAGTTTGGGAAACCCTGTCATAAATGCTGGATAAGCAATACTAATGTATTCTACATAACATACCCTGTAACAGAAGGAAATCAGTCAATTGGGCTGGCGTGGTTACATGTGGTTGTGAGGCCAGTTGGACATATTGCCAAATTCCCTAAAATGACGTTGGAGGTGGCTTATGGTAGAGAAATGAACATTCAATTCTCTGGAAACCACTCTGGTGGACATTCCTGCACTCAGCATGCCAATTGCACGGTCCCTTAAAACTTGAGACATCTGTGGCATTGTGTTGTGTGACAAAATGTAGTTTTTTGGTCCCCAGCACAAGGTGTATCTGTGTTATGATCATGTTGTTTAATCAGCTTCTTGATATGCCACACCTGTCAGGTAGATGGATTACCTTGGTAAATGATAAATGCTTACCAACATGGATGTAAACAAATTTGTGCACAACATTTTAGAGAAATAAGCTTTTTGTGCATATGGAACATTTATGGGATTTTTCATTTCAGCTGATGAAACATGGGACCAACACTTTACATGTCGCGTTACAATTTTTGCTCAGTATACATCATTGGTCTCTCTACACCGCTTTTTATTGAAGAAAAAAAATACTTGTTCATGTAGTCATACCAGAAACGGTATAGCCATACTACTCCACTCCAGTAGACGGCGATAGGCCAGAGGTAGAGCACTTTCTTTACTAACCCCAGCAGATATACTTTTGAGGAAATGGGAAAACTCCATTGTTTACGTTGTGTACGTTGCCCATGCATCGTCAATGGGCTATATTATGTGTAAATATACATAATATGACATTTGAAATGTCTTTATTATTTTGGAACTTCTGTGAGTGTAATGTTTACTGTTAATTTTTATTGTTTATTTCACTGTTGTTTATTACCTACTTCACTTGCTTCGGCAATGTTAACATTTGTTTCCCATGCCAATAAAGCCCTTGAATTGATAGTACATTGTGGGCGACTATGAGGCAAAGAAAGCTCTCCTTCAAGTAGTGAATGGGAGTCAATTGGGCGCTAGCTCGAAAACCCAACATTAGTATGAATTTTGTCAACAAGAAGTACAACATTACACATATTTTCCGACATGTGAGATAATTAACTTGTTCTCTGTACTATCATGTAGCTTTGGAATCGTGACAGTACGTACTTTTGAGGAAAACGGGCAGGTTTCTCGAATCATTCCCTTACATTGAGAAGGGACTGCGTGACGATTAGTTTAGAAACCGCGTGACGCAGCATGACAACGTCAACGCGATTGGTCGACAGTCTCCTGGATGAGGCCTTCTCTATTATTTATGCCACAAACTGGCTAGTAAGATTATTTATTTCCGGTCAACGCCATTTTCGAACGACTTGTGGACTTCTTCTGCTGCTAGCAAAAATTATTCGGAGCTGTAATAGGAGACTTTGGCCAATACATAACTGGTAACATTTCGATTCATGGAACTGGGAATGAAAACAAATCAAGATTTAGTAACATGCACTGTAAAATAGTTTATCTTCAGTTAAATTGAACCGTCAACAAAAGCCAGCTAGCTAGCTTGCTAACACCGATGCGCCTCCACGGCTAATGTGGCTGCTAACTAATGGAAACTAACAATGAACATCATTGACTAACTAGAGTGATACAATTAATAAAGTAGTTTTTGTATTTATTTTTTTACTAACTGTCTGTAATTATTAAATGCATGTAACCATGCACTTTTTTTTTTTTTAGCAAAGTAGCAAGGTCGAAACCTAATGTTAATATTAGCTAACGTTGGCTAAGCACTATAATTTGTCCGGTACCTAGCTAACTAACCAAGACTCCCTCTTTTTTGTTCCAGTTTATTTATTATTTCGTCAGCTCTTCAAAGGAAACCAGGATCCGTCGAGATGGGAGGTAATTAGCGATGCATCCATCTTTTCCATCTTCTCCATCTATGCATCCGTCTTTTCCGGTCTCCTGATCTGAAAATGAAAAGAACTGCTTGGCACTAACAGCGTTGTCACAAATCACGATATATGGATTTCAGAATATATTAATTAATGTAATTGTGCATGACTGGATCTCATCTAGATTATTTAATTTTCCTCTTTAACCTTTAACTCTCAGAACCTGCTCATCTCAGAGATTGTCCTCTGGATTGCAAGGTGTATGTAGGGAACTTGGGCAACAGTGGAAACAAGACTGAGTTGGAGAGGGCGTTTGGGTACTATGGCCCTTTGCGGAGTGTGTGGGTGGCCAGGAACCCCCCAGGCTTTGCCTTTGTCGAGTTTGAAGATCCCAGAGATGCAACCGATGCTGTGAGAGAACTGGATGGACGGTAGGCCTCAAGGGGATATTCACTTGATTATTTGGGTCATAGCTCATGTCATACAAACATTGAAAGAGTATTCCAGTTTAACTTGTGATTCTGCTATTGCTCCATGTGAACAGGACGCTGTGTGGCTGCAGAGTGAGAGTTGAATTGTCCAATGGGGAGAAACGCTCGAGGAGCCGTGGACCTCCTCCCTCCTGGAGCCGTCGCACTGGACGTGAAGACTACAGCAGCAGGCGCCGTGGGAGCCCGCCTGTCAGACGCCGGTATAATACATCACCTCTCACCTACACTTATTCTCACCCACTTTTAACATGTAGTCCTACAAGTGTTTATCACCAACCTTGCCAGTCAACCCCAAGCCCTTCCATCACATCTCCCTCACTTCCAACTGTTCCATATGTACTATAATTTCAATTTAAGCACTTGGACCTAACACACGATCCCGCACTGTAGGTTCGTTAGTGCTGTGATACGTTAGAGTTTTTTTTTTACTATGGACACAATCAGAGCTGAGAAATGTCAATTTACTCATCACAGGGATTGGGTCCCCTTTTAACAGTGACAATTTAGGTGATTTTTTGAAAGGCTTAATTCAGGCATCATTTGTTTAGATCTAGGCAATACATTTTTGAAATTACATTTTAGATAATTGGAACAAATTTCAATAAAGGGGGCATTTGTTTGATCATTTGATTACTATATGGATGTTGGTTTTGTTTCACTTTTCTCAGTTTGATTTTTTTCTATCTATATTAATAAAAATAAACCCCGTTGCAGAGTCATCACCATCCCTCTTCTCACCACCCTCTCAGACAGTCAACTAGTCCTCTTACAGCATCATGTGACCACTGACCAGCGCCAGCACCGTGCCCCACCCAATCAGCTTGGCTGGTGCCGTGTCACATGACCCAGGCATGGCCAGTCATGTTCCAGCCTATTGGTTCCTGAGCATGCAGCTCTCAGCCTCCTCCAACCTTAACCCGATCGGCATCGTCGCAGCCCACCTCACAATTCCGACCAATCAGCGATTTTAACTCCTTTCCCCAATTATC
Organism: Oncorhynchus mykiss; assembly: GCF_013265735.2. Taxonomy (NCBI): domain Eukaryota; kingdom Metazoa; phylum Chordata; class Actinopteri; order Salmoniformes; family Salmonidae; genus Oncorhynchus; species Oncorhynchus mykiss. The sequence continues at coordinate 67,570,898 of NC_048571.1, read as the reverse complement.
AACACAACTACCTACAAGCAGCACAGCAGCCCTCGGCTAACCCCAAAAACACAGGGAAAATCTACAACTACTGTACCCCCTCCAGCCAACCAACTTCATATCTCCAACACTTGCAACTTGTGGCAAATCCTCTCTGCAAATTCTACCTCCCTCGCCATCAGTCTGGCTTCCTTGCGTCATTTCTATCTTGTGTCCAAACCTGAAAAAAATAGTAAGTTCCTTTTCTCCTGCTTTTTGTAGTGTCATGCTTACCACAGGTTTGGTTTTACAGCTGCTTGATGGTATGAAATTGGCGGTCATGGAAATTGTCATTTGAATTTAGTTTCAAACATCAACTTGTGAGTACAATCATAAGAATCTTGAATCCCCCTCCCATAGATCATACATGAAAAGCTTTTGTCCTTAAACTCAAAAGTTATGTGGTCTTGGAGCTGCCCTGGTTAGCATGAACTGTATGAGGTCCAATATTGGTAATGTGCCCTATGTCCATCTATGCAACAAAACAGTACAGTATGTAGCTTAAGTCTGCATACCTGTACTTAAGAATGTTCTCTCTAATTCATTCTCACTTGGTTTTATAAGAGGTCTCATTTTGACCTCAGTTGGTTGTCCAAGCATTCTGTCCTCTAGCAGGGGTGCAGAGAGGATGTCCTATTCTGATCTGTCTGCAGAAAGAGGAAGGCTGTGTGGTATTGTTAAATGATTGGAATGGTGTTTCTTCAGGGATAAGGAATGCCATATTTGATTGGAGGTGATGCCTTTATGCACTGTATTAAATGTTTTTCCTGCTCCATCCACCTCCAGCTCTCCTAGGAGGAGGAGCTTCAGCCGCAGTCGCAGCAGGTGAGCCTAAGTGCCTCTTTACCCCAGCCTACAACGTAATCAGTGTTGTGGTAACTAACTATAGTTTTCCACACAAATATAAATATATCTGTACCCAATAGTAGATCAGTCTAGTACAGATTAGGGGTGTAACAGTACACCAAACCCATGGGGTCACGGTTCTGTTTCGGTACAGCGGAAAAATTAAATGCCAACAGTTTCTGTAGTAAGTGTAGTAAAACTAAAATAAATCAAATGTTATTAGTAACATGCGCCGACTACAACGGGTAGGCTTACAATGAAATTCTTACAGTTGAAGTCGGAAATTTACATACACCTTAGACAACTACATTTAAACTCGGTTTTTCACTATTCCTGACATTTAACCCTAGTAAAAATTCCCTGTCTAGGTCAGTTAGGATCACCACTTCATTTTAAGAATGTGAAATGTTAGAATAATAGTTATTTCAGCTTTTTTCTTTAATCACATTCCCGGTTGGTCAGAAGTTTACATTAACTCAATTAGTATTTGTTAGCATTGCCTTTTAAATTGTTTAATTTGGGTCAAATGTTTCAGGTAGCCTTCCACAAGCTTCCCACAATAAGTTGGGGGACTTTTGGCCCATTCCTCCTGACACAGCTGGTGTAACTGAGTCAGGTTTGAAGGCATCCTTGCTCGCACACTCTTTCAGTTCTGCCCACAAATGTATTGGATTGAGGTCATGGCTTTGATGGCCACTCCAATACCGTGACTTTGTTGTTCTTAAGCCATTTTTCCACAACTTTGGAAGTGTGCTTGGGGTGATTGTCCATTTGGAAGACCCATTTGCGACCAAGCTTTAACTTCCTGACTGATGTCTTGAGATGTTGCTCCAATATATCCACATAAGTTTCCTGTCTCATGATGCCATCTATTTTATGAGGTGCACCAGTCCCTCCGGCAGCAAAGCACCCCCACAACATGATGCTGCCACCTCGTGCTTCATGGTTGGGATGGTGTTCTTCGGCTTGCAAGCCTCGCCCTTTTTCCTCCAAACATAACAATGGCCATTATGGCCAGACAGTTCTATTTTTGTTTTATCAGACCACAGTATGATCTTTTTCCCCATGTGCAGTTGCAAACGGTAGTCAGGCTTTATTGCGGTTTTGGAGCAGTGGCTTCTTCCTTGCTGAGCGGCCTTTCAGGTTATATAGGACTCGTTTTACTGTGGATATAGATACTTTTGTACCCGTTTCCTCCAGCATCTTCACAGGGTCCTTTGCTGTTCTGGGATTGATTTGCACTTTTGGCACCAAGGTACGTTCATCTCTAGGAGACAGAACGCGTCTCCTTCCTGAGCAGTATGACGGCTGCGTGGTCCCATTTTTTATTTTTTTTTCTGAGGTCTTGGCTGATTTCTTTTGATTTTCCTTTGTCAAGCAAAGAGGCACTGAGTTTGAAGGTAGGCCTTGAAATACCAGAAGCTTCTAAAGCCATGACATCATTTTCTGGAATTTTCCAAGCTGTTAAAAGGCACAGTCAACTTAGTGTATGTAAACTGCTGTCCCACTGGAATTGTGATACAGTGAAATAATCTGTCTGTAAACAATTGTTGGGAAAATAACTTCTGTCATGCACAAAGTAGATGTCCTAACCGACTTGCCAAAACTATAGTTTGTTAACAAGAAATTTGTAGAGTGGTTGATAAACGAGTTTTAAATGTCTCCAACCTAAGTGTGTAAACTTCCGATTTCAACTGACTTACAGGCCCCTAACCAACAATGCTGTTTAAAAAGTACAAATAAGAAATAAAAGTAACAAGGAGTTAAAGTGCTACAGACAAAATAACAATAGCGAGACTATATAAAGGGGGTACCAGTACAGAGTCAATGTGCAGGGGCACCTGTTAGTCAACGTAATTCAGGTAATATGTACACTACTGTTCAAAAGTTTGGGGTCACTTAGAAATGTCCTTGTTTTTGAAAGAAAAGCACAATTTGTCCAATAAAATGACATCAAATTGATCATAAATGCAGTGTAGACATTGATAATGTTGTATGACTATTATGGAATATCTACATAGGCGTACAGAGACCCATTAACAGAAACCATCGCTCCTGTGTTCCAGTGACATGTTAGCTAATCCAAGTTTATCATTTTAAAAAGGCTAATTGAGCATTAGAAAACCCTTTTGCAATTATGTTAGCACAGCTGAAAACTGTTCTGATTTAAAGAAGCAATAAAACTGGCCTTTTAGACTTGAGTATCTGGAGCATCAGCATTTTTGGGTTTGATTAAAGGCTCAAAATGGCCAGAGAAATACTTTATTCTGAAACTAAATGACAACTTGTTCTCAACTGGCCTACCTAGTTTGAGAAACAGATGCCTCACAAGTCCTCAACTGGCAGCTTAATTTAATTAGTACCCGCAAAACACCAGTCTCAACGTCAACAGTGAAGAGGCGACCCCGGGATGCTGGCATTCTAGGCAGAGTTGCAAAAAAAAAGCCATATCTCAGACTGGCCAATAAAAATAAATGATTAAGATGGGAAAAAGCACAGACACTGGACAGAGGAACTCTGCCTAGAAGGCCAGCATCCCAACGTCGACTCTTCACTGACGTTGAGACTGGTGTTTTGCCTGTACTATTTAATGAAGCTGCCAGTTGAGGACATGAGAGGAGTCTGTTTCTCAAACTAGACACTCTAATGTACTTGTCCTCTTTCTCAGTTGTGCACCGGGGCCTCCCACTATTCTGGTTAGAGACAGTTTGCGGTGTTCTTTGAAGGGAATAGTACACAGCGCTGTACGAGCTCTTCAGTTTCTTGGCAATTTCTCACATGAAATATCCTTAATTTCTCAAGAATAGATTGACAAGTTTTTAAATATATTTAAAATATATTTCACCAGGTAGGCCAGTTGAACAAGTTCTCATTTACAGTTTTAGAAGAAAGTTATTTGTTTCTGGCCATTTTGAGCCAGTAATTGAACCCACAAATGCTGATTCTCCAGATACTCAACTAGTCTAAAGGCCAGTTTTATTGCTTCTTTAATCAGCACAAGTTTTCAGCTGTGCTAACATAATTGCAAAAGGGTTTTCTAATGATCGATTAGCCTTTTACAATGATAAACTAGGGTTAGCTAACACAACGTGCCATTGGAACACAGGAGTGATGGTTGCTGATAATGGGCCTCTACGCTTACGTAGATATTCCATAAAAAATCCGCCGTTTCCAGCTACAATAGTCATTTACAGCATTAGAAATACAGTATAGATCATTGTTAAACAATTTATTTTAATGGATAAAAATGTTATTTTTTAAATAAAGGTTAAAGTGACTATGCATAGATGAGAGTAGCAGTGGTGTTAAAGGGGGGGAATGCAAATAGTCTGGGTAGCTATTTGATTAGCTGTTCAGGAGTCTTATGGCTTGGGGGTAGAAGCTGTTTAGAAGCCTCTTGGACCTAGCCATGGTGTTCCGGTACCGCTTGCTGTGCAGTCTATGACTAGGGTGGCTGGAGTCTGACAATTTTTAGGGCCTTCCTCTGACACCGCCTGCTGTAGATGTTCTGGATGGCAGGAAGCTTGGCTCCAGTGATGAACTGGGCCGTACGCACTACCCTCTGTAGTGCCTTGCGGTCGGAGGCCGAGCAGTTGCCATACCAATCAGTGACGCAACCAGTGGTGCATCACTGATTGGTATGGTGCAGCTGTAGAACCTTTTTAGTATCTGAGGACCCATGCCAAATCTTTTCAGTCTCCTGGAAGGGAATAGGTTCTTCACGACTGTCTTGGTGTGCTTGGACCATGTTAGTTTGTTGAATACAAAGGAACTTGACGCTCTCAACCTGCTCCACTACAGCCCCGTTGATGAGTGGGTGTGTGCTCGGTCCTCCTTTTCCTGTAGTCCACAATCATCTCATTTTGTCTTGATCACGTTGAGGGAGAGGTTGTTGTTGTCCTGGAACCACACGACCAGGTCTCTGACCACCTCCCTATACCGACAACAACGAGACAGCCTAATCAGGCCTACCGCTGTTGTCATCGGAAAACTTAATGGTGTTGGAGTCGTGCCTGGCTGTGCAGTTGTGGGTGAACAGGGCGTATAGGAAGGGACTGAGCACGCACCCCTGAGTGGCCCCTGTGGTGAGGATCAGCGTGGCAGATGTGTTGTTGCCTACCCTTACCACCCGGGGGTGGCCTGTCAGGAAGTCTAGGATCCAGTTGCGGAGGGAGGTGTTTAAGTCCTAAGGTCCTTTGCTTATTGTTGCGCTTTGAGAGTACTGTGGTGTTGAATGCTGAGCTGTAGTCAATGAATAGCGTTCTAACATGGGTGTTCCTTTTGTCCAGGTGGGAAAGGGCAGTGTGGATACAATATTGCACTCATCTGTGGATCTGTTGGGGTGGTATGCAAATTGGAGTGGGTTTAGGGTTTCTGGGATAATGGTGTTGATGTGAGCCATGACTAGCCTTTCAAAGCACTTCATGGCTACAGACGTGAGTGTTGGTAGTCATTTAGGCAGGTTACCTTAGTGTTCTTGGGCACAAGGACTATGGTGGTCTACTTAAAACATGTTGGTATTAGACTCTGACAGGGAGAGGTTGAAAATATCAGTGAAGACACTTGCCAGTTGGTCAGCGCATGCTTGCTGTACACGTCCTGGTAATCCGTCTGGCCTTATCCAATTACGATCTTGTCTCATTGCTACAATTCCCCAACGGGCTCGGGAGAAGCGGCGGTCGAACCATGCGTTCTCCGAAACATGACCCGCCAAACCGCGCCTAACACATGCTTGCTTAACCCGGAGGCCAGCCGCACCAATGTGTCGCAGAAAACACAGTTCAGCTGATGACTGAAGTCAGCCTAGAGGCACCCGGCCCGCCACAAGGAGTCGCTAGAGCGCAATGAGCCAAGTAATGTCCACCCCTGGCCAAACCCTCCCCTAACCCGGACGATGCTGGGCAATTGTGTGCTGCCCTATGGGACTCACGGTTGTGACGTCCTGGGATCAAACCCAGGTCTGTAGTGACGCTTCAAGCACTGCGATGCAGTGCCTTATACCGCTGCGCAGCTTGGGAAGCCCCATAGGGTCTAGTTAACGTAAGCCATAGATATTTACTCGAGGTGCATAGGCCTACAATGCAGTGTTTATTTTCTGTATTCAGGTTCACAGGGTTGACTGAGCTTCCTCACTACGTGTACCGTTACACCCCTAGTACACATGGTTCTCACATTTTTGATACTAATTGGGGCTGTCTAGTTTCAAGTGACAGTTCTTCAAATGTAATAATCCTGATATCTGAATACATGTCAGTACATTGGAAACACTAACTTGTTCTTCTCTAGGTCTCTGTCAAGAGACCGAAGAAGAGAGAGGTCTATCTCCAGAGACAGGAACCATAAACCTTCAAGATCCTTCTCAAGGTCTCGGAGGTAAATGTGTGTGCGTGTTCACTGGCGTCTGTGTATTGACATGCGTCTTCCTATATAGGCTTGTATTTTTTTAGGCCTATGGATTGTAGTAATGCATTGTGCAAGTTATTCTTGTTTCTGACAACTTTTTATTTTATTTATTTATCTTTCAGCCGCTCCAGGACCGCTGAGAGAAAGTGAGTGTCTGACAGTCTGAACTCAGTCCAAACCTGAGTATGTCTTGTATAGAATCAGGTTCTGGATGAGTGCATTTCATTTTTAAATGATTAACCTTTTTAGATTTGTGTTTAGGTGAGACAGCCATGTCTGTCCATCTGTGAAACAACTGTTTTTGAAAGCTGTATAGTTCAAATTACTGTCTTTATTCTACCAAATGTCTCATTTTCACTTGTTTAAACATACAGATGACTGACTTACTGTCCAACTACACCTAACACATTGTCCAATAGGGGCAGGGGTTGGTTTTGAACATTCAGTCCAGCCTAAATATGGGAGTATCTGTCAATGTGGGAATAACATAACTACTTTATTTGTTTCTGTTAAACTGTTTGAAGTGATTGAATTAAACATTTGGTAACATGTTTCACTGGGCATACATTTTTGCATGTTTTAATGATGTAGAATTTTTTGATTGTGACACTGTTCTTGGATGGGAGATAAAAGCTTTTGAGTTACACTTTAACCGTTCTGTCATTAAATTGTTCTTCAAGTGGAAATTTGTCTAACTCAGCTTGAGTACATCCCATTTTAACTTCTACATATTTAATTGATTCTGACTGATTTGTTGAGATCTACCCACATTGCAAGTACAGTGCATTTGAAAATGTATTTAGACCCATTTACTTTCTCCATTTTGTTAATTTACAGCCTTATTCTGAAACTGAGTATTAAAAAAAATCTCCATCGACACACAATACCCCAAAATGACAAAGCAAAAACAGGGTTTTAGAAATGTTTGCAAATGTATTTATGTTAAATTAAATAAATAAAATAATTTACTTGGTTGTTGTGCTGTTGAAGGTGAACCTTCACCCCAGTCTGATTTCCTGAGCGCTCTGGAGCATGTTTTCATCAAGGATCTCTACTTTGCGCTTTAATCTTTCCCTCGATCCTGACTAGTCTCCTAGTCCCTGCCACTGAAAAACATCCACACAGTATGCTGCCGCCACCCATGCTTCACCATGGGGATGGTGCTAGTTTTCCTCTAGACCTGGCGCTTAGCATTCAGGCCATCATGTTCAATCTTGGATTCATCAGACCAGATGATCTTGTTTCTCATGGTCAGTCCTTTGGGTGCCTTTTGGCAAACTCCAAGTGGGCTGTCATGTGCCTTTTTACTGAGGAGTGGCTTCTGTCTGGCCACTACCATAAAGGCCTGATTGGTGGAGTGCTGCAGAGTTGGTTCTCCTTCTCGAAGGTTCTTTCTCCAGAAGAACTCTGGAGCTCTGTCAGTGTGGCCATCAGGTTCTTGGTCACATCCCTGACCAGGGCCCTTCTCCCGATTTGCTCAGTTTGGCCGGGCAGCCAGCTCTAGGAAGAGTCTTGGTGGTTCCAAACCTCTTCATTTTAAGGATGATGGAGATCACTGTGTTCTTGGGGGAACTTCAATGCTGCAGACTTATTTAATTTAGTACCCTTCAGGTCTGTACCTTGACACAATCCAGTCTTGGAGCTTTACGGACAATTCCTTCAACCTCATAGCTTGGTTTTGCTCTGACATGCACTGTCAGCTGTGGGACCTTTTTATATAGACAGGTGTGTGCCTTTTCCAAATCATGTCCAATCAATTGAATTTACCACAAGTGGAAACAGGATGCACCTGAGCTCAACATGTTTTTGCTTTGTCATTATGGGGTATTGTGTGTAGCTGGATGAGGAGCAAATGTATTTAATCCATTTTAGAATAAGGCTGTAACATAACCAATGTCTAAAGGGAAGGGGTCTGAATACTTTCCCAATGCACTGTATATACCTTAATATTTAAATTGTGTAAGTTTTAACTTGCAATCCCTTTATAACGAAGTCATAGTTAAGGTTGAGAAACAATGCCCACTGCTAATTCAGTCGTGTATATTTTATTTTTGTGTATATATAGCACGCTCCATTTGGTATTTCCTTTTAGTTAGGAACATATTTCACACATCCAGGATTGACTATAAACATGATGCCAGTTAACATGAAGGGTAATGGGCCCAAATATATGTTGAAGGTGCATTCTGCCTTCAGAAAGTATTCAAAATTGATTAAATAGTTTTGTTCTCACCCATCTATACACAATATCCCATAATGACATGTTTTTACAACTTTATGAAATGCAGCAATATTCCATTTAAATATTCACACCCCTGGGTCAGTATGTGTTAGAATCACCTTTGGCAGCGATTACAGCTGTGAGTTTCTGGGTAAGTCTAAGAGCTTTGGACACCTGGATTGTACAATATTTGCACATTTAAATTATTCAAGCTCCGTCGATCATTGATTGATAGCTATTTTCAACTTTTGCTGTAGATTCTAAAGCAGATTTAAGTAAACTGTGACTAGGCCACTCCAAGGACATTGTGTTGTCTTGGTAAGAAACTACAGTGTAAATTTGGCCTTTGTGTTTTAGGTTATTGTCCTGCTGAAAATTAAATTTGTCTTTTGGAAAGCAGACTGAACCAGGTTTCACTCTAGGATTTTGACTGTGCTTAGCTCTATTCCATTTATTTTTAACCTAAAAAAAATTCAGTCCTTGCCGATGACGGGCATACTCATAACATGATGCAGCCACCACCATGCTTAAAATTTGAAGTGGTACTCTGATGTGTTGTTGGATATTCCCCAAACAACATAACTTTATGTCCTGAATACAAAGCATGAAGTTCTTCGACACATTTTTGGCACTTTTATTTTAGTGTGTTATTGCAAACAAGATGCATGTTTTGTGTGTAGGCCAGTGACACATCTACATTTGAATACATTTCAAATTCAACCTGTAACACAATACATGGAAAAAGTAAAGGGGTGTGAAGGCACTATACGTCACAATATTAGCTGCACAAACCCAGGTAGCAACAGTTATGTTATATCATATTTACAGTGACATTCTCATGACCAGAGATGTCTCAAAGCTGTAAGTTAAGCATTTTCCGGGAAGGATCATTTTTACTCAGTTTGTTTCAACATAAGGGTTGGTGTTAATTACACAGGAAGTCTTTGGTCACACAGGAAGTCTTTGGTCACAGTTGCAGAAATAGGAAAATGTTTTAGAAGAATGAAACATGACATGCTATAATTCTAGCCAGCACTTGACATCATACGGTGTATTGGGAGGAGGTAAATGATTTCCTGAACATTTTATATGAAAGTTTGCCACAAGTGGACTCTGGAGGTGAGTACATAAATGTATTATGGTTAGAGCAAGGCATATGTCATGTCAAGGGTTTGTATATGTGCAGATTCCAATGCAAATGTTAGATATTACAGTAATGACATGGTTTCTTTAAATATATTTTTATTGGGGTTTTATAAATATATCTACACATGCATATTTACTACAATACTGCTGCATTACAATTCATAATACATATCATTTGCAATGACATGGTTTTAGCAACAAACTCCAGCACATACTTTTATTGGTTGAATTAAAAAACCCTCACCTTTAAAAAGCTAGATTATATCGAGAATTGGGGCAGGTACCGAGTAACTTCAGAAATTAGTTTCTTGAACATTTATATAAATATTTTTAAAATTCATGTTCAAGTGTCATGTTCTGTGTGTGATAGATACTCTTGTGGGTTTTCATATGGAAACAGGAAATGATGAATCAGACAGGTGTTTAAAATGGTGTTGTTGCAAACCTTTGTTTGCATCACTTACATTGATAACTCTGACTATTAATTTGTGCATTTAATGTAAATGTTGTATATTCTCCATAGCTTTTGTGGACATCATGTAATCCAGGTATCCTCGTGAAATGGCACAAGTGGGCTTTTCTCCCTTACAAAAATGTACCATGGTAGTACAATGAACAAAAACACCATTGTTTTGTACTAGCAGCATGTAGTGAAACATGAAAGCATGGTAGTTGTTTACAATGTATTATGGTGGTCTGTGCCCCACTGTTTGTTTCGGGTAAAGTGACCAAAAAATTTAATTTATGGACAACATTGACCACTAGCTCTGCAATTGCAAAGTGTAGGCCTAGTACCTTCTTAAACCTCCTTAGCTCATAGTGAAAAACCACAACATACATGGGAGCTGGATAGGGTATGGTGAGAAGAATGAAGGCAATCTGAAACCTTGAAGTGCTCACAGAACTTGTTTTGGTACTCACATCTGTCCCCCTGTGTTTCTGACCAAGTCGGAAGGTTAATGAAAAAATATCAAACACATTTTTGTACATTGAGTGCTAGTATAGAATTCTACAATCTAGTGAAGATATAATCTGATTTGGACAGGCAGTGTCACACCCGAAAAGTTTTTGAGGAAAGGTTGTTATTGTGGACCCATTTCGAGTATGATTGTATGCAAACTTTCTGTGCAAAGCTAACTTTCATCAAGGGCTTAGGTGATGTATAATTGGTTTCCTTTCTCTCTTTGTCAGTACTAATCCTAAACATATCGAATGTGACCGTTACGGACACTTCATAACATGATCAATGACTCACTAGTTAGCATCACTGCATAACGCGATCATGATAAAATCTTCATGCCCTTATTAATGCTTCTGAAGTGTGTTTATGTTAGCAAACAAGCTCGGGGCAATCTTTATCTGTGTGTGTGATCTATTTTGGGTGTCCTCGTGTTCTCATATGAACTGCAATCATGCATTGTTCTGCTAACTGGAGTATTGCATGTGATCACGGGGAGGAGGTATCATTTCATTGAGCCTGTGCTGGCAGATTAAAGGGTGTGAGATTAAGACAAAGCATGAGTTTATAAAAAATGTACTTTGAATTTAGTTGTTGTATGTTTATTCTGTTACTCCGTAAGTGATTGAAAATAACATTTAATATTTTAAATAAAACAGTCGAATGAAATTACTAAAACATTGTACATTTGAAATGGAGTGTAGTGTCATAATTTGCTGTCTGTCTTTTGAGACCCTGTCACATCGATAAAGCAGAATGTCACATCCATAACAACATTTTCCTTTAGTGTTATTATGAAAGTGCAAATATTTCTGTAATTGTTGAAGTATGCAGCACTTTAATTTGCAATGAAAATAGTTTTTCAATTAAAGAATTGCAAATGCATTTTTTGTGTGCACTTTTTTTGTGCACTTATGGTTGGTTAAGACGGGACCCACGAGTGCACTTTGATAGCCTATGCAATAACCATTCAAGATACTGGTGATTTCTTGGTTCTTTGAGGTACACTGCATTTTCAAATGAAAACAAAAGTATTATGATGATGTTTGGTGAAGAAATCTCGAGTATATAAATACGTATTTTGCACAGCGTCACATCCATAACGGTACATTTTCCTCTCTAGAGTACATATGTCAATTTTTATATTTTCATTGTTTTTGTATGACAATTTTTATATTTTCATTGTTGTTTTTGTGTGTACCCATGCCTTACTTTCAAAGTGGCTATTAATATTTGTAAGTTTTGTTCTTCCTTTACGTCACAGTGGTATTAGTTTTGTATTGTGTCTACATTTTCCCTGGCCTATAGGGGTTTACAAATATACACATTAACATTTAAATGTATGCCTGATAAGTCAATTCTGTTTTGTGTCCTAATGTCAAATCCATAACGCTGGAATTGCCCTGAAGATATAAAATAGTTTTATGTGGTGCTTCTCTCTTTACAGTTTTCAGTTGGCTTTCTCATTCAACTGACTCAGTGACTTCCAGGCAGGCCAGCGCGAGAACCACTTTAGAGTGAGAGTGCGTGAAGAAACCACAAGAGCGAGCGGGCCCAAACAAGTGCAACTGGAAACTTGGTTACAGGCTAGGTTTCCATCCAATTGGCGACAGATTTTCATGCGAATATAAAAAATTCTGCATAAAAACAATATTCATATTTTCCCATGAGAGATGTGTTTCCATCAAATTGACTAGTTGCAGATACAGTTCCATGTACCAAATAAAAAAAGTCCCATCCCATTTTCAACTCTACTGATGATTGGGTAGAGCCCAGATACAGTATAGCCAACATGATGAGATTATTATTATGGACAATAGAGCGAGATAATTTTTTATTGTCAAACGGCTGCTAAACATCGATTATCATATCACCAGAATAAAACCCTCAGAATAAGACCCTGGATATTTATTGGAAAGGAGCATCAAGCTCATCACCTTGCACTTTTACCACCCTGTGACATAGCTAAGGATTCGTTCTTTTCTCTCTCTCACAAAAGCACTGCACTGGGCATTAAATAGTCCTGTTTTAGCAGAACTATATAACAAAAAAAAGTTTGTCAACATTTATTTAACTTGGCAAGTCAGTTAAGAACAAATTCTTATTTACAATGACAGCCTAGGAACAGTGGGTTAACTGCCTTGTTCAGGGGCAGAACTAGAGATTTTTACCTTGTCAGCTCGGGGATTCGATCTAGCAACCTTTCGGTTACTGGCCCAACACTCTAACCACTAGGGTTTACCGAAAAAAATTACGTTTCCATCAGGCCTGTAATTAAAACTTTACTTGCATAAAAAATGTGGATGGAAACCTAGTAACAGTTATAAATCATTTGTGGACTGCAAATTGACCACAAGAATCCCAAACAGATATATTATTTGACAAAAACATAATCATTTCAAACATTGATTACAGTTGGATACAATCACATATGATTTCTATTTATGTGTGCGAATACTTGGGAACATATTTCCAAAATTAAAATCACTTTGAGCTCATTTCCTTTTTTTGTTTTGTTGCTCAACTTGGAGTGCAAATAAAATCAATTCGACCCACGGGCCACCTATTGGGGAAACCTGGCCTACTGCATGAAGTTTGCACTTGTGTCAATAAAACACTATTTTTCTCAAAACCCTTTTTTTTATGCTGAAGTGTGTGTACATTACTGTATTTATATGTGGGTTATTGTTTTTCAACAGAAAAAGTAAAAAAATAGCTGGACTGCTTCTCTAAAAAGGTTGAGTGATGACAACATTCTTTTAGTGGTGCCTTCACAGTGAGTCATTTTATTCTGTAAAAAACGCAAGGAGCATATAATCCCCGGAAGCCTTTTAATTCCAGCGGGGTTTAGTGATTAACAATCTATTGTCTGTGTCGTGATATAGGAGGGACTTTGAAGAACCATGTCTGGCAAGAATTCAAGAAAAGTGAGAATGGGATCATCACGTCAACCACGTCAGAATCAAGATGAACATGAGACTAACAAAGATGATGATGGGTCCCAAATGTTGTCAAAGGAAAGGAAAGTAGTTGAAGTTGGGGCTGATTCAGTTTCAGTGATGCTCCAAACGGACCTTGTCTCATCAGATAACTTATCAACAATAACACAACAACACACAGAAAGAAATAATCCACCATTAAATTACGTCACAGAGTCACATCTGTCTCAACCTGTAAACCCATATCTTCTAAAATCACTTGACACTGCAGGGAAGAGAAGGAAAATGGGGTCTACTCGTCAGAATAAAAGAAAGCCAGAGGAGACAGACTTTGGGGTGATACAAGACACCAAAACTGGAGACACAGAACAATCCCTAGAACTTCAGGCATCCATTGCAGTTGTGGAATCTGAGTCCCACCGCAAAGGAGAAGAGTGCCTGGGTCCTAAAGAAAGTGAAATGAACACTCAGAGCAGAAGTCAAAGTGAGTTTCTTTTGTTTGCTTCTAACACACTCAACCAACCGGATGACAGATGTAAAGAGGAAGTTGGTGAGGATACTGAACCTAGAACTAAAACTGTGATTAGTTATGGCACTGAACTGCTTCAAGATACTCTTGGAACCGAATCACTCTTGCATCTGCCCCTAGACCTTGCGGTAGAAGTTGTTCATGGATTAGCTGCTGAACCCATAACAGAGGAGTTGAAGAAAGAGGAAGAGAGGAGGCAGGAAAGTGAGCATACCGAGGTGGAGTCCCCCACATTTCTCAGCTCTAGACAGTCGTTAGATCAATCCCTTGAGTCAGACACGTTAACCAACACAGAAGAGTTTGAGTCATTCAATAACACAATAATCCTCCAAAGTGGAGAAGGTGAAGAGAAACTTGAACCTGTTGTAAATGAGTCAGAATTGCAAGATGATATTAACTCTACTGGTCCAGGCAATCAGGAAACGTTGCACCAAAGAGATGAAGATGAGAACTTTGTTGATCTGATAGTTGAGGAAAACATAGTAATGGCAAATATAACTCCTTTTAGACAACCAGACCATGTAGAAAGCATTGAACCTAAACAAAGTGAGGATATGACCTGCTTTTTACAATCAACCCCCTCAGACAGCTCTTTGGGTCATGACAAAAGTGCTCAATCAGAATCCAGGAGAAGAAAGATGGGTTCAACTCGCAGGAATCCTAGAGGTAGACATGAGGAGGAAGAACATGGAGAGAGTAAGATGCATGGATATCGTTACCTTTATGATGAGGGAGAAGAGGTCATATTGGGAAAAGAAGAAATGTTTGGCATCGAAGAGACTGAGTTTGAAATATCTATGGAGCCTAAAGATAGTGCCAATGTAGACAAGAAAGAAGGAGAGCCGATGGAAAAGGAGAAATTCCAAACAGAGGAAGACACAGAAAACATAGGAGAGACAGGAAGGGGGTTGGAAAGGGACATGGGAACAGTGGAAGGATCTGGTGTTGAAATATCGGAAGAGTCTCTGATGTTATTGGAACCAGAGCATGGAGCAGATGAGGAGAAGAAAGGAATGGAAGAAGAACGTCTGATTGAACCCACCCCTTTTGATCAATACATCGATTCATTTGGTATTGCAGATCAATTATATAACCAAGAGAAAGGGAACAGATTCACTGTAGACTCTGTCAATACAGAAACTGAGAGCAACAATGAAGCAAGCATGGCCCACAAAGTTGACCCAATAGAGCCCTTCAGTGTTGGACTGGACCAATCAGGAGTCACTTTACTCAGGGAGGAAGAAGTTAGTGATTACACACTGCTTGTGAATAATTCTGAAGTGATCAAGTGCAGCCAAATAGCATATGATTGTGCTCTTACACTAGAGTCAGATGACACTTTCAGCACTGATCCCAAAATCTCTGCTAGTCAACTCATCCAAACTCCATGTATGGAAATCACTAACCCCTTTCTCAAACCATTATTTTCGCAGAGTATTCAGGGTAATGAGGGTGGTGCAAACACTGACCCCAATACCACAGGGGGACTGGACACATCAGAGGTCATGTTACTCAGCGAGGAGGAAATGAGTGATCATGTGCCGCTTGTAAATGAAGTGAGTGTCAGTAGCCAAATGACATATGATGATAGAACTCTCACAACAGAGCCCTGCCAAACAGATGAGGCTTTGAGCACTGATCCCAATATCTCTGCTAGTCAACTCAACCAAACTCCATACTCGGATGAAAGCCATAACTCTTTTCCCAATTCACTCTTACTGCAGAGTGTTCAGGACCAAGGTGATAACGCAGCAAACATCAACTCCAATCAGAGTCCTTCTCCGAGCAGGAGGAGAAAGATGGGGTCGACTCGTAGGCCTCCTAGAGTTGTACAAAGAGAAGAGGAGGACACAGAGGAGAAACAAGAAGTGGAAATAGAAAGCACAGAGATAGAAGACAAGAGAGAAAACACGGATGCAGTGGAAGGTTCTTGCATGGAGTTTGAAATGTTGATGGAATCTAAGGATGGAGCAGGTATTGAGAAGAATGAAGGAGAAGAGAGAAATGAGGAGACTCTCCTGACTGACCTCAGCTGTTCATTCAGTACTTCATATCAAGAGGGAAGAAACATAGAGGCTGACAATATAGAAAGTGAGAGCCAATCAATTATAAAGGAATCAATGGCAACAAAACTCTTGCTTCTACGTGAAGTGGAGTTGACTCAGATTAGTCAAACTCTTCACAACTCTTACCCTGATGTTCCTACTATAGAGTCATATGACTCCTACCTGACCGATGACACACTGAACTCAAATCCTGCAATCACTGGTTTGCAACACAAAGGAACATCATTGGAGGAAACACTTGATGAATCAAGAGGAAACACTGACTCCCCTCCAGATCCACCCTCACTGCAGAGTTCTCTTGGGTCAGAGGAAACAGCAGAGGTAGAATCCTACACTCCAGGGAGGAAAAGGAAGATTGGTTCCACTCGCAGCAAGTCTCATCCAGGTAGAAAAGGAGAGGAGAGAAGAGAGGAGGGACAGGAGGAGGAGAAAGGAGAAGACACAGATGTTATAGGAGAGGTGGGAGATGTCATTACAACAGCAGAAATGGATTCTAGCATAGAAAAGACTGAGCTTGTAGAGCTTGAGGAACTTCTAGAAAAAGTGACAGAGGAGCAGGCGATGGGAGACCCAGCAATCATAGTAGTGGAGGGAGAGGTCAACATAGTAGTAGAAGGAGAATCTGGCATCGAAAGGTCTGAGTTTGTAGAACATACAGAAAAAGTTAGAGTGGCGGAGGAGATAGAAGTAGAAGTGAAAATAGTCGCAGAGAGCGAGAGCAACCAAACTCCCTCTGACACAGCAGCTCTTACAGTAGAGGCCCAAGAGTCATGTGACATGGTTTGTATAGAGCCATATATAACATCACAATACCTGGAAGACAATAATCCCTCATTAAATGACCTCACAGAAATAAATCTGTCTCAAACTGAAAACCCATATCTGCTGGAATCACCTGACACTGCAAAGAAGAGAAGGAAAAGGGGTTCTACTCGTCGGAATAAAGGTAAACAAGCAGAGACAGACTTTGGGGAGAAACAAGACGCCAAAACTGGAGACACAGAAACATCCCTACAACTTCAGGCATCCATTGCAGTTGTGGAATCCTGGTCCTACAGCAACACAGAAGAGCTCCTGGGTAAAAAGGAAAGTGAAATGGACACTGAGTGTCTTTTGTTTGCTTCTAACACACTCGACAAACCGGATGACAGATGGAAAGAGGAAGTTGGTGAGGATATTGAACCTAGTAGTGAAGCTGTAGTTAGTTATAGCAGTGAATTGCTTCAAGATACTCTTGGAACCGAATCACTCTTGCATCTGCCCCTAGACCTTGCCTTGCAAGTTGTTCATGGATTAGCTGCTGAACCCATAACAGAGGAGTCGAAGAAAGAGGAAGAGAGGAGGCAGGAAAGTGAGCATACCGAGGTGGAGTCCCCCACATTTCTCAGCTCTAGACAGTCATTAGATCAATCCCTTGAGTCAGACACTTTAACCAACACAGAAGAGTTTGAGTCATTCAATAACACAATAATCCTCCAAAGTGGAGAAGGTGAAGAGAAACTTGAACCTGTTGTAAATGAGTCAGAATTGCAAGATGATATTAACTCTACTGGTCCAGGCAATCAGGAAACGTTGCACCAAAGAGATGAAGATGAGAACTTTGTTGATCTGATAGTTGAGGAAAACATAGTAATGGCAAATATAACTCCTTTTAGACAACCAGACCATGTAGAAAGCATTGAACCTGAACAAAGTGAGGATATGACCTGCTTTTTACAATCAACCCCCTCAGACAGCTCTTTGGGTCATGACAAAAGTGCTCAATCAGAATCCAGGAGAAGAAAGATGGGTTCAACTCGCAGGAATCCTAGAGGTAGACATGAGGAGGAAGAACATGGAGAGAGTAAGATGCATGGATATCGTTACCTTTATGATGAGGGAGAAGAGGTCATATTGGGAAAAGAAGAAATGTTTGGCATCGAAGAGACTGAGTTTGAAATATCTATGGAGCCTAAAGATAGTGCCAATGTAGACGAGAAAGAAGGAGAGCAGATGGAAAAGGAGAATTTCCAAACAGAGGAAGACACAGAAAACATAGGAGAGACAGGAAGGGGATTGGAAAGGGACATGGGAACAGTGGAAGGATCTGGTGTTGAAACATCGGAAGAGTCTCTGATGTTATTGGAACCAGAGCATGGAGCAGATGAGGAGAAGAAAGGAATGGAAGAAGAACGTCTGATTGAACCCACCCCTTTTGATCAATACATCGATTCATTTGGTATTGCAGATCAATTATATAACCAAGAGAAAGGCAACAGATTCACTGTAGACTCTGTCAATACAGAAACTGAGAGCAACAATGAAGCAAGCATGGCCCACAATGTTGACTCAATAGAGCCCTTCAGTGTTGGACTGGACCAATCAGGAGTCACTTTACTCAGAGAGGAAGAAGTTAGTGATTACACACTGCTTGTGAATAATTCTGAAGTGATCAAGTGCAGCCAAATAGCATATGATTGTGGTCTTACACTAGAGTCAGATGACACTTTCAGCACTGATCCCAATATCTCTGCTAGTCAACTCAACCAAACTCCATACTCGGATGAAAGCCATAACTCTTTTCCCAATTCACTCTTACTGCAGAGTGTTCAGGACCAAGGTGATAACGCAGCAAACATCAACTCCAATCAGAGTCCTTCTCCGAGCAGGAGGAGAAAGATGGGGTCGACTCGTAGGCATCCTAGAGTTGTACAAAGAGAAGATGAGGACACAGAGGAGAAACAAGAAGTGGAAATAGAAAGCACAGAGATAGAAGACAAGAGAGAAAACACGGATGCAGTGGAAGGTTCTTGCATGGAGTTTGAAATGTTGATGGAATCTAAGGATGGAGCAGGTATTGAGAAGAATGAAGGAGAAGAGAGAAATGAGGAGACTCTCCTGACTGACCTCAGCTGTTCATTCAGTACTTCAAATCAAGAGGGAAGAAACATAGAGGCTGACAATATAGAAAGTGAGAGCCAATCAATTATAAAGGAATCAATGGCAACAAAACTCTTGCTTCTACGTGAAGTAGAGTTGACTCAGATTAGTCAAACTCGTCACAACACTTACCCTGATGTTCCTACTATAGAGTCATATGACTCCTACCTGACCGATGACACACTGAACTCAAATCCTGCCATCACTGGTTTGCAACACAAAGGAACATCATTGGAGGAAACACTTGATGAATCAAGAGGAAACACTGACTCCCCTCCAGATCCACCCTCACTGCAGAGTTATCTTGGGTCAGAGGAAACAGCAGAGGTAGAATCCTACACTCCAGGGAGGAAAAGGAAGATCGGTTCCACTCGCAGCAAGTCTCATCCAGGTAGAAAAGGAGAGGAGAGAAGAGAGGAGGGACAGGAGGAGGAGAAAAGCGAAGACACAGATGTTATAGGAGAGGTCGGAGATGTCATTACAACAGCAGAAATGGATTCTAGCATAGAAAAGACTGAGCTTGTAGAGCTTGAGGAACTTCTAGAAAAAGTGACAGAGGAGCAGGCGATGGGAGACCCAGCGATCATAGTAGTGGAGGGAGAGGTCAACATAGTAGTAGAAGGAGAATCTGGCATCGAAAGGTCTGAGTTTGTAGAACATACAGAAAAAGTTAGAGTGGCGGAGGAGATAGAAGTAGAAGTGAAAATAGTCGCAGAGAGCGAGAGCAACCAAACTCCCTCTGACACAGCAGCTCTTACAGTAGAGGCCCAAGAGTCATGTGACATGGTTTGTATAGAGCCATATATAACATCACAATACCTGGAAGACAATAATCCCTCATTAAATGACCTCACAGAAATAAATCTGTCTCAAACTGAAAACCCATATCTGCTGGAATCACCTGACACTGCAAAGAAGAGAAGGAAAAGGGGTTCTACTCGTCGGAATAAAGGTAAACAAGCAGAGACAGACTTTGGGGAGAAACAAGACGCCAAAACTGGAGACACAGAAACATCCCTACAACTTCAGGCATCCATTGCAGTTGTGGAATCCTGGTCCTACAGCAACACAGAAGAGCTCCTGGGTAAAAAGGAACGTGAAATGGACACTGAGTGTCTTTTGTTTGCTTCTAACACACTCGACAAACCGGATGACAGATGGAAAGAGGAAGTTGGTGAGGATATTGAACCTAGTAGTGAAGCTGTAGTTAGTTATAGCAGTGAATTGCTTCAAGATACTCTTGGAACCGAATCACTCTTGCATCTGCCCCTAGACCTTGCCTTGCAAGTTGTTCATGGATTAGCTGCTGAACCCATAACAGAGGAGTCGAAGAAAGAGGAAGAGAGGAGGCAGGAAAGTGAGCATACCGAGGTGGAGTCCCCCACATTTCTCAGCTCTAGACAGTCATTAGATCAATCCCTTGAGTCAGACACTTTAACCAACACAGAAGAGTTTGAGTCATTCAATAACACAATAATCCTCCAAAGTGGAGAAGGTGAAGAGAAACTTGAACCTGTTGTAAATGAGTCAGAATTGCAAGATGATATTAACTCTACTGGTCCAGGCAATCAGGAAACGTTGCACCAAAGAGATGAAGATGAGAACTTTGTTGATCTGATAGTTGAGGAAAACATAGTAATGGCAAATATAACTCCTTTTAGACAACCAGACCATGTAGAAAGCATTGAACCTGAACAAAGTGAGGATATGACCTGCTTTTTACAATCAACCCCCTCAGACAGCTCTTTGGGTCATGACAAAAGTGCTCAATCAGAATCCAGGAGAAGAAAGATGGGTTCAACTCGCAGGAATCCTAGAGGTAGACATGAGGAGGAAGAACATGGAGAGAGTAAGATGCATGGATATCGTTACCTTTATGATGAGGGAGAAGAGGTCATATTGGGAAAAGAAGAAATGTTTGGCATCGAAGAGACTGAGTTTGAAATATCTATGGAGCCTAAAGATAGTGCCAATGTAGACGAGAAAGAAGGAGAGCAGATGGAAAAGGAGAATTTCCAAACAGAGGAAGACACAGAAAACATAGGAGAGACAGGAAGGGGATTGGAAAGGGACATGGGAACAGTGGAAGGATCTGGTGTTGAAACATCGGAAGAGTCTCTGATGTTATTGGAACCAGAGCATGGAGCAGATGAGGAGAAGAAAGGAATGGAAGAAGAACGTCTGATTGAACCCACCCCTTTTGATCAATACATCGATTCATTTGGTATTGCAGATCAATTATATAACCAAGAGAAAGGCAACAGATTCACTGCAGACTCTGTCAATACAGAAACTGAGAGCAACAATGAAGCAAGCATGGCCCACAATGTTGACTCAATAGAGCCCTTCAGTGTTGGACTGGACCAATCAGGAGTCACTTTACTCAGAGAGGAAGAAGTTAGTGATTACACACTGCTTGTGAATAATTCTGAAGTGATCAAGTGCAGCCAAATAGCATATGATTGTGGTCTTACACTAGAGTCAGATGACACTTTCAGCACTGATCCCAAAATCTCTCCTAGTCAACTCAACCAAACTCCATACTCGGATGAAAGCCATAACTCTTTTCCCAATTCACTCTTACTGCAGAGTGTTCAGGACCAAGGTGATAACGCAGCAAACATCAACTCCAATCAGAGTCCTTCTCCGAGCAGGAGGAGAAAGATAGGGTCGACTCGTAGGCATCCTA
The DNA here is from genome assembly GCF_013265735.2 of Oncorhynchus mykiss. Classification (NCBI taxonomy): domain Eukaryota; kingdom Metazoa; phylum Chordata; class Actinopteri; order Salmoniformes; family Salmonidae; genus Oncorhynchus; species Oncorhynchus mykiss. The sequence continues at coordinate 67,549,164 of NC_048571.1, read as the reverse complement.
GAGTTGTACAAAGAGAAGATGAGGACACAGAGGAGAAACAAGAAGTGGAAATAGAAAGCACAGAGATAGAAGACAAGAGAGAAAACACGGATGCAGTGGAAGGTTCTTGCATGGAGTTTGAAATGTTGATGGAATCTAAGGATGGAGCAGGTATTGAGAAGAATGAAGGAGAAGAGAGAAATGAGGAGACTGTCCTGACTGACCTCAGCTGTTCATTCAGTACTTCAAATCAAGAGGGAAGAAACATAGAGGCTGACAATATAGAAAGTGAGAGCCAATCAATTATAAAGGAATCAATGGCAACAAAACTCTTGCTTCTACGTGAAGTAGAGTTGACTCAGATTAGTCAAACTCGTCACAACACTTACCCTGATGTTCCTACTATAGAGTCATATGACTCCTACCTGACCGATGACACACTGAACTCAAATCCTGCCATCACTGGTTTGCAACACAAAGGAACATCATTGGAGGAAACACTTGATGAATCAAGAGGAAACACTGACTCCCCTCCAGATCCACCCTCACTGCAGAGTTCTCTTGGGTCAGAGGAAACAGCAGAGGTAGAATCCTACACTCCAGGGAGGAAAAGGAAGATTGGTTCCACTCGCAGCAAGTCTCATCCAGGTAGAAAAGGAGAGGAGAGAAGAGAGGAGGGACAGGAGGAGGAGAAAGGAGAAGACACAGATGTTATAGGAGAGGTGGGAGATGTCATTACAACAGCAGAAATGGATTCTAGCATAGAAAAGACTGAGCTTGTAGAGCTTGAGGAACTTCTAGAAAAAGTGACAGAGGAGCAGGCGATGGGAGACCCAGCGATCATAGTAGTGGAGGGAGAGGTCAACATAGTAGTAGAAGGAGAATCTGGCATCGAAAGGTCTGAGTTTGTAGAACATACAGAAAAAGTTAGAGTGGCGGAGGAGATAGAAGTAGAAGTGAAAATAGTCGCAGAGAGCGAGAGCAACCAAACTCCCTCTGACACAGCAGCTCTTACAGTAGAGGCCCAAGAGTCATGTGACATGGTTTGTATAGAGCCATATATAACATCACAATACCTGGAAGACAATAATCCCTCATTAAATGACCTCACAGAAATAAATCTGTCTCAAACTGAAAACCCATATCTGCTGGAATCACCTGACACTGCAAAGAAGAGAAGGAAAAGGGGTTCTACTCGTCGGAATAAAGGTAAACAAGCAGAGACAGACTTTGGGGAGAAACAAGACGCCAAAACTGGAGACACAGAAAAATCCCTACAACTTCAGGCATCCATTGCAGTTGTGGAATCCTGGTCCTACAGCAACACAGAAGAGCTCCTGGGTAAAAAGGAAAGTGAAACGGACACTGAGTGTCTTTTGTTTGCTTCTAACACACTCGACAAACGGGATGACAGATGGAAAGAGGAAGTTGGTGAGGATATTGAACCTAGTAGTGAAGCTGTAGTTAGTTATAGCAGTGAATTGCTTCAAGATACTCTTGGAACCGAATCACTCTTGCATCTGCCCCTAGACCTTGCGTTGCAAGTTGTTCATGGATTAGCTGCTGAACCCATAACAGAGGAGTTGAAGAAAGAGGAAGAGAGGAGGCAGGAAAGTGAGCATACCGAGGTGGAGTCCCCCACATTTCTCAGCTCTAGACAGTCATTAGATCAATCCCTTGAGTCAGACACTTTAACCAACACAGAAGAGTTTGAGTCATTCAATAACACAATAATCCTCCAAAGTGGAGAAGGTGAAGAGAAACTTGAACCTGTTGTAAATGAGTCAGAATTGCAAGATGATATTAACTCTACTGGTCCAGGCAATCAGGAAACGTTGCACCAAAGAGATGAAGATGAAAACTTTGTTGATCTGATAGTTGAGGAAAACATAGTAATGGCAAATATAACTCCTTTTAGACAACCAGACCATGTAGAAAGCATTGAACCTGAACAAAGTGAGGATATGACCTGCTTTTTACAATCAACCCCCTCAGACAGCTCTTTGGGTCATGACAAAAGTGCTCAATCAGAATCCAGGAGAAGAAAGATGGGTTCAACTCGCAGGAATCCTAGAGGTAGACATGAGGAGGAAGAACATGGAGAGAGTAAGATGCATGGATATCGTTACCTTTATGATGAGGGAGAAGAGGTCATATTGGGAAAAGAAGAAATGTTTGGCATCGAAGAGACTGAGTTTGAAATATCTATGGAGCCTAAAGATAGTGCCAGTGTAGACGAGAAAGAAGGAGAGCAGATGGAAAAGGAGAATTTCCAAACAGAGGAAGACACAGAAAACATAGGAGAGACAGGAAGGGGGTTGGAAAGGGACATGGGAACAGTGGAAGGATCTGGTGTTGAAACATCGGAAGAGTCTCTGATGTTATTGGAACCAGAGCATGGAGCAGATGAGGAGAAGAAAGGAATGGAAGAAGAACGTCTGATTGAACCCACCCCTTTTGATCAATACATCGATTCATTTGGTATTGCAGATCAATTATATAACCAAGAGAAAGGGAACAGATTCACTGTAGACTCTGTCAATACAGAAACTGAGAGCAACATTGAAGCAAGCATGGCCCACAATGTTGACCCAATAGAGCCCTTCAGTGTTGGACTGGACCAATCAGGAGTCACTTTACTCAGGGAGGAAAAAGTTAGTGATTACACACTGCTTGTGAATAATTCTGAAGTGATCAATTGCAGCCAAATAGCATATGATTGTGCTCTTACACTAGAGTCAGATGACACTTTCAGCACTGATCCCAAAATCTCTGCTAGTCAACTCATCCAAACTCCATGTATGGAAATCACTAACCCCTTTCTCAAACCATTATTTTCGCAGAGTATTCAGGGTAATGAGGGTGGTGCAAACACTGACCCCAATACCACAGGGGGACTGGACACATCAGAGGTCATGTTACTCAGCGAGGAGGAAATGAGTGATCATGTGCCGCTTGTAAATGAAGTGAGTGTCAGTAGCCAAATGACATATGATGATAGAACTCTCACAACAGAGCCCTGCCAAACAGATGAGGCTTTGAGCACTGATCCCAATATCTCTGCTAGTCAACTCAACCAAACTCCATACTCGGATGAAAGCCATAACTCTTTTCCCAATTCACTCTTACTGCAGAGTGTTCAGGACCAAGGTGATAACGCAGCAAACATCAACTCCAATCAGAGTCCTTCTCCGAGCAGGAGGAGAAAGATGGGGTCGACTCGTAGGCCTCCTAGAGTTGTACAAAGAGAAGAGGAGGACACAGAGGAGAAACAAGAAGTGGAAATAGAAAGCACAGAGATAGAAGACAAGAGAGAAAACATGGATGCAGTGCAAGGTTCTTGCATGGAGTTTGAAATGTTGATGGAATCTAAGGATGGAGCTGGTAATGAGAAGAATGAAGGAGAAGAGAGAAATGAGGAAACTGTCCTGACTGACCTCAGCTGTTCATTCAGTACTTCAAATCAAGAGGGAAGAAACATAGAGGCTGACAATATAGAAAGTGAGAGCCAATCAATTATAAATCATTCAATGACAGCAAAACTCATGCTTCTACATCAATCAGATTTCTCTGAGATTTGGGAAACTCTTCACAACCCTGATGTTCCTAATCTTGAGTCCCACTTGACTGATGACACACTGATTTCAACAGAAAAAGTTAGAGAGGTGGAGATAGAAGTTGAAGTGAATACAGTCATGGAGAGCGAGAGCAGCCAAACTGACACAGCTGCTCTTACAGTAGAGGCCCAAGAGTCAGGTGACATGGTTTGTATAGACCCTCACATCTCTGCTATTCAACATACCCAAACAGCAGACATGGAACAATGTCTGTTAACACAAAGTAATAGCCCCAGTCTTCCTTCGAAATCATCTCTGTCTCTGAGTTCCCAATCTCACGAGGATGTTGGTGAATCCAAAGCAACAGGGAAGAGAAGAAAGATGGGCTTTACTCATCAGACACAGGGAGGACTCCACGCAGAGGATGAGAAGCAGGAGACAGGAGAAAATATAACAGAGGCAGAGGTCAGAGCGGAAACCATTGGAAATCCAGAAGTCAATGATGTTTTGGAAAGATTTCAAGAGGAGCGCAGGGCTGAAGCTGTCAGTCTGGAGGACCAACAGGAGATACAGAGCACAGAGAAGGAGACAATACTCATAGAGGTACTTTGGCTTTCCTTACAAATGGCTTCACTTATTTTATTGAACTCATAGCATTCTTGACGTGTACAAACATCCCGCGGCTGAGTACTTGAGGATTTTTGAGTATTCAACATTTTATGATAAATAGCTGCAGTGATGTCACAAATGAAATTGTCCATATACTGTAAGTCTGAATTCAGCCCTAACATTTCAATATATGTTAAACATCTGATTTGTTACTTTTAAATGTTTTACATAGTGTGTATACCAGACAGTATATAGAATTTTGAACACACAACGATATTTCACATTTCATTTTGAAGAGATGATCATATCCTGTCCTTTGTGGGAGACAATGTTTTCTATTTGTCTAAGGTGGTTGCCTCAAGCACGGTTTTGAGTGGAAAAGGGTCTGAACCAGTGGCTCCAGCTCCACAGCCAGGCCCTGGGAATAAAAGAGGTCAAGAAAAGGCAGAGCGTGTGGAGAAGCCACCGGGTAAGTATCGAATAGCAACAGTGAGGATGTACAAGTGGGATGGAAAGGTTAGTCTTGAGTAAGTAAGCCCACCAGGCAGGAATCACCTGGAATTAACTGCTGGATATGCACTGTTGAGGCCCTTTGCTCTCCACTTGTAGCCAAAGGAATAAGTCAAGTTAGGTTTGAGTGAGATCAAGAGAAGTGATATCAACTGTAATAGACCAGTATCTTTGATCCCCCTCCAGGTACCTTCGGAAGCTCTGGCTCTAGTTCAAACCCCTACAACGTGGTGATGGTTGGAAACAGCAGTGTGGGCAAAACCTCCTTCATGAGGCGTTTCCAAAGTGGAGAGTTCTGTCGGCACCACGATGCAACCATTGGTGAGTATCATCATCCTTGTTGTATGTTTGGCATCATGCCCTTTCATGTCATGCGAAGAAATGAACACACCATGGTATTACTGTACATTATTCATATTACTCATTCATGTCTGGTTTCATGTTTGTTTGTTTGTGTGCTTATCATCTGAGCAGGTATTGATACCTGTATACAGTCTGTGACAGTGGATGGCAGCCCAGTGACTCTACAGTTATGGGATACTGCAGGTCAAGAAAGGTGGGTCTCTAACCTAAGTTCATCACAATTGTTCACTATATGTAATGCATCGATACAGAATCTGTTCCTCTGTCCTAATTTGAACCCTCCATGTGTGTGTTTTATTTGTTAGTATATAATTACCTACATGTTATACTATTGTTACACTCTACTCCCCAGATTCCACAGCATCACCAGACAAGTGTTCCACAAAGCCCAGGGTCTAATGCTGATGTATGACATCACTTCCTCTCAGAGCTTCTGTGACATCTGCTACTGGGTCAATTGCATTCAGGTAGGGGGCATTTAAATCATGCCTTTAATATTATAATCAAAGAACAACTATGTAACAACACAAACAATTGTTTGCAGGATTCACAGTTCTTCCACTGGTATCTATTGTACTGTCATAACCTTTTGTATTTTGTAGGAGGGGGCTCCAGATGATGTCATCGTTATACTCCTTGGGAACAAGACTGATTGTGCTGAACTAGATCGAGAGGTTCAGACTCATGAAGGGGAGAACCTTGCAAAGGTATGTTGACGTTACTGTAACTTTAACAGCCAGAATGTGGGCGACTGGACAGTAGGATTTACAGGTGATGTGATATAAATGATTATTTTACACTTCTGTAGCTGGTGCTGAAATTGACAGTGGTAGCAAAGCAGGATTGAGATCATTCATGATAAATACAAATAATACTTGTATTGATGATACTTGCCCTCACTCTTAAAGGGGTACGACATGCTCTTTATGGAGTGTAGTGCTGCAACAGGTGACAATGTGACTCTGTCTATGGAAACTCTGGCAAGGTAAGACATGCCGACAGGTCTTCCAAGTACAGTAAAAGCTATTGTTTGTTTGTGTTGTTTGGATTTGGCTGCGTATTGTCATTATCTGCAAGGGGAAGAGGACTCTGTTCTGTGAATATTCAAACATTGATTTGGTGTGTTGTTGCTTCAAGGATGCTAAAGCAGCTGGGTGAGCAGACAAGACAAGAAGAGGGAAGCTTGGTGTTGCAGAAAGAACCGCCAATGAAGAAATCAGGCTGCTGCTGATCAAGGTGGAGAAGATTGGTACATGTCATAATCTGCAGCACATACACGCACGCACGTATGCACGTACGCACACACACATGCATTTGTGCCCTATAGCCCCTTATGATAGTATTTTTATTTCTAAATGTTCTATATGTAATATAGCAGATGTAAATGGTAAAAACATTTGTCAGTGCATGCCAAAGCATATACTGTAGTGGTAGTAATGTAACGCTTGAGCTGATTCTCCCTTTTCTACGTCTTTCAAACACTGTTTGTGGGGGAAAAATATATTTATTAGATTATGAAGAGATATATATTCATAGCAACATTATTTATTTACAGTAGATAGTGTCATATTACAATTTATTATTGGGTTTCTTTTTGCTTGAAAACATCCACCTATGCAGTTTATACAAGCCTAATAAATACATAATACATTCAATTGCCTCCATAATTCCAGTCATATTGACAGAAAATATTACAAATTATTTCTTTAACTATTACTGTGAGTTCCAGGAGCTGCCACGCTCGTCCGATCCGTCGATCATATTGACTCACTGCTATTATCACATTGTACCTAATCTGTATGGACTAGAAGAGACTAGAAGTCAGAGACGTTCAGAGTGTGATTGCATCGATTGTTGTGTTGCCTCATGGGTTCCAGAGCAACAGTATGGCTAGCACCAACAGGCTGAGGAACACAGCAAATGCTATGAAGAAGACTTCTGCTGCCCACTGGCCATGCTGCACACCTGTCACCACCAGGGGGCGCTCTGAAGGGATCAGGTTGGTCAGGTTCAACATGTAGCCCAGCGTCCAGTTGATGTCTGTATCTGCCACCTGATAGACAGTGGTGTACATATAAACATAAACTCAGCAAAAAAGAAAAGTCCCTTTTTCAGGACCCTGTGTTTCAAAGATAATTTGTAAAATTCCAAATAACTTCACAGATCTTTATTGTAAAGGGTTTAAACACTGCTTGTTCAATGAACCAGAAACAAGTAATAAACATGCACCTGTGGAATGGTCGTTAAGACACTAACAGACGGTAGGCAATTAAGGTCACAGTTATGAAAACTTAGGACACTAAAGAGGTCTTTCTACTGACTCCCAGGGTCCCTGCTCATTTGCATGAACGTGCCTTAGGCATGCTGCAAGGAGGCATGAGGACTGCAGATGTGGCCAGGGCAATAAACTGCAATGTCCATACTGTGAGACGCTACAGGGTGACAGGACGGACAGCTGATCGTCCTCGCAATGGCAGACCACGTGTAACAACACCTGCACAGGAACGGTGCATCCGAACATCACACGTGCGAGACAGGTACAGGATGGCAACAACAACTGCCCGAGTTACACCAGGAATGCACAATCCCTCCATCAGTGCTCAGACTGTCTGCAATAGGCCAAAAGAGGCTGGACTGAGGACTTGTAGGCTTGTAGCCTGTTGTAAGGCAGGTCCTCACCAGACATCACCGGGAACAACGTCGCCTATGGGCACAAACCCAACGTTGCTGGACCAGACAGGACTGGAAAAAAGTGCTCTTCTCTGACGAGTCATGGTTTTGTCTCAACAGCGGTGATGGTCGGATTCACGTTTATCATAGAAGGAATGAGCGTTACACCGAGGCCTGTACTCTGGAGCGGGATCGATTTAGAGGTGGAGGGTCCGTCATGGTCTGGGGCGGTGTGTCACAGCATCATCGGACTGATCTTGTTGTCATTGCAGGCAATCTCAACACTGTGCATTACAGGGAAGACATCCTCCCTCATGTGGTACCCTTCCTGGAGGCTCATCCTGACATGACCCTCCAGCATGACAATGCCACCAGCCATACTGCTCGTTCAGTGCGTGATTTCCTGCAAGACAGGAATGTCAGTGTTCTGCCATGGTCAGTGAAGAGCCCGGATCTCAATCTCATTGAGCACGTCTGGGACCTGTTGGATCGGAGGGTGAGGGCTAGGGCCATTCCACCCAGAAATGACCGGGAACTTGCATGTGCCTTGGTGGAAGAGTGGGGTAACATTTCACAGTAAGAACTGGCAAATCTGGTGCAGTCCATGAGGAGGAGATGCACTGCAGTACTTAATGCAGCTGGTGGCCACACCAGATACTGACTGTTACTATTTTAACCCCCCCTTTTGTTCAGGGACACATTATTCCATTTCTGTTTGTCACATGTCTGTGGAACTTGTTCAGTTTATGTCTCAGTTGTTGAATCTTGTTATGTTCATACAAATATTTACACGTGTTAAGTTTGCTGAAAATAAACGCAGTTCACAGTGAGAGGACGTTTATGTTTTTGCTCAGTTTATATGCATGTACAGTCGTGGCTAAAAGTTTTGAGAATGACACAAATATTCATTTCCACAAAGTTTGCTGCTTCAGTGTCTTTAGATATTTTTGTCAGATGTTACTATGGAATACTGAAGTATAATTATAAGCATTTCATAAGTGTCAAAGGCTTTTATTGACAATTACATGAAGTTGATGCAAAGAGTCAATATTTGCAGTGTTGACCCTTCTTTTTCAAGACCTCTGCAATACGTCCTGGCACGCTGTCAATTAATTTCTGGGCCACATCCCAACTGATGGCAGCCCATTCTTGCATAATCAATGCTTGGAGTTTGTAAGAATTTGTGGGTTTTTGTTTGTCCATCCGCCTCTTGAGTATTGACCACAAGTTCTCAATGGGATTAAGGTCTGGGGTGTTTCCTGGCCATGGACCCAAAATATCAATGTTTTGTTCCCCGAGCCACTTAGTTATCGCTTTTGCCTTATGGCAAGGTGCTCCATCATGCTGGAAAAGGCATTGTTCGTCATCAAACTGTTCCTGGATGGTTGGGAGAAGTTGCTCTCTGAGGATGTGTTGGTACCATTCTTTATTCATGGCTGTGTTCTTAGGCAAAATTGTGAGTGAGCCCACTCCCTTGGCTGAGAAGCAACCCCACACATTAATGGTCTCAGGATGCTTTACTGTTGGCATGACTAAGGACTGATGATAGTGCTCACCTTGTCTTCTCTGGACAAGCTTTTTTACGGATTCCCCAAACAATCGGAAAGGGGATTCATCAGAGAAAATGACTTTACCCCAGTCCTCATCAGTCCAATCCCTGTACCTTTTGCAGAATATCAGTCTGTCCCTGATGTTTTTCCTGGAGAGAAGTGGCTTCTTTGCTGCCCTTCTTAACACCAGGCCATCCTCCAAAAGTATTCGCTTCACTGTGCGTGCAGATGCAGTCACACCTGCCTGCTGCCATTCCTGAGCAAGCTCTGTACTGGTGGTGCCCCGATCCCGCAGCTGAATCAACTTTGTGTTGGGCGCCCTGAAGCCTTCTTCACAACAATTGAACCGCTCTCCTTGAAGTTCTTGATGATCCGATAAATGGTCGATTTAGGTGCAATCTTACTGGCAGCAATATCCTTGCCGGTGAAGCCCTTTTTGTGCAAAGCAACGATGACGGCATGTGTTTCCTTGCAGGTAACCATGGTTGACAGAGGAAGAACAATGATTCCAAGCACCACCCTCCTTTTGAAGCTTGCAGTCTGTTATTCAAACTCAATCAGCATGACAGAGTGATCTCCAGCCCTGTCCTTGTCAACACTCACACCTGTGTTAACGAGAGAATCACTGACATCATGTCAGCTGGTCCTTTTGTGGCAGGGCTGAAATGCAGTGTAAATATTTTTTGGGAATTCAGTTCGTTTGCATGGCAAAGAGGGACTTTGTAATTAATTGCAATTCATCTGATCACTCTTCATAACATTCTGGAGTATATGCAAATTGCCATCATGCAAACTGAGGCAGCAGACTTAAATTAATATTTGTGTCATTCTCAAAACTTTTGCCCACGACTTTATATGATAGACACACAGCTTCATTAAGGCAGCACAGCTATTCACATTGACTGCCATACAAGAACATTCCTTTTTTCATGATTTCTGTGGTAAAATGTCTTTCATTCTGTGTCCTGAAGCAAAATCTTTCGTATTGGATGTTGATGTTTTACATATGTCAATACACAAGTGTATAGTTAAGCACACACCTGTCTCTGGAAGTATATATTTCCCCAGGTCTGGTTGAACTTGTAGCCGTCTAGTAGTACTGTCATTATGTAGTTTGCTGAGGCACAGTAATCACGAAGGTACTTGTCCTTTTCACTATACTCTGCCTTGAGCTGCCAAAATAATTGATATTATCACAAACAAAGTTGTAGTAACATTGGGGCCGATTCTGACCCGAGGTAAGTGGTGTACATGGACGTGAAAGAAACGCACACCTGTTTAGGTGAGGTGCTGGCTTGCGGAGGACAACATATGAAAAAGAAAAGGAGAACCACACACTCGGAGCTCAGATGCAATAATTGAATAACCTAATAACCAACGTTTCAACAGACAAGCTGTCTTCATCAGTGGCGTAAATGGAACATAATTCCCTTTTTATGCACTTTTCTCTCTATGTGTATTCTGACCTTGAACCTAAGCGTGAGAATAGCATGCTATTTACCCCCTATTTGTTGGGGGTGGCGATCAAATAAATGAAGGTGTGTAGACAGATATGCTGTATTCTGACCTTGACTTATTTCCCTAATAATTCCACCACCTTTACGTGTGAGGAAACCATGAATAACGTGGAGTCTACCTACCGGTCCCAAGTGGAAAAAGCATCAAATTAATTTTTCAGATAGAAATAACACCATTCTCCATGCACTGTAATTTACAACTTGATAAGAGCTACAGTAGGTAAATTATTAATCTGTTTGGATAAATGCATTGTAAATATAATTGACACTTGTTTTAGATCTATTCAAGTTTATGAAATGCTGTGCCATTATGCAGTATTTAAATTACAAGGCTTTTTTTGCTTGCAGAGATGGGCCCTCTCAAATGTTTTAACTACAGGCTACCTTAATATTCTCTGTCACCACCGTTGTGATGACACAACATTAGTAGGCTTGATTGCCAACAACAACGAGATGCCGCTCGGTTTTAGGAAGTGCACTGGTAATGTGGAAGGTCAGCAGAGGTCTCTATATCTCACCGAGTCCCAGGTCCTTTTACAGAATGTGTCTATAGTTGTGGTAACCTGAGCCAGAGAGGACTGAGGAGCCAGACCAAGGAAGTCAAAGGTGTAATAGTATGTTGAGAAAGCCTAGGGAGAAGGAACAGTATGATGGTGACAATAAATTGAAGTGTTTGATTGAGCCTGCCTGGAGTGCCAGTTGAGTGGGCTTTGCGTAGATATAGGATGAACACTCACAAAGAAGTCGCCACTGACTGGGGGCTGGTATACCCCGTTGAAGCCACAGTCAGGAGCCAGGGAGCAGTCAGTCAGGTTCATGATGTTCTTCATCTGGTTGAGACACCGCAGTGGCTCACTGGTCCCTGTGAAGGTGACCTCTGAGGCCGGATCAAAGGTCATGGGTCTGGCAACGCAGGGGGAGTCATAGAGGTCACCCAGAGTCAGGGTTAGGTTGTAGCCCAGGTGGTAGCAGGGGTGCTTGACTGGGCGGGTAGACCCACTCATCTAAGAGAGGAGGAAGTTTGCTTGAATCAAAAGAAAAACAGCCCTTTAAACAGCCATAAAATGATTCTGACTCAACTGAGAAGCATTCAGTCAAACAGATTTTGGGTAATTAGATTGGCCCAAAGATATTTATGATGTGCTTTAAAGCTGGAATCCATAGCGGTGAAACTGCCAGGTCTGTTTGCGATAACAACAAAGTGGCTACTTTAAACAACGAACATTGTTTTTCCCCCTCGGACACCATTGCACGTGCAATAAAACAGCAGAGTATGTACTATGATTATTTTTACCAAGATGCAGGATGCTCCTCTGACCAGTTACAATGTTTTGAAATCTAAAAACAATAATAAATGCACCTGAGGCATCCAGTGGCGCTGTTTCAACTTATGCAGATCTTAGCTTTAAAGAAGGCCTGGGTAAGGCCAAAACACTACTGCCTGTTTACACGTTTCTATTCCTGAAAACTGGTTTTATATCGACATGTAGGGGAAGTTTACCTGGCATTTTTACAGTACCCAAAACCATTCTGCAATTTCTTTGAGTCATATCTAACAGGTGACCAGACAACTACTCACAGTACCTTCAGTAGATGAACCCGTAGCTTCCTCATGGCCTGTTCCTTGCCATAGCACAGGTAGCTGTGTGTGTACACCTCATATTGGTAACCATAGAGCTTGGGTCCCAGGGCGGAGGCAGGGTCCTGTACAGGCTGGCCGGGGGTAAAGGATATCTGGGTAGAAGAACCTCCCATGTCCAGGGCGCCCCAGATCTTCCTTCCTTTAGGGCTCACCCATTCTCCCTCAAAGGTGTGCTGCTCATGAGAAGTACAAATACTGTATGTTAGCTATAATGTTAAACTGCAAAGACCTGCAATTCACCATTATAACAAGCTTTTACAGTGCTTATAAATGGTACTACTACTGTTTATCCACAAGCCTCTGTTAATTTTGCCTAAACAAGGTTGACACCATTCGGGAGTGTGTGTGTGTGGGTGCGTGTGCGCGTTCCCTATATTTGTATTCATATTTTTTATTGATCCCCATTTGCCAAAGCAGCAGCTACTCTTCCTGGGGTCCAGCGAAATTAAGGCAGTTTAATGTTAATGTTAAAAACATTACAATACAGTCACAGATTTCACAACACACTGTGTGCCCTAAGGCCCCTACTCACCACTTCCACATATCTACAGTACTAAATCCATGTGTATGTAGAGTGCGTATGTTATCGTGTATGTGTGTGAGTGTGTATGCATGTGTCTGTGCCAATATTTGTGTTCCTTCACAGTCCCTGATGTTCCATAAGGTGTTTTTTTTTATCTGTTTTTTAAAATCTAATTTTACTGCTTGTGTCAGTTACTTGATGTGGAATAGAGTTCCATGTAGTCATGGCTCTATGTGGTACTGTGTGCCTTCCATAGTCTGTTCTGTACTTGGGGACTGTGAAGAGACCTCTTGTGGCATGTCTTGTGGGCTATGTATGGGTGGCCAAGCTATGTGCAAGTAGTTTAGACAGACAGCTTGGTGCATTCAACATGTCAATACCTCTCATACACACCTTGATGAAGCTCTCTTGTAGATAGTTGATGGTGATCCATCCGTAAGCCCCTTCCTCCATCCCAGATAGGATCCGTGCCCCCCGGAAGTCAAAGGGATACCCCTGGATCGCCTTGGTTACCTGCTCCAACACCTGATAAGACTGGGTGTGATTCTGTAGCCTGAGGAGAGGAAAATATTCTACCACTCTTACCGGACAATGAAAGTAGATTTCATAAATGCTACTTTATTATTAAAACCAAGTTCTGCAGCCTGAAAGAGCATACATCACCCAGTCATAATGTACAGGAGGTTAAATACATTCCAAAAGCTTTGTGGTTCCAGGTAGAGCCCTCTGTGGAAAGGGTTTTACATGGAACCCAAAATGGATCTTCCTGGAACCAAAATGGTTCTTCAAAAAGGGTCTCCTATGGGGACAGCCGAAGAACCGTTATAGGTTCTAGATAGCACCTTTTTATTCTTAGAGTGTAGTCACCACATAGATTAGTGGGAGGTTTTTCTTGCACATTCATTCATAAAGTCGTAGTATTGGGATGAGGTAAATGAAAATGATTACACCTATCAAGATAACACCGCGCAGTCTTGACTTACTGCAAGAGTCGCATGCCAGCGGTAGCACCAAGGTACACAGGAGTTTCCCTCTGCTGGTTTGCAGGGACGGCTACCAGTGCACTTTCCAGGCACTTCCTCAGACTGAGCCCTGCACCAGGTGGGTCCTGGGCATAGCTAGAGATGCCATCTCCTACGGACAAGCAGGGGACAGGGGTGTGAGTCAATGGTATATTTCTTTATGTGACAACCATTACTGGGTGGTACTGGGTGATTTGTCTTGGCCCTTGCGATCAAGCTGCCATGAAAATAGGTGTAAGATGACTTAAGGGCATATTCTAACTTCTACCTTCTAGGGGCAAATCCTAACTACTCTCCCATTGACATAAATTTTGATTGACAAATTCCGGTAACTTTCCCAAAATCCCAGATGAGGAACGCCAGGTTGGAGTCTGCCCCTGCACCTTATTCCCTCTACATTCCAAAACCTGGGAATTTTGGCAAAGTTACTGGAATGTTTAAACCTTAACGTCATTGCATGACTAAGTGAAGATTCGCCTTACGTAGAAGTTAGTATTCACCAATAAGAGATCAAATAATAGAGTAGTAATAATGGTTCACTGACAGCACTCAGCACTGACCGTCAACATCACAGACCAGCATCTGTGACACCACCCCAGTGTTGTTTTCTTTGTTGCCAGGCCAACGGTACATGTAGAGAGAAGTGTGTGTGGATCCAGCATCGAACACCATCCCATACTGAAGGACACACAGAGACAGATAAGTCAAATACCAACAGAGAGAGAGAAACTAAGAGTACTTCGTCCTTACTCGGACAATCTAATGAATATACATTTTTGATAACGTCCCATATTAATGTTGGGAAATTTTTGAGTACCTCCTTTCCCATATTATTGTTGAATATTGTCCCATATTGGGAGCTTGACAGGGGCCCTGTTGCATCCTGTGAGGTATGTGCTTTGTGAAGTCACATTGATGTCTGGGAAATGATGAAGGAAATGTGATATCCAAACGGGTCAAGGGTGGAATTAGGAGGGAACGCGTTGGAACGGCGTTCCCAAAGTCAAATTATTTCAACATGAAAAACATCGATTTTTAAGGTGGATTTTAGGATTTTACATGGGTGAGTTCCCAGAGTGAATATTCCCCAATTACTGTAGTTACAACCCAGGTAACAGTTTTTCTTCATCACCTGCATGCGATGGGGGAGATCCACCAAGTGGTGCTGAACTAATGTGAGGATTAGAGCGATGATGCCCACGCATCCCATCACTACCACCACTGCAGCCAGCGCAACCTGTTTCCCCATTGACATATTCATTCCAAACACACCTGTAAGCCCACTCTCCTGGACACACACACACACACACACACACACACACACACACACACACACACACACACACACACACACACAGAGAGTAAATTACACTTTGGTCTTGTTTTTATGGCACCATCGCGAAAGAGAACATCTGTTTTACCAGGGACATCTTCATTACAAACACACGTAAGCCCACTGTCCCGGACAAACATACACACACATGGCAAATTTGTTGAGAACTAATCAACTGTCTCTCTAAAATCAATCCTTTGATTATAAAAACAAATTACACTGGAGTTTTTTTTCATGCCATCAGTGTGAAATATTACATTGTCATCGATCTTCATTCATAAATATAACATTATTTATAACATTATAACAGTACTAGTTTCTATAAATAGGCACAATGTACACAGTCTATCCCAAAATAATGTATATCTTATCTGATGTATCTGCTTTATTTTATCAGATTCTTATCAGACTCGTTACAGAGTTGGCAAGGACAATATATATATATATTCTGATTCAGAATTTACCACAGCAATTGTGAGTTTAATGTATTTATGCCACTTGTCTCCTATGCCACTGTCTCCTCTTCTCCAAAGGTGTAAAGAACTGACAAAGACTATTGTACATTATGTGATCTTAAAATGCTGTCTGTACATCCAAAATGTACATATCGCTTAACAGTATAGTTTTATAAAGATGTTAACATGAGAGAATTTTGCCTAACGTATTGAACAGATAATGCTGCCTTTGAAATAACCATGAAAGACAAATAGGAGCGGTGACTGACTAGTAGTCAACCATTAACAGAGAAAGCCCCTGAACTCTTCTATTAAAACATGAGATGACGACAGGAGTTTTCCACTTGATCGTCCATGGTCCAACATGGTCAAAACAACTGGACTTACCGTCACAGAAGTTTCTTCTCTGTGATCTCTTCTCTCTGACCCCCAGGTCAAATTAGAAACAGATGCGTTACCTTATAAATGTTTTGCAAGATCTTACACTGACCAGAGTATAGGCGTTCTCCCCCTTTCTCTTGTGCTCTCACTGACTATCACTTACGCACTCTCTCTGTCTCTCTCACTCACCCTCTCTCTCTCACTCTTTCCCTCCCTACCTCACGTCTCCCTAATAAACTCACACTCTCTCTCTTCCTCCCAAGATCTGATACACTGTACAATTTGTCATCTTTCTTCCTCAAGTGGTAGGCTGAAATGTAATGTTAGAGCCCTCACAGCTACTCACGAATTTGGATACATTGAATATGTGGACATTTGAAGTATGTGATGTCTCATGCTTGACGTAATGCTGACAATGCTGCCTTTGAAATAACCATGAAAGACAAATGTTTGAGCGTTCAACACTTGACTTTGCACTTGCACACAGGGCAGGACAGTGTTTCCAAGAAACTGTCTCTTATCTTTACTGAAACCACTAAAACCAAGCCCTACCCTCAGGGTCAATACATTCCTCAATAGAGCCCCACAGTGGAGGTGTCATGATACCCATAAAACCTATCGGTCAAACAGGGAAAAGGTTCCAATCGTTTTTCCACCATACATTTTTCCCCATAGCTAATTTATGAAACACTTGAAATAAGGGCTGTGTTTAGTGTAGGCTTACCCTGGCGTGATGTTTTGATAACCATGTAAATCTCTCTCGGACAAGGTGACTTTTATCAATATATTTGCCTCTGTTTACTCTCAAATTCGGAAATGCTAATTAGCATTAAAGTAGACATTGTGCAAGACTACAAATCCCTGCAAGCTCCAAAGTAGACATTATGCAAGACTACAAATCCCTGCAAGCTTCTGCATGTCATCTTGAGCTGACACGTTTGCTAACAGGTATTGTGTCAACTTAAAACTTGCACAAGAAAGTTCACAGAATTGTGAATTTAAAGAAATGTAGCTAGTTTATTAATTACAACATTTTGTTAATATGATATAGTTAATCCAGAGATTCTTACCTTTGCCTCAAGTCGTCAGACTCATCCAGATCATGATGGCATTTGTAGTTCTTCACATTAGCAGCTAATTAGCATTTCATTTTTGGGTGGTAAATACAGGCGAATATATTGATAAAAGTCACTTTGTCCTAGAGAGATTTACACTGTTATCAAAACATCACGCCAGGGTAGGCCTACATGAAACACAGCCCTTATTTTAAGTGTTCCTAAAATCCCTTATGTGAAAAATGAATGGTGGAAAAACTATTGGAACCATTTCCTTGTTTGACCGCTAGGTTTGATAGGTATTATGACTCATACTGTGGTACTCTATAGGTGCTCACCAGATTAGTGCCATAGGAGCAACACTGAGGATTAAAATGTCAACAAAACAAGCACGGGTGACAAAACATTTTTCTCTGTTATTTCGAGATGAGCTAAACATGCAGTAAGAGGAGAGAAATGGTCTACAAAGCTGGCCATATCAATATTTTTATGTTGATGTTTCTGAAATGATATTTGGCTGTAAAGGCTAGCATGAGGGACAAGTATCTAGCCACAATGAGGTTTGTTTAGAGAAAGGTCAGCTAACCTTGTAAGCTACCTAGGCATAGCTAGGCATAGCTACTAGCTAGTTTAAATCCTCTCACGATTGTAAAGCTAACCTTTAATTTTACCTAACATGTTAGCTGTGTTAGCCACACAAGCTTATCCAGAGTCAGTGATACATGAAGCAGCCATGTACTATTAGTGGGAGGTTTTCTATTTATGGGAATTGCAAAAATTTTGCTAGAAACTTTGCTAAAATAAAGGAAATAAAATAAAATGAACCTCATAAAATGTCACCTGTAATGCTCATCTCCTGTAGCCTAATTCTCCTTTATTAGTACCTCGATTACACAGCTTGGATTTACACTAAACAATTTTATATGTGAGCACTTACAGGGCATGTACAAAATCTAGTATATGGTTTGCCTCATATACATTGTCTACTGGTATCATTTTAAATTGAGAAAATACACTGAGTATACCAAACATTACAAACACCATTCTAATATTGAGTTTTCAATACCCCTTTCAAAGGTGCTTACATTTTTTGTCTTTCCCATTCATGCTCTGAATGGCACACGTACACAATCCATGTCTCAATTGTCTCAAGCCTTAAAAATCCTTCTTGAACCTGTCTGTTACAGTTTCCTCCCCTTCATCTACGCTGATTGAAGTGGATTTAACAAGTGACATCAATAAGGGATCATAGCTTTCACCTGGATTTACCTGGTCAGTTTATGTAATGTAAAGAGCAGGTGTTCTTAATATTTGTATACTCAGTGTATAGCTCAACATGTAAACAATGTGTGAGTTCAGCTATTCTCTGCCTCAGATGACAGATGCCCATAAGCCCAGTAATGCCATCATACTGTAGGCCTATGGCTGCATTGGTGATGCATGCCATATGATAAGCTGCTAAATGGATTCACATAGCTGACATAATGAGAGAAAGTGACAGTCAAATAAAACAGAAATGAGATCTTACAAATAGACAAAAAGGAAATGTTCAATTGAGAATACAACACATAAACACAGACACATTATAGACAGAACCCCCTCCCCTATTTATTGCAGATTGTGATATGTGATTAATCAACAGACACTGGTTCCTTTTGAATAATAGTTTAACATTTAAAACAAGGTTAAACACTTTACTTCAAAGAATTAACACTTCATCACTTCAAAACATACATATAAGCTAACTCGTATGTAAAGATTAGACATCTTAGTCTAAACAACAATAGATAATTAAGTGGTAAGTAGACTATAATTACTGAAGCATAATTTCAAGTGAACAAAAAAACTCCATACCAGTGGTGGCCAACCTTGCTCCACTGATCCCTGATCTACTAGGTGAGCAAACTTCTTTTCCAGCCCAGTAAAAGCACACTTGATTATCAACTCATTAAATTTGATAAGTTAAATCAGCTGTGTTATTGCTGGGCTGAAACAGAACCCTGCACACCCGGCAGACCACAAGCAGGGTTGGCCTGCTCCAATTGTAATAGGTTTATACATTGTGTGTGATGTTTAACTATATTTTTGTATACAACGTTTTGCTAACATAGGTAGGTCTACACATATAACCCATGGCATATAGGATATATCCTTAGTCTCTTGGGACATTCATTGGGACCTCTCTCTTCATCTGCCTTCACAACTTTCCGTTTCTAAGGACCGAAAAACATCACAAAAAAACAGGCTTCATTATACACAAACTATATTATGTTGCTATTATCTCTCTGTCCTCAAAGATTTCCCCTCTAGGGGCTGAAACTGGAGAATCTTTACGTAATGTCCTCCCATAAAATTACCTGCCCTATCCAGTAGCCTACACGCTCCCTTCAATGACAGATGGATCTGCAATTTCACCCAATTTTCCATGGCTGTTATCTACAAATGTATTTGGAGACTGTGTTTTTAATTTACAATGATTACATCAAGATAGCTAACTAATAGGAAGTTAGCACCTTTTTTTCTAAGAGTGTAGCTGTTACTCGGCTGTCCCCATAGCAGTAGACTTTGAAAACCCCTTTTTGGCTTCATGAAGAACCCTTTCCACAGAGGGTTCCAAAAGGATTCTAGATGAAACCAAAAATGGTTCTACCTGGAACCAAAAATGGTTATCCTATGGGGACAGCTGAAGAACCCTTTTGGAAACCTTTTTCTACGGGTGTAGCTTGATGACATTTGTATTTATTTTTTAAATTGTATTTCATCTTAATTTAACCAGGTAGGACAGTTGAGAACAAGTTCTCATTTACAACTGCGACCTGGCTGGGATAAAGCAAAGCAGTGTGACACAAACAACAACACAGAGTTACACATGGAATAAACAAACGTACAGTCAATAACGCAATAGAAAAAAATCTATATACAGTATGTGCAAATGAGGAAAGATTAGAGAGGTAAAGCAATAAATAGGCCATAGTGGCAAAATAATTACAATATTGCAGTTAAACACTGGAGTGATATATGTGCAGAAGATGAATGTGCAAGTGGAGATACTGGGGTGCAAAGGAGCAAAAAAATGAATAACAATTTAATTAACTTAGCTAAACAGTGTGTACAGTTAGCTAGCTAGCAGCTAATTTTAGTTAGCCAACAATGTGACCTACTGGCCTACAGCTATCTAACTAGATAATAATATATTGTCTTTTAACATTTTAATAGTGTATTTACCTGAATTGTTTTTCCCACTGCCTCTGTTTTTTGTGTCCTTACAAAAACAAAATGGCAGTCAATCTTCACAATATTTTCAGGGTTTGCGAAGCGCAGCCAGCGCGTGGAGACAAGGAAAAAAGTGTTTGTCATCAGAGCGGTTTAGAACGTGTTGTGACGTTTGACTTTGGTGGATATAACGTTTTGTAAAGAAAACTTGTCCACTTCAAATACACTATTAATACATTTTCCCCATGTGTCCATAGTTTCGTTTGTGTAGTTTCTCAAAAGAGTTGGGTTACATGTGAAAGTTTTGATATATTCACATATGCAATATTACATCACATAATACTGTTTGTTGATAGTGTGCTTCGCACAGAAGTCAGTGTGATGAATGAAACTTTGTTTTCTGAGCCAAGGACAGTGATCTTGACAGCCTTCATGGGCCACACAACAAACTGTAGTAGAGGAGGCACAGATAGCACACTGTGAAAGAAGAGGCACAGACAGCACATTGCAGAGGTGGCGCAGACAGCACACTGCAGAGGTGGCACAGACAGCACACTGTGAAAGAGAGGGCACAGACAACAATTCACTTTACACTGAAAACACTCCGATATAAGTTGTATGGAGATATCAATGTTATGTAACTTGACAAATAAATAAATGCCCATCATTTGTTGCTATGGCAATGGCCCTCTGGACTCCGAGCACCTGTGTGAGCACATTCTCCCATGTCTTTTCTCCACACTCACTTTTTGCTCCCTGATTAGTCCGTTACAAAAACTTACCTCTGGCCAGTGCCTCCCACACAAAGACTGCAACCCATCAGAGTCAATTATAAATTGACGTTTAGGATTTATAATGTTTAGGTGTGAATAAAACCTATCAATAATCAATAATTACAGATCAGTTCACAGAATACCTATGCTCAATTCAATTGTGCGGCATTACAGAAAACGTGATAATTTGCACAAACATACTCAGTAATGCACACACGTCACACACGTCACACAAGTTGCTTTGTAGATGTAGTGATCAGTGATTCCTTTCTTCATACCCATTTGAATAATTAAGAACTATTTGCACTAAGTCTGTATTAATCACCAAATCTCAGGACATTACCTGAAGCCTCATAGAACACTAACACTGAAGTTTCACAGAACTAGTGTTGCGAAACTGGGAATCCATAACTGGGATTTCTGGAAACCCTGAGAATTTGGGGAAAGTTACCAGATTTTTGCAACCTTACATTACATAACATTACTGGGCTACTAAAATTCCTTAGGACATTACCGCTGAAGCTCCATGGTTAGGCTAGGGGGTGGCAGGGTAGCCTAGTGGTTAGAGCGTTGGACTAGCTGCCGAAAGGTTGCAAGTTCAAATCCCCAAGGTACAAATCTGTTGTTCTGCGCCTGAACAGGCAGTTAACCCACTTCCCAGGCCGTCATTGAAAATAAGAATTTGTTCTTAACTGACTTGCCTAGTAAAATAAATGAGGCTAGTGGAGTCGACTCCTCTGACACAAGCATACAGTTTGAAATTTGTGGATACAATGTCACACATAGCACTGGGTAGGCGGTATCATCTTTATATTTTTTGTACTAATTATGCATTGGGGGCGCGGCATTACTGCCAGACCCTGAGCTCACCTGCGTGAATTGTTTTTTTTTTTGTTTATAGTTATATCTGGGGGTGCAACTTTCACTGGGGACAGGGGGGACATGTACCCCTCACATTCTGAAATACCATTTTTGTCCTCCCAGTTTTATAATTGGAATGTGATACAAAATGAGGCAACTGTGTGCTTTAGGACCATTCGGAAGACTCTGAGCGGTCGGGTAGGCTGTTTTGAGTGTTTATCAGACTGGATAATAAAAAATAAAAAACATCAATAATACAAAAAAAATGGTTGGTGAATAACATTGCAGCTTAGAAACAAGAACTTACAATTCATTCCAAACACAAAGTCTGCATGTCACGACTTCCGCCGAAGTCAGCCCCTCTCCTTGTTCGGGCGGCGTTTGGCGATCGATGTCACCGGCTTTCTAGCCATCGCCGCTCCATTTATCACATTTCCATTTGTTTTGTCTTGTTCCATACACACCTGGTTTTCATTCCCTAATCACACTGCATGTATTTAGTCATCTGTTCCCTTCCATGTCTTTGTGTGAAATTGTTTTGTGTTACGTGGTTTTCGTTACGTTACTGGAGATTTTTTAAGAAGCTGCGTTCTTCTGTTATTTTTATCTCCTGCCATAATAAAGTGTGCGCTTGTTCAATACTCCCTGCTCTCCTGCACCTGACTTCTCCACCAGCAACGCACAGCCATAACACCCCATTTCAGGACATGCATATATGCTAAGCACAAATATACACTTCTAAAGCCAAAGTTGCGCAGCTGGTTATATCGTTAAAATATGTTTTGTTTTGTCTCAATCCAAGTGCGTCGCAAATTTGAAAGTGGATTGTATACACTCTCTTTAATAAATGGATCACTAGTCACTTTAATAATGTTTACATATCTTGCATTACTCATCTCATATGTTTACAGTGGCGGATTTAGGTATAGGCGACATGGGCAGCCGCCCTAGGCGGCATCTTCCCGGGGGCGGCATGGGGCGCCTGCACAAAAACATTTGGAATGGTGACATTTGCGCAATCAATTTTCTATCGCTCATTTGCATGTCACGTCAATGATATCAGGTCACCATATGGGACTGTGGATCAATTAACCTTGTCGGAGTGGGTGCCCTGATTCTAGTTTGTGAGCTAGGCACAAAAGTGGGGGTTCGCCAAGGGAGCCATACAAGCTAGAACCGCCACTGTATGTACAGTATATACTGTATTTTAAACCATCTATTGCATTTTGCCGATGCAGCTTGGTCATTGCTCATCGATATATTTAGATGTATATATTCTTATTCCATTCCTTTATTAGGTAGTTGTTGTGGAATTGTTAGATTACTTGTTAGATATTGCTGCACTGTCGAACTAGAAGCACAGGCATTTCGCTACACTCGCAATAACATCTGCAAACCATGTGTGTGACCAATAAAATGTGATTTGATGTGTGACCTTCTTAATCCTAATCGCCATAATGAACAATAAAGTTTTATTCTATTATTTTCAAAACTCTGACATTTATTTTTTGGGGTTTAGGTTAAATAAATACAATTCAATTTAAATTCAATTCAAGGGCTTTATTGGCATAGGAAACATTTGTTAACGTGGCCAAGGCAAGTGAAGTAACTACTCCAGCTCGTTAGGTGGCAGTGTTCTGGAATATCTATGTCACATCTACGCGTGCGCATTAGTTCCACATGTTGACATTGTCGTGATGTGAAACATTGCCAGGTTGGAACTGCGTTTATGTGAAATTTGACAAAGTGTAGCGTTATTTAACACTGTTTATGGGTAACAAATGCTGGACAATATTTGTTGAGATCTAGCGTTATGGCGAGGGCATCTGTTCGCGTGTTTCATAAACTAGAGGGATTGTTTTCCATTTACAAACCCCCCGGTGTCCACTGGAAACTCGTCCGGGATACCATCGAGACAAACCTGCTCAAAGGTACTGTAACGTTACTGACACTAGCATTTACTTTTGCACTACAAATGCAACATAATCCCCCATGTTGTTATTTTGATAATTGCATGCTTAATTGTAGTTTGATTAATCAGGCTGTAATACACAATGAATTGGTATATTCAGCCTGGAAATAATGCCTGCAAAATCGTGTAAATGTAACGTTACAAGCCTGAATGTTGAAAAAAATTACATTTAAGCTTACTCTACCTGTTGTCTGTGCGGTTTGCACTATAGCTGCTCGTAATTTGAGACAAAATATCCACAGGAAAGTAATTGCTACCCGACATTTTAGAGAGCCGGTAATGTTTAGTAGTAACGTTATGAGTTGCTACTGCTGTTACCTAATGGGTTTAGCACTTGACAAGAAATGCCAGCAAGGGATTTCCTGTCACATGTCCAGTTCATTCACAGCAGTGCAGTTGAAGGAAATTAGAGAATAATTTTACATCTTACATTTCTAGTCATTTAGCAGACGCTCTTATCCAGAGCGACTTAGTAGCAAGAGCATACATTTTCATAAAAAATATTTGTCCTGGTCCCCCTGGGAATCGAACCCACTACCCTGGCATTTCAACCACCATGCTCTACTAACTGAGTCAGATGGGACCAATGATGATGCAATCTCTTTCCAAAGGGATAAATGCTGCCCCTCCTCCAGCCCCTCGTCAGCGGGTCCAGTTCCTGGCTGAGCCCACCAGTGTTGTGGCTGAGGGTTCCAATGAGCTCACCTTGTCTGCAGCCTCTGTCCCAGCTCTGGCTCATCACCCTCTGGGTATGTTCAGGTTCACTGTACAATCACTTCCAAGTCTTTCATGACCTGTCCCTTACACAACCTATAAGTGCGTTCACTTGTATTTTAAAGGTGAAGCTCTCCATATTGTAATGATGCTGGATTTGTGTGAATTCAATAACGGTCTTACTGTTTTCTTGTCAGTGAGTGGACCTGAGTTCCTGCACATAGGAGTAGGCGTGGGACATCGCCTGGACGTATTCTCCTCTGGAGTTCTAGGTGGGACTTTCTGTCATGTCCTCCAAATTACAAAAAAATATATATATTGCTGAGGGATATGCTCATTTGAGCCACATCGGGCCTGCATTACTGCACCGATATAAGTTTTCATGTTTGATCATGTACATCATCATGGCATCTGTTTCTCCTCAGTTCTAGGTGTTGGCCAGTCAAACAAGGCTCTGACTGATCTCTACAGATCTCATGTCACTAGAGTAAGTGTTCATCTCTATTTATGTTACAAGTAAAATAGCATACAGTTTATTGGAGGTGGAAAATCCATATGGCATCGTTCTGATAGAATGCTGAGATTGCCATGATGCATTTCTTGTTCAACTTTCGATAATTTATTCAGGATTATACATTGGAAGGTGAATTGGGGATGGCCACAGATAATTTCTCTCACACAGGCCGCCTCATAGAGAGGACCACATATGGTAGGTACAGCAGCACTTTTTTTTTTCACCTTATTGAAATAAATACAGAATCTATAAAAACATTATCTTGACTGTGTAGCAACCCTTGACATGCCTTTCAGATCACATTACACGGGACAAGCTGGAGAGAGTCCTGGCCATGATGCAAGGATCCAATCAGAAGGCCCTGCTCACGTACGTCCACCATTCATTCTAGTTCTGTGGTCCACCTCTTATCCCTCTCTGTTCACCTTACTTTATCTACTCACTGAACCAAGGTATATTGCAATTAGAGCTTTCCCATAGACCTGTACCAATTCAACCCCATTACTTACCAAACTAATGCTGTGATATAAGTGCCAGTCAGTTGTTGTCTGTGCCAGTGAAAGCTTATTTGTTATTTTTGCTATACCTAGTGTGTGGAGCAGTGTAGGATAACTGTTTGTTCTGGCAGGTACTCTAAGGTGGACATGAGCACCCAGGGGGCCTATGAGCTGGCTGTGAAGGGGGAACTGCGTCCCGACGGGAAGTCTCCCCCTATTATGACAGGCCTGCGTTTATTACACTTCCAACCACCCCATTTTACCTTGGGTAAATGTATTGCCACCTCCAGTTTCACCTGTACTGTACAACACACTGCTAGATAGACACTTTATCACACACAAAGACACAGGGACACACTCACATGCAATAGGACATGGCACATGGCTCTTTCTAACTGATGAACTGCATTAGATATGTATCCGGTATTCTTGAATAGTGGGGCAATTCCATGATGACAGTGACACTGAGACTGATTTTTCACTTTAAAATGTATGCCAAACCAAAACCAATGATTGCAAAGTTAAACAAACCATACAACTCTATGCACAAGAACTACAGTATAAATAGTTAAACGTAGTTATTGTGTATAGTTGTATGGTTTGTTTAACTTTGCAATCATTGGTTTTTGTTTGACATAGTTATGTTACCGTGAAACTGCCCAGTGCTTAATTCAATTTATACACTTGACACTCTTTTCCCAATACATGTGTAAATATTGTACTATAAATCAAATATGTTACTGTGGAATTGCCCAGTACTCAATTAAATGTATACACTCCCCTCCCCCTTACCTAATACATGTGTAAATATGGTACTATAAATTGTGCCTATCTGTATTATACATATTTCTCAAATGTTAATTCTATTCTACTGCCATTTACTTTATGTTCATATTCTTATTTTTTTTACTATTTCATATTGTTAATGCAATGTCAAAAAGGAACCTGCAAGTAAGCATTTCGTTGGACAATGTATACCATGCGTGTCCCGTACATACGACTAATACAACTTGAAACTTGCTAATTCAGTTTTGTACATTTCATTAACCAGTTTTCTCCCTCTCGCAGAGGTGCAGTGTTTGAATGAAACCCAGCGGTACCTGTGCAGAATCCTGCATGAAGTGGGCTTGGAGCTCCGCAGCACGGCCGTATGTAAGGGAGTGCGCCGCACTCGAGACGGGCCCTTCACCATACAACATGCCTTGACCCATCAACACTGGACTTCCACAGATGTCATACAGGCCATCAGACAGTACCGCTCTTCCAGAAAGGCTAGCAAAGCCAAGCACACACAGCCAGGGAAGGATACAGGAACAGCCAGTCAGAGACAGGAGATGGCAGAAGAAGCAGCAGTCACTGGTGATTCCCACCGGTTACACTCTGTATTGACCTCAAAAGCATTTGGCTCTTGATGTCCTTGGAATAGATATCCTTGAAAGCTACATCAGCCTCAAAACATACTGGTTTTAGTCAATGAAGATGTAGTCTCTGCCACAGGCTTTCACCTCACCTACAAGTGCGAAGCCTGGAGCCTAGGCCAATGAGGATGTGGCTGTTGGAAAACCAATGTTTTTTTTTCTTCATGTGCAATGTCTGCTTTCTTTAGGCCAATGTAAAAATGTATGACCAGTTTGTATTAGTTCATGTCTGTTCTTTTAAATTAAAATATACCAAATTATGTGATCATCTCAATCTGTAGGGGGAAATAAGCTAATAAATATTCTTAGTTTTAAGAAACACTAGTAAGTAGCTTGAGCCATCCCAACATTAGCCCTTGATCATGACCCTCATTTCCATTACACATAAGTAATTGGGCGAAGGCGTCTTCTGTATAGGGGTTTTGTTAAGATCCCTGACGCTTGTTTTGAACATTAACACGCGTTGCTTGCAGTGCAGTTTTGGAAACATAAGGACCTTATTTTTCATATCAGCAAGCAATACGTTAAAACATTTTTTTTTTTTTTTTTACGGTTAAATTGATACACCTTTTTTAGGGTTAGTGTTCCCACACGGCCATATCGCTATGTTACAGCGCGTGTTTTTTGTACAACAGACGGACCACCTCTGCTAATTAGCAATCTATCGTGCTCTGAACGCCTGTGTATGTAATGGAAAAAGGCCACCAGAAACGTGTTGTCACTGAAAAAATACTGTCAGCTGCAACTGTGATAAAGCCGGTAAACAGTGTACAGTGTATATTTTGCGATACATTATTTGGATGTTATATGAACGAACGTAACGGGCTTCTGTTTCTAAAACCGTATTCCAATTGAGAATCAATTCACGTTTCAATATAATATTTTGCTGCCAGAGCCAGTCTACCTCTAAAATAACATACAAGGTCCTTGAACCTTAAGACAGGCTCTTTATTAAGAGTAAGTACATATTGGGTTATCCTAACATTAGATGGCAGGAGAAGCAGTTATTTGTCACAATTTAGAATGGATTTACTCTATTTTGAACGTCCTGTAACTTTTTGTCCAACCTCAGTATTATAATACATTTATGCAAAGGATTAACACAACAAACATTACACGGTAGGCTACATGTTTGAGTGCAGGACTCAAATGGAACCCTTTCTTCTGTGCAAGAGATTCCGTGGTGATATTTGAAGTGCTGCACCCTAGGACCGACTGCCAGTAAGGGTATACTTCGTTGCATTGTTGCAAATATACTGGTAACTAACCCTTCTTCTGTCTGTGCTTGTAGCGTCGAGAGTGATCAGGTACGATACACACACAACCTTCGGTTATCTTCCTTGACAAACATATCATTTAACTCCGATGTTGTCATATATGCTGCTGCTGTTTATCCTTTTGTTTAGTCACTTTATCCCTGCCTATAAATCAGTGGCGAACTGTAACTATGACCCTAGTCTTCAGAGGGACCAAAAATCTTCCAATACGTTGTGTCAAACTCAAATCAAGAAAATAACAGAAAACATAGTATAATTTATTATAGCTTCTGTAGTCGGACCACTCTAGTTCTACTGAAGGAGGAATGAAAACAGGCCTGGCCGAGCCTCGGAGACAGAAAATCATAACAATACAAAAGCACAACCATTTAATTTCCCAAATGAAATGAACAACATTTATTTTATGACCTTCATCACACTAACCAGTGATCTAAAGTTTAAATGCAACAATGTTTCATAGTAATTATTTTCAGAGATCGCAAACATCAAGTGCGCTGCAAAAAAAGTGCCATTCACCAGATTATCATTTGTAAACAAAGTTTGAAAGTTAAAAGGGTGGTGCTAACAAATTAGCAACAACATCCACCTTGAAGTAAATAACAGCTTCTACAGCCGCTGTTGCCATTGTCACACTACTACAACACTAGCTAGCTAACATTACCAGCATTTTCGTGGGAAAACTACTGTTTGCGCCTCTGATTATTTGCTCGTCTTGCGCCCATAGTAGTGATGTGTCTAGGCCTTAGAGACAGAGAATGGTGCAATTTCGGCCTGCATTCCTGTATCTGCAGGAACCCCTCTTTATACTTCTATAAGTACATTTTTAGGTTAGGGAAGGCAGAAGCGATCCAGTACAGTAGGTGGCGTTATTGAACAATAACGTTGGATGCCAGCCGCCGATTAAACCCACAGAAGAAGGGGCGGGGTTACAACGGGCACTGTTTTCCTGCAGTTCTGTTAACGATGCCGAGGGCTGGTGTTCAGAATTCGGGAGCGAATGACACTGTGCCAGTTTATCCAGCTAGTCCTACGGAGGACTCCGGGACACAGCAGGCGAGAGGTGGGAGTGACACTTTGTGCTAGCTAGCCAGCACACTATGGGGGGTGATTCATGCCATAATTAAGCCTCGTGAAGCTAATGATACCTTCCACCAAGTCACCTAACATCTTCCTAGCGCCATAAAATAACGCCATGAATTAACATGTAAGTTTATTCTGAATGATTTTACCATGAATGCCTTAATGCCTTAAAAACGTCTACATGTGTTACGTGTTAGTTTAAGTGTCTGTTTAGTTTATCAATTTCATTTGTCGATTTAGCTAAAATAGGCCTATCACCTCAATGCAAAAATTATTAGGCTAGTTGATATCGTAGCCACCATTACTGTGTAGATATGCCTATTTCTCGCATCAATAGAAACACAAGGGTTTCTTGGTAGCCTAGTGGTTAAAGCGCTGAGCCAGTAACCGAAAGGTTGCTAGATTGAATCCCAAAGCTGAAAATATTCACTTTTTTGTTGTCTTGTCCAAGCAAAGCACTGTTTCCCCCGGGCTGCGAATACATGGATTTTGATTAAGGCAGCCCCCCGCACCTCTCTGATTCAGAGAGGTTGGGTTAAACGCGAAAGACACATTTCAGTTGAATGCATTCAGTTATACAACTAACTAGGTATCCCCCTTTCCTTTTCTTTGTTGGAGGTAGCCTAGGTGTCTAGTGGCATATTCAAAACAACTCACAAGTCGGGCAAATCAATCTCTGACTTCCGAATACAGGGCCTTCAAGACAACTGGAAACTCTGGAAAAAAACGAGCTCAGACTGGAATTTTTGTTTTGAACAGTCATCTAACTCAGAATCTCTGCATCTTACTCTGACCTGAAAATCACTGACGTCATGATTTGACCTAGTTTCCCCCCCACTTCCCAGATTTACCACTTTACCGGATTAACAGACACAGTCACCTAAAGGTGGTCTTCAAAGGCATTTTGATCTGCTTCAACTTCCACCACATCAGGTGGAATATCAGTGACCTCAAAGTATGTTATATAAAAACAGCAAAAGAAAAACACTGTCAATTAAAAAAATATTATACTACAGTATATGCAATAATGTTATATACAATTGCATTGTTTACGTCAGTTAACTGCTGCGGCTCCCCTCCATATGGCAGGCAATAGAGTGAATACTCTGGAGGCCTGGACACTGCTGTGTTGTGTGCAAAGACAATTACCTTCAGATTGTCTTTCCACCATTCCTGGTACCCGTCAAGGGACTTGCCCGTGGCAGTCCCGTTGGTCCGTTCATCCAAACGTGGAGTCCCCATACAGCTACACATTCACATTATATATAACTCACTGTACGATCAGTGTCAATTTAGAAAAAACTCTAAATTACTTGGGCGCCAATGCAAAACAATGCCACAACCATTACATTAAGCTGACATCGACTAAAACCAACTAGGCTAGAGCTAACTACTATTGTGCTTAGCCAAGCTAAATTTGGTTAGCATCAAGCTAGTGAACTGTTACACTATTTTTGTACAAATATTAACACTAACACATTTTATCTTGACGTCACATATTTACATGTATTACCTAAAGTGAACTGAGCCTTTGTTCATAGAAAATAAAACAAATTGGATCTAAAACGTTGAAAAAAAGTACAGAATGTTTGGGCGCCATGTTAATCCCTTCTCGTTCCTTTGTCTGTACATTATGCCTTGAATCTATGGTATCGTGCCCTAAAACCTGCTCCTTTTACTCTCTGTTCCGAACGTGCTAGACGGCCAGTTCTTATAGCCTTTAGCCGTACCCTTATCCTACTTCCCCTCTGTTCCTCTGGTGATGTAGAGGTTAATCCAGGACCTGCAATGCCTAGCTCCACTCCTACTACCCAGGTGCTCTCATGGGTTGACTTCTGTAACCGTAAAAGCCTTGGTTTCATGCATGTTAACATTAGAAGCCTACCCCCTAAGTTTGCTTTATTCACGGCTTTAGCACATTCTGCCAACCCGGATGTCTTAGCCGTGTCTGAATCCTGGCTCTAGTCCAGTACAGTGTCTCTTTACATGATGAACATTGTTTCAGGTTCTCAATTGAATCTTCTCTGGCACAATTTGCACATTTCTGGGACTTTTTGGTAGCTACGGTTAAGACTCGTCCCTCAGCGGTAACCCGTTTCCGTTTAAAGGGGCCTCCCTTGATGGTCTGGCTCCCCGGATTTTACATCCAGCTTGAAAATGTTCTCCACTCCCACATCGGAAGCAGTGTGTGCAGCGTGCATCTGTTCTGGCCTGCTGGCAGACAAAACACCTCCTTGGAGCTTGAGCAGAGCGGTTGGTATACCGGTTAGGTGCATATTGATGCTGCGCAGGGTCAGGTGCATGGGACTGACTGTAGTTGCTGTAATACTGCTGCTGGGAAACAGGGACCCCCAGCCACCTATCTGGCCTCCTAACTGGGGGTGGGGCATAGGCACAAGGCGGTGACTGAAACATAGGCTGCTGTAATGTCTCCTTAATCTGAGCAATCTCTGCACTGAGACCTTTTAGAGAAGCTACACTTGTCTTAAGTTCAGCTAACTCTGTTAACAGTTCTGCGGGTATCTTAGCTTTGGCTTCCTTCACAGGACACTTTGCAGATGGCGTATCTTCTAACTGGACTACACTTACAGTTGTAGCAGGCTGTGGGGCATTAAACTGTTTTTTGTTTCGTCTTTCTATCTCATTAGCACAAGCAATGTTAAACTTCTCTAGCAAAACCTCATCTGATGTTTCGCTCTCTAGCAGGAGAGGCTGCATGTCTATCCTGATACTGTCACTCTGGAGACCCGTAAGGACTGTGTGTAAACACATGCTCTGGACTAGAGCAGGGTCATACTTAAGCCCTGATTCTGACTCCTGGGATGCAAACAGTACTTTTTGCCTCAAATCTAAGACACGCATCAGGAAGCTTTGAGGGGTCTCCTTGCTATGCTGTGCTTCTGAAGCTAGCTGTTTGTAAAGCTCTGTTGCACTCTTCTCTTGGAAGTGGGAACGCAGGATACATCTAAGTGTGGGAAGGGTTTACCTTCCAAGTAGCTGCGTAGCTGTGAGCCTGGAGAAATAGCCCTGACTACTGCGTCTACTATTTCTACCTCAGGATAGCCTCTGTTAAGTCCATTCTCGATCTGATGGGCAAGGCTGGAAAAAAATCAGTTTTTCTTTCTGGCCCGGTTCACCTATCTGACCAGATATTTTAAACTCTTTGCGCCAGTATGAGCTGGGCTGTGCATTGGGTGAGAGCGGCACGCTCCCCTGAAGATTGGCATGGGGTTGGGGCTGACGCAGAGAATCACTGGCTTTGGCTGCAGTAATCTGCTCAGTTCCCACCCCTTGTTGTAGGGTTACAGTTCTCAGTTCCTCTATTCTGTGATGTGTTCCGGCTGGTTCAATATCATGGTCAATTTGCCCTGTTTTGTTATCTATGCCACTGATCATCTGTCATTTTGTCTTTAAGTAGCAACAATTCTGACATGCCACCATCTTCTAACTCTTTCAAGGAACATCATAATGTGAGTCATTAATGATATGCGGGATTTGTTTTGAACATCTCTTCTCTGTTCGCCTGATATGTCAAGGAAATCACATATCTCTAGTAATTTGTCTTTAGTCAGGGTGTGCAATTCTCCTACTACCTCTTCCTGTAGTTCTTCCAAGGCGCTTGTCATGTTGACAGAACAGGAGGAACTTTTACTGTGCAGGAGTTGACTCTGAATTAGATGGTCCTTACTGTCTCTGATGGTCGATCAATGGCCTCAGTTGACACGTACTTAACCACTAACTTCCAGCTTCCCTCGAACAGCAACACTTTCCTCACTGCAGCCTGCCTGAGTTGTTATGTGGGGATTTAGCTTGCTCGGAATTCAGCGACCAGGATGTGGAAACTGGACATCTGAGCAGCAATCTCAGCGGAGCCTCCAAAAATGTTACGCACCTGAAAACAGGGGAGAAAAAATCACGAGAGTGATACGGTGTTTTCTCAATTCAACTTTTAGTTCAATGAGAAAAGACTGCGATTTCCCCAGGAATATGGGTGGAGACCAGAGCAATCGATCTCCGGCTCATAGATTAAGAGCATTTCGTAGATCACAGATCAACACTTTTAGGCACCACAAAATAAAGTAATCAATATAATGTTTACCCATTACTCTCACAATTCGTACCCTTTGTACGCTTGACGGATTTTAACTTTAACACAATTATATGAATGTTATCAATCTCTTATCAACTAATACTGAATGCATCTTTTTAACCTTAGATGTTTTAAGATCCTCACATACTCTGAACTTATTCTTTTTAATGTATAACAGGCTATGAATATTTCCTTTAACCTGTCACACAGGCAGTTAGGAAAGCTAAAGGCTAGCTTTTTCAAACAGAAATTTGCATCCTGTAGTACAAACTCAAAAAAGTTATTGGAACACTGTAAAGTCCATGGAGAATAAGAGCACCTCCTCCCAGCTGCCCACTGCACTGAGGTTAGGAAACACTGTCACTACCGATAAATCCACTATAATTGAGAATTTGAATAAGCATTTTTCTACGGCTGGCCATGATTTCCACCTGGCTATCCCTACCCCGGTCAACTGCCCGGCACCCTCCACAGCAACCCGCCCAAGCCCCCACCATTTCTCCTTCACCCAAATCCAGATAGCTGATGTTCTGAAAGAGCTGCAAAATCTGGACCCCTACAAATCAGCTGGGCTAGACAATCTGGACCCTCTCTTTCTAAAATTATCTGCCAAAATTGTTGCAACCCCTATTACTAGCCTGTTCAATCTCTCTTTCGTATCGTCTGAGATTCCCAAAGATTGGAAAGCTGCCGCGGTCATCCCCCTCTTCAAAGTGGGAGACACTCTAGACCCAAACTTCTACAGACCTATATCTATCCTACCCTGCCTTTTGTTGTGGCAGAATCAGAATTAGTTGGGTAACATAGATAAGATGTTTTATTTTCATAATATGCTTGTGAGATACTTGTCATTTAGAAAGTATTTTGTTGTACTATAGTGTTGGCCGTTTGCAGTTCTCTGTCAGGGTTCAGTTACTTGGGCCACAGAAATGGGAGAGGTCAAGCTTGTCTTGATATGGAAACGTATCTTTTAAACCATGTGAAGGGATGATTGAGGGGGAACCAATTATCTCTTGGCTTCACAATGTCTGTGTGCCAGTCACTCCCTACTTTTCCCATCGGGGAGAGGAGGACGGCAGTGTCTGGAACCATTCTATGTTCCCTCTGAGGTTGCCCTTATCTTGACCTAGAGGCTCACTCTCCTCTCCGTGAGCTTGTCCAGGATGGATTGTATTTGGGATGGGAGTGTCTAAAATGACAATTGATATATACCATTGGGTGAGGTAATGTCTTGGTACTATTTTGTACCAAGAACAAGATAAGAGCTTAGTTTAGGAGACAAAGCTGAACGATAATTTATTGCCAATGATGTCTCGCTATGTGTGTCTTTGCTATAAAGGATCTCAGTTGCAATGTGTAAGCACTCTCAGATAATTAATTTATAGACACTGAATTGATCTGAGAGTCACAGGGTTGTGATGGAGCTCATATAATTAAAGATGAACTTCATGATAACTCTGACTTGTGTGTGGGTTTTGCTCTCTTGTTATTTGGTAATACAGGACATTTCCACTACACTTTCTAATTTCTTCTAAACCAAGTTAACAAACAGAATACCAACCATTTCGAATCCCACTGTACCTTCTCCGCTGTGCAATCTGGTTTCAGAGCTGGTCATGGGTGCACCCCAGCCACGCTCAAGGTCCTAAACGACATCATAACTGCCATCGATAAGAGACAATACTATGCAGCCATCTTCATCGACCTCTGTCAAATCACCACATTCTTATCGGCAGACAAAACAGCCTTGGTTTCTCAAATGACCTCCTTGCCTGGTTCACCAACTACTTCTCTGGCAGAGTTCAGTGTGTCAAATCAGAGGGCCTGTTGTCCGGACCTCTGGCAGTCTCTGAGGGTGCCACAAGGTTAAATTCTCGGGCCGACTCTCTTCTCTGTATACATCAATGAGGTCGCTCTTGCTGCTGGTGATTCTCTGATCCACCTCTATGCAGACGACACCATTCTGTATACTTCTGGCCCTTCTTTGGACACTGTGTTAACTAACCTCCAGACAAGCTTCAATGCCATACAACTCTCCTACCGTGGCCTCCAACTGCTCTTAAATGCAAGTAAAACTAAATGCATGCTCTTCCACCGATCGCTGCCCACACCTGCCCGCCTTCCCAGCATCACTTCTCTGGACGGTTCTGACTTAGAATATGTGGACAACTACAAATACCTGGGTGTCTGGTTAGACTGTAAACTCTCCTTCCAGACTCCATTAAGAAACTCCAATCCAAAATTAAATCTAGAATCGGCTTCCTATTTCGCAACAAAGCATCCTTCACTCATGCTGCCAAACATACCATCCTACCGATCCTCAACTTCGGCGATGTCATTTACAAAATAGCCCCCAACACTCTACTCAACAAATTGGATGCAGTCTATCACAGTGCCATCGGTTTTGTCACCAAAGCCCCATATCCTACCCACCACTGCGACCTGTACACTCTCGTTGGCTGGCCCTCGCTTTGTACTCGATGCCAAACCCACTGGCTTCAGGACATCTACAAGTCTCTGATAGGTAAGGCCCAGTCTTATCTCAGCTCACTGGTCACAATAGCAGCACCCACCCTTAGCACGCGCTCCAGCAGGTATATCTCTCTAGTCACCCCAAAAGCCAATTCCTACTTTGGCCGCCTCTCCTTCCAGTTCTCTGCTGCCAATGACTGGAATGAATTGCAAAAATCACTGACTCTTACCTCCCTCACTAGCTTTAAGCACCAGCTGTCTGAGCAGCTCACAGATCACTGCACCTGTACATAGCCCATCTGTAAATAGCCTATCCAACTACCTCATCCCCATACTGTATTTATTTATTTATTTATTTATTTATTGTGCTCCTTTGCACCCCTGTATCTCTACTTGCACATTCATCTTCTGCACATCAATCACTCTAGTGTCTAATTGATATATTGTAATTACTTCGCCACCATGGCCTATTTATTGCCTTACCACCCTTTTCTTACCGCATTTGCAAACACTGTATATACATTTTATTCAACTGTATTATTGACTGTATGTTTTGTTTATTCCATGTGTATGCTGTGTTGTATGTGTTGAACTGCTTTGCTTTATTCTTGGCCAGGTCGCAGTTGTAAATGAGAACTTGTTCTCAACTTGTCTACCTGGCTAAATAAAGGTGAAATAAAAATAAATGTAAACCATTAGCAACCTAGCCTAATTCCATTAACTTACGTACAATGGGGATAATACCAACCAGTATTTCACTCAGTTAAAACTGTCTTCAAACATCACCAAACTCATGGACTATACTATGTAATTAACCATGTTATCTCAATATTTTGAGTCATATTGCATTTTTGCACATTACATACCTGAATTAATAGTTAGTGTTGAGACAGAGAAACGTTCATTTTCAGAACTAGTCATTCTCCATAATGTAGAAATGTTAAATATATATTAAATAAGAAACGTTAAATATCTTACTAACTCCCTTCATTGATGTCACAGCTCCCCTAGCGGCAGTAATTATATACACACATTAAATGAAAATGCCTGGGAGGAAAATGAAATATAAAAAAATATGACCATACATGCAGTTGAAGTTGGAAGTTTACCTTAGCCAAATACATTTAAACTCAGTTTCACAATTCCTGACATTTAATCCTAGTAAAAATTCCCAGTCTTAGGTCAGTTAGGATTGCCACTTTATTTTAAGAATGTGAAATGTCAGAATAATAAACACAGCAAAAAAGAAAGGTCCTCTCACTGTCAACTGTGTTTATTTTCAGTAAACTTAACATGTGTAAATATTTGTATGAACATAACAAGATTAAACAACTGAGACAAATTCCACAGACATGGAATAATGTGTCCCTGAACAAAGGAGGGGTCAAAATCAAAAGTAACAGTCAGTATCTTGTGTGGCCACCAGCTGCATTAAGTACTGCAGTGCATCTCCTCATGGACTGTACCAGATTTGCCAGTTCTTGCTGTGAGATGTTACCCCACTCTTCCACCAAGGCACCTGCAAGTTCCCGGACATTTCTAGGGGGAATTACCCTAGCCCTCACCCTTGGATCCAACAGGTCCCAGACGTGCTCAATGGGATTGAGATCCGGGCTTTTCGCTGGCCATGGCAGAACACTTAAATTCCTGTCTTGCAGGAAATCACGCACAGAATGAGCAGTATGGCTGGTGACATTGTCATGCTGGAGGGTCATGTCAGGATGAGCCTGCAAGCAGGGTACCACATGAGGGAGGAGGATGTCTTCCCTGTATGTCTTTCCTGTCACCCTGTAGCGCTGTCTTAGAGGTCTCACAGTACGGACATTGAAGTTTATTGCCCTATCGACATCTGCAGTCCTCATGCCTCTTTGCAGCATGCCTGAGGAACGTGTTTTTCAGAGTCAGTGGAAAGGCCTCTTTAGTGTCATACATTTTCACAACTGTGACCTTAATTGCCTACCATCTGTTAGTGTCTTCACGATCATTCCACAGTGGCATGTTCATGAATTGTTTATGGTTCATTGAGACAGTGTTTAAACCCTTTACAGTAAAGATCTGTGAAGTTATTTGGATTTTTACTAATTATCTTTGAAAGACAGGGTCCTGAAAAAGGGATGTTTCTTTTTTTGCTGAGTTTAGTAGAAATAATGATTTATTTCAGATTTGATTTATTTCATCACATTCCCAGTGGGTCAGAAGTTTACATACACTCAATTAGTATTTGGTAGCATTGCCTTTAAATTGTTTAACTATGGTGAAACGTTTCGAGTAGCCTTCCACAAGCTTCCCACAATAAGTTGGGTGAATTTTGGCCCATTCCTCCTGACAGAGCTGGAGTAACTGAGTCAGGTTTGTAGGCCTTCTTTTTCAGTTCTGCCCACATATTTTCTATAGGATTGAGGTCAGGGCTTTGTGATGGCCACTCCAATACCTTGACTTTGTTGTCCTTAAGCCATTTTGCCACATCTTTGGAAGTATGCTTGGGGTGATTGTCCATTTGGAAGACCCATTTGCGACCAAGCTTTAACTTCCTGACTGATGTCTTGAGATGTTGCTTTAATATATCCACATTTTCCTGTCTCATGATGCCATCTATTTTGTGAAGGGCACCAGTCCGTCCTGCAGCAAAGCACCCCCACAACATGATGCTGCCACCCCCGTGCTTCACAGTTGGGATGGTGTCCACCTTTTTCCTCCAAACATAATGATGGTCATTATGGCCAAACAGTTCTATTTTTTTCTCCAAAAAGTACTATCTTTGTCCCCGTGTGCAGTTGCAAACCGTAGTCTGGCTTTTTTATGTGGGTTTTGGGGCAGTGTCTTCTTCCTTGCTGAGCGGCCTTTTAGGTTATGTCGATATAGGGCTTGTTTTACTGTGGATATAGATACTTTTGTACCTGTTTCCTCCAGCATCTTCACAGGGTCCTTTGCTGTTGTTCTGGTATTGATTTGCACTTTCCGCACCAAAGTACGTTCATCTCTAGGAGAAAGAACATGTCTCCTTCCTGAGCTGTATGACGGCTGCGTGGTCCCATGGTGTTTATACTTGCATAGTATTGGTTGTACAGATGAACACTTTTTTTCTGAGGTCTTGACTGATTTCTTTTGATTTTCCTGTGATGTCAAGCAAAGAGGCACTGAGTTTGAAGGTGGGCCTTGAAATACATCCACAGGTACACCTCCAATTGACTCAAATTATGTCAATTAGCCTTTCAGAAGCTTCTAAAGCCATGACATCATTTTCTGGAATTTTCCAAGCTGTTTAAAAGGCACAGTCAACTTAGTGTATGTAAACTTCTGATCCACTGGAAGTGTGATACAGTGAAACAATCTGTCTGTAAACAATTGTTGGAAAAATGACTTGTCATGCACAAAGTAGATGTCCTAAATGACTTGCCAAAACTATAGTTTGTTAACAAGAAATGTGTGGAGTGGTTGAGAAACGAGTTTTAATGACTCCAACCTAAGTGTATGTATGTAAACTTCCCGACTTTAACTGTATGTGTGTCACATACAGTGGGGCAAAAAAGTATTTAGTCAGCCACCAATTGTGCAAGTTCTCCCACTTAAAAAGATGAGAGAGGCCTGTAATTTTCATCATAGGTACACTTCAACTATGACAGAAAAAATGAGGGGGAAAAAATCATTGTAGGATTTTTAATGAATTTATTTGCAAATTATGGTGGAAAATAAGTATTTGGTCACTTACAAACAAGCAAGATTTCTGGCTCTCACAGACCTGTAACTTCTTCTTTAAGAGGCTCCTCTGTCCTCCACTCATTACCTGTATTAATGGCACCTGTTTGAACTTGTTATCAGTATAAAAGACCTGTCCACAACCTCAAACAGTCACACTCCAAACTCCACTATGGCCAAGACCAAAGAGCTGTCAAATGACACCAGAAACAAAATTGTAGACCTGCACCAGTCTGGGAAGACTGAATCTGCAGTAGGTAAGCAGCTTGGTTTGAAGAAATCAACTGTGGGAGCAATTATTAGGAAATGGAAGACATACAAGACCACTGATGATCTCCCTCGATCTGGGGCTCCACGCAAGATCTCACCCCGTGGGGTCAAAATGATCACAAGAACGGTGAGCAAAAATCCCAGAACCACACGGGGGGGACCTAGTGAATGACCTGCATGTTTTTATTTTTTTTATTGAACCTTTATTTAACTCGGCAAGTCAGTTAAGAACAAATTCTTATTTACAATGACGACCTACCCCAGCTAAACCCGGACGACGCTGGGCCAATTGTGCGCTGCCCTATGGGACTCTCAATCGCGGCCGGGTGTGATACAGCCTAGAAACGAACCAGGGTCTGTAGTTATGCCTCTAACACTGAGATGCAGTGACTTAGACCGCTGCCCCACTCGGGTGTCCCAAGCAAGTCTTTTTTTGTTGGTCCTGTCAATGTTGTGATCACACACAGGTTACTTTGCCTGCTTGCAAATGTGTGCTAAAAGTGGGGATGTTTCATAGTATTTCTGATTATCTTAACTCACCAGCACCAATTAATTGTATTTTTCACAGATATCCACAACTGCAGTACAGGACTACACTCGGTTAAAAAGGTGCTATCTACAAACTAACAGGATTCTTCCGCTGTCCCCATAGGATAATCCTTTTTGATTCCAGGTAGAACCCCTTCTGTGTCTAGGTAGAACCCTTTTTGGTTCCATTCCACAGAGGGTTCTACCTGGAACCAAAAAGTTTTCTCCTTTGGTGACAACCAAAGAACCCTGTTGGAACCCGTTTCTCAAAGAGTGTACTCAACAAGTTTAGCCTGTTCAGTTTACACCATTTGATTCTGTACTCAAACATCTGCCTGGTATTCAAGATAACATGCAACAGCACCACCACCTTTTGAAGGTTTTCGTCAACCTGTGCTCAGACTTAAATCGCAGTGTTCCAAGAACCTCCACCAGGGGTGACTGAAGTATCCTCAAACGGACAAAAAGCAGACAAGGCACCCCACACTCATTTTAGATCCCATGGGGTCTTAATTTTCATACTGTATGCTCTCACTACCTCCTTTGCCATCTTCGCATGTCTTTACTTGGAACTCCATCCATACACACACACACGCACACTATAGCACCTTGCTTACATTTCTCACATTTTAGGCATCCAGCTGAGGCCTTGGATGGATCATGTTACACTGAGATGGGCACAGGGGTATATGTACAGTAATTTTTTGTGCGGTGGCAAAGTAGTTGAACAGGAGAAGAGGATGGGGTTACTTGTGGAGGGAGAACTGTGGTGGGTTGAGCACCTGCAGTGAAGCTGATTGGTTGCTCATCACATCTTGACTAAAAGAAAGCGATTTATAAATTAGTTAGACATTGCCATAGTTCAACAGCTGAAAAGCTGTCATTAACATACTCCCAGAGATAGCAATGTATTCACTGAATGAAGTAGCCTACCCATCCCCATTTACAATTGTATTCATCAATGAAATAAATTATACTATATCACATTCAATTACATTATTGTTATAGCTATAGACTACTCTTGTATCTACAATAACATAATCATGGAATGAAATAGTGTACCCATCCACATTTTAATTGATAAATTAGATAAATAATACTAGCACATACAGTTAGATTGTAGAATAGGCTACTACTGTATCCACACTATATTAGGATACCGTTGTGTGATTTTAGGTCTTCAATCGAAGTTGCATGTTGTACCTCGTTTCCCTTTAGTGAAAAGTAGTTATTTAATTTACAATTTAATTAATCCATGAAATAAACAATACTAGCACATCAAATTACGTTATTGTACACTATCCTACTCTGCTATCGACATATTAAATAATATTGCCTACGTGCATTCGACAAAACGTTATCAACAAAAAATCATTTTCAAATAAACCACATTTGCCTTAACACAGTAGACATAAATATTTCCTAACGATATCACAACTTAAATATAGCCCACTTACTCTTCAATTGGATCAAGGACATCTTGGTAATTATTTTCATCGTCTCTAATGAGGAAACTATCTGGGGCAGACACTCAAATCGCTTGTGCCACTTGTAGAAAAACAAACAAACAACTGAATGTCTGTGTTGCCGCCTAGCTCTCAAATACCGTACCAGTCATTCACTTTATGAACAGTCACTGCTATCCGGATTCCTTGGGACGTCCTTACCCTGAACTTTACAATTTTATACATTTATAATTTGATAGGGACATTCCAAGGAGCCCAAATAGCATAGACCCTATGGGAAAGCATATGAAAATAATAGTAAATAATAGTGCCTACGTGCTTTCGACAATTATCATCAAAAAAATATTATTTTACAAATAAACCAAATTTGCCTTAACACAGTAGGTCTAAATATTTCCTAACGATATCACAACAATGATATAGCCTACTTACTCCTCAATTGGATCAAGTACATCTTGGTAATTATTTTCATAGTTTCTAATGAAACTACCTGGGACAGACACTCAAATCGCTTCTGTCGCTTGTAAAAAAAAAAACAAGAATGAATGAATGTGTCGCCGCCGAGCTCTCAAATACCGTGCCAGTCTCTCACTTTATGAACAGTCACTGCAATCCGGATTCCTTGGGACGTCCTTACCTTTAACTAACACTAAACTTAACCAATTTACATTATTATACTTTTTTATTTTGTTTTATTTTGTACCTTTTTTAACTAGGCAAGTCGGTTAAGAACAAATTCTTATTTTCAATGATGGCCTAGGAACAGTGGGTTAACTGCTTTGTTCGGGGGCTCCCTCTGTACTTGATAGAGGGAGGGACATCCCAAGGAGTCCGATTTAGAACAGACCCTCTGGGAAAGTCTATGAACTGCTCTATTTGACTGAAGGGACATCCCAAGGATCCCTGATTGCACCTATGAACTCCTCTGAAAGCTGTGGACACAACTGTTATTGGTTGTCTGTGGAACTGGTAACAACACTCACTGTCTGTGATTGGCTAACATTTAGATCTGTATACAGAGATATAAGATAACATACCATGCTATGAGGTGTTGAGAGAAATACAGATTATCTATAGATTGGGCATCATCTTTTCTAGGCCATTAGCGATAACAGGAAATATACACGTAGGCTACACTATAGTTCAATGTGGCTACGTTGGAATGTCTGCTTGCACGGGAGAAATTGTACGTTTCTAACATTTATGGTTGAGCTTTAATTAATATAAATAGAAACTATGCACATTATGACTTTCATTAACTTCTCTAGGGTAGGGGACAGCATTTGGAATTGGATGAAAAGCATGCCCAAATTAAACTGCCTTCTACTCAGGCCCAGAAGTTAGGATATGCATATAATTAGTATATTTGGATAGAAAAATCTAAAGTTTCAGCTACTGTTAAA
Organism: Oncorhynchus mykiss; assembly: GCF_013265735.2. Lineage (NCBI taxonomy): Eukaryota > Metazoa > Chordata > Actinopteri > Salmoniformes > Salmonidae > Oncorhynchus > Oncorhynchus mykiss. The sequence continues at coordinate 67,505,754 of NC_048571.1, read as the reverse complement.
ATAATGTCTTTGAGTATAACAGAACTGATTTGGCAGGCGAAAACCTGAGAAAAATCCATTCAGGAAGTAGGATTTTTTGTTGTTGTAGTTTTCTATTCAATGCCATTACAGTATCCATTGATTTAGGACTATGCCATTCACTAGATGTTATGTCTTTAGAAATTGTTTCAGGCCTATATTCTGAAAAATGAGGGAGTAAGAGGAGTTTGAATGAGTGGACCCTGCCGTGTCAGAGCTTTTTCATGCGCGCGACCAGAGAGTGCCTTTCTTGTTTACCTTTTATATTGACAACGTTATTGTCCGGTTGAAATATTGTAGATTATTTAGGCTAAAAACAACCTGATGATTGAATCTAAACATCGTTTGACATGTTTCTATGAACTTTACGGATACAATTTGGATTTTTTGTCTGCCTGTTGTGACTGCGTTTGAGCCTGTGGATTACTAAAGAAAACAAGTGAACAAAACTGAGATTTTCAGATATAAGAATAAATTAATGTCTTCTGAGTGCAAACATATGAAGATCATCAAAGGTAAGTGATTAATTCTATCTCTATTTCTGACTTGTGTAACTCTTCTACTTGGCTGGTTGTTTGTAATGATTTGTCTGCAGGGCTATGTTCTCAAGTAATTGTAAGGTACGCCATAAAGCATTTTTGAAATCTGACACAGTGGTTGGATTCACAAGAAGTTAATCTTTAAACCAATGTAAAATAGTTGTATATTTTCTGAATTTTTATAATGAGTATTTCTGTATTTGGCGCTCTGCAATCTCACTGGATGTTGGACAGGTGGGACGCTAGCGTCCCACATACCCTAGAGAGGTTAATACGCGATGCAGGCATCACGCACACGTTAGTAAGGCGTTGGTGTCATGTCAGTCAGACCCGTAACGCAGGAGTCACAGACGTTTGTAAGGCGTTGGTATCATGTCAGGTGGTACGGTTGCCTAGGCTTATGTCCCTGATCACCCCCCATAGCACACGGTGTCGCTAACTACCTCTGCACATCGACTCGGTACTGGTACCCCGTGTATATAGCCAACTTATCGTTACTCAGTGTATTTATTCTTCTTGTTATAATTGTTATATTATTTATTTGTATTCTCTGCATTGTTGGAAAGGGCTCGTAAGTAAGCATTTCACTGTTAGTCTGTTGTTTACGAAGTATGTGACAAATAACATTTGATTTGTTTCATGGTTAAAAAGTATACACCATGACGAACGTCAGCATGTAATAACGCGTGTAACGCAAGCAGTCTTGGTACACCTGCCCCTATGTGTGTTGTCAGTGGTGTAGTGGAGGGTATACACTGTATAGCCACTTATTTTTCAATGGGCATTGCGTATACTCACTTCCCTTCCCACAATCCCTTCGATGCATTTCAAAGTAGCCTAGTGTAGTAGTCTAGTGGATCAAATTTATTTATATAGCCCTTCGTACATCAGCTGATATCTCAAAGTGCTGTACAGAAACCCAGCCTAAAACCCCAAACAGCAAGCAATGCAGGTGTAGAAGCACGGTGGCTAGGAAAAACTCCCTAGAAAGGCCAAAACCTAGGAAGAAACCTAGAGAGGAACCAGGCTATGTGGGGTCCTCTTCCTCTTCTGGCTGTGCCGGGTGGAGATTATAACAGAACATGGCCAAGATGTTCAAATGTTCATAAATGACCAGCATGGTCCAATAATAATAAGGCAGAAACAGTTGAAACTGGAGCAGCAGCACGGCCAGGTGGATTGGAGACAGCAAGGAGTCATCATGTCAGGTAGTCCTGAGGCATGGTCCTAGGGCTCAGGTCCTCCGAGAGAGAGAAAGAAAGAGAGAATTAGAGAGAGCACACTTAAATTCACACAGGACACCGAATAGGACAGGAGAAGTACTCCAGATATAACAAACTGACCCTCGCCCCCCGACACAAACTACTGCAGCATAAATACTGGAGGCTGAGACAGGAGGGGTCAGGAGACACTGTGGCCCCATCCGAGGACACCCCCGGGCAGGGCCAAACAGGAAGGATATAACCCCACCCACTTTGCCAAAGCACAGCCCCCACACCACTAGAGGGATATCTTCAACCACCAACTTACCATCCTGAGACAAGGCCGAGTATAGCCCACAAAGATCTCCGCCACGGCACAACCCAAGGGGGGGCGCCAACCCAGACAGGAAGATCACATCAGTGACTCAACCCACTCAAGTGACGCACCCCTCCTAGGGACGGTATGAAAGAGCCCCAGTAAGCCAGTGACTCAGCCCCTGTAATAGGGTTAGAGGCAGAGAATTCCAGTGGAAAGAGGGGAACCGGCCAGGCAGAGACAGCAAGGGCGGTTCGTTGCTCCAGAGCCTTTCCGTTCACCTTCCCAATCCTGGGCCAGACTACACTCAATCATATGACCCACTGAAGAGATGAGTCTTCAGTAAAGACTTAAAGATTGAGACCGAGTTTGCGTTTCTTACATGGGTAGGCAGATCATTTCATAAAAATTGAGCTCTATAGGAGAAAGCCCTGCCTCCAGCTGTTTGCTTAGAAATTCTAGGGACAATTAGGAGGCTTGCGTCTTGTGACCGTAGCGTACGTGTAGGTATGTACGGCAGGACCAAATCAGAGAGAGAGGTAGGAGCAAGCCCATGTAATGCTTTGTAGATTAGCAGTAAAACCTTGAAATCAGCCCTTGCCTTGACAGGAAGCCAGTGTAGTAGGGAGGCTAGCACTGGAGTAATATGATCAAATTTTTGGGTTGGAGGTATATGTCATATCAATTAATAAGGTTGATGGAACATATCAGAATGTTTAGCTTAAAATGTTGATTAACTATTATTTCCTCACATTTTAGGTGCAGCAATGCGCACACGGTGCAGGCCTACATGTGAATGTTCCAAATTGCAATTTACAGGAAAAGCATTCTAAAATGTGCACCACCCATACCTGAAAGCAGTTTTATAAATAGGAATATCCATTAGACATTTCAGAAAGGGAGCTCTGAAGATGCAACAACTTACAACTATCATGGGTTGCTAATATGACTAGGATCATACCCTTGGCTGCTAGACAATGTACTAAAGTTTAACGTAAACCAATAGAACAGGAGAACATTGAGGTCTTTATAAAATAATTATCCATGTTTCTATGGTGGGATTTTGGCTATAGGCTACTATGAAGCAAGGCAAAACATGCCTCATAATGTCATGAAGTAAAACGTAAGGAAGGAAAAATATAGCGATGCTAATGGTAGGCCGAACCGTCTTCTGGTAGATGGAAAGGCTTTCCCAAAAACTCTCAATTTAAAATGTTAACTAGCTACAAAGTAGTCTTTGCCTACCTGGCAGAATGATATCATGATTATCTGCATCAATCCAGTGGCCATTTGTTGTGCTAACAACATCTCAGAAACACTGCTAGCCAAATAGCAGTTCTAGGTGCCTGCCACTTAAATTAAATGATAACTACACAACAACAAATACAATTCCCAGACCTTAGTGGTCTCCTGGTGTGGTTTAAGCATTGTTATGGACATTGTTATGGACATTATGAACATCCTATTTAGTTGTTTTTCTATTAAAAAAAATGTGACTTAACTCAATGACAAGGTTCCAGTTTAACAAAGTTTACTATACCGTATGAACACACTACAAGGTAGCCATTCCACTCTTGGCTAGGTCCATCGACCACAAGACTCCCTGCGCAGGCACACTTTTGACTGAGTGATAGCCCCGTAATAACAGAAATATAGGGATAGTTAATAACTTTGAGAGCGAAAACCTGGCTTAGTTGACAGCCTCCATTTACAGTGCCTTGCGAAAGTATTCGGCCCCCTTGAACTTTGCGACCTTTTGCCACATTTCAGGCTTCAAACATAAAGATATAAAACTGTATTTTTTTGTGAAGAATCAACAACAAGTGGGACACAATCATGAAGTGGAACGACATTTATTGGATATTTCAAACTTTTTTAACAAATCAAAAACTGAAAAATTGGGAGTGCAAAATTATTCAGCCCCTTTACTTTCAGTGCAGCAAACTCTCTCCAGAAGTTCAGTGAGGATCTCTGAATGATCCAATGTTGACCTAAATGACTAATGATGATAAATACAATCCACCTGTGTGTAATCAAGTCTCCGTATAAATGCACCTGCACTGTGATAGTCTCAGAGGTCCGTTAAAAGCGCAGAGAGCATCATGAAGAATAAGGAACACACCAGACAGGTCCGAGATACTGTTGTGAAGAAGTTTAAAGCCGGATTTGGATACAAAAAGATTTCCCAAGCTTTAAACATCCCAAGGAGCACTGTGCAAGCGATAATATTGAAATGGAAGGAGTATCAGACCACTGCAAATATACCAAGACCTGGCCGTCCCTCTAAACTTTCAGCTCATACAAGGAGAAGACTGATCAGAGATGCAGCCAAGAGGCCCATGATCACTCTGGATGAACTGCAGAGGTGGGAGACTCTGTCCATAGGACAACAATCAGTCGTATATTGCACAAATCTGGCCTTTTATGGAAGAGTGGCAAGAAGAAAGCCATTTCTTAAAGATATCCATAAAAAGTGTTGTTTAAAGTTTGCCACAGGCCACCTGGGAGACACACCAAACATGTGGAAGAAGGTGCTCTGGTCAGATGAAACCAAAATTGAACTTTTTGGCAACAATGCAAAATGTTATGTTTGGCGTAAAAGCAACACAGCTCATCACCCTGAACACACCATCCCCACTGTCAAACATGGTGGTGGCAGCATCATGGTTTGGGCCTGCTTTTCTTCAGCAGGGACAGGGAAGATGGTTAAAATTGATGGGAAGATGGATGGAGCCAAATACAGGACCATTCTGGAAGAAAACCTGATGGAGTCTGCAAAAGACCTGAGACTGGGACGGAGATTTGTCTTCCAACAAGACAATGATCCAAAACATAAAGCAAAATCTACAATGGAATGGTTCAAAAATAAACATATCCAGGTGTTAGAATGGCCAAGTCAAAGTCCAGACCTGAATCCAATCGAGAATCTGTGGAAAGAACTGAAAACTGCTGTTCACAAATGCTCTCCATCCAACCTCACTGAGCTCGAGCTGTTTTGCAAGGAGGAATGGGAAAAAATGTCAGTCTCTCGATGTGCAAAACTGATAGACATACCCCAAGCGACTTACAGCTGTAATCGCAGCAAAAGGTGGCGCTACAAAGTATTAACTTAAGGGGGCTGAATAATTTTGCACGCCCAATTTTTCAGTTTTTGATTTGTTAAAAAAGTTTGAAATATCCAATAAATGTCGTTCCACTTCATGATTGTGTCCCACTTGTTGTTTCTTCTTCACAAAAAAATACAGTTTTATATCTTTATGTTTGAAGCCTGAAATGTGGCAAAAGGTCGCAAAGTTCAAGGGGGCCGAATACTTTCGCAAGGCACTGTATCTGTTTCACTAGTAGGCCTACCTGTACAGTACAGCTTGGGTTGGCCTGACTGTGAAAGATAATTGTAGGTCATTCAGAGTGTATGTCACTGTTTCTCATACATTTTCACACAGCATCTTTCTTTCACCGGGTAGGCCATTTGGGAAATGTTTTGCTCAATTAGAGTATACTCACTTCTCCAGGCACCACTATGTGGTGTTATCATTGAGCAACTAACAAAAAAAGTCAGTGTATCACTGTGGGATCAATCAGTTAGAAATAAAACAGTATCTGGACTTTGTACCTGTAGAAAAGGCCCATGGAGTTGGTGGAATAATCCTTTAATTCATTGCCACTTACTCGGCTGGGCCAGGGGCGCTTTAATTAGGTCAGGTGGAAAAGTCAGACAGATCTCAACTCCATAAAAGGAGGAAATTGCCATCGCCTGAGCTCACTGCTTTCTCTTCCTTAACTCCGTCTGATCCAGAAGTTCTGTGTGTCCATGAATCCACGTAAGTCCACCGACTCGGTTCAGATGAAAGGTAACAATCTGTTGCGATCCGGAGAGTGGGCCATCAGTTATTGTTTGTTATTACTGCGGAGCGCACGCTTCAAACATATTGTGTAATGTGAATTGTCAATGATCACGGCCCTACGGATCCTCATAGGCCAATTATGCAATCGATATGGTTAATAGGTAATGAAATTAATTACATGTACACATGAAAGGGTGAAATGAGAAACGTCATTGTTTGCTGAACTGATCGACTTTGATATCAAACTACTGGGGATTTTAGATTGAATAAACCATTCACTGTTCGTATTCTTTCATGATTTATGATAAATAGTTACGAGCCTAAATAACTCACGGATGATTACTATTGACTTCTTAATGAACTGGACTGTTGAATTCCCTAAATTATGTTAATAATGATTGTTATGATTTGTGTTTTATTTTGCAGCCTTAGCTATTTTGTTAATTTTCTTTTTGTCAATGCAGTGAAATTAGCTGAGCCATTTTTCATACTTTTTCTGATTTCCTCCATCTCAGCTACATCTACAACATGAGATGCGTGTGGATGTGTGTATTTCTGTGGCAGGTGTGATGCATGTGCCACTGCGCTGGGTGCTGTGGGATGTGAAAGACACCCTGCTGAAGGTGCGCAGGTCTGTCGGGGAGCAGTACTGCCAAGAGGTCCAGCGAACAGCAGGTTTCAGTCTTAACCCTACAGAGGTGGAGGCTGCCTTCCGCCAGTCCTTCCACCAGTACTCCAAACTCTACCCCAACTACGGTAGGGCCCAGGGCCTGGGGGGGAAGGCCTGGTGGATGGGAGTGGTTCGGGACACCTTCGCCCAGTGTAGAATACAGGACGCAGCCCTACTGGACACACTGGCCCACAACTTGTATCATGGCTTCTGCAGCCCTAATAACTGGGAGGTGAGGGGATTATAATAATTGCTTCTCCAAAAATGTGATATTATGATTGTGCAAAATGATCATGCATTCATTAAAATAGTTAAATTGTAAACATCCTCAATATCAATTGGAACAATTGTGCCACATTGTGAAATTAATAGCCTGTATCTTCCATCCTAAGGTATTTCCAGACTCTGCGAAGACCCTGGAGAGCATATCCTCCCTGGGACTGAAGCAGGGTGTGGTGTCCAACTTTGACAATCGCCTGGAGGGGATTCTACGAGGCTGTGGCCTGCTGTCTCACTTCAGCTTCCTGCTCACCTCAGAGGAGGCCGGTATAGCCAAGCCTAACCCAGCCATCTTCAACCGGGCACTAGAGAAATGTGGCGTAACAGCCGCGAGTGTAGCTCACATTGGGGACCATTATGTCTATGACTATGTGACCTCTCGGTCACTGGGCCTCCATGGGTACTTGCTGGACAGACAGGGCAGGAATAAATACCCTGATGTTCCCCCACAGCATCGACTAAAGACCCTGGAGGAGCTACCTGCACGTCTCCAGCAACATATGGACTAAATGTTATCTATTACACAAGTAAACTCAAGCCAGGACTCAAACAAACCGCACTGTGCCAACATTTCACTGCACTTGACATTAAAGTATAACAACTATATATAAAAGCCAAGCCTTAATCTACGGCAGTGAAACTAGCCCCAAAACTTAACATATGCGATGACCACTTTTAGATTATCTAAATATGTACATGTAACTTATTTCACCAATACGTTTTAGATCACGTTGTGACACCCTCCAATTAATGTATTATGTTCAATAAATAAAAATGCCTGTTCTACAGCCAGTGCTACATTCTACGACTTAACTTCTCTTGGAAATGAATTTAAAAAAAATCATACAGCATTAGATTTCAGCTCACTTGAGCTGAGACAAGGAGGGATCGGGCCGGTTATTTATGGTCGTGGCTATGCAGCTAATGTCAAAGTGATATCAAAAGTTGCATGTTTTTAGCATTTTACCTAACCTTAACTTAATTCTCCTAACCTGCTACATAAGTTCTCCAAACCTGCTAGTCACTTCTGACATTTACTGCATCCCATCCAGTCAAAACTGTTACCTGACATAAAAAGCTATGACTGGCTGCACATGATTGAGAGAAGCACTCCAAAGTGCATCCAATCTGAGGGCAGGAACCAGTCTTTATTTGTTTGCATGGGTGGTCCATCCCACCATTCAGTACAACCCAGTGAAAAGCATACCGCTATCCATCTTAAGCCTATTTTCATTGTTGTGTAGTTTTGGCCTAAAAGGCATGAATTCTTTGTTGGTCTTTAATAGTAGAGCTCTTTTGTTACACAGCAAATTGGCCAGTGTTACCTTTTCAATGTAACATTCTTTGTGTTGATTCAGGAGTTAACATTTTCAACACTGTGTGTTACTATGAGCCTGTCCTCCACAACTAACTTAAATTAAGCGTGTACCAGAATGAGGCTCACACCTCACTGCCTATTGTTCCTGCAGTGAGGAAATTCCCATCTTCAGAGAATATGTTTATAACTTCTCTACAGATAGTTGTTGTCTGGAGCTCAAAAAGCAGTAGCCTAGCAGTATGCAAGTCAGGGAGCCAAATGAATGTCTTTAAATGTGGTAAATACTTTTACGTCAGAACACATGCTACATAATTATAGAGTAAGATACAAGTTCCTTTGTCTATAGGTCAGCTGATTGTATGCGGTGCATTCGGAAAGTACTCAGACCTAGTTTTTTTCCACATTTTGTTACGTTAAAGCCTTTATTCTAAAATGAATTAAATAAATATCCTCATAATAACAAAGTGAACAAAGGTTTAGACTTTTTTGCAAATGTATTCAAACTAAAAAAAACGTATTTACATAATTATTCAGACCCTTTGCTATGAGTCTCATCATTGAGCTCAGGTTCATCCTGTTTCTATTGATCATCCTTGATGTTTCTACAACTTGATTGGAGTCCAACTTTGGTAAATTCAATTGATTGGACATGGTTTGAAAGGCGCACACACCTGTCTATATAAAAAGGTTGCACAGTTGACAGTGCATGCCAGAGCAAAAATCAAGTCATGGCGTCAAACAAATTGTCCGTAGAGTTCCGAGACAGGATTGTGTTGAGGCACAGATCTGGGGAAGGGTACCAACACATTTATGCAGCATTGAAGGTCCCTAAGAGCACAGTGGCTTCCATCATTCTTAAATGGAAGAAGTTTGGAAACACTACGACTTCCTAGAGCTGGTCGCCCGGCCAAACTGGACAATCGAGGGAGAATGGCCTTTGTCAGGGAGGTGGCCAAGAATCCGATGTTCACTCTGATAGAGTTCCTTTGTGGAGATGGGAGAACCTTCCAGAAGGACAACCATCTCTGCAGCACTCCACCAATCAGGCCTTTATGGTAGTGGCAAGATGGAAGCCACTCCTCAGTAAAAGACATGACAGCCCGCTTGGAGTTTGCCAAAAGGCACCTAAAGGACTCTGACCATGAGAAACAAGGTTCTCTGGTCTGATGAAACCAAGATTGAACACTTTGGGCTGAATGCCAAGTGTCACATCTGGAGGAAACCTGGGGGGGGGGGGGGGGGGGGGGTTTGGCCGGTAGGGAAATCCTTGTCTCATCGCGCACCAGCGACTCCTGTGGCGGGCCGGGCGCAGTGCACGCTAACCAAGGTTGCCAGGTGCACGGTGTTTCCTGCGACACATTGGTGCTTCTGGGTTGGATGGCGCTGTGTTAAGAAGCAGTGCGGCTTGGTTGGGTTGTGTATTACTAAAAAAAACAATTGGATACCACGAAATTGGGGAGAAAAGGGGATAAAATTCAACAAAAAAAACACTTTTTTTATATATATAAAGAAATATTAAAAACTAGGTAAAAAATTTATAACTATTAAAGAGCAATAATGCAAATAGTCATGGTAGCCATTTGATTAGCTGTTCAAGAGTCTTATCACTTGGGGGTATAAGCTGTTAAGAAGCCTTTTGGACCTAGACAGGCTGTGCAGAAGCAGAGAGAACAGTCTATGAGTAGGGTGGCTGGAGTCTTTGGCAATTTTTAGGGCCGTACACACTACCCTCTGTAGTGCCTTGTGGTCGGAGGCCGAGCAGTTGCCATACCAGGCAGTGATCAGTGTGGCAGATGTGTTGTTACCTACCCTTACCACTTTGGGGTGGCCCCATCAGGAAGTCCAGAATCCAGTTGCAGAGGGAGGTGTTTAGTCCCAGGGTCCTTAGCTTATTGATGAGCTTTGAGGGCACTATGGTGTTGAACACTGAGCTGTAGTCAATGAATAGCATTCTCACGTGGGAGGTTCCTTTTGTCCAGGTGGCAAAGGGTAGTGTGGAGTGCAATAGAGATTGTGTCATCTGTGGATCTGTTGGGGCGGTATGCAAATTGGAGTGGGTCTAGGGTTCCTGGGATAATGGTGTTGATTTGGGTGGGTGGGTGGGACCCCCCCCGGGTGGGACCCCCCTATCCCAACAGAGGGTAAAGGGTACATTCTCTATTTGTATTCATAGCTGACTATTCTACTGTATACTAAATGAAAGAAATGCTCATATCTTTGATACTGTACCACATTTTTCCCTTTTATTTGCATATAAGGGGGGGGAAACCCTCTAATCTTGTTCTAGTATTGTAATGTCTAAGTCAAAGATGTGGCATGAATAAGAATCAAATAACTTGAGTTTTGTTGAAAAAGGTGTCTAATCAATGATACATTTTGTTGTATTGTACTGGATCAAATGACAACGAACTCAAATATAATAGGTTCAATTAAGAAAAAAAGTTGTAATGATTATGATTGGGGTGACAAAATCCTACGAAACATAAGGTTTTTAGTTTCTTTTCAATTAAAGACCTAGACACCAGGAAAGGGGAATTCCTTAATTATTAGTGACCTTAATTCATCGATCAAGTACAAGGGTGGAGAGAATCTGCAGACATTCAGCCCTCCATGGAATGAGTTTGACATCTGCTATACAACTGTCATGACGTGGCCCTTTCTGGGTATAGAGTGTGGCAAACCTCTCCCTCTCCTACACCCAGGTTCTGTTATCTCAGGTCATAAATTCCTAGAAGAGACTCCTCCTGGCCATGCAGTATAGAGAGAGAGTTTCACAGTAGAATAAAGGAACTTCTTCTACAATCACAGAACTGAACAATTATCCATGTTTTGGAGAATGTGTAAACAGTCGGTGGAGAACCCAGCTACAACCCGGTCCGTTTTGTTTCATGTTTGTGACCTCATGAAAGACCACACAGCCACATTACCATATCTCTGTTTATACAGGTGTCTCCATTATGAGGTTTGCGTCTAATTATTGTATAAAATGAATGAGATGAGTAAAGATTAAACTGTTTGTGAAATGATGTTAATGTGAGAGAATTGTATTCCCTTTAAAGTTTAACTAAGTCATTGGCCCACCCCCATGAGCACAGACAGGATCTGGCGTCATGGAACAGCCCTTCTCTACTGTAACGGATAAAAAAAAACACCTGAAGAATTCCTCTTCAGACCATGCTTACCTCGGTCAGCTGAGGGGGCAAAGGTTTGAGTAGAGACCACAAAAACCTCAGTACAAGCTAAGGTTGTAATGGCTGTTGAATTCCTAACCATACCACGTGGAGCATTGGCTACACGGGTGGAAATGGTTAAACAGAATAAGAGCAAATCTTAGATACTAATTACTAGTCCGCAGCTAGAAATTGTTAACCAGGGATGCGAAGACATGACAACTGCCGAAACATCTATTCTATAAGAACATTTCTGAATGGTACTCTGAAGTATCTATTCTAACCACGAAAGACTTCAGGGAAGCAGAGAGACACTTGGATGAACTTTCCAACAGAAAGACGAATGATTCCAACAGAGATCAAGATGACACACCGAGCGTAAATATATATATTGATTGCAATTATTCCCGAATGAGTGAGCGTTTATGTGCAGAGGATTAGCATTTCAATTAATATAATTATCAACTGTGTAGCGACTCATGTCTTTCCCACCCTTCTCAGTCCACACACACTTCCCTTTCTCCACCAAGCTGTCATATTGGCTTAGCCCACTAGGGAATCTCCCCTATCATTTCCTTGTAACCATATCTGTTCGTTTATGCATTTGTGATGATTTATTTAGTTAGTAAATAAATGATTAAGACAATTGATGTATGGATGAATCATATTAGAGGCTGGGTTCATGCAGATAACCAACAATTTACGACGTTTGGAATGAGACTAACATGAGGTAAAGAATAATTCATTAATTAGACTAATTGATCAGATATTAAAATATCTGAAGAGTTATTAGGAAAATTATAACTTTGTAATCTGAAGATTTTCTTTGGTGCCCATACTTCCTAGTTAGTTATATTTACATGCTTAGTTTAATCACGTAATAATAATTACAGAGAATTTATTTGATAAAATAAGTATTCAATTTAATGATGCCAAAGACACGACATAACCATGCACTGCGTCAATGGAAGAGATAAGTGAATGCGGAAACGGAAGAGTTAGGCCATTACTGCGGAAACAATAGATCCCTTTTTACAAAGAAATATCCCATTGAATAGTGCCTGCGTTTACATACATGTTGAGTGCAGAGATCATGATGATGTGTATGAGCACAATCAGCGATTATATCAGAGGGGGAGAGAGGGAACATCGGGCTGGGAGGATGGACAGCTAGGCGGGGGAGTTGGAGCTTGCTCACTTAACCCTAATACTGTTATTCCAAGCCTAGCCTTGCCATCTGCGCCAAGGCAGATGCTGGGAATGTTGGGTTAGGATCAGAGAGGATGGTCAGAAGTTCAAAACCAACACCAAAAGAAAAAGATGGCCCTGAGTGGCACCAAAGAGCTTTAGGCAAAATCATCGTCTCCATTATAGGGCCATAACAGCTGAACTGGAGCTTGGCTTTAGGTTTTTCCCCTTTTCCTCCATCTGATCATCCTCCTCTTTCTATCCATTCTTCCTCTCCAACACACAGTAAGCCTTTTGTGCATCTATCACAGGAGGCTGCCGAGGGGAGGACGGCTCATAATAAGGGCTGGAAGAGAGTGAATGGAATGGTATCAACCACGTGGAAACCATGTGTTTGATATCATTCCATTCCAGCCATTGGAATGAGTCCATCCTCACCAATTAAATAGCAACCAGCCTCCAGTGGTATCCATAGGGAGGGATACCCCAAAAGAGCTTCTTAATTCAAAGCTGGGTTTAGTAGCTCAGCCAAACGGCTCTTAAGGACTCCACACAAATCCAATTGTTAACATAATGGGATTGGGAAACGAAGCACGTGGAGGGAGAAACAGGAAGGGTAGAGCAAAAGATGGATACGAGTGGTGGTGGTGGTCAAGCAAAAGACATCTGCAACTGAAAAAGCCAAATGAATGGAGATAGTGAGTCAACGTCACACAGGCTATACTCATGCACTTAACAAGTACAGACACAGTTTCTTTTTTTTCTTGTAGCGACATCTACTCTCACTCAACAAGGAACAAGCAAACAAATAGCCATGGAAGTAAATAGAATAAAACCTTTCCTTCCCTCAGCTAAAAAAAAAAGCACTCAGGACCGAGGCTCTTTATTCCCCAATTGTGCCTGAGGTTTTGTTTAGAGTTTTTTTTTCATTTATTCTGCCTTTTAAAATATTCAGTAGAAAGGGGGGGTGGACAGAGCTCTAAATAAAGAGGGCAACTGCCGTAAGAGGAGAGGTGAAAGTAGCGGCACGCAATGGATAGAGTATGGAGGAAGAGAGAAAGTCAAGTGAGGATCAAAAAGTGGGTCATATAGACAGGTGTAAGTCTACACTGTGTTCCAACAATCCACTAGCTTCTCATTATTGACCCTTTCTCCTCTGTTAGCGAGTAGACATCTTGCTATGTTACTGAGCAACAGAAAACAGCAGGGAGACAGCCACCTTCACAAATTTCAGTCTTCATTGAAAAAGAAAAAAAACATAAGTCAAGGACATTACATCATCATACAACTGGTTAGTTCCAACGAAAATATCCAGTACAGTTGTACTGTTGATGAACATCCAAGAGGTTAATCATTGACAAGGTCAAGTCTGAAGTTAATACTGTATAGTCCATGATCCTTATTCTCTTCAAATGAAAACATGAGAGTACACAGATTATATTTCATTTGTATAGTTTACAACTTTACATTGTTCAGTAGGTGTGTTTTCCATGCTTACCCCTCCTACTTCAATTCTCTTTCACCATCTTTTGCAAATTTTTAATACACTTGAAAGCTCCAAACATTTATTTACTTCAAAATTTGGTTTTAGGCTGCTTTCCATTTCCACCAAATGGTAGGCTTATGGTATAATAATCATAGACAAAATGTCTGAATTAAATATATACATGTATAAATAAATATAAAGCAGGTCTCCATACAACTTTCTTTTCCCCAAGTATTTGTTTTTCAGCAATTCATTTGTCCAATACTGTACAAAAATTGCCATTCATACGCTTCAGCGCTCTACTTCCACCATATTTTCTTATTCAGACATCTATTGTACCATATCTGTAAAGTGTGGTTTTAACAGCTTCTAAAAATTATGCTCTATAAAAAGTGTTGCACAATTTCCAGTTAATAAACAAGTCATTCCAGCTAAAAGCTGTGTTTTGTGCATATTTGTGGTGTGCAATAAATACAAACGCTGTGCTGTCTAATATGTTTCATAAATAGAAACAGGGCTGGATGCACCCTATAGAAGGGCAATTCCATGGTAACAGTGATGCTGGGACAGAGGTTTCACTTTAAATGTATGTCAAACAAAAAACTGTTTGCAAAGTTAAACCATACAACTATGCACAAGGACTACTTTGACATACAAATAAATACATTGAAGAACAGTGCAGATACAAAGTTTGGTAAAAGAATGATGGCACAAACAGCACAAACTATCCTTCTGTTACCAAACTTTGCATCTGCACTGTCCTTCAATTAAATATGTTTTTGTAACATTGTTCAAAGTAGATCTGTGCATATAACTGCATGGTTTGTTTAACTTTGCAATGATTGTTTTTTACTTTACATATATTTTAATGTGAAATATCTGAGTCTCAATCATTCTGTTACAGTGTTATTACCCAGAACTGACGCTTGTCGCATGAGTCTTTCTGTGCTCTATCAGACATGTAAGATCTTCAGGTGCATTTGGCATCTCTCACATGTGAAGTAACAGAAACCTAAGTGCAGAAGTGTGCTATGCAATCGTGAGCAAGCTTGCTATGACGTGTACCACAAGAAAACATTACTATACAATGAAGTGTACATCTAGAATAGGTCATGATAAGAATCTCATGCATACAATGCTCCCAGTAACATATGTGCATAAAACAAGTGCTAGAACACAACGTCTGTTTGTATGTGCATCACTCACTCAAACCTCTGAGGCAGAGGAAAATGTAATGCATGTTTTGTTCAGGAATGGAAAGAAACAAACAACACTACAATATCTGAGGTACAATGCAATGTGCACACTCATAGAAAGAGGGGCATATCAGGAATAATGATACATGGTGGGAGATAAGTTAATAAGGGACTATAGGTTGGCAATGTTTTTGGAAACTATACAGTCCTCTTATATCTACTTTTTTGCATGCATTTAATTTCTCCCATATCTATGTCCAAGTCCCACCATTGGTCCTTAATCCACAGTGGGGTTAAAGAGTCCCAGTAGCAATCTCCCATTTTTGTCAGGTGAGGTATGTCAATATCCCTTGCTTAAAACAGAAACTAAAATGTTCTTGCCCCACCTAAATCTCTGTGCGCTTTAAGTTTTGATGAAACAATTGTTCATTGTGTTTTTAGCTTGTGTTTAGCTTCTTAAAAGACAAAAATTGAAGAATTTTGAGTTCCTCTGAGTTTGAGTGAATAAAACAAAGTTATACCTCAAATCGAAATCTGAAATAGTTGCTTTCATGCGCCAAAAACCCCACAGGACACCAAGTTGTCAAAAGTATTTCTCTTATGTCCAGCATGTTCCTGGTCATGTCCTTGACTTCATCATCTTTACAGTGATGATGTCACACTAAGCGCTCACAATTTAGAGGGTATCTGTTCAGGAGTCCAGTTCCAGAGAGTTGTTCCTGGAGAATTTGGTATTTCTGACCGGTCAGTTCCCATCTCTTCTCCTCCATGCATTAAAACAGTAGTGAGATCACAGTATTCCAAGTGTGCGGAGGTTCTGAAAGGACATGAAACTCTCACATCAAATGGGCCTCCCTTGGTCTGGTAATAGAGATAGAGGGGGTCTCTACTCCCTCTCAGTCTTATGAGGATGTTATTAGCCAGGTGTCTGATGCCCATCTTAGGTATGATCCATATGTCCCAGCAGTCTTTAGGATTGAATAGACAGAGGAAGAGAGAAGGCAGCCCATCATGAAAATCCCTGGCGTTCCAAGCAGGAGTTCTTCTCTTACACCACTGAG
Source organism: Oncorhynchus mykiss (assembly GCF_013265735.2). NCBI lineage: Eukaryota > Metazoa > Chordata > Actinopteri > Salmoniformes > Salmonidae > Oncorhynchus > Oncorhynchus mykiss. Next base: position 67,489,466 of record NC_048571.1, on the reverse strand, counting down.
GGGAAATTATAAGATAAAAAAAACAAGGAAATCAGATAGCCATATCAACCCATTTTGTAAAAAGGACAATGTGGTATGGAGACTCAGAAGTCATGCTCAAAGTCACTACAGTCTATTCTATGCACTAAGGTTTGAAGACAAGTCCATGAGAATTGTCTGATCGCTGTTTTAAATGAGAGATGAGTTTCCAACCATTGTGTGTATAACCCCTGATCTGGACTACAATAAAAACACACTATCCCACCAAACAAAGATAAAGTCTGTAGTCTAGGCCACCTAAAAACAACAAAACACAATCCCAATGGTACCTTGTGAATAAGGGATGTGAGGACAAAGTAGAAACAGAACATGTCATTCAATTACATCAGAAAAGTACCTTATGGGAATTGATGGGAAATTATGTAAAATATATCACTAGCCACTTTAAACAATGCTACCTAATATAATGTTTACATACCCTACATTATTCATCTCATATGTATATGTATACACTGTACTCTATATCATCTACTGCATCTTTATGTAATACATGTATCACTAGCCACTTTAACTATGCCACTTTGTTTACATACTCATCTCATATGTATATACTGCACTCAATACCATCTACTGTATCTTGCCTATGCCGCTCTGTACCATCACTCATTCATATATCTTTATGTACATATTCTTTATCCCCTTACACTTGTGTCTATAAGGTAGTAGTTTTGGAATTGTTAGCTAGATTACTTGTTGGTTATTACTGCATTGTCGGAACTAGAAGCACAAGCATTTCGCTTCACTCGCATTAACATCTGCTAACCATGTGTATGTGACAAATAACATTTTATTTTATTTGATTATATTCTAAAATTGTGTTTCAGATGAAGTCAAATTTCTACATGATATAGGAAACTTACATAAGGAAATATTGGTCCTGGGTTTGCATAACCATCAGATAGACCCATAGCATGCCACTGCTGGGTAAGAGAGGCCACTGAGAAGACCGGAGTCTTTCAAGCATCTAACTACAGTACAGTATATCTATGGAGGAAGGTGGTTTATAATTTGATTGACATTGCGGTCTGGGTGTGATGATAATGTTGTTAGTGTGGACTTCCCCAAAACACGAGTCAAGAACATTCAAAGTTCATACAGCATGAGACAGAGTACAGTAGTAAGCATAGCCTTAATAGCATAGTCTATAGAGAACCCTGTTCTAATATGGGCATAACAATTTTCTCAGTATAGTGTTCTCATAACCCTGTGTGGGAGCTAGAGTAGAGACCTCAAGTGAGAGTTCTACATGTCTATGGATGTAAAGGACAAGAAACATAAATTAGCTACAGCAGTGTCAGCAACACCTCAATGGTTCCCATACACCGTGTGAGCCTTTAATACGGTCATGATCAAACCAGATGGGTCCTATACGCACAGAGAAAGGTTCAGTATGCTTCAGCAGATTGGACACAGTAGGCCATTAAACCGAACTCTAAGGCTCATAGCCATCTACCCTTTCCAGTTGATTACAAAAATACCCCATACCGATTACCATAATTAGAAACCCTGTAGTTTCACATTTCAAACATGATAACAGTTGGGAATGTGAAACAGACAAAAGACAAAACTAGGTAAAAGTACAAAATGAAAAACAAGTTGAAGTCTGTACCACTTTCAGAGTGACAGCAGGACCCTCGGCCCTTCAGCATACTGCCTTGTTTCTCTGGGGCACAGTGGAGTCTGTGCCTCCGCCCCAAACCGTCCCGCCTCCACCAGCAACTGGGAGAGAGAGGACAAACTCTTCATGACGAATGATTTCAGGTCAACACACCAAATTACCTTCTAAAGACCAGTGGAGGGTTTTTAATCTTACTTCATGGACAAACTCATCATGGTAGCATGTGCAGTATGTTTGGTTAATCACAGTGTAATGACGCAGATGTCTACACAAGGTATGTAGGCTCAGTGAATGGGCAGTGTCAGAGGGAGATTGCTGTTCTCTTGTGGACAGTTCATTGAGCAGAATCACAGTGTGGTTGGTTAAGCACAGTGTGGTTGGTTAATCAACCACGTAGTTGTCTTTATGATATGCCATTTCAGTAAATGGGATAAGTCACGGAGAGATTTTCCTATTAAGCAGACATCATGTACTTACTGTAAAAGGGTGCAGAGCAGCATCGTCAAGACGCAACCAATCACACACAGAACTAGCACCGTGGCAACTGTCTGTTGCCTGTGATTGGTGGCTACCACAGCTAGCAGGTCAGCATGCTCACATCGCATCCCTACGAAGCCTTGGTGACACCTGTCAAACATGAAGTGGAGAAAGGACGTAAAACTTCATACAGCAGCATGGACTTGATCCTTCAAGGCTGTTTGACAAACTCACTGACTCCATTTGCAATGGAGAGACCACAGCATTAAATATAACATCTATAAATATATTGTATCTCTATGGAAGAGACTAATAGAGGTAGAGATTAATGAAGTAGAACAGGTAAGTAGAACTATTAGCCCTACGTTTCAGAAAGAATAGTTCAGTCTGCAAAACTATTTTGCATCATATTGCTACCCATACAATACCCTTCGTATTATGAACATGCCATAAAGTGTCTCAAGAGGTCGCTACTAAAGAGCATTTTAGTAAAGGGTTTAGGTCAAAGAGCCTAACCCTGGACGGAATTCCCTTTTCTGCTCATCTCACTCAGTGAGAAGTGAACTGTCGCGCTCCAATTCCATAGGCCAGTGAAATTCGTATCATGATCAGACCAGCTCTACGAACTGCAGTGAATCAGTGTACAAACATAGCACTGACAGAACAGATCCTAAACACACTTTGGATGCATTTGTATTTATTATGGATCCCAATTAACTCTTTCTGGGGTCCAGTAAAATTAAGGCAGTTAAACAATTTTAGAAAAGCATGACAATACATTAATTACAGAATTCACAACACACTAAGTGTGAGCCCTGAGGTCGATACTCCACTATCTACAACACAAAATGTGTACGTGTGTGTATGTTATCGTGTGTGTATATACATGCATATGTCTGTGCCTATGTGTGTGTTGCTTCACAGTCCCCGCTGTTCCATAAGGTGTAATTTTCATTTTTATAAAAATCTTATTCTACTGCTTGCATCAGTTACCTGATGTGAAATAGAGTCCTATATGGTCATGGTTCTATGTGGTACTGTGTGCATCCCAGTCTGTTCTGAATTTGGGGACTGTGAAGAGACCTCTGGTGGCATGTCTTGTGGGGTATACATGGGTGTCTGAGCTGTGTGCTAGTTGTTTAAACAGACAGCTCGGTGCTTTCAACATGTCAATACCTCTCACTAATACAAGTAGTGATGAAGTCAATCTCTCCTCTACTTTGAGCCAGGAGAGATTGACATGCGAGAGAGAGATTGACTCATGTTCTGAGCCAATTGCAATTTTCCTGAGTCCCTCTGTGGCACCTGACCACACGACTGAACAGTAGTCCAAGAGTGACAAAACTAGGACCTGCCTTGTTGATTGTGTTGTTAAGAAGGTAGAGCAGCACTTTATTATGGACAGACTTATCCCCATCTTAGCTACTACTGCATCAATATGTTTTGACCATGACAGTTTACAATCTAGGGTTACTCCAAGCAGTTTAGTCATCTCAACTTGCTCAATTTCCACATTATTTATTACAAGATTTAGTAGAGTTTAGTGAATGATTAGTCACAAATACAATGCTTTTAGTTTTTTAAATATTTAGGAATAACTTATTCCTTGCCACCCATTCTGAAACTAACTGCAGCTCTTTGTTAAGTGTTGCAGTCATTTCAGTTGCTGTAGTGGCTGATGTGTATAGTGTTGAGTCATCTACATACATAGACACACTGGCTTTACTCATACACCGCATACATAGACACACTGTCGTTAGTAAAGATTGGCCTAGACAGCTGCCCTGGGGAATTCCTGATTCTACCTGGATTATGTTGGAGAAGCTTCCACGCCCTCTGTTCTGTTAGACAGGTAACTCTTTATACACAATATAGCAGGGGATGTAAAGCAATAACACATATGTTTTTCCAGCAGCAGACTATGATCGATAATGTCAAAAGCCACACTGAAGTCTGAACAAAACAGCCCCCCAATCTTTTTATCGTCAATTTCACTCAGCCAATCAGTCATTTATGTAAGTTCTGTGCTTGTTAAATGTCCTTCCCTATAAGCGTGCTGAAAGACTGTTGTCAATTTGTTTACTGTAAAATAGCATTGTATCTGGTCAAACACCATTTTCTCCAAAACTTTACTAAGGGTTGGTAACAGGCTGATTTGTCAGCTATTTGAGCCAGTAAAGGGGGCTTTACTATTCTTAGGTAGAGGAATGACTTTAGCTTTCCTCCAGGCCCGAGGGCGCACACTTTTCCTCTGTAATTTTCCATCCAAGTTGTCAGACCCAGGTGGCTTGTCATCGTTGATAGATAATACGTTTTACCCCCTCTTCCACACTCACTTTATAGATTTCAAAATTACAATTCTTGTCTTCCATAATTTGGTCAGATATACTTGGATGTGTAGTGTCAGCATTTGCTGATGGCATATCATGCCCAAGTTTGCTAATCTTGCCAATGAAAAAAACATTAAAGTAGTTGGCAATATCAGTGGGTTTTGTAATGAATGAGCCATCTGATTTAATGAATGGAAGAGCTGAGTTTGCGTTTTTTCACAATTTCATTTAAGGTGCTCCAAAGATTTTTACTATCATTCTTTGGCATTTATCTTTGTTTCATAGTGTAGTTTCTTCTTCTTTTTATTCAGTTTAGTCTCATGATTTCTCAATTTGCAGTACGTTTGCCAAGCAGTTGTGCAGCCAGACTTAAATTGCCATTCCCTTTGCCTCATCCCTCTCAACCATACAATTTCTCAATTACTTATCAATCCACAGGGATGTAACAGTTTTAGTCATTTTCTTAATGGGTACATGATTATTAGTAACTGGGATAAGCAATTGGATGTCACAGACAGACCTAAAACTGGGTGGCTTGCCCAACAAACTCTCCATAAATCCTACTAACTGGTGACCACTCAAAATAAAATAATTACAACATATGCTAACCTTTTACAGTTTACTTGTGACAGGTCACAAGTTCATTATCGAAGAACAATTTCCCATACAGACTGAGTAACACAATGATGATTCACCTGATTTTGAAATAATGACGACAATCCCTTACTGTGGGACGTAGCCTTATTTCAACTATGTGGGTGCGTGTATCAGCGAGAGAGAAAGAGAAGTTGAACTTACACACATGCGGGTGTCTCCTCCAGAATCAAGAAACGACAGGTGCCATGGAAACAGAAGTGGCTGTGGGAGTCAGGACAGTCATCGAAGTGGGATCGAACAGCTGCTGCAACAAACTCTGACAGAGAGAAAGAATGACATTTAAGGGTATTTCTAAAACATTGTGCAACTGGATTGCAGTCAGATTGCACGTACTCAATGATTTATAAATCACCTTGTATTCCAAATAACTACTCAATATGTGATGAAGATTAGAAATTCTGCACTTAGCTTTGCTCAAACTGATCCCCTCCAACATGCCGTTTCTCTCTTTGTAGGATTACACTGCAAAAGAGCCCAATAACCTGGCCATACGCCTTAACAAAACTCCATAGGTCAGTCAGTGTCATAGATCTAAAATAACTTAATTCTTGGACAACAATGTCAAAATCTACTCCCACGCCTCCATCCCATGCCTCCAGTTGGGGAAGTTCCTGAGGCAGAGGAAACTTATTCTAAGCCTTTTGTTACATCGCTGAGTGACTGGGGTTGTCATGGCTTATGTCAGGGACAGGGCCCTCCAAGGGACAAGTCTAACCCCATGTCAAATCCCCAGTGCCACGACACAGCAAACAAAACATCTGTCCATCATCAAACCCATTAGAGGTCTGGAGAAAGCACATCCCTGAAGCCAGGAAGTAAAACGCTCACCCTTTTCACTCCATGGTTGTGTCTGAAAAGATTACTAGCCATCACGTCCTTGCTTCCTCCTTATGGAGTGGATCAAAAGGTCCCTCCTTCCGAGCTCTACTCTATTGAGCTTTGAGAGGAATTCAGGAAACAAGGAAAGAGGAGACAAGGATTTGACAGCTAGTAAGCTTTTCAGACACAGCCTCTCTCCTCTACCCTTTACATCCAATCAAACTTGATTTATTATGGCTAGAATAACATAATTCATCTTCTGAAATAAATTAACATTGGGATGAGCTGAAGAGGTCAGAACTCAGGAAGAACACGGTAACCACATTTTTGTGTCTGGACAAATTTCTTACTCATCAACTATACAGTCAGGGTTTCAAATTCCAACCTGACTGGCCCAAACAAAAGTCTGAGTATCTTTTCTCGGGCAGCCAAAACAGATGTCACAATGTGGCATTCAGAGAGGGAGGAAGAGAGGGAGTAAGTGAGAAAGAGAGAGAGGATGAACAGACAGACTGCTGCAGTACAGCCGACCGTAACACACTCCATTCCATTAGTAAATAGCTGGTTGGATTCCAGCCTACATGCATTGTCCTTTCTCCCCTCTCTCTTTCAGAGTCTGTATAAAGCTCTCTGTTCTTCCCTGAGGCATCTGCCCCAGCTACCCCTCAGCCCCTCTCTAGCAGAGTCCCAAATTGTACCCTATTCACTATAGTGCACTATTTTTGACCAGGGACCATAGGGCTCTGGTCAAACATGGAACCCTATTCCCTACATAGTGCACTATTTGGGATACAGTCCATCTCTCTCTTCATGTGATTTTGGCAGTCAGTCGAGGATAACATTTAGGAGGAACGGAAATTAGTCATTTCTGGATTTTAAATGGTGCCTCACAGATAATGGCGGAAATGTGATAGTTGCTAACCTGGGATTTAGGCTACTTGATAATTTTTTTTGCTACATTCTATCCAGGCTGAGAAACTAGATTTATGAAAAAAATAAACCAATTAATTCATGTGTAGCTTAGTATGTGTCCACTTTTGAAATACATTCTCTGTTGCCATCTGACTCTTCACTAGAAAAGCCTTGAATTACCATTGGCACCAGTTAATGAGTCTGAAGAGGTGAACAATTCTCTGGAGCACCCTGTAGAGAGGTTTAATAAAGGCATTTATAAAATGTGTGTGTGCAGTCACCTGCACATCCACACACACAAAGACAAAACACACACACACACACACAAATACATACTTTTCACTGGAATGGTGGTTGTAGTGGTGATACTGGTGGTGGTAGTAGAAGAGGTAGTAACATTTACAGTGGTAGTGGTGGTAGTTACGGGAGGTGTGGTGGTCATTGTAGAATTAGTAGCAATAGTGGAATTATCCTGGCCTGTTCCATATGTAAAGAGCGAACCTATTGGAAGAAACAGATTATGAAATGATAAAGTACATACATCAGTAATAATGTCAAGAGTGATCAGTGAAAAACGAACAAAATTCCAGTTGGCTTTAATAGTTGACAATCAGGAAACAGGCCGTCTCCAGATTACTTGTTGCTCTTAAAGTATAACTAATCTCCCACTTGGAACACAAGATTTTTTGCACTGGGCTCATTGTGGATTGCATGCTGAGGCATGTTCTGTACTCATACCGCTCACATTTATCATTATGTTTGGAGCTCCTCTTACCAGTTGAGTAGTCCAAGAGTGGCAATAGGATGAACACACTACAATGGGTCTATAATAGGTCTAAGCTGGGATAGTCTTAATATAGACAGGTCTTGGGAGAGAGATCACACAATTAGAATACTGTAAGTATTCACTGTTATTCAGTGATATGGAGAAAGGCATTTTTTTTATTGAACCTTTATTTAACTAGGCAAGTCAGTTAAGAACAAACTCTTACTTAGAATGACGGCCTACCCCAGCCAAACCCTAACGACGCTGAGCAAATTGTGCGCCGCTCTATGGGACTCCCAATCAAAATCAAACTTTATTTGTCACATGCGCCAAATACAACTTACAAGCCCTTAACCAACAGTGCAGTTCAAGAATAAATTATTTTCAGTCATAAGAGCAACATTATGTGCACAATGAGTTAAAAAAATAAAAACACAAAAAAACTAACAAAATAGCACAATTGGTTGGGAGAATGTAAAACGTCAGCCATGTTCTTCGGCGCCATCTTGTTGTCAATCACGGCCGGTTGTGATACAGCCTGGAATCAAACCATGGCCTGTAGTGACGACACTGAGATGCAGTGCCTTAGACCGCTGCGCCACTCAGACAATAAAAATGCTGAGTATCAAATTAGCCATCACCATACTGCTCAGATAGATAATAGATGGTTGCAGTCTGTCATAAGGGTTTCAGGAAGGGCCATTTTCTTGCAAGCTCTTCCCTTTCTGAGAATTCAAATGATGGTTAAAAATAAAAGAAACCAATTTTAAAAATACTGAGCGTCAGTTAAATGGGTGACATCCCTGTGATCTTGCTAAGGACACTGTGCACGCAACAAGGTACAAAGTCCAGAAATGGAGAGGGCAAATGAATGCTGTGTCAAGGTAGTGATTGTCCCCAATGGCACCCTATTCTCTACATAGTGCACTACTTTTAACCCAAGCCCTAAGACCCCTGGTCAAAATGAGTACACTGTGTAGGGAATAGAGCTATATTTTGTACACAAGCCAGTGTAACTGAACAACCAATAACAGTAGCAGGGTCAAGTATTCCCTCCCTACTAAAAGGACGAGGCCATTAGAAACCTATGAATAGGTCTGAACTGACAGTTAACGCATGCTACATCAAACATCAACAGTGGCTCATTGGTCGGCCAACCATCTTTTTTCTCATAGAAAAGGTGAAATGTCACTGACCCTGAGGGATAGCCATAAAAATGGTTAGAATTCACAAATTGGAGCCATATTCAATCAAACCTGGAAACCAAATTCCCAGCGTATGAGTAGGCTAGGTTAGGCTATATAGGCCTGGAGTATCAACTTTGTCCTTTCTGATGCCCACGAAAATATTGAGATAAGAGGTTACTGTTAATATTTTGTATTTACAATTGTCGTTTCTCCCTGCTTTTTCAGGGACCTCTGGTTGAGGTTTTATTTGAAAGGAATTGTATTTGTAAGGAAAATGGTCTACAGAAGCAAAGCTAGTTTATTAGGAAATAATAAGGACCTTTTCCCTTATGGTATAGCAAATTCAAATTTACTCAAATCCATTTTATATTTAACATTTTACACCTTAAAATATTTTACCAACTGTTTTTTTTTTTTTTCATTGAACTCACCAGTAATGAGAAATATCGCATCCCAGAAAGCCCGATTCATCATGATGAAGGTTGTCTATCAAGATAATCCTCCGAAATTCGAATGTTCTCTGCTCAATTCCATAAATATTTGTGTAGGCCTACGCACGCATCCGTCAGGCGAGAGAAATGTATTCGTCTAAAATTAAATGTAAAAAAAACCTTTCTGCTTCTCCACTATAGGCTACTAACTGACGTTCTTCAGAAATTTCTCAAACAATGCAAGTGCGTCGCTATTCAGCAACTTCATTATTGTCCAATGCCATGTGCAAACTGAGTTGACGTGCCTGATATGTCATCATTAAAGTGTATCAACCAACAAGTCTTCAAATACTTCGTTTCGATTCATATTTATTACATTTAAACGGAGACGTTAAGTCCATGCCCTAAACAATTCCACTCTTCTCCTGTCGAAATAAACCCTTTCACGCACGGCACACGTAATCTTGTCAGTAGCGTCCCCTGAGGAGCTCTATCATGGGACACATGTAATTGGAGAGAGAGAGAGAGCGGCGTGAGATAGTGATAAATATATATATATATATATTTTTCCCTTTCGTACTCTACTACTTGCACATTGTTACAACACTGTACATAGCCATAATTTAATCTTTGAAATGTATCTATTCCTTTGACACTTTTGTGAGTAATGTTTACTGTTAATTGTTTATTTCACTTTTGAATTGAATTAAGAAAGAGCGAGTGATTATTCAATATCATTCTGTCTTTGCTCTCTCTGGGAATGTTTTAGAGTAAAATTAAACTTATCACAAGAATCTTGTAATTATAACTCAATCTTCAAATGACTGGCTTTCATATTTCAATTTGGTGGTGGCTTTTATATGGGCAGTTATACTGAACAAAAATATAAATGCAACATGTAAAGTGTTGACCCCATGTTTCATGAGCTGAAATAAAAGATCCCATAGAGAAAGCGTATTTCTCTCAAATTTTGTGCACATAATTGTTTGCATCCTTGTTAGTGAGCATTTCTCCTTTGCCAAGATAATCCATCCACCTGACAGGTGTGGCATATCAAGAAGATGATTAAATAGCATGATCAGTACACAGGTGCACCTTGTGCTGGGGCCAATAAAAGGACACTCTAAAATGTGCCGTTTTGTAACACAACACAATGCCACAGATGTCTCAAGTTTGAGCGAGCGTTCAATTTGCATGTTGACTGCAGGAATGTCCACCAGAGCTGTTGTCAGATAATTGAATGTTCATTTCTCTACCATAAGCCACCTCCAATGTCATTTTAGAGAATTTAGCAGTACGTCCAACTGGCTTCACAACCGCAGACCACATGTATGGCTTTGTGTGGGCAGCGGTCAACATTTTGAACAGTGTCCCATGGTAGTGGTGGGGTTATACTGTAGTATGGGCAGGCATAAGCTACGTACAACAAACACAGTTGCGTTTTATTGATGGCAATTTGAATGCACAGAGATACCGTGATGCGATCGTGAGGCCCATTGTCATACCATTCATCCTCGTCCATCACCTCAGCATGATAATGCATGGCCCCATGTCGCAAGGATCTGTACACAATTCCTGGAAGTTGAACATTTTCCAGTTCTTCAGCATACTCACCAGACATATCACCCATTGAGCATGTTTGGGATACTCTTAATCGACGTGTATGACAGTGTGTTCCAGTACCCGCCAAGATCCAGAAACTTCACACAGCCATTGAAGAGGAGTTGGATAACATTCAACAGGCCACAATCAACAGTGTGATCAACTCTATGCGAAGGAGATGTCACGCTGCATGAGGCAAATGGTGCTCACACCAGATACTGACTGGTTTTCTGATCCACGCCTCTACCTTTTTTGACCAACTGATGCATATCTATATTCCCAGTCATGTGAAATCCATAGATTAGGGCCTTTTCAATTTATTTTGATTGACTGATTTCCTTATATGAACTGTGACTCCGTAAAATCATTGAAATTGTTGAATGTTGCGTTTATATTTTTATTCAGTGTATGTAGCCTACATCTAGTGCACCCATATGTGCCGACAGATTTTACAGAATCAATGTCTGCATACTGCATACTTATGCTTCCATAGAGCAATAACAGTTGGCTCCACTCCACTTAATACACTCACAAATCAGCATAAAACTGATAAAGGTTAATGAGCACATTCCCTTTATGTTGATCCAACAACACCCATGCACCTTGAAACTCAGAAAACTCCAGATACAGAGCATGTTCTTTTACATTTCCAAACCAAATTAAAAGGATGTTGGTCTTGAAATAGTAAACATCAAAATCTTTCATTCATATCCATCTGCAGGATAATGGATAGCCTACAAGCGTTAAATTAATATAACCTATTTGTCACTAAACAATGGTATTCCCCTGATACACTGCATTTATTTGACACTTGAGGTTATGTAGTGGGCAATGTTCCATTTAAGCTGCACAAATGTGCGGGGACTGCCACTCAGAAGAAATATCAGCCTGTGCAGAGAAGCACGAGATTGAACTTCACTCAACTTTCTAGAGTTTTCCCCCTCACTGCCGGCCCACTCATTAGGCAGGATTAGGCGGCGGCATTTTCTGAGCTAAAGTGTTCAAGATGCACCTCCAACAACAACACATAAAACCTCACGTAATTCTACCCAAAAACAATGCCAATTTCTCTCAACCAGTGGCATAATGGGCTTTTTAGTTGAGCGCTGATGCCGCCCTGTGATAACCAATGCCCACTTTGTCAAAGGCAGGTGCACAAAATATTTTGCTTGTCCATTGCCAATGCGCCTCTCCAGGGTGCTGTTGGAAAGACGCATTGCTGTGACGCTCCACCAACATTCCGTTCATTTATCTAAAATGAATCATGTAGCAGATACAGGATATGGTAGAAGAGTATGTAGCCTTTTCTGTAGTTACAGGCTGGAGATAAAATGTATGGCAATGTATTGAATGGACACTTAACATCATGCAGGTTTCTCTGATCAAATACCCTAACCTAAAATGGCGCCCAATCAAATAAAACATGTGCTGTCAGCTTAATAAACAACGTATCCTAAAACCAGACAGGTAAAGGAAAAATGAATATGGAATGGACAATCATAACTGTTGTCCAGGAGTTTCACCCAAGTGTCATGATCAGTGGTTTCAAGTTTGTTTCTGTACATTTTTGACCAGCTTATCATAGTAAAACAGAAAAAATATTTCTGCATTTCCTGCTGTGTAAACACATTGCAAATAGGCTCACGATAACGTCTGATAAAGTTGGTTAGCTGATATTCAGAGCTTAAATAGCCAAATTGATTAGTCACAAGAATCAAGACTAATAATATCAGACCTCAAGATAAGACACAGATGCAGACAGTTCAAAATAACAAACGTTCATTTACAAAACAGGGAGCAGGCAATCAACAGGTCAAGGGCAGGCAGAGGTCAGTAATCCAGGTCAGAGTCCGTAAAGTACAGAACGGCAGGGTCAGGGCAGGGAGGGGTCAGTAATCCAGGACAGTGTCAAAAGGTACAGAACAGCAGGCTCAGGGCAGGCAGGATGGTCAAAAACCGGGAGAACTAGAAAACAGGAACTAACACGAATCAGGCATATGGGAAAAAAATGCTGGTAGGCTTGATGAGACAAGACAAACTGGCAACAGACAAACAGAAAACACAGGTATAAATGCACAGGGGATAATGGGGAAAATGGGCAACACCAGGAGCGGGGTGGAGACAAGCACAAGACAGGTGAAACAGATCAGGGTGTGACAAATAAAGCCAATGCAATGGCCTCTTTTACAAATGGTGGGCCTACCACATGGATGGGCATTCAGTAGGCTACATCCCAGGCAGATTTTTTTTGTCTTTCCTAGGGTGGCAAAAATGTAAGGACCGGCCCTGTTCCCATTTAGTTAACATTATCAAAGTTTCCCTTTACTGTGGAAATTGTGATCGAATCAACGCAATATTAGCGTTCAATGCAACATACCGAAACAAAACAAACTATGCAGAACGCTTTGGAGTAGGATTCTATTGCATTGACACATATGACTCAGCCAGTACTCTAAAAAGACTGGTGTGGCATAACCAATCAGATTTGCATTAGGCCTATATGCAAATAGACCATTGCCATATATGGATCTGAGCCATTCACTTTGAACTGGACTGTGTTCACAGCATGAGTGGTGGTGAGTAGATGTGCTTGTTTTGAGATCAAAGCTGCATGTACTGAAGCCATGTGTGGACATTTGTTCATATCCTTTACTAGTTAGTGAGTTATTAGCCTAGTTGTAGATCATTTATAGTCAGCAATGGGGGAGTGATTGCTTTCTACAAAGCACAAAGTGTGTACATTTCTAGACCTTTTTGAAAAGCAAGTCAGATAAAGAGCTTTTTTTTGTCTTAAAGGGGCAGTATTGTATTTTGAGACAGGCTTGAATAAGCTAAGAGCCAATAGGCAGAGGGTTGCATCATTTGTCTGATTCTCTGTTATAATGGTATAGGAATAAGAATGCATTTTATTTTGTAAAGTGGTTTCTTGCATCAAACAACAACATTTTCAGTCACCTCCATGTCTGAAGGACAAGTGGATAAACAGGTTAATGTCAATCCCAACATGTTTTTTTTTCAAAAGGCTCATGAAATGTAGGCCTACATTGAACATCACACATTGGCTGCTGAACACCACCACTACTGTAGGCTGAATGATAGAACAGCTATTTCCATGTTACAATGTTATTGGATACATTTTTTTCCATTGTTTTTGATGGTAGGCCACTCTGGTAGACCTACTTTATGATCAAATAGCCACAGTAGCCTACTTGATCATTGTCTGTAACTTAAAGCGAGTGCAGCCTCAGTGTTCACAGTAAATGTTCAAGTTTAGGCTCAGCAGACTTGAAATTTGCTCAGTGCCTAATTTTTTTAAAGGGAAGATTGGTAGTGGGTCACCAGAATTGTCATCATGCTTCACTGTGCTCGGTCCTGTAATTGCATTATAATGTGTGAACACGTCGCCCCATGACACCAAGTGTTTGACCCATAATGTAAATGTTTGCTCCACTATATTTATGCACACTTATTCACTACAAAATTATATTCGATACCACTTACTTTCTGCAGTTTGCCAGTTGTCTTAGAGCTTTGGATCTACAGGGGTCTGTTGGAAAGCATAATATTGACACATGTCAGAGAGAATTGTCTGTTTGGAGGTGAGTTAAAGTGATATAAACTAATTTACCACCAGAAAGTTAATGAGAGAACAGCTAAAAAAAACATTTTGTTCAATGGGTTCAAAAATACATAGTACATTGTAGTAATATCCAAAAGTGACAACAGTAATAGTGCAAATTTAACTTAAAATTAGATAAAGGGTTGAATTTAACCAGGAAGTTTTGTTAAGCATGATTAATGAATCAGTCTTGATTTAACCCAGTTTAACCTTTTCCTCTGGTCACACAGAGCAATTTTTGGCAGTCTTTATCTATGTTGGTGCAACCCACCCTGATTTGTCACTGCTGGCTAAATTATTAGATTAATAAATTAGATATCTGGCTAGTTGACTTATAGAAACATGATAAGCCACAATAGTTAAATTGGTAGTCATACCAAAAATACAGCACATGCAATGTAATTTCATCACTTAAACCACCTCCAGGGGCAGTTTATAATTAAACCCTAATCTAAGTTTCAATTTGATTTTGAAACAAGAGTAGACTTGATCCTGGTTCAAAGTGAACATTTAGATTAGATGAAGGGTTAAACGTAACTAGGACTAATTCCATACTAGGTTTAACGTTTTATGCAACATGATTAATATATCAACCTTAATTGAAGTGTTCATTCATGTTGCTGCAACCCACCCTGGTATTTTACAACTGTTTTTACTTTGAAGTATTGAATTGAAAACTCATCAAATGCAATTACCCATAAGCCTTCAGTGCAGCACCATCTGCTGGCTGGACAGCAACATTTGAAGAGGCTGATCAGTATTAGCAAATTATGTTGGTAGTAGCCTATAATACTGTATGTGCCTCAATTCAACTTGGTGTATGTGCCTCAATTCAACTTGGTGACCTACCGGCTACACAAACTTCAAACTGTCACACATTGATGTCAATTGGAAATTTGCTGTACTTATAGTAGAGATGTTTTGGGGGTCTGCGCTCTGCGTCCTGGCCAACCTGTATGATTCAAGCACTTTACAACGACTTTATGGATGACAGAATAGTTCCACTGTTACAATTTTGCTTGAAAATAGAAAATATAATCTAACCTAACCAACCTATCATTTGTGTTTCTGAAGAAAAAAAAAGTTATACTTGTTTCTACTGGCAATGATTTAAATGTGATGTTAATAGTGACATTGTATGCACTCGTCAGTAATGGCTATAACCTTGCCATAATGAATGCACCCATCATAGTAAAATATTTCTGAAAGTAAACCGTGTGTGTGTGTCTATGTGCCCATGTGTGTACATACAGTATGCTCCCTCTACCTTTCCTCTCAGTTTATTCAGAATTTTGTGAACAAGATGTTTCGGGAGCATTGGGATGCTCAGGTGTTCAACAGGTCACCCTGTTCTGGACTTGCATCATGTCCATCTACTCCATGGGAAGGCTGCCGGAGCTCTTATAGCTGGACCCATGAGCGTAACCTTTGGAGGATAATTTGACTTATTTGATTAATACATTTTGGCCTACTTTGGAAGGCAATGTTATAAATATCAATATCAGCTTTTTACACAAGGATGTCTGGTAACCTTGGTATGTTGTCCTCACTGAGAAGCTTATTAAGTTTTATTTGTACGTTGTATTTTTCAACGTTGTCAATTTATCAATCAATCAATCAAATGTATCTATTAAACCCTTCTTACATCAGCTGATGTCACAAAGTGCTGTACAGAAACCCAGTGTCATGCCCTGACCTTAGTAATCTTTGTTTTCTTTAGGGTGTGACAAGGGTGGTTTGTGTAGTTTTCATTGTCTAGGAGTTTTTGTATGTTTATGGGGTTTCCTAGTCTAGGTGTTTATATATCTATGGTTGCCTACATTGGTTCTCAATCAGAAGCAGCTGTTTATCGTTGTCTCTGATTGGGGACCATATTTAGGTAGCCATATTCCTTGGATAGTTTGTGGGTTATTATTCGATGTTTAGCTGCCTGTTTGCACTAGTCATATAGCGTCCGTATAGTTTTGTTCAGTGTTCTCTCTTTATTAAAGTAGTATGTACGCCTATCATCAATATGACGAACGTGACAGAACAACCCACCAAGAAAGGACCAAGCAGCGTGCTAAAAAGGAGTGGACATCTTGGACCCTGGAGAAAGAGGAGTGGAGTACATCCTGGACCTGGGAGGACGTAATAGCAGGGGACAAGACCCTGCCATGGAAGCAGGTGGAGATATGAGGGTACATGGCTGGCACAGAAGCCCGAGAGGCACACAAGGAGATTGCATGAGTCAGGTCGGAGACTTGAGCCAACTCCTTGTGCTTACTGTTATGCTGTTATGCGGTGGAGCACGCGGTGTCTCCAGTGCCTAGTCTAGCCCGGTGCGCTCTATTCCAGCTCCTTACATTGGCCGGGCTAGAATGGGCATCCAGCCAGGAAGGAGGATGCCGGCTCAGCGCTCCTGGTCTCCAGTGTACCTCCTTGGACCAGAATATCCTGCGCCGGCTTTGCGTACTGGCCTCCAGTGCGCCTCCAGGGTCCAGTACGCCCTGTTCCTGCTCCCCGCACTCACCCTGAAACAGCAAACAGCAAGCAATGCAGGTGTAGAAGCACGGTGTCTAGGGAAAAACTCCCTGGAAAGGCCGGAACCGAGGAAGAAACCTAGAGGAACCAGGCTATGAGGGGTGGCCAGTCCTCTTCTGGCTGTGCCGGGTGGAGATTGTAACAGAACATAGCCAAGATGTTCATAGATGACCAGCAGGGTCAAATAATAATCACAGTGGTTGTAGAGGATGCAACAGGTCAGCACCTCAGGAGTAAATGTCAGTTGGCTTTTCATAGCCGATCATTCAGAGTATCTCTACCGGTCCTGTTGTCTCTAGAGTTGAAAACAGCAGGTCTGGGACAAAACACATTTCCATTTCACACGTGTATAATACAGACTTGTGAAACAAATATAAGCACCCACTGAATTATTATTATGAAGACAGCAAGGCTACCTTTATTTTGTTTCCTCACAGTGGAGTCAGTCAATAAAAATGTGGAGGTGTTTGTTTCTCAAGGCTGAGAGAGATCTCTGAACCTTGCAGGGTGGCGCCAGAGCAGTATACGATATCTATGTGAGTACTATTTCCATTAACGTAATTAATTCCTTGATATTCAGGATTTACTTAACTCTACTTGTCTCCACTCTATTCTATTCTCCTTTACTCTACTCTACTTTAAAACCACTGTGTTGCTCTCACAGGAAGAAGACTATGCTGTTGAATAATATCTTCTTGATGCTGAGTTCACCCCTAGCGATGACCAGCAGAGCTGCCAAGTCTTTTGAAATGATCATCATCTCCAGGGTCCTGGTTGGAATCAATGCTGGTATGTACTGTATATGGTATGTACTGTATATTCAAAAAGAGGGTTCTTAGATGGGGGTTCTTATGTCATCAAACCATGCTCATTGTGCCACTGACTGCATTACGATTTTGGGGTTTTACAATAGAAACATTTGTAATACTTGTATGTTTGTTCTTAGGTCTTTAAATGTTGATGGCATAAACAGTGTATTTATACATAATAAGACAAATGAGACAAACAGCTGTACAATTACTGTATGTTTGATATTGGAAAATGAAACCACCGACAGTAGAGAAATTATCCACTCCTTTCACAGGGATCAGTGGTTTCACAGGGATCACAGGGATCAGTATGAATGTACAACCCATGTATTTTGGAGAGAGCGCTCCCAAGCACCTGCAAGGGGCTGCTTCCCTGTCGTCAGCCATCTTCACATCACTTGGAGTGGTGTTAGGACAGGTTGTAGCATTCGGAGGCTACGAAATCAGCTTGCAGTTTAGTGTTACACATCAATCTAGCACCTACAAAAGATTGTGTGACTTGTTTGGGGAAATAATTGCAGTTTGAAACTTTGTTTAATTAAGTCAGTATTTCATTTGATGGTGGTCATGTGTTTCCAGGGAGATCTTAGGCAGTGAGCCATGATGGCAATACCTACTGGGCAGTAATGCCATCCAGCTCCTCACTCTCCACTGGTTCCCAGAAAGCTCTCAATACCTCCTCGTAGACCAGGGGAAAAGGAGGCCTATATCAATGGTAGGTAGGAGGAGAGCCAGACCATGACCTGTTAGTCTATGGCTGTGTGCGGTACTTTCTTGTCTGAGCCACATGGCTCTGTTCCTCTTGTATGCGAGTTAGTGTGAGCGATATATACAGTAAAAACATGAGCAAGTTCTGCTGCTGTTATTCATTATTCTGCATCAGCAGGGATGGGCAGTCTTTGTATCAATTGCATGCATCTGTGTACTTTTTTTAATCATTTGTTTGTATTTACATAATGCATTGTGTGTGCATGCATGTTAGCTTTGTGGCGTCTGCGTGGCTGTGAGATCCAGCGGTCAGAGTTGGATGAGATCTTCCAGGAGCAGGCTGAGGTTAAAGTCCTGAGGCCCAGCAGACCCTGGGAGTTGTTGGCTGACCGTAACGTCCACTGGCAGGTGATCTCCATCAGTAGCACCATGCAACTCTGTGGCAATGACTCGATTCTGCAAAAACATTAGAACTCGGAACTCAGAACTCGGATCGTAGAACTTATAAGATCTATATTTTTCAACAGGGAAATTCATTTGTTCCTAATTTTCAATACATTATGTAGGCTACATGTGTCACATAAAATCACAAATACTACACTACATAACAAAAGGGATGTGGAAACCTGCTCACCAGACATCTCATTCCAAAATCATGGGCATTAATATGGAGTTTGTCCACCCTTTGCTGCTATAACAGCCTCCACTTGCTGCGGGGACTTGCTTCCATTCAGCCAAAAGAGCATTGGTGAGGTCGGGCACTGACGTTGGGCGATTAGGCCTGGCTCACAGTCTGCATTCCAATTAATCCCAAAGGTGTTTGATGGGGTTCAGGTCAGGGCTCTGTGCAGGCCAGTCAAGTTCTTCCACACTGATCTCAAAAAATCATTTCTGTATGGACCTCATTTGTGCATGGGGGTATTGTCATGCTGAAACAGGAAAGGGCCTTCCCCAAAATGTTGCCACAAAGTTGGAAGCACAGAATCGTCTAGAATGTTGTTGTGTGCTGTAGCGTTAATTTCCCTTCACTTGAACTAAGGGGCCTAGCCCGAACCATGAAAAACAGCCCCAGACCCTTATTCCTTTACAGATGACATCATGCATTGGGGCAGGTAGTGTTCTTCTGGCATCCGCCAAACCCAGATTTGTCTGATGGACCGTCAGATGATGAAGCGTGATTCATCACTCCAGAGAACGCGTTTCCACTACTCCAAAGTCCAATGGCAGCGAGCTTTACACCACTCCAGCCAACATTTGGCATTGCACATGGTGATCTTAGGCTTGTGTGCGGCTGCTTGGCCATGGAAACCCATTTCATGAAGCTCCCAATTGTCAGTTATTGTGCTGACATTGCTTCCAGAGGCAGTTTGGAACTCGGTAGTGAGTGTTGCAACCGAGGACAGATGATTTTTACACGCTATGCGCTTCAACACTCTGTGGTCCCGTTCTGTGAGCTTGTGTGGCTCTAGCAGGGCATAATTTTACAAACTGACTTGTTGGAAAGGTGGCATCCTATGATGCTGCCACATTGAAAGTTACTGAGTTCTTCAGTAAGTCCATTATACTGCCAATGTTTGTCTATGGAGATTGCATTACTGTATGTTCGATTTTATACACCTGTCAGCAACGGGTGTGGCTGAAATAGCCAAACCCACACATTTGAAGTGATGTATGTATGTAAGTAATCTGGTGAATGATGACATGTCCCTTTAGCCGCTTTCTTACAAACAATGTAAGCAGCAGACTCCTCTTGTTATTGAAGCTTGGTTTCTCCCCACATTCATTGTTTCTCAGAGTCAGCAGGGTTCTGGTAGGGGGTTTCTGACAGAGCTCTCTATCTAGGATCAAAGTTAACTACCTCTGAAGTACACCATTGTTCTGACAGCAAAACCCAGCTCAGATTAACTTCTGGACAGAGCCTGTTCCTAGCCCCTCCCTCACAACAGACTTGATTAGAATGTGAGATCCGCTACCAATTTCATAGTGAGAGTAGACAGGCTTACATTTCATCGTACGGTACCTTGTTAAAAATGCATTCTGGTGATGATGACGTACGGTTGTACTTTACATTTGTAATGCTTGCGGGAGTTAGGGAGGAGAACATAAAGGGTTGTTTGTATTTCAGGGTTTAATGAAGAGGTGTAGTCAGTCCAAGACCATGCCATTTCACTGGTGCTGCAGATTTAGTAAACTTCTTCAGGATCGCTGTCCCTTCCACGGGACGGTTGAGCTAACGTAGGCTAATGCGATTAGCATGAGGTTGTAAGTCACAAGACAATTTCCCAGGACATAGGCATATCTGATATTGGCTTAAATTCTTGTTAATCTATCTGCACTGTCCAATTTATATTAACTATTACATTGAAAGAATAACATGCTATTGTTTGAGGAGAGTGCACAATTTTGAACATTAAAAAGTTATTATTAAACAAATTAGTCATATTTGGGCAGTCTTGATACATGTTTTACAGAAATGCAATGGTTCATTGGATCAGTCATCCAGTGGGCAAAATATATTGCACCTGGGCTGAAATAATACATTACCTTTCTCTTGCATTTCAAAGTTGATGGTACAAAAAAATACACAAGAACAGTTTTTTTTTCTTTGTATTATCTTTTACCAGACCTATTGTGTTATTCTCCTACATTCCTTTTGCATTTCCACAAACTTCAAAGTGTTTCCTTTCAAATGGTACCAAGAATATGCATATCCTTGCTTAAGGGTCTGAGCTACAGGCAGTTAGATTTGAGTCATTTCAGGGGGAAAAAAAGAGGTGCATCATATATATATATATATATATATATGTATTTATAACATTTTATTTGTCACATACATGTGATTAGCAGATGTTATTGCGGGTGTAGCGAAATGCTCGTTCTTCTAGCTCCGACAGTGCAGTAAAATCTAACAAATGACAACATATACACACATCTAAGTAGGAATGAATTAAGACTATATACATATGGACGAGCGATGTCAGAGCGTAATGGACTAAGATACAGTGGGGCAAAAAAGTATTTAGTCAGCCACCAATTGTGCAAGTTCTCCCACTTAAAGATGAGAGAGGCCTGTAATTTTCATCATAGGTACACTTCAACTATGACAGACAAAATGAGAAAAAAATCCAGAAAATCCCATTGTAGGATTTTTAATCTTTATTTGCAAATTATGGTGGAAAATAAGTATTTGGTCAATAACAAAAGTTTATCTCAATACTTTGCTATATACCCTTTGTTGGCAATGACAGAGGTCAAACGTTTTCTGTAAGTCTTCACAAGGTTTTCACACACTGTTGCTGGTATTTTGGCCCCTTCCTCCATGCAGATCTCCTCTAGAGCAGTGATGTTTTGGGGCTGTTGCTGGGCAACACGGACTTTCAACTCCCTCCATAGATTTTCTATGGGGTTGAGATCTGGAGACTGGCTAGGCCACTCCAGGACCTTGAAATGCTTCTTACGAAGCCACTCCTTCATTGCCCGGGTGGTGTGTTTGGGATCATTGTCATGCTGAAAGACCCAGCCACGTTTCATCTTCACTGCCCTTGCTGATGGAAGGAGGTTTTCACTCAATCTCACGATACATGGCCCCATTCTTTCCTTTACACGGATCAGTCGTCCTGGTCCCTTTGCAGAAAAACAGCCCCAAAGCATGATGTTTCCACCCCCATGCTTCACAGTAGTTATGGTGTTCTTTGGATGCAACTCGGCATTCTTTGTCCTCCAAACACGACGAGTTGAGTTTTTATCATCTGACCATATGACATTCTCCCAATCTTCTGGATCATCCAAATGCTCTCTAGCAAACTTCAGACGGGCCTGGACATGTACTGGCTTAAGCAGGGGGACACGTCTGGCACTGCAGGATTTGAGTCCCTGGCGGCGTAGTGTGTTACTGATGGCAGGTTTTGTTACTTTGGTCCCAGCTCTCTGCAGGTCATTCACTAGGTCCCCCCCGTGTGGTTCTGGGATTTTTGCTCACTGTTCTTGTGATATTTTTGACCCCACGGGGTGAGATCTTGCGTGGAGCCCCAGATCGAGGGAGATTATCAGTGGTCTTGTATGTCTTCCATTTCCTAATAATTGCTCCCACAGTTGATTTCTTCAAACCAAGCTGCTTACCTATTGCAGATTCAGTCTTCCCAGCCTGGTGCAGGTCTAGAATTTTGTTTCTGGTGTCCTTTGACAGCTCTTTGGTCTTGGCCATAGTGGAGTTTGGAGTGTGACTGTTTGAGGTTGTGGACAGGTGTCTTTTATACTGATAACAAGTTCAAACAGGTGCCATTAATACAGGTAACGAGTGGAGGACAGAGGAGCCTCTTAAAGAAGTTACAGGTCTGTGAGAGCCAGAAATCTTGCTTGTTTGTAGGTGACCAAATACTTATTTTCCACCATAATTTGCAAATAAATTCATAAAAAATCCTATAATGTGATTTTCTGGATTTTTTTTCCCCCTCATTTTGTCTGTCATAGTTGAAGTGTACCAATGATGAAAATTACAGGCCTGGAGTGTCCTGGAGGGCGGGTAGTTTTCCCCCGGTATTGCGTTGGGCAGACTGCACCCCCGTCTGGTGAGCCTTGCGGTTGTGGGCGGTGCAGTTGCCGTACCAGGTGGTGATACAGCCCAACAGGATGCTCTCAATTGTGCATCTGTAAAAGTTTGAGGGTTTTAGGTGACAAGCCCAATTTCTTTAGCCTCCTGAGGTTGAGGCTCTGTTGCACTTTCTTCACCACACTGTCTGTGTGGGTGGTCCAGTTCAGTTTTTCAGTGATGTGTACGCCAAGGAACTTGAAGCTTTCCACCTTCTCCACTGAGGTCCCGTTGTTGTAGATAGGGGGGGTGCACCCTCTGCTGTTTCCTGAAGTCCACAATCATCTCCATTGTTTTGTTGACGTTGAGTGAGAAGTTGTTTTCCAGGCACCACACTCCCAGGGGCCTCACCTCCTCCCTGTAGGCCGTCTCGTAATCAAGCCTACTACTGTTGTGTCGTCTGCAAACTTGATTTTTTGAGTTAGAGGTGTGCATGGCCACGCAGTCATGGGTGAACAGAGTACAGGAGAGGACTGAGCACGTACCCTTATGGGGCCCCAGTGTTGAAGATCAGCAAAGTGGAGATGTTGTTTCCTACCTACACCAGCTGGGGGTGGCCCATCAGGAAGTCCAGGACCCAGTTGCTCAGGGCGCGGTTCAGACCCAGGGCCCCAAGCTTGATGATGATCTTGGATGGTACTATGGTGTTGAAGGCTGAGCTATAGTCAATCAACAGCATTCTTACATAGGTATTCCTCTTGTCCAGGTGGGATAGGGCAGTGTGCAGTGTGACTGCGATTGCATCCTCAGTGGAGCTATATATGCAAATTGAAGTGGGTCTAGGGTGTCAGGTGAGGTGGAGGAGATATGATCCTTAACTAGCCTCTCAAAGCACTTCATGCTGACAGAAGTGAGTGCTACGTGGCGATAGTCATTTAGTTCAGTTATCTTTGCTTTCTTGGGTACAGAAACAATAGTGGACATCTTGAAGCAAGTGGGGAAAGCAGACTGGATAGGGAGAAATTGAATATGTCCGTAAACACTCCAGTCAGCTGGTCTGCGCATGCTCTGAGGACGCGGCTAGGGATGCCGTCTAGGCTGGCAGCCTTACGAGGGTTAACATGCTTAAATGTCTTACTCATTTGGCCACGGAGAACGATAGCCCACAGTCCTTGGGAGCGGGCCGAGTCGGTGGCACTGTGTTATTCTCAAAGCAGGTGAAGGTGTTTAGCTTGTCTGGAAGCAAGATGTCGGTGTCTGCGAAAAGCCTGGTTTTCCCTATGTAGTCCATGATGTCTGTAGACCCTGCCACATACGTCTCCTGTCTGAGCCATTGAATTGCAACTCCACTTTGTCTCTGTACTAACTTTTTGCCTGTTTGATTGCCTAACGAAGGGAATAGCTACACTGTTTGTATTCAACCATATTCCCAGTCACCTTGCCATGGTTAAATGCGGTGGTTCGCGCTTTCAGTTTTGTGTGAAGGCTGCCATCTATCCACGGTTTTTGGTTTGGGTAGGTTTTAATAGTCATAGTGGGAACAACATCCCCTATACACTAAACTCCCCAAATACAGTTGTGCTAAGCTTGTAGCGTCATACCCAAGAAGACTATAGGCTGTATTCACTGCCAAAGGAGCTTCAACAAAGTACTGAGTAAAGGGTCTGAATACTTATGTAAATGTGATATTTTCATTATGGGGTATTGTGTGTTAGATTGATGAGGAAAAAAACGTTTTAATCAATTTTAGAATAAGGCTGTGACGTATTTTTTATTTTTTTTTGAAAAAGTCAAGGGGTCTGAATGCACTGTATATACATTAAAATACAAACATTACGTTACATTAAGTGTGTGCCCTCAGGCCACACTTGCCTGCCTGCCTGATTCTGACCTGATTACAAACCTCTGCCTGCCCTGACCCCGAGCCTGCCTGCCGTCCAGATCCTCAAAGTTCTACAGCTGCACCATCCTGACTGGTTACATCCCCGCCTGGTATGGCAACTGCTCTGCATCCGACCACAAGGTGCTACAGAGGGTACTGCTTACTGCCCAGTACATCACTGGGGCCAAGCTTCCTGACATCCAGGACCTCTATACTAGGCGGTGTCAGAAGAAGGCCCTAAAAATTGTCAAAGACTCCAGCCACCTTAGTCATAGACTGTTCTCTCTCTGCTACCTCACGGTAAGCGGTACCGGAGCGCCAAGTCTAGGTCCAAAGACTCCTTACCAGCTTCTACCTCCAAGCCATAAGAGTGTTGAACAGTTAATCAAATGGCTACCCAGACTATTTGCATTGACTCCTTCTTTTTTACGCTGCTGCTACTATCTATGCATAGTCAATTTACCCCTACCTACATGTACAGATTGCCTGACTAACCTGTATACCCGCACATTGACTCGGTACTGTATACAGTATAGCCTCGTTATTGTTATTTTACTGTTACTTTTTTAACTTTAGTTTATTCAGTAAATATTCTCTTAAATCTTATTTTCTTAACTGCATTGTTGGTTAATAAGGGCTTGTACGTAAGCATTTCACGGTAATGTACTGTTGCGTTTACGCACTGAAGGTAGGTGAGGAGTCAAACGCAGAGGTCAGTGTAGCGTATATTATCAGGGCAAGTCCAAAAACACAGTACAGTACAATACCCCAAAACAACGACCAAGGCAATGGGAACTAACAGTACTCCCGTAAGGCGCAAAAACACAACGCACCTTACTATAATAACCACACGCGAAATACACTGAGGAAAGCCTCCACAAGCAACAAGAAAAATAATCCCGCACAAACCTAAGCAGGGAAACAGGGGTAAATATACACACAGAAATTAAAGCAAATGAAAACCAGGTGTGAATGAACCAAAGACAAAACAAACGGAAAAGGAAACATGGATCGGTGATGGCTGGTAGACCGGCGACGCCAACGCCGAACAGGGAGAGGAACCACCTTCGGTGGAAGTCGTGACATGTACTCTGTTTACTTGTCAATTTGAACCATGTGGCTTTTCAGCAGCTAGTATGAAATACTGTTCTTGAATTCTACTGTGACCAGTTTTTGTTAATGAAGATACTCCAAAAAAAAAAAAGTGAAATCAGTCATAACCCTGACACTATATTCTAGTCGGGGGTCCTATGTGTCTTGAGAGGATTTTTAAAAGTTAAGTTAACAATATAATTTATCAAATTTGGAATGGTGAAAAAATGATGTTCAGGTAAATGTGCAGTTCAACTGCTGCTGCCCCATGTATCATAGGGTTATCATAAGGATATGGTGGATGATATTTTAACAAGGTGAAACAATTCTATACAAAGCTACTGTATGTTCAGATAAATATTATACTATATATATATATATATATATATATATATATATATATAATTTCACAAATCTTTATTATCAAATGATCCAACTGTATGTTGTTTTGAAAATGGTGTGTTCTATTTCATTGTTTGGAATAGATTGTGATAATAAATTGTGTTTGATTTATCTTCTTGTTGTTGTAATTTAATATCATTCTGTTACATTGGAAAATAAATGATCTTGTAAAAGTTGTGTTTACAGGCTTTCTTTGGTCACAAGTGGTCTACCATTCCATAGACATCCTTTAGACAACTCAATCAACACATTTGTTATGGCAAGAACATGATGACCCCAGATTTGTCCAAATAAACAAGACCATGCAAGGTATCTGTCTAGATATAAACTAACTGATTACACAATATGCTAAACACTGGACATAAAGGGAGACCCCCATGTCATTGTATGTTCTTTATTATGGCAGGAAATTGTACTATCGGTCAGGTACATTGGCTTTTTTATCATCAACTAAATTAGCATCACACAGGTTTTTGTAAATAATAAATAGTGCATTCAAATGCCAACAATTAGAATATCAAATGATCTAATTTGGATCAGTAAATAGCTGTCAGTACATACAGCAATAATAACAAACATATATTCAATATTCTTTTTTTATCGCATTCGCTAGATAATAGTTCTGAAAATCAACTGCTAGATATACTATATTTGTCGTATCCACATGAAAATTATTGAATGATAAAGTACATGTTTTATTCTCATCTCGTGTTAGTATATCAGGTCAGAAGTACCGTACATAATTGGAGATAAGCCTTAGCCTGTTTCTTTATTTTTAATGATCAATTCTCTTTTAGTTTATTGCCAATAACAATCACCAGTACAGGACAATGTACTACTTGATACTCTAATCAAAACAACACAAACAATCGAAAGGCAACTTAAAAACAATGCACAATATTTTTACAATACAAAACATACAGTATCAACCAGAAGATTTGGAAATTACTGTTTTCTTTATTCCTTACAAAGTGCTCAATGTTAAACTGGAACTGGGCAGCACCTGTCCTGTTCAGCTTCCACATTGATGTGTTCAGTCAGTGACTCACGGAACAATAAGTCATTTATTCCTGTTTCATCAAGACACCTTCCTAACCATCCATCTCTTATGAAAATTAAACCTAATACCAAACCGGAGTAAAAACAAACATGATGGAGTCACAAGGCCTGGGCTTGTTATCAGTGGGAAGGAATCTGGTGAGATCCAGTTTGGACCAGTAAGATGTTCCTGGTTCAGTCCTGTTCCTCTCACTGTTCAGTGATCACTAATCTGCACTCTCTCTACCCCCCATCCCTCTCTTTCTCTCCTCCTCCTCTCCAACAAGGTTTCTTCCACTACAACCCAGACGATGTGATTAATAACAGTTTCGGGGACAGGACTGTGGTATCAGTGGGGGTAAATGTTCCTTGGTGTCTGTGTCCCTCCATTCTCCCTCAGCAGCAGCAGGCGATCAACCAACTGTCCACCTGCTCTGCTGTTCCAGACAGCATCCAGGTGAGCCTCAGACGGAAAGATGGGAAAAGCACTCAATGATCTGGTAAGACAACAACACATCACTCATATAATTGATGATGAGGCTCATACTGAAATTATTCAATAAATAGTTTTAAAAAAGAGACTCTGCACTCTGCCATTTCTACTCCTATGTTGTTTATACTGAGAGACATCCTACAATTACAAAAAAAATTTTAAACACAATTGTTGAGTTAAAAACGTTGCACACTTTATTTGACTGTTGACTGTAATCTATCAAACTTGTATCATGTCTGTAATATTGCTCTTTGTTTCATTGAGACTACTGTAAGACATCCTTGTTTATACTCTAGATGCAGTACTGGAGGCTTTACCTGTTGACATTGGTATTGGGAATTGGGGGATCATTTCAATATGGGATGCAAGTTTCCATCATGTCTTCCCCAGCAGAGGTAAGAAAGCTGTCTGATGGTCAGCTCTAAGGAGTTGAATATAAACTTGATAATGAGGAATAGCATTGAGGGATAAAAGTGAAGACGTAATCTGATTTAAGATTGATACCTCCTTGCCTGTTGGCATGTGACTGAGCCTGTAAAGATATCGCAAAGAAAAACCTATATGACCTGAGCCACATAGGAGCACAAATTAGCTTTAAAGTAAGAAAATGCTTATTATTGTTATTACGTTGATATGTCACAATTACACTACAGTATTACAGTATTGCAATTTTTCAATTGAGTGTCTATCAAAAGGTGCAAACAGTAGGGTGCATACAAAGTGTGAGAGAGTAAACAGTGTCCAGTTTCCCAGGAGAACAGGGAGATATCGTATCACTTCCCAGCCAGAGGAGGGAGTTACCTAATCCTAATGGATAGCACTGTGATCAACAGTTCATCAGCAGCAGCTTTTTTCTCCAGGGCGGACAGCATGCCAGGGCGGATTGCAGAGGTCTTGAAAAAGAAGGGTCAACACTGCAAATATTGACTCTTTGCATCAACTTCATGTAATTGTCAATAAAAGTCTTTGACACTCATGAAATGCTTGTAATTATACTTCAGTATTCCATAGTAACATCTGACAAAAATATCTAAAGAGACTGAAGCAGCAAACTTTGTGAAAATGTATATTTAAGTCATTCACAGTGAAATGCTAAGTTATGGGCCATTCCCAACAATGAGAGGAAGAAAATTAAATAGAGAAGTAATAACATGTAATGATAAAATTAATAATAAATACACAATGAGTAGCGATCTCTTGGCTAAGAGAGAGTACACAGGGTACCAGTACCGAGTCGATGTGCAGAGGTACGAGGTAAATTATACTTTTTCCACATTTTGTTGTGTCACAAAGTGGGAATAAAATGGATTTAATTGTATGTTTTTTGTTAATGATCTACACAAAATACTCTGTAATGTCAAAGTAAAAGAGTATGAAAAAGAAAACTCTAATCTTGATTAGATAAGTATTCAACCCCCGGAGTCAATGCATGTTGGAATCACCTTTGGCAGTAATTACAGCTGTGAGTCTTTCTGGGTAAGTCTGTAAGAGCTTTGCACATCTAGATTGTGCAATATTTGCTCATTTTATTTGTTTTAATTCTTCAAGCTCTGTAAAGTTGGTTGTTGATCATTGCTAGACAGACATTTTCAAGTCTTGCTATAGATTTTCAAACCGATTTAAGTCTAAACTGTAACTAGGCCACCCAGGAACATTCAATGTTGTCTTGGTAAGAAACTCCAGTGTATATTTTGCTTTGTGGTTTAGGTTATTGTCCTGCTGAAAGGTACATTTGTCTCCCAGTGTCTGTTGGAAAGTAGACTGAACCAGGTTTTCCTCTAGGATTTTGTCTGTTCTTAGCTCTATTCCATTTATTTTTATCATAAAAAAAACTCCCTAGTCCTTGCAGATGACAAGCATACCCATAACATGATACAGCAACCACCAATATGAAGAGTTGTACTCATTGATGTGTTGTCGGATTTGCCCCAAACATCAATCAAATCAATCAATGAAATGTATTTATAAAGCCCTTTTACATCAGCAGATGTCACCCAGTGCTTACAGAGAATCCCAGCCTAAAACCTCAAACAGCAAGCAATGCAGATGTAGAAGCACAGTGGCTAGGAAAAACTCCCTAGAAAGGCAGGAACATAGGAAGAAACCTGGAGAGGAATTAGGCTCTGATGGGTGGCCAGTCCTCTTCTGGCTGTTCCGGGTGAAGATTATAAGAGTACATTGCCATTAAGGCCAGATTGTTCTTCAAAATGTTCAAACGGTCATAGATGACCAGCAGGGTCAAATAATAATCAGGAGTAAATGTCATTTGGCTTTTCATAGCCGAGCATTCAGATGTCACATCAGCAGGTGCTGTAGAGAGAGAAAGAGAGTGAAAGGGATCAAGACAGAGAATCCCAGTGGAGAGAGGAGAGCTGGCCAGGCAGAAACAATAATGGCGGTTCATCATTCCAGTGCCTTGCTGTTCACCTTAGCACCCTTGGACCAGGCTACACTCAATCATAGGACCTAATGAAGAGATGAGTCTTCAGTAAAGACTTAAATGTCGACACAGAGTCTGTGTCTTTCACATGGATGGGCAGACCATTCCATAAAAATTGATCTCTGTATGAGAAAGCTTAAGCCTCCTGCTGTTTGCTAATAAATTCTAGGGATAATAAGGAGGCCTGCGTCTTGTGAATGTAGCGTACGTGTAAGTATGTACGGCAGGACCAAATCGGAGAGATAGTTAGGAGCAAGTCCATGTAATGCTTTGTAGGTTAGCAGTAAAACCTTGAAATCACCCCAAGCCATAACAGTAAGCCAGTGTAGAGAGGATAACACTGGAGTAATACGATCAAATGTTGGGGTTCTAGTCAAGATTCTAGCAGACATATTTAGCATTAACTGAAGTTTATTTCATGTTTTATCCGAGCATTGCAATAGTCTAGTCTAGAAGGGACAAAAGCATGGATTAGCTTTTCTGCATCATTTTGGACTAAAAGTGTCCAGTTTTTGCAATGTTACGAAGATGGAAAAAAGCTGTCCTTGAAATATTCTTGATATGTTCGTCAAAAGAGAGATCAGGATCCAGAGTAATGCTGAGGTTCTTCCCAGTTTTATTTGAGACGACTGTACAACCGTCAAGACTAATTGTCAGATCAGATCTCTTGATCTCTTTGTTTCTTGGGACCTAGAACAGGCATCTCTGTTTTAAAGTAAAACATTTGCCACCATCCACTTACTTATGTCTGAAACACAGGCTTCCAGGGTAGGCAATTTTGGGGCTTCACCATGTTTCATCGAAATGTACAGCTGTGTGAGTTGACATTGTGTTTTCAAATGACATCACCAAGATATATTTACTGAAAATAATAGTGGTCCTAAAACAGAACCTTGAGGAACACCGAAATGTACAATTTATTTGTTAGAGGACAAACTATCCACAGAGACAAAATTATATATTTCCGACAGATGAGATCTAAACTGGCAAGAACTTGTCTGTGTAGACCAACTAAGGTTTCCAATCTCTCCACAATAATGTGGTAATTGATGGTGTCAAAAGCGGCACTAAGGTCTATGAGCACATGCTTTTTTTTTGTAAAACAGCTATTAATTGGTCAATTCTGAGGCCTGTGACCAGAGTTCAATTTAAATTAAATAAAAGCACAAGTCAGGAGTATTCAGAATGCTTTGAATGTTGGTTTGAAGTACTAAAAGGACAAACAAAACAAAATACTTGAGGCAAAGGGCGTTTCAATATAGCCTTTTCAAAAGTTTTATGACTTAAAATAAACACTGTCCAGGAAAATGCCTCAATGCATTATTTTGCAAAGACAACTAGGCATATCAGATTTAAATAAGTAGTTGCACCAGCAAAACTTGGAAGAAGTGGACGTCAAGAATGCTGACAGGTCCCCTGCATTTGGGCATACTTTAATTACTGCTCATTGAGATACGTTAAATATAGCATCATCATTTTATTTCATTTGGGGGCCCAAAGAAATGTTTGGGCAATTCTATATAGTGTAAGATGACTCATGACATCTTTGGGGTAGGCTATTTCATGATAATAAAGATAGAGAAAATAAAGTCTAGACTATTTTATGTTATGACATTGTATACTCATAGGGGGGTAAATTCAAAACGTTTGAGGTAAACACTGACTGAGTGAGATGAAATGCGGGGTCCTGAGCCGGCACAACAGCCCGGCACGCCATCATGTCCAGAGTAACCTGCTGTGTACCGTACTGCCGGTTGGACTCCAAACGACACATCGTTAAATTTCACTGACTACCGACTGACCCAAAACAACAAGAAATTTGGAGCACTTTAATTCAGAACGACAGACTTAAAAGTCATCCAACTCATGAAATAATCTGTTTTCTCTTGGATCTGTTACATCTGTCTATTGGAGTCTTTATCATACCAGCCTTTTATGTTAAGGGTGTCTAAGATATTCAAACGACCATTAACTCTTTTACTGACCAGAATTTATTTGACAGTGAAGCTGACCTTTTAGCAGTAATGCCATGTTATCAAGAAGAGGCAGCAGGCAGCTGAGCCAGCGCTTACCCAAAGATGCTGGGGAGTTGGGTGGGCAGAGTTAGAGGAAATTGATCGGTCTGCAGCATAAACTGAAGAGGCAGATGCTGGTTAATGAAGGAAGTAATCCCAAAAGTAATCCCAAAATTAGATAATGTTATTTATTTTGAGTAATCCAATGAATTACATTACGAATTACTATTATTGTCATGTAATCTATAAACAGCAACTGATTACATTTCTCAAGTAATCCACCCAACCCTGATTTATAAGTGAGCTTACTTGCCAAAACTCAGGGTCCATCTCAATACTCTATAGTGGCTTCGTCCATCTGCACTGACATTAACTAAACTGGACAGGTGAAATCCATTCTCTCTCTCCCTGTCTGTATGTAGCACATACAGAGCTTTGTGAACCAGACCTGGCTGGGGAGGTATGAGGTTCCAGTAGACGATTCCACCAACATGCTCATCTGGTCTTTCATCGTATCTGTGTTTAGTCTAGGAGGATGGGTCGGGGCTATCCACAGTGGCAGTCTCCCTGTCACCTACGGCCGGTAAGACACTTAGGGCCACGCACGCACGCACACGCACGCACGCACACGCAGCACGCACGCACACACACACACACACACGCACACACACACACACACACACACACACACACACACACACTCTCTCTCTCTTCTGTTTTGCAGGAAGAAAGCCCTGCTGTTCAACAACATAGTGGCACTTGTAGCCGCTCTACTGATGATATTCAGTCTCATGGCCAAGTCCTTTGAGATGATCCTGCTGGGCAGATTTCTCTATGGATATAATGTTGGTATGTGTTTTGTGCTTAGTTTTTTCCCTCTGTGTGTGTATAGTCTACTCTCTGTGGGAACATGGGAGCATCCTGCAGTGTTATTTTAATTTTTACTTCTCTTGTAACTCTCTTCCCTCCATCTCTCCCCCCTCTCTCTTTCTTTCTTTCTCTCTCTCTTTATTTCACTCTTTCTCTATATCTCCTGCCTTATACCTCTCCCTCCTCTCTCTCATCCTCCTCTCTCTCAGGCATGGGGCTGAGTGTGCACCTGATGTACCTGGGCGAGAGTTCACCTAAGAAGCTGAGAGGATTCCTGACCCTCACTAGCTCCATCTTTATTGGCTTGGGGAAGGTCATGGGTCAGATTGTTGGCATCAAGTCAGTACCCTTGTTACTTAAACCCCTAACCCTTGTTCTCAGGTTACTTTACCCTCTTACAGTGCCTTGCGAAAGTATTTGGCCCCCTTGAACTTTGCGACCTTTTGCCACATTTCAGGCTTCAAACATAAAGATATAAAACTTAATTTTTTTGTGAAGAATCAACAACAAGTGGGACACAATCATGAAGTGGAACGACATTTATTGGATATTTCAAACTTTTTTAACAAATCAAAAACTGAAAAATTGGGCGTGCATAATTATTCAGCCCCTTTACTTTCAGTGCAGCAAACTCTCTCCAGAAGTTCAGTGAGGATCTCTGAATGATCCAATGTTGACCTAAATGACTAATGATGATAAATACAATCCACCTGTGTGAAATCAAGTCTTCGTATAAATGCACCTGCACTGTGAGTCTCAAAGGTCCGTTAAAAGCGCAGAGAGCATCATGAAGAACAAGGAACACACCAGGCAGGTCCGAGATACTGTTGTGAAGAAGTTTAAAGCCGGATTTGGATACAAAAAGATTTTACAAGCTTTAAACATCCCAAGGAGCACTGTGCAAGCGATAATATTGAAATGGAAGGAGTATCAGACCACTGCAAATCTACCAAGACCTGGCCGTCCCTCTAAACTTTCAGCTCATACAAGGAGAAGACTGATCAGAGATGCAGCCAAGAGGCCCATGATCACAATGGATGAACTGCAGAGATCTACAGCTGAGGTGGGAGACTCTGTCCATAGGACAACAATCAGTCGTATATTGCACAAATCTGGCCTTTATGGAAGAGTGGCAAGAAGAAAGCCATTTCTTAAAGATATCCATAAAAAGTGTCGTTTAAAGTTTGCCACAAGCCACCTGGGAGACACACCAAACATGTGGAAGAAGGTGCTCTGGTCAGATGAAACCAAAATTGAACTTTTTGGCAACAATGCAAAATGTTATGTTTGGCGTAAAAGCAACACAGCTGAACACACCATCCCCACTGTCAAACATGGTGGTGGCAGCATCATGGTTTGGGCCTGCTTTTCTTCAGCAGGGACAGGGAAGATGGTTAAAATTGATGGGAAGACGGATGGAGTCAAATACAGGACCATTCTGGAAGAAAACCTGATGGAGTCTGCAAAAGACCTGAGACTGGGACGGAGATTTGTCTTCCAACAAGACAATGATCCAAAACATAAAGCAAAATCTACAATGGAATGGTTCAAAAATAAACATATCCAGGTGTTAGAATGGCCAAGTCAAAGTCCAGACCTGAATCCAATCGAGAATCTGTGGAAAGAACTGAAAACTGCTGTTCACAAATGCTCTCCGTCCAACCTCACTGAGCTCGAGCTGTTTTGCAAGGAGGAATGGGAAAAAATGTCAGTCTCTCGATGTGCAAAACTGATAGAGACATACCCCAAGCGACTTACAGCTGTAATCACAGCAAAAGGTGGCGCTACAAAGTATTAACTTAAGGGGGCTGAATAATTTTGCACGCCCAATTTTTCAATTTTTGATTTGTTAAAAAAGTTTGAAATATCCAATAAATGTCGTTCCACTTCATGATTGTGTCCCACTTGTTGTTGATTCTTCAGAAAAAAATACAGTTTTATATATTTATGTTTGAAGCCTGAAATGTGGCAAAAGGTCGCAAAGTTCAAGGGGGCTGAATACTTTCGCAAGGCACTGTAATTATCAGTTGTTCTAGCCTGGTCAAGCATTCTGACCTCTGTGTTGTGCTCACAGTGCAGCGGTCAGCATGGTTGACCAGGCTGCATTGGTTCATGTTCATAACACCTTAACACACATCCTCAGAACCCACAGTCACAGCACAGTTACATAGATTACATCCACCCTTCCAGAGTTCACACTGTTCAGTGAAATCCCCTTCATGCTCATCCCCCTCCTGTACTCCCTATTCACCCATGACTGTGTGGCCACGCACGCCTCCAACTCAATCATCAAGTTTGCAGACGACACAACAGTAGTAGGCTTGATTACCAACAATGATGAGACAGCCTACAGGGAGGAGATGAGGGCTCTGGGACTGTGGTGCCAGGAAAATAACCTCTCACTCAACGTCAACAAAACAAAGGAGATCATCGTAGACTTCAGGAAACAGCAGGGGGAACACCCACCTATCCACATTGACGGGACAGCAGTGGAGAAGGTGGAAAGCTTCAAGTTCCTTGGCATACACATCACTGACAAACTGAACTGGACCACCCACACAGACAGTGTGGTGAAGAAGGCACATCCTGTTGGGCTATATCACCTCCTGGTGATGCAACTGCATCGCCCGCAACCGCAGGGCTCTCCAGAGGGTGGTGCGGTCTGCCCAATGCATCGCCAGGGACAAACTACTTGCCCTCCAGGACACCTACAGCACCCGATGTCACAGTAAGGCCAAAAATATAATCAAGGACAACAACCACCCAAGCCACTTCCTGTTCACCCCACTATCATCCAGAAGGCTAGTACAGGTGCATCAAAGCTGGGACCGAGAGACTGAAAAACAGCTTCTATCTCAAGTTCTTCAGACTGTTAAATAGCCACCACTAACATTGTAGAGGCTGCTGCCTATATACATAGACTTGAAATCACTGGCCTCTTTAATAATGGATTACTAGTCACTAATAATGTTTACATATTTTACATTACTCATCTCATATGTATATACTGTATTCTATTCAATTCTGTTCTACTGTATCTTATTCTATGCCGCTCTGACATTGTCCGTCCATATATTTATATATTCTTAATTCCATTAATTTACTTAGTAGATTTGTGTGTATTGTGAAATTGTTAGATGTTACTTGTTAGATATTACTGCGCTGTTGGAGCTAGAAACACAAGCATTTCGCTACACCTGCAATAACATCTGCTAAACACGTGTATGTGACCAATAAAATGTGATTTGATTTGATTTGAATGTTCCAGTTGACCCACGCTGAACCTCGGACCAGCCTCATTGTCATATGCACTGGATTCCCCTGTCCCGGTCCGGCTGGGCAGAAGTACATATTCTGAACAGCTCATCTGACAAATTACCAGAAATTGAATAATTTTGGAGCACAACATACAAGTGTATGGCAAAGCTCTCTATGACAAAAAAACAAACATTTTGACAGAAGCTGGATAAAAAAATGATGTGAAATTCTAATAGGGAACAATATTTGAGCAATATTGATGTTCAAGTATCAAAGATGGAATGAGGATGGAAGAAAGACACAGTATGGTTGAAATTAATAATTTCTTACCAAGTCTCTCCCTCTGTCTTTCTGCCCCCCCCCCCCCCCCCCCCCCCCCCCCCCCTTCCCCCTATCTCCGTCTCTGTCTCTCTCGCTCTCTCCCTTTCCCTCCCTGTCTCTCTGTAGGGAGGTGATGGGTACAGATGACATGTGGCCCTGGCTGATGGCCCTTGGTGGCCTCCCTGCCATCATCCAGTTTGTGACCCTGCTCTTTTTCCCAGAAGCACCTCGCTACCTGTACATCGACAAAGGCGACACAGAGGGCTCAAAAAAAGGTATGCATAATGTGAGACATTTTTATTTTATCTGTTATGCTGGCTTTGGGGGAGAATGTCCCTGCATCAAATCTAACCCATACAATAATCAAACACAGAATACACTTCATAATGTACAACATAACAGTACACATAATATAACACATCCATACACATCATATCATCAGAGATGGCGAGAAGAGGTGTGTATATGATGTTGCTGTTGAATAACGTGATTTGTGTGTATGTTGTTGTCATAGCCCTGCAGTGGCTGTGGCAGGAAGATGACCTGAAGATGGAGATGGATGACATGGAGAAGGAGAGGGAGAGCATGCAGGGCCAGAAGTCTAAGACAGTGTGGGACGTGCTGACTTCTCGCTGTGTCAGGTGGCAAGTGCTGGCTCTGGTCATCCCCTGTGCCTGTGTTCAGTTTTGTGGTATTAACGCAGTGAGTCTGTTTTTACTCTATCTACCTTTACTACAACATTACTGAATCTACCTTTAGTCACGAGTTCAATGTCAGTAGGTTGTATTTCCCTGATGAGGTTATTCTGCATTCTATGTAGAAGTGAAGAGGTGATCCATACCCTTCCTTTTTCAGAAGAAATGCTTGTAACTGTTGCAAGAGGGAGCCCTCTCATTCTCTATATTATCTTGTCATTCTCCTTTCATCTCATCTGCTCCACATTGACCCAGAATTTGTTCTATAGATTTATTTCTACGCTTTTGACATCTTCCGTGAATCTGGAGTAGCAGAGGACAATATGCACTACCTGTCCATTGGCATCGGAGCAACAGAACTCATCTCCATCAGTCTCTGTGTGAGTACCATAACATACTGGAGGTCATAGTGGAGAATAACATCACTGTCTGTAACTGAACAATACAATAACATTTGTTTTAGTGGCCATATTGACCTCCTATCCTTGTTGTGTCCCAGTCTCTGTTGATAGACCGTGCGGGCAGGAAGATGCTGATGGGCTATGGCTACCTGTTGATGGGAGTCATCATGTCCATCCTTGTTGTTATGCTGTCCATCAAGGTAATCCAACATTTAGGGTTGCTGTGTCAGCTGACATGAGAACTAACACAGTCCTTTCTCTCTCAACAGGACCTGTTTTCATGGTTCCCTTATGTTAACATCGCCCTCATCTTCTCTGTCATCTGTGTTTATGGACTAGGACCTTGTGAGTACTCTATGCTTATAAATGTCTTATGTATTATGTCACATTTTGGTGTGTACGATTCCAGTTCAGAGTATTTGGAATTGAGTGAAATAATGCCAGCCTGAGCTGGTTGTCACAGTACTCGTCTCTTTCTAGCCGGGGTGTCCATGGCCCTCCCTGCAGATCTCTTCCTGCAGGCTTGGAGACCGTCCGCTTACGTCATCAGCGGCTCCGTCAACTGGCTAGGCCTGTTCCTCATCGGGATGTTCTTCCCCTACATAGTGGTAAGACACTGCTCCAAGTTAACATACACACACTTAATATCAGTGATCTGAACGACTACCATTTCCTGACGGTTTTATATTTCTGAGATCCTACTGTCTGTCTGGTCAGTGAGTTATCTGTTGATCTTTAACATTATTCATGTGCCCATGTAGGATGCTCTAGGCCAGTTCTGCTTCCTGGTCTTTGTGGCATACTGCATGTTTAGCTCAGCGTTCATGCTCTGCTTCATCCCAGAGACCAAAGGCAAGTGCATGGTGGAGATCATGGAGGACTTTAACAAACTCAACTACAAGAATAGGGAGACAGACACCGAAAAGGCTGACTTTGTTTTGGAAACAACATTTTGAGAACATTTGTATATACAGTATACACTACCATTCAAAAGTTTGGGGTCACTTAGAAATGTCCTTGTTTCTGAAAGAAACATTTTTTTTTTGTCCATTAAAATAACATCAAATTGATCAGAAATACAATGTTAATGTTGTAAATGACTATTGTAGC
Organism: Oncorhynchus mykiss; assembly: GCF_013265735.2. NCBI lineage: Eukaryota > Metazoa > Chordata > Actinopteri > Salmoniformes > Salmonidae > Oncorhynchus > Oncorhynchus mykiss. Next base: position 67,450,424 of record NC_048571.1, on the reverse strand, counting down.
TGGAAATGGCAGATTCTTAATGGAATATCTACATAGGCGTACAGAGGCCCATTATCAGCAACCATCACTCCTGTGTTCCATTGGCACGTTGTGTTAGCTAATCCAAGTTTATCATTTTAAAAGGCTAATTGATAAATCGAAAACCCTTTTGCAATTATGTTTGCACAGCTGAAAACTGTTGTGCTGATTAAAGAAGCAATTACAACTGGCCTTCTTTAGAGTAGTTGAGTATCTGGAGCATAGGCATTTGTGGGTTCAATTACAGGCTCAAAATGGTCAGAAACAAAGAACTTTCTTCTGAAACTCATCAGTCTATTCATGTTCTGAGAAATGAAGGTTATTCCATGCGAGAAATTGCCAAGAAACTGAAATTCTGGTACAACGCTGTGTACTATGAAGGCTATTCCATGCGAAAAATTGCCAAGAAACTGAAAATCTGGTACAACGCTGTGTACTCCCTTCTCAGAACAGCGCAAACTGGCCCTAACCATATTAGAAAGAGGAGTGGGAGGCTGGCCTTCTAGGCAGAGTTGCAAATAAAAAGCCATATCTCAGACTGGCCAATTAAAAGAAAAGTTGAAGATGGGCAAAATAACAGACACTGGACAGAGGAACTCTGCCTAGAAGGCCAGCATCCCGGAGTTGCCTCTTCACTGTTGACATTGAGACTTGTGTTTTGCGGATGCTATTTAATGAAGCTACCAGTTGAGAACTTGTGAGGCGTCTGTTTCTCAAACTAGACACTCTAATGTACTTGTCCTCTTGCTCAGTTGTGTACCGGGGCCTCCCACTCTTTCTATTGTCGTTAGGGCCAGTTTGCGCTGTTCTGTGAAATTTCTAAGTGACCCCAAACTTTTGAACAGTAGTGTATATTTTTTTGATGTACTATACAGTTATTTCTAAAAGCCCAAAGCTGTTAAACAATGGACCAGTTTCCTGGAAACAGATGAAGCCTAGTCCTGGACTTTAAAAAAATACATGCTCTGCTTAATCTGTATCTAGAAATGCAAGTGAAAAATATGTTTAGGTAAGGACTACTTGATATAACATGTCGATTCAATATGGTATATTATCATTGATTATACAACAAGACGCTAGATTAGGGCCCTCTATTTCATTTGACTGTAAACCTATTAGATCAATACCATTTCTGATGTCAGTGTGGTATTTATTAACTTATTGAAACCTGCAATGACATCAACCCCAATGACATGCCACTGAAAACAAAACAATGTTCCTGGGAAAGAATGACATATCTGTCTGTCCTTTCCAACACCTGAATGTCACCACCAGTATGTAGCAGATGTCTGTGCAGTTTGACTGTCTGGAAGGGAGTAAAAATAAAGATGTATATTACACTAAATTGTGTTTCATCAATAATGTAGACTTTACGCTACAATGTTTTATTCTGCACTAATCTATTCTGCACAGTAACATCGTGTTAATTTTCTACTTGTGGCCACATGAAGAGCTTGAATCCAGTCAGTGACATGGCTAAATAAGTGAACCATGATGTGTCATGAAAAGTAAATCAAAGTCAACTCATCCAAAACTATGGCACAATAACACACTCAGGAACAGTTTCAAATACATATTTATTTCATCCCCAACTCTGTATCAGACAGAGATGACAGACTCAAAAACAGTGTACAAAAACAGACGTCTATAGAAAAGTATGCTTATATTGAAATATGTCCAAAGGTTTAATAAAACATGTAACTTAAAAATGTTTAAAGTTGAAGAATCTTGACAAGTACAATGATAAAATACCAACATACATATACAAATGTACATCTTCTTTGTGTGCATGTTATGTGTACAAAAGTGTCATTGCAATTCACTCTGCGCATGATTGACCATTTAGAGAAATAGGTCCTTTTTCATCTCGCATTTCAAATCTACTGCTGTGCACAATCAGTATTGGGAAGGCACTTTGCAACAGACCAACATAACAATACAAGAAAACAACACAGGTAAGTATTTAAGCAATCAATCAATAAAAACATCCTATAAATTGAACTACCAAAACAGGTGAGATAAACAAACAACCAATACCACCAGATGAATTGAATAGCATGTATGGGCAATCACCAGTGTTGCATATCATATGAGCATATTTCTAAAAACAGCATTGTCTCTTACTTATCCAATAAATAACACAAAGAAACAGGCCTTTTTAAATTGGTTTGTACTCCATCCCCTGTGTGAAAAGCATCACTATTCAGTGGGGATATTAAAACAAATTAAATGGAATAATATGGCCTAAACAGACTGATTGATCAAAGCCATGGGTGGCAGAACTAAACTGGTAGAGTATACACTACCAGAACAAGGTAACAGCACAGAGAACCAGACCTGGACTCAAATAGTATTTGATTTAGCTTACCTGGCACAATAGAAGAGTCCCACAAGTGCAAAACCCACCCAAATGCTTTCAAGTACTTTTTGAACCCAGGTCTACAGTGAACAGGGATACTTCTGTCACCATCCAGTGAACAACCTCATCCCAACAAACATTTATGTCCAGAACAGTACACAGCAGATCATGGGCACTCACAGTGCGGAAAACCAAACAACCACCACCAAAACTTGGCAAGGAAGGGAAAAAAAGTTTTATATTATATATATATATATAAAATCCCCATTCATCGACTAAAGATGAACTCAAACAGAGATATAGATATAGATATATATATATATACAGTGCCGTGCGAAAGTATTCGGCCCCCTTGAACTTTGCGACCTTTTGCCACATTTCAGGCTTCAAACATAAAGATATAAAACTGTATTTTTTTGTGAAGAATCAACAACAAGTGGGACACAATCATGAAGTGGAACGACATTTATTGGATATTTCAAACTTTTTTAACAAATCAAAAACTGAAAAATTGGGCCTGCAAAATTATTCAGCCCCTTTACTTTCAGTGCAGCAAACTCTCTCCAGAAGTTCAGTGAGGATCTCTGAATGATCCAATGTTGACCTAAATGACTAATGATGATAAATACAATCCACCTGTGTGTAATCAAGTCTCCGTATAAATGCACCTGCACTGTGATAGTCTCAGAGGTCCGTTAAAAGCGCAGAGAGCATCATGAAGAACAAGGAACGCACCAGGCAGGTCCGAGATACTGTTGTGAAGAAGTTCAAAGCCGGATTTGGATACAAAAAGATTTCCCAAGCTTTAAACATCCCAAGGAGCACTGTGCAAGCGATAATATTGAAATGGAAGGAGTTTCAGACCACTGCAAATCTACCAAGACCTGGCCGTCCCTCTAAACTTTCAGCTCATACAAGGAGAAGACTGATCAGAGATGCAGCCAAGAGGCCCATGATCACTCTGGATGAACTGCAGAGATCTACAGCTGAGGTGGGAGACTCTGTCCATAGGACAACAATCAGTCGTATATTGTACAAATCTGGCCTTTATGGAAGAGTGGCAAGAAGAAAGCCATTTCTTAAAGATATCCATAAAAAGTGTTGTTTAAAGTTTGCCACAAGCCACCTGGGAGACACACCAAACATGTGGAAGAAGGTGCTCTGGTCAGATGAAACCAAAATTGAACTTTTTGGCAACAATGCAAAACGTTATGTTTGGCGTAAAAGCAACACAGCTGAACACACCATCCCCACTGTCAAACATGGTGGTGGCAGCATCATGGTTTGGGCCTGGTTTTCTTCAGCAGGGACAGGGAAGATGGTTAACATTGATGGGAAGATGGATGGAGCCAAATACAGGACCATTCTGGAAGAAAACCTGATGGAGTCTGCAAAAGACCTGAGACTGGGACGGAGATTTGTCTTCCAACAAGACAATGATCCAAAACATAAAGCAAAATCTACAATGGAATGGTTCAAAAATAAACATATCCAGGTGTTAGAATGGCCAAGTCAAAGTCCAGACCTGAATCCAATCGAGAATCTGTGGAAAGAACTGAAAACTGCTGTTCACAAATGCTCTCCATCCAACCTCACTGAGCTCGAGCTGTTTTGCAAGGAGGAATGGGAAAAAATGTCAGTCTCTCGATGTGCAAAACTGAGAGAGACATACCCCAAGCGACTTACAGCTGTAATCGCAGCAAAAGGTGGCGCTACAAAGTATTAACTTAAGGGGGCTGAATAATTTTGCACGCCCAATTTTTCAGTTTTTGATTTGTTAAAAAAGTTTGAAATATCCAATAAATGTCGTTCCACTTCATGATTGTGTCCCACTTGTTGTTGATTCTTCACAAAAAAATACAGTTTTATATCTTTATGTTTGAAGCCTGAAATGTGGCAAAAGGTCGCAAAGTTCAAGGGGGCCCGAATACTTTCGCAAGGCACTGTATATATCTTTTTTTTTATATTCCATGCATTCGTAAAGTATTCAGACCCTTGACTTTTGCCCAATTTTTTTACGTTACAGCCTTATTCTAAAATTAATTAAATACAAAACGTTCCACAATACCCCATAATGACAAAGCGAAAACAGGTTTAGAAATTTTTGCAAATGTATTAGACCTTTTGCTTATAAGACTCGTAACTGAACTCAGGTGCATCCTGTTTCCCTTTGATCATCCTTGAGATGTTTCTACAACTTGGAGTCCACCTGTGGTAAATTCAATTGATTGGACATGATTTGGAAAGGCACACAACTGTCAATATAAGGTCCCACAGTTGACAGTGCATGTCAGAGCAAAAGCCAAGCCATGAGGTCAAAGGAATTGTCCATAGAGCTCCGAGACAGGATCGTGTTGAGGCACAAATCTGGGGAAGGGTACCAAAAAATGTCTGCAGCATTCAAGGTCCCCAAGAACACAGTGGCTTCCATCATTCTTAAATGGAAGAAGTTTGGAACCACCAAGACTCTTCCTAAAGCTGGCCGCCTGGCCAAACTGAGCAATCGAGGAAGAAGGGCCTTGGTCAGGGAGGTGACCAAGAACCCGATGGTCACTCTGACAGAGCTCCAGAGTTCCTCTCTGGAGATGGGAGAACCTTCCAGAAGGACAACCATTTCTGCAGCATTCCACCAATCAGGCCTTTATGGTAGAGTGGCCAGACAGAAGACACTCCTCAGTAAAAGGCACAACAGCCCACTTGGAGTTTGCCAAAAGGCACGTAAAGACTCTCAGACCATCAGAAACAAGATTCTCTGGTCTGATGAAACCAATATTGAACTCTTTGGCTTGAATGCCAAGCGTCATATCTGGAGGGAAACTGGCACCATCCCTACGGTGAAGCATGGTGGTGGCAGCATGATGCTGTGGGAATTGTTTTCAGCGGCAGTTACTGGGAGACTAGTCAGGATGGGGAGAAACATGAACAGAGCAAAGTAGAGAGATCTTTGATGAGAACCTGCTCCAGAGCACTCAGAACCTCAGACTGGGGCGAAGGTTCATCTTCCAACAGGACAACCACCCTAACACACAGCCAAGACAACGCATGAGTGGCTTTGGGACAAGTCTCTGAATGTCCTTGAGTGGCCCATCCAGAGCCCAGATTTGAACCCGATCAAACATCTCTGGAGAGATCTGAAAATACCTGTGCAGCAACGCTCCCCATCCAACCTGACAGAGCTTGAGAGGATCTACAGAGAGAATCTCCCCAAACACAGGTGTGGTAAGTTTGTAACGCCATACCCAAGAAGACTCATGGCTGTAATCGCTGCCAAAGGTGCGTCAACAAAGTAAAGGGTCTGAATACTTATGTAAATGTTACATTTTAATCATGGGGTATTGTGTGTAGATTGTTTTTTTTCCTTAATCAATTAAATCAATTTCAGAATAAGTCTGTAACGTAACAGAATGTGGAAAAATGCAGGCGGTCTGAATACTCTCTGAATTCACTGTATATGAATGAATGTTATATACACTCGTTACAATCGTAATATAATGATAAATAAAAGCAGGAATGTACTGAAAGTAATAAAGCAAAATGATCTGACAAACAATTAGACTAAAAGCCTTCTTGTTGATTAGATTGGGAGGACAAAAGCACATATCAGAGAGCACCAAACACATCCAGATATTTCAGCATACATACTCACTGTTGCTCCCTAGTTGGCCTCCTGTATCTAGCATAACTTATAGACTAAAAATCAGTACAACACATCGACATCTCAAACATCAACTCATAAAAAAAAAAAAACTTTGTCCACAAAGCATACAGGGCAATCAATAAATTAATAAAATATATTCTACATTTCTCATGATTTCTAATAGTCAAACCTGAACTTGGTCCCTGTTGAATATCTAGAATTGATTTCACGTGACTAACAAATACATCTGTTCTCTAAAAATCTGTAATAAGAGAATAGAACATTCTCAAATGGAACAGCCATAGGGTTTTATCCTTGCCCTGCAGAAACTGATAGAATTGACTATGATTCTATTCAGAATTGGACCAGAGTTCCATTTGCAGCCTCTCCCCTTCAGGAGCTCTGTCTGAAGTAAGGGGATGCTTGGGTTTGACCGTTTCACCGCAGCTGTGAACAGCATATTGATAATAACAAAGCAATTCAAAATGACCCAGTGAACGCATGTACTAACCCATTGGTTACAAACCACACTCTGTATTTCCATTACCTGACATGATAATAACAGCATTTACTAATATATTTTTCTTATGTGCATGTGTATGGTAACGGATCTTAAGGGCATGGTTATGTCATAAACAACAATACAAATACAATCAAAAAGGAAGATAACAGCTTCCTAAAATCTGCTGTCTAAGTTTCTTAATGTTAAAATAATTCATGTTAATGTACATTTTATATTCTGCTCTGAAATGGTCTTCATAAAGAAATGCTGTATATAGATAGTAATAGCGAGCTCCATGACACAGAATGTAATAAAACAACAGTGAGCGATGATGCCATGAACAGCAGAGCAGTATATAGACAATGCCAAGAGCAGTCTATAGACAACGCCAAGAGCAGTATATAGACAATGCCAAGAGCAGTCTATAGACAATGCCAAGAGCAGTCTATAGACAACGCCAAGAGCAGTCTATAGACAACGTCAAGAGCAGTCTATAGACAACGCCAAGAGCAGTCTATAGACAACGCCAAGAGCAGTCTATAGACAACGCCAAGAGCAGTCTATAGACAACGCCAAGAGCAGTCTATAGACAACGCCAAGAGCAGTCTATAGACAACGTCAAGAGCAGTCTATAGACAACGCCAAGAGCAGTCTATAGACAACGTCAAGAGCAGTGTATAGACAACGTCAAGAGCAGTGTATAGACAACGTCAAGAGCAGTCTATAGACAACGCCATTCCCTTACATCTGATAGGCTGAACAGACCTAACTAGGGCAAATTTCCCGCACAAATCTAGGTTCACTTTCCCCCACATTAACCTATTGGTCACTTCCCCCCACTGACCTACAGGTCACTTCCCCCCCAGCTCCATCCCACTATGTCCTGCCTCAGAGTCCACCAGCGACGAGGCAAAGGCAGACTGGACGATCTGGAAGCCAAATGACTCCAGCAGAGACATGTTCTGTTGAGGGGAGAAGGGTGAGCCCAGGGAAGGACCCAGCTCCCCCAGACCTGACCCCGACCCTACACTCACCACTAGACTCTTCTGGACCCCATGATGGTGCACTCTGTTGACGTGCTTATTGAGGTAAGACTTGGTGCGGAAGGTCTGGGTGCACTCGCTGCAAGGGAACTTCTTCACTGGAGAGTCCTGGCTGGTCTTGGCTTTAACGGCACCTGGTGGCGACCCTCCCACAGCATCGGTAGAGGCTCCGTTGCAGTCAAACGGCGTCCCAAGCTCCTCTTCCTCAGACTTGTGCGGAGACTTAATTTCGTCGCCGTTGGACAGATCCCCGAACAACGGCTCGTCTCCCTCAGATTCTCCTTGATGGGGGCATTTTCCAGCATTCTCCTGTCCGTCTGAGGTAAATACAGAGGGGGTGGGGGAGAATATGGAGGGGTGGAGGACAGGGGGAGGAGAGGGAGAGTTGATAGGGTGGGGGAGGATATGGAGGGGTGGAGGACAGGGGGGAGGAGAGGGAGAGTTGATATGGTGGGGGAGGATATGGAGGGGTGGAGGACAGGGGGGGAGGAGAGGGAGAGTTGATAGGGTGGGGGAGAATATGGAGGGGTGGAGGACAGGGGGAGGAGAGGGAGAGTTGATAGGGTGGGGGAAGATATGGAGGGGTGGAGGACAGGGGGGAGGAGAGGGAGAGTTGATATGGTGGGGGAGGATATGGAGGGGTGGAGGACAGGGGGGAGGAAAGGGAGAGTTGATAGGGTGGGGGAGGAGAGGGAGAGTTGATAGGGTGGGGGAGGAGAGGGAGGGGTGGAGGACAGGGGGGGGAGAGGGAGAGTTGATATGGTGGGGGAGGATATGGAGGGGTGGAGGACAGGGGGAGGAGAGGGAGAGTTGATAGGGTGGGGGAGGATATGGAGGGGTGGAGGACAGGGGGGAGGAGAGGGTGGGTGTTGGGTAAAGGGAAAGGACACAGGGAGAGTCAGAAAGCAGAGGAAGTTTAAGGGGAGAGAACCTCAAATTAGGCCATGCACACGCAACACAAAATGTGTATTTAGACCAGCAGGTAGCACTGCTCTCCGGTTAGCTGCCGCCACCACCTGCAACATGAACAGGGGACAGTTTACTGCTGTGTGTACTAAGCACCTGCTCCCATGAAACCCATTGGTTAAGAACAAAAAAAAGAGTATAGTACTGTTAAGTAGAATTTTTCTGCAATTCTTAAAATACATGGTGTTCATTTTTATTATAGGAACAGAGGGCACATTTGTTCAAATTATATAATATGCATTCATTTACCTAATAGTTATACACTTTTCATTCAAAGCAAGGTCTTTCTTCCTCGTGAGTTTGGGGAAAAAAAAGACAATTCCACAGGACCACCCACTTTGTCATAATTTCTTTACACTTAAAAATTTTCAACCTGGACATAGGTGTTTATTGGTAGCACTATGCGGCAGATTATTTTAGCTCAGATTGAACAATGTACAATATCGGCCCATAATATCTGATATGAAAAAGGCTATTGTATCATCCAAATTTTTACAAAAAAATCATTAAAACATTTTAACAACCGGTGTCATGTTTTAATCATGATACCAAAACCACATCAGAACTACTTACGTGTCGACATAAACTAAGCAGATTATTTCCAGGAAACCTTTTGCTCATGCATCCCGTCAACCAAATTTCCTTGACTCTTTATGCACATGCATCCCCAAGAGGTTGTTATCTTCTCGTCTAACCAACTCTTTACAGTGGAACTCTTGTTACTCGTCTAATCAGCAGGCCTTGTTTAGCGCCCTAAGCCCCCCACCCTACTGCTGGCCCATACTGACCTGGCAGAGGCCCGTGGAGGGGGTGAAACCCAGGCGGCCCGGCAGAGTGGCACTCCCAGAAATATGGAGCCCCCCCAGGCCCTGGTTTCCCCAGGAGCAGCTCGGGCTGCAGACCCAGGGAGGGAGGGCCGGCCTGGGGGAGAAAGCAGTGACCATCTGCCTCTGGGAAGGTGACCAGCAGCCGGTGACTGGTGCACAGGTCTACACCAAAGACAGACAGAGAGTAGAGAGGGGGCAGCAGAGACAACAGACAAGGCCAGGGGAAACCATACATACATCAATGTAGTCAGGATATTACCCAGACCTTACTAAGTCTAATTTAGTAGCTTTACTTTGTCCAGTGATTATAATAGACAAAACTGTAAACAGTGAATGAAACTTTTTCCTGTATTACTTGCCAAGCCAGCCAACTTGATTTATTATAAATAAAAGCAGTTTGCCAATAGATTTAGAATTCTGGCATGCCACCAATAGATTTAGAATTCTGGCATGCCACCACATTGCAACGATTTTAGATCTGAGATAGGTAATCACTAGGAAGTCAATTTCTACAGTTAAAAAACTGAATTGAGTTCAAGGTTTTAGCCTAGAATCTAAACCTCTCTCCACTAGGTTTGGGCGATATTCAGATTTTCATACATTTATACCGTTTCTGTACCATACCAGGGTATAACATAAGGGTCGCACAAACCAATTTGGGGAACATGGATCTTGATCCAAGAGGGGATTGATTGTCTCTGCTGTAAACAAGAAGCTTGATATTGCCATCTAGCCACTTAGCTAGCAAGTTAACAAACCAAATGCATAACTGGAGCTCGAGGCGGAGGTGGCCGAGGTGGGGGCCCCTCCTCCAGCTAAAAAAATTAATCCAAGTACTGTTGGTATGTCTAAATACCCCAGTATATGGTATAACGCCCAAGCCTACTCTCCACGCTGCTTTGACTCCTTCTTGCTCTCTGCCAGCGTGAAGTACTGTGCAGCCAAATCCATAGGCTGCTGCTAGTTGCCATGGCAATAATAGTTGAAAAAAGCTCCATTGAATCCAGAGGAACACTGCACAGTACTGTATGATTCAATAGACATGCAACATTATAGTGCATCATTTGGCCAACGGCCCCAAGTTGATGGAAATGACAGCAAGCAACAAACAGCGTTTCAGAAAGAGTTCACATTGCCATGCTGAACACAGACAGAATAGCATGGCACTAAGGCTATTAAGGCTAAACACAGTCTCTGTGTATGTCTGAGCCCTGACTGAAGAGCAACAAGGCCATGGGAACATGGGGAGGCATACATGCACTTCTTTGTTGTAGCTTTTTATGAGCTGACTGAGTCCCTGACAACCTGCAGTATCACAAAACTGACCACTGGGGGGCAGTGCCCCATTAGAGAAGATGCCAAATGCTGCAATTGCAAATGTGTCTTTTACCTTGATGAAGTCATGTTTTTATTTCAAGAAATAGGCCTATACATATTCTAACCCATTGAGTAAAAGTTATCCTTATTGATAGCTTAATTCACATGATCTCTGCCTAGTAAAATGCAAAAAGTGAAGTTCCCTAATCAACTTCCTCTCAGTTTCCTTCTCTCTTCACGATATAAACCAAGCAGAAGAGCAGACAACTACACATGCATTTAGAAATAAGTCTGCTGCCATGGGCCTAACAATCTCTTTATATACACACACAATTTCAGCCAGGACAACCATATCAGCCTGCAATATGATGCTTCTGAAGACAGTGTCCCTACTGTTAGCTGATGGAGGCACAGAGGGGATGGATGCTTTGGCATCACTGAGCAGGCAGGAATGCCTATATGCTTTGTGTGCATATGTGTATGTTTGTGTATGCTTGTGTTTTTGCCAGGCTTTAAAAACAGATGCAGCAGGTTTTCCCCACAAGCAGCAGAGCAGATGATGATCAACACAAAGCAAGAAGAGACATAGCCTATGCTTGGAGGCAGGGTGGAGCGGAACAGGGTGGGCAGCTGCTTGCCTTCCACTGTGCACTGGCGTCCCGTGTGGTAGGGGGCGCCGCTGTGCATCTTTGGCTCCCCGTGCAGCGCAGGGAAGGCACCGTGTGCTTGGGCAGTACGGGGGAGCAATGGCGAGCCATGGTGCGATTTTACGTGCACCTTAAGGTAGGACGCAGTGGAGAAACCTGGAGACCCAGAGAAGAACACAACAAAGGACAGTGGCACTACACACCCAGCAGGGAGAGAATGGATGCGCTCTGTTGTTATGTCCCCAAAGATGACAGTGGCACTACACACCCAGCAGGGAGAGAATGGATGCGCTCTGTTGTTATGTCCCCAAAGATGACAGTGGCACTACACACCCAGCAGGGAGAGAATGGATGCACTCTGTTGTTATGTCCCCAAAGATGACAGTGGCACTACACACCCAGCAGGGAGAGAATGGATGCACTCTGTTGTTATGTCCCCAAAGATGACAGTGGCACTACACACCCAGCAGGGAGAGAATGGATGCACTCTGTTGTTATGTCCCCAAAGATGACAGTGGCACTACACACCCAGCAGGGAGAGAATGGATGCACTCTGTTGTTATGTCCCCAAAGATGACAGTGGGACAAAAAACACCTCTTTCCCAAATCTGCCTTTCGCTGTGTAATTCTGTTTTATATCTTCATGCAGACAATGATATATATGAGATGGTAACAAAGGATAATAATATGATTTTGTTGAACTAAGCTGAGCTGTTGGATGTTGTAACAACCCTCAAAAGCAAAACTGAAGCACATCTAACTTCAAAGGCAAAGAAGAATTTGAACCAACAAGAGGTAGGCTAACCACAAGCAAGAGTGAACAATACGCAACCACTGTTCTCCATTATCTAGGCCTACCACAAGAATGACACCATGTCCAGACAGGTAAATCAGGGCAAAATAAGCAAGTCAACCCAATACATTATCTTGACTTGGGGCAAAATTTCTGACCAAGAGACAAACTGCATATGGGGCTTGAAATAATCTACAGTAGTACACACATTAAGGTAAGACACAAGTATTAAACCTTAACATACAAAATCAAGCCTTTCTAAAAAAATAAAACATCAGCACTAACCATGTTTCCATCCAAAGTTTTTATGCAAGTCATACCGTATAAAAATAAAAAGTAATGACAGCTGTGATGGAAACAGGAAGTTTGGTTACATTTTATAAATGCCGACAGTTAATATGTTCGTTCGACATGGTGGGATCTTTTTGTGTCTGTAAAATTAATTATGCGTGAAATGGTGGTGGAAACGCCTTTATGCGCAAATATTGATATAATAACTATCATATCGAAGTAAACTCGGAGTCCCACGATAACATGGTGTAGTCCTCCCACTACGACTTAGGAAACCATGCAGTTTATTAGGCTACAGATTAAAGGAGTTTTGATGAACCTCACAGGGTGGTGAAAGTGAGCGGTGACCTTGATGCTCCGTTACAATAAATATTGAGGGTTTTATTCCGGTGACATGATGATTGATGGATGACTGCCGTTTAACTAATAAAATATTCTCGCTCTTATCCATCAGTGGCCTTGTGGTTAGTGTCCGCCCTGAGATTGGAAGGCTGTGAGTTCAATCTCCGGCCAAATCAAAGCAAAGGCCGTAAAAATGGGATCTGATGCATCACTGCTTGGCACTCAGCATTAAGGAGCTAGATTGGGGGTGAGGTCCTGCGATAGACAAGCATCCTGTTCAGGGGGTGTACTTGTACATCAAGCTGCCTCACTCTACAGAAGCAGGAGATAGGCTCCTGTCCTATGAGCCGTTCTGGCTTGCACAAGCTGCTACTTACTTATCCATAATAATCTCATCATGCAGCCTACCTGCGCTGTTGGCTAGAGTTAATGTGCCAAGACCAGAGCAACGTCAGGCACATTTGCTATTTAATCATATGGAAACACATTGAACTTTAGATTTTTATTCGGTACATGAAAACTTTAGCGTTAAAAGTACATTTTCTGTGCACTATGTCATCACCCACTGATTTTTAAACACAACAAGTGGAAACACACCACTGGTGGGAAAATGTGCATTTTATATTTATGCAGATTCTGGACTATTCGAATGAAATCTGTCACCAATTGGATGGAAGCCTAGTTACTGTCTGCTGGCAAGTATCTGATAGGTGCAGCTGACAGCTCTATTTTGGATAATTCATTAACCAGATAAAAACATTTTACATTAATGAGACTACACGCATTAGCGTACAAGAGAGTCAATTAGAATGGCAGCAGGAGAATGTTCAGAGGCCAACAAAAAAGAAGAAATGGGAAAAACACTAGACAACACATGCAGACAATACAACTATGATCTGCAAATAGCCCATGATTGGAGTTCACAAGCTCTTCTGTAGAAAGCAACCCAAATGCTTTGCACCAGCTGAGGTAGTTGATGGTTACTACAGTGTTAGAATTGAATAGTAAACATTTTGGTAGATCATCCTTGTTGCAAGATGGCAATACCATGCTGGAAGAGAGGCAGGTTAACAAGAAAAACACAAAAATCTAAGACATAAGAAGATAGCACAGTCATAGATTGGAAGCTCCCGTCCTGGTTCTCCTGACAGATATGTGGTGATGATGCTACACCCTAGGCCTAAGGTTACCTTTGTTGCATATACCACAGTAGTTGTGAGGTCCTTCACTGTGTTTCTTGAGATGGTCGGTCATGTACGCAGCTCGGAGGTACTTCCCACACATCTGGCAGGGGATCTTGTCCTCGTGACAAGCTAGGTGGGACCGCAGGCGATCTCTTGTAGCAAAGGAAGCATTACAAATCTGAAGAACGGGTGGAAAATACAGGTCAAATAATATGCCTTCATTCATGTTACGTACAGAAACACAATTAATTTACCATCAACCTTTCTACCATATTCTAATCAACAAGAATGACAACTAAATCTTTAAAACAAGCAAATACCAAAATGACAGATTTGAAGTGTGATGTTCATTCATTGTGACAAATATAGAATTCACATCCACTCTTCTAAGAGGATCCAGTTGTTGCTATTGTCTCACCTGGCACTTATGGGGTCTCTCTGTTGTGTGAACCTGCTTGATGTGTCCATTCAGATGGTCTGGCCTGAATAAATCAAACATAGGCATGTTGAGACAGATGCAAGCAGTAGACGACTGATTATGAATTCATTTTCCCTCCAGATCACAGAATGCTTCAGAATAGAATAGGCAATGCACCTGGAACTAGTGGTTTTAGTATACAATAATTGCCCATAGCTCACCTGGAAAACCCCTTTCCACAGCTTTGACAGAGGTAGGGTTTACCCACAGATCCATCATGTGACCGGACATGGTATGACATCCTGTCCTTGCGCTTGAACCGCAGGCCACAGACATGGCAAGCATATGGCTTTTCCCCGGAATGAGACAACTTGTGTCGGTTCAGGTGGTAGACATCCCGGAACACCTTCCCACAAATGTCACAGCCAACGTGACGTCTCGTCCTCTCGCGCTTACGGCTGTTTTCTATGCCTACTCCTCCATGCAATGGCATGCCATTCTCCAACAGACCGGGCTGACCAGAGTGCGATATCGAGGTAGGGCCTCCCTCGCCAGACAAGCCGTCGCCGCTACTCGCGCCATGGCTGGACGCTCCATGCTGCGCTTCGTGGTTTCTCAATCGCACAGCCTCTGTAAATGCCTTGCCACATATTCCACAAGGAAATATCTGCTCAATGTCTTCTTTAACGTCAGAGGTGCTGATGTTGTAATGAATAGGTTCCATGACTGTCCCCTTCTTTGGTCGCCCCCTGCCTCTCTTGGAACCCGAAGAGCCCTCTTCTTGGAACGGGTTGCCCGTCATCTCTGATGGAGACACGGGCTGCAGGACTGGCATAGAGGACTGGGGGCTGCCATCCGACATGACTGTATCATTGGCCCGATTTCCATCCACATTATGCGTCTGCCCATTGTTGGTAAACAAGCCATTCCCATTTGACAAGTTGTCTACAGCCAATGTGAAACTAAATTCAGAGCCCCCCGTGGCACGGAATAAACTGACGTCGCCTCTTCTTGAGGGTGGAACAAGAATTTTTACATTGGACTGTTTGATTACTTCTTGGCATATCTCGATGACAGAACGCATTAGCAGAAATTTAGCAGCCGTCATCAACTCGGGGAAACATTCCAATCGTACCACAATCCTAGAGGTGTAGGCAAAGTCCAAAATATCTTTAAAAACTTTGGGACTTATCGTATGCATCTCGAGCTCTTTTGCCTCCCCGTCGCCCTCCGTTTGACAACCAAAAACGGACTCGAAATAATCGCTGCACGCCGCCAGTACCGCCTTGTGGGCAGGAAAGCTCTCTTCGCCGACGCGCAAGATCACATCGCAAAACTTGCCTCCATCTTTCCTCTGAATGTTGAGGTTGTGTAGCATCTCCGCGCTATGCTTGCTCACCTGATAGGTGTATGAAGAATTCCACGACTGCTCCGCTATTCTCTCCATGCCGAATTCATTCAACATCAATTGTTAGTGAGTAGGGGTGGCGAAACAAACAAAAAAAACGTGTACAGCTCAATAGTCTGGAGAAATTAAATAAAACCACGACGACCACCCCCTCCCTCTCTAGCATCTAAAATGTAAGCAGCAGTGAAAAATGGTAGCCCCCCAGCTTCCTGTGAACTTTAACCTTTTTCGTTTCGAAGCTGGGGTTATCGTTCTAAATTTTTATTTCACTTTGACATAAAGCAAGTGAGTCTCCGTTGTGTCGAGTAAAATGTGTTCGTCAAATAGACACTAGCTATTCAGGCTACATGAGGTTAAAGTTGTCAAATACATTCATACCATTTCTCTTCCTGGTTTCTCCCACACAAGCCCCCTCCCCCAGCCACAGGCAAGGTTGAGATTGGGTTCGTTCCTCTGCCCAGGCGTTGCTACGCATGACAGATCTTAACGCCTGGGTAGTGGCAGTCAGCCGCGCGTCCGATTATCATTTTTACGCTGCAAATTGACCACACAAATATTGTATTTGAAGATGCATAATTTCACACCTTGATTACATTGCGACGCGATCATGACTTGTGTGGGAATACTAAAGATTTTACCGAACTCCTGAAAAGGTTTGACCAAACCGCGAAAAAATTAAAACACCCTTGAGCCAGCATCTGTTGCCGAGCAGTGTTTTAGTAAGCGGTCAGTCAATGAATTTACGCGCAACCATTGGGTGAGGCATGCAATGTCTGGCACCAAAGGCTACCTACTGTCCTGCGTGCAGAACGGTACATGTGTTAGAATAAATGGCAAAACATGCTTTGAAGAGGTTGAACCCAACCATAGTTGATGGTGCAAATAGTTTTTATGGAAGCTTACTGTTCAAAGTTCAGATGCCTTTGGACAATTGCACAAGCATATGCAAATAATAGCTGTATCATGTTCTGAGTAAGGGAAAGAAAGTGAGAACCGAAAGCCAATTTGGTAAGATCTAAAAATCCATGTTCATTGTCAGCCCAAATGCAAAAAAATGTAAACAAGCCATGAAGGACATTCATTAAGACTGAGGAAAATACCAGTCTTTAGTTGTGCCTGATTTGTTAAAGCAACCCGCCAAGAGACCCAATCTTTGCAACTCATTATTCCAAATATGCAGCACAATATCTTGCATTTTCAAAAGGCACATGTTTGAAGTAGTCACTCTTAGTTCAATTCTTACAAATAAACAAAGCAAGTTATGAATTCTTTATTGAACATTATTTATTCATTCTATTTGTGCTTTTAACTTAATAGCACATTACCATAAACTGAATCCTTACCAACCCCACAAAGAAAAAAAAAAATATATATATATATATATATATATATATCATGATTCAGAGCAGTGCTTCTTTCCCAGTGACTGAAGGGGGGGGGGGGTCAAGAGGGTTGCAGTAAAAAAAAAAAAAAAAAAAAAAAAAAAAATTAGGCTGGGGGCTCTTTTAGACATCTTTCCTTAGAGCCTTTACCTTTTCAAAGCACATTGGAGAAGAATGTCAGAGGGGAGGGATCTTAGACGAGCAACTGGATAGGATGCAAGGAATCACAGAAAGAAGAACTGAGAATCAGAGAGCGAAAGGCACAACCAGCACTTGCTGCTCCCCCTGGGGGCTTCCTGTAAGCGCCAGCCACCTCTCCAGACAGAGGGTAGGCAGGGACACCGACTGACCAAGCCATAGGGAGGACATCTTTTGAAGGGAACACTCAAGATCAACTCCACAATCAAACATGGGTATTGAACTTGCATTAGCCCCTTTCTCAGTGCAGTTCAAATCCATGGGGAAGGTGGGAGAAATAAAACTACCAGGACATGACAATCCTTGCTTCGCTTGGTAGCTACTCCATCTGACTGGCAGTTTTCACTTAAAAACAGCAGGATACAACCTTCCCCTTTAACAAGAAAAAAAATATGTACAGGAAGAAGAACATCTATTCCCACAGTCTGTACAGTTTTGGGCTCATGTTACTTCATCTTTATTGCAAAAAAATACCCAAAAACAAATAAGCTGCAGAAAAGAAATCTTCCACAACTCATCCTTCCCTTTCTTTGAGTTTAGGCCTCAATACGCTACCAGTGACTTCAAGGTTTAAGACAAAACATGGACACGTATTGTTCGTTCTCCAGGATCTGTTAGTCTTAGAAATGAAAGACCACATTTTCACTAACAGGGAGGTGAAGTGAGGGGGAAACTTAAGTCTTGTTTTATCCAGAATTCTGGTTGTATGAAACGCCTGAGGGCCCAAACTCAAGTTCGTCTACACTTATGACTTTAGCAGGCATGGAAGGAAGGGGCTGCTGCAGCACGTCTGAGCCAAACCACTTGGCCAGGCCAGCTCCCCCCACACCAGGAGGGCTACCCACACGTTGCTGGGAGTGGTTTGTCCGATGAGGGCCGTGGTTCTGTGTCTGGTGGCCTGGGACTGTTGGATGCACTGAGAGAAAATGAAAATTTGTCAGTGAATGCCATGAGGAACATTGGCAAACCCATGTCATAAAGCTAGAGCCATTAAGTACCCTCATCTCCCTGCATCTTTTAGACTGTGCATGAACATTAGTACAACATATGTAAAATAGGTTAAAGATGGAGTTGTTGAACTTGTTGAATAGTAACAATGACAGACTGAACTGAAAAGGCCACTCACTTGGTCTCTGTTGTTGCTGCTGGAGTTGCTGCTGCATGAGCGCTAGTTGCATGGGATTGCTGGCTCTGGGAAGTAAGAGGGGATGTCCCGTTGCTCCTAGGGGGTAGAGGGGTTGTCCGAGTAGGGTAGAGGGCAACCCCTGAAGCTGTGAGAGGTCAACATGTTGTGGAAATATGCCTAGGATGAAGAAATATTTCAATGAGCACCTCAGCAATTAGTCATTTCCATCCACTTCAGAGTAGAAGTAGTAATAGGATGAAAAATGTATAATTGCTTGAGTACTGTGAATACCAATATGTGACCTTCCCAGACCCATGTTGCCTAGGGTTAAGAACATAAAATATTGATTAATAATCATAAATTGTATTACCCACTCAATTTATTTCTCAGATCCCTTAGCCAATTTGTTTAATAATTTATTCATAACATTTTAATAAAATACACTTTAAATTGTATTTTGGAGATCTGTCCACAGAACCCCGGTAGGACCACACCGAGAACCCCTGGCTTAGCAAAGGCAATTAGCGTGTTTGCGCAAACGAGGCACAGAATTACTCATCTTGATTTGTAGATCAGTTTGAAACAAACACAATGTAATCAAGAGTGGACTTGTACTAACCTGCCTGTATCAGAGCCGGGCCAATCTGCTGTGGCTGGATGCCCTGGGCCAGCATCCTCTGCAGCACGCTGGGGTGGAGCTGGGGTAGAGCAGGGCGCACCATGGGCACATGTCCATGGGATAGCAGCGGTACTGGGTAGATTGGACGGGGGAAGGGAGAGACAGACCTGGGGGACACCAGGGTGGGGGTGTGGTGCCCAGCGGAGCCTGGCCTAGGATGCTCCTGGGGGTGCTGGCGAGCCTGGGAGTGGGAGGACAGGGGGGTGGAGCAGGTCTTTACCCCTCCAGACTGAGAACCACTACCATTCATCCCATCCAGGAAGGAGCTGGGAGAGCTACTGTCTGTAACACAGGAACACAAACACTACTTTTGACAAGACAGGAACAGACAAGTTAAGTGCGGCGACAAGGGCATTCATCCACCTGACTAGAGTACTAGTTCACTACCACGTGTTTTTTTATTTGATTTATTGTGCAAAAATTACAAGCCCAAAATACACCAGACTAGTTTTAACCGAGAACGCCTTCTCCAAACAATGTCATTACGGACATGCAAACCTAAATTGACAAAACATTTTAAATACATACATGAAACAGCAGTATGTGAACATACCCTCTTGAGAGTGGCCTTGGGAGTGACCCTCCTTGCTGTCTGGACGACTACCTGGCTCATCTCGACTCTTCTCTTTTGTCTCGTACATCTTACGGATCACAGACGTGGGCACGAAAGATGGCGAAAGCTGTACAACAGACAAGAACCAGTAGTTACATTACTTCGAGTTATGAGGGCATTAAAAAAAGGTAACATGCAACAAACCAGACAGTTGGTCAAATTCCAAGTTGTAGTTACAATACTTCAAATTATATATTTAATATACTGTGCATAGGAAGGGAAGAGTTGGACAGTTCATTAAAAAAAGCACTTATTTCCTGAAACCACTATCTGGTTTGATTCAGCGGAGTGATTGAACAGGGTCACATTCATTAGCACAGAGGTAGTCCCCTACCCGTCTGTTTTGTGCCTAATGAATACGACCCAGACAACCTTTCAACATACCATGCTGGTGACAGTGTTGCCAGGGGAGTTTCTGCCTGCAGGATGAGGGCCTGGACCAGGGGATCGGTTCATCCTGGTTTGTCTGGAGAACACACACAGTACACAATTGATACCTGAAACCAAGTTTGGAATTACAGGAGGGATCGAAACCCCTAAACATTTTTGTATTTTTTTTTTAAATAAAAAATCAAGGGCCCCCCATAATTACAAAAGATGAATGTTGGGCACCAAGTCATTGTATAATTCAATCCCTGCTTAAAAGCTACAAGTGAAAGTCACCTGTTGTGTTGGTAGGCCTTGCTCGGAGGCGGTTTGTTGTAACCTGTCTGGAAGGCGTGGTGGGCATGGAGAGCCAGGTCTTGCTGGATGATCAGCGCCTGACGGTCAGCCTGGTCAACAGCCATGGAGAGCGCCCTCATCTGGAGCCAGAGAAGAAAGCATTCAGCTATCACCAGTTTTTACACTCATCTAAAAATGTTGCAGTTGGCATACCTTCATTTACAGTAGCTAGGTTTCCATACAATATGCGACAGATATGACAATTCTGAAATCTGTAAAATAACACTAACATTTTCCCCCACCAGTGGTTCCACCATACTGACTTGTGGATAAAAAGCTATGCGTGATGACAGTGCCCTTAAAAAAATATAAAAAAATATTTTAAAAAGTGCTTAACACTTCATGTAAGTTCAATATGTTTCCGTCGCATTTCCAACTCCCAATAGTGGGCACAAAAATGTTGGGTTAAATAGCAAATGTGCCCACTCTGGTCTTGGCATGTACACGCCACCCAACAGCTTGCAGATCTAATGCAGGTAGACTAGCCTACATGAGTTTATGGATAGGTGCAATCATTTGTCTAAAACGGCAGCCAAGGATCAATCATGTCACCAGGATCAATACGTATCGGGAAGGATCATCACTCACTGTGCACTTTCACCAACTTGAGGTTCATCATAACATTTAAATCTGTAGCCTAATAAACTCCATGTTTTCCCAAGTCGTAGTGGGAGAACCACACATGTAAATCCAAATACGTACATAAGTGGACACCCCTTCAAATTAGTTGACTCAGCTATTTCAGCCACACTTGCTGTTGGGTGTAAAAAAAATTGTGTTTTTATATATATATATATATATATAGAAAAAAAAGAAAAAAAATCGAGCACACAGCCGTGCGATCGCCATAGACAAAAGAGCTTAGTGACTGTCAAAGTGGCAGTCATAGGATACCACCTTTCCAACTAGTCAGTTCGTCAAATTTCTGGCCTGCTCGAGCTGCCCCGGTCAACTGTAAGTGCGGTTATTGTGAAGTAGAAATATCTAGGAGCAATAACGACTCACAGAACGGGACCACCGAGTGCTGAAGCGCGTAAAAGTTGTCCGTCCTTGGCTGCAATGCTCACTAAAGAGCTCCAAACTGCCACGAAGGAACTTCTCCCAGTGCCTGCCACTGAAAAACATCCCCACAGCATGATGCTGCCACCACACTTCACCATAGGGATGGTGCCAGGTTTCCTCTAGACAGGACACTTGGCATTCAGGCAAAAGAGTTCAATCTTGGTTTCATCAGACCTGAGAATCTTGATTATGGTCTGAGAGTCTTTATGGAGGCTGTCATGTGCCTTCTGAGGACTGGACTGTCTGGCAACTCCAATATAAAGGCCTGATTGGTGGAGTGCTGCGGAGATAGTTGTCCTTCTGGAAGGTTCTCCCATCGTCACAGAAGAACTCTGGAGCTCTGTCCGTTTGACCATCAGGTTCTTGGCCACCTCCCTGACCAAGGCCCTTCGCCCCCAATTGCTCAGTTTGGCCAGGCAGCCAGCTCTAGGAGGATCTAAACTTCCATTTAAGAATTATGGAGGCCACTGTGTTCTTGGGGACCTTCAATGCAGCAGAATTTTTTTGGTACCATTCCCCAGATCTGGGCCTCGACATAGTCCTGTCAGAGCAACAGACAATTCCTGCAACTTCATGACTTGGTTTTTGCTCTGACATGCACTGTCAACTGTGGGACCATATATAGACATGTGCCTTTCCAAATCATGTCCAATCAATTGAATTTATCACAGGTGGATGCCAATAAAGTTGTAGAAACATCAAGGATGTTCAATGGAAACAGGATACACCGGAGTTCAATTTCGAGTTTAATATGCAAACAAATAAATGTTTTTGCTCTGTTATTATGGGGTATTGTGTGTAGACTGTTGACAAAAATAATTTTATCCATTTTAGAATAAGGATGTAACAAAATCAAGGGGTCTGAACACTAAATGCACAATTTTCAGCGACAAACAGTTAACACCCCAAGGTAGTACAGTTTAAAGTGTCCTGTATGTTTCCAACTGAACAGCATGCTAGCCTGTCCACTTTAAAATATTGAAATCAAGTAACCTACCTGGAAAAGATGCTTGTTTCTCAAAATGAGTTGGCAATTCCTTATACAAATGGTTATTTTTATGCTCATTGCTAGGGCGGTCATGAAATTGTCAGCCGGCTATTGACATACAAAAGACTGCCGGTCTCACCGAAATTGACCATTAATTAACACACTTAGCATCTCCAGGCCACCATGCATAGAAGCCCTGATGCACGCCGTGGGAATATTACTTTTAAAAAAAAATCTATTTAATATACACCGTCAGAATAAATCCATTATTTATTTTAGGCATGTCTAAAGAAACAAGAACATTAATTTCAGAAGAACAGAATGTTATATGCCATAGGCTTGTTCATTTAGCAGACAAGATACAAATCTCATGCCATTATTTAATACAAAGGAAAATATAATTCAACCTACCTGAATAAAATATGAAGGATACTTTTCCCCCTTCCGGCACGTGTGCATATGAAGTGGCTAGGTTGAGTGTAAAAGTGATCATTTGAAACAGGGCCTATAAGCTATATTTAGAGTTAGTTGGCTACTTTAGTTTTGACATAGAAATTAAAACAATACTTAGAATGTATAAGACAATCTTTAGGCTGCATGATAGGCTATAGATGATTTGAGAAAGTAGCACAAAAAAAAAAAGCTTGCACTCCATTCTTTGCCTCAGACTGCACAGCTGTTTCGTTTCATCAAGTAAACATTTTCACCATTCTAAATGTTAATCTTGTATTTACTAAAATGTAAAATAACTTTAGATTTAGAATGGCCCATTATAAAGTGGGAAGGAATAGGGGAAAAACTTTCTCTTTAAATAAACACGCACTCCAATAAATGGAAGCCGCTTTTCTGCAGGTTAGTTTTAGGCTACTCCACAGCATCAACCGTTTGAGGCGCATGCAGCCTCTCGCTGCGCTTCAGGTGATATTCTGCATGCCATTGGCTCTCCAACCTGGTTCCTGCATTTACCCAGTGCTTAATTAACCATGTGAAATCTGTTTGCGAACATTGATAGTAACATGGTTCTCACAACAAAACATTATCAAACTGTTGACAGGCCCACACTCTGCGTGCTGGAGGAAAGAAAGGAAGAGATGGAGATGCACCGATATGAAATTTTGGACCGTAAGCAATATTCCTTGCCAAAATGTTTTTTTAAACATTTTAGCATTCTAGTACAGTTAAAGTTGAAACACACACCAAAGAGCTATTTTGTAAGCATTTACACATGTCCCCATTACCAGTAAAACATTTGACATTTCATCATACATATCAAGCAGTGAAGTTTCAGCAGTTTTGTTAATTTCGCGAGTCAATTGTTTGAATGGAGAGCGGTCATGTTTCAAACATCCTCAGCAGCAAGAGAACCAGCACATTCTTGAGAAAGCAATACCGCTTTCTTCAATACATTGCGACCTGTACGCTCTCGTTGGCTGGCCCTCGCTTCATACTCGTCGCCAAACCCACTGGCTCCATGTCATCTACAAGACCCTGCTAGGTAAAGTCCCCCCTTATCTCAGCTCGCTGGTCACCATTGCATCTCCCACCTGTAGCACACGCTCCAGCAGGTATATCTCTAGTCACCCCCAAAAGCAATTATTTCTTTGGCCGCCTCTCCTTCCAGTTCTCTGCTGCCAATGACTGGAACGAACTACAAAAATCTCTGAAACTGGAAACTCTTATCTCCCTCACTAGCTTTAAGCACCAACTGTCAGAGCAGCTCACAGATTACTGCACCTGTACATAGCCCACCTATAATTTAGCCCAAACTACCTCTTTCCCTACTGTATTTTATTTATTTATTTTGCTCCTTTGCACCCCATTATTTTTATTTCTACCTTGCACAGTCTCCCATTGCAAATCTACCATTCCAGTGTTTTACTTGCTATATTGTATTTACTTTGCCACCATGTCTTTTTTGCCTATACCTCCCTTATCTCACCTCATTTGCTCACATCGTATATAGACTTGTTTATACTGTATTATTGACTGTATGTTTGTTTTACTCCATGTGTAACTCTGTGTCGTTGTGTGTCGAACTGCTTTGCTTTATCTTGGCCAGGTCGCAATTGTAAATGAGAACTTGTTCTCAACTTGCCTACCTGGTTAAATAAAGGTGAAATAAAAAAAAATAAAAAAATACCAAATCCTTGTCGACCCACTGTGCTGTCGGACTCGGCATGCTCATGGGGCAGACATCACTTTTCCTAATGTCAATCGTGAAGCTAATAGCAGTGACGTCCATAGCAAGTAGCTCATGGATGTGCGTTTCAACAATACTATGCATCTCCGGTATGGAAACATTTGAAAAATAGCATCTACTTGGTAGTGTGTACCGGTGCGCGACCAGTCAACGAAAGCTAACTTTAACCACGACAGGCGGTTTGCTTGTCAAGGGCAAGGAACTCCATTATCTCTGCATTAATGGATTTCGCCATCTCACTGAAATGCTCTTACTCCATCAAATGACCACTCGATCCACACAGCAGACATTGTGGGCTAGGTTAGGAATGCTGTGTTGCACATGTATCGCTATATTTTTGTGCCGTCATTGTCATCTACCTACGTTATATACAGTTGAAGTCGGCAGTTCACATTCAACCAAAGTGTGTCATTGAAACTCGTTTTTCAACCACTCCAAATGTCTTGTTAACTATAGTTTTGGCAAGTCGGTTAGGACATGTACTTGGTGCATGACAAGTCATTTTTCCAACAATTGTTTACAGATTATTTCACTGTATCAATTCCAGTGGATCAGAAGTTTGCATACACTAAGTTGACTGTGCCTTTAAACAGCTTGGAAAATTCCAGAAAATTATGTCATGGCTTTAGAAGCTTCTGATAGGCTAATTGACATCATTTGAGTCAATTGGAGGTGTACCTGTAGATGTATTTCAAGGCCTAACTTCAAACTCTTTGCTTGACATCAAGGGAAAAATCAAAAGAAATCAGCCAAGACCTCAAAAAAAAAAATTGGAGACCTCCACAAGTCTGGTTCATCCTTGGGAACAATTTCCAAACGCCTGAAGGTACCACGTTCATCTGTACAAACAATAGTACGCAAGTATAAACACAACAGAGCAGTCATACCGCGCAGGAAGGAGACGTGTTCTGTTTCCTAGAGATTAAGGTACTTTGGTGCAAAGTGCAAATCAACAAAAGACCTTGTGAAGATGGAGGAAAATGGTTACTAAAGTATCTATCCACAGTAAAACGAGTCCTATTTCAACATAACCTGAAAGTCTGCACAGCAAGGAAGAAGCCACTGCTCCAAAACAGTCATAGAAAAGCCAGACTACGGTTTGCAACTGCACATGGGGACAAATATTGTACTTTTTGGAGAAATGTCCTCTGGTCTGATGAAACAGAAAGCTAACTGTTTGGCCATAATGACCATTGTTATGTTTGGCGGAAAAAGGGAGGTTTGCAAGTCGAACAACACCATCCCAAACGTGAAGCATGGGGGTGGCAGCATCATGTTGTAGGGGTGCTCTGCTGCAGGAGGGACTGGTGCACTTCACAAAATAGATGGCATCATGATGGAAAATGTGGATATATTGAAGCAACATCAAGACATCAGTCAGGAAGTGTGTCTTCCAAATGGACAATGACCCCAAGCATACTTCCAAAGTTGTGCCATCAAAGCCCTGACCTCAAGCCCATAGAAAATGGGTGGGCAGAAATGAAAAGGCGTGTGCGATCAAGGAGGCCTACAAACCTGACTCAGTTACACCAGCTCTGTCAGGAGGAATGGGCCAAAATTCACCCAACTTATTGTGGGAAGCTTGTGAAAGGCTACCCAAAACATTTGACCCAAATTAAACCATTTAAAAAAGGCAATGCTACCAATTGAGTGTATGTAAACTTCTTACTCACTGGGAATGTGATGAAAGAAAGAAATAATTCTCTCCTATTATTCTGACATTTCACATTCTTAAAATATAGTGTTGATCCTAACTGACCAAAGACAGGGAATTTTTACTAGGATTAAATGTCAGGAATTGTGAAAAACTGAGTTGAAATGTATTTGGCTAAGGTGTATGTAAACATCCGACTTCCACTGTAGGTACGCACGGCAGCTTTGACAGTTCTGCACGGCGGCGTTAAACTAGACATCGGGCTGAAGCCAGCATTTCAACCTGCTGTTAAATTTCTTTGTTCAAATTGATCACAATGAGGGGCGTTCTAAACATACATATTGCTTTGATAAGGGTTTCATGCGATTTTCAATTGTATTTATGTCAGATGGTCTATACAGCCCCGAGTAGCAGGCCATTAGCGACCTAATGGTCATTAGCGAGTTGGGAACTACAAATGTATGTCCAGAGTGCATAAGAGATTACTGTGACTCAATGGTCACGTAGAATTTTACTGCGGCGGTCCTGACTCATGACTGCCGATAATACCGTCACCAGCCCTACTCAATGCACATTTATAAAAACAGACTACAGCTAGCACGTAACAGTACGTGGAAAATGCTGCTCGAGTCAAACTGATAGGGATGTGAATCTTTCCATTTTAAGACTATTTGATATGCATCTAGAGCAGGAAAGGCTGGTGGGAGGAGATATAGGAGGACAGGCTCATTCTAATGGAACTGTGTCAAACATACGGAAGCCACATTTGATTCCATTCATTACAAAGAGCTCATCCTCCCACAACTCCACCCACAAGCCTCCGCTGATCTAGATACAAGGGCTCCGATACAGGAACGGTACATTTTAGTCTGAAAGGATTCAGTGCGATTCGAGAACAAATCGAAGTGATTGGTTTCGATATACTAAGATGTTGCATAAACACGTTCATTTTCTATTCTAAATAAAAATCTGCTGCTGGAGCTCATGAGCTGGAGGAGCGGTCTGTACTGTAGGCCCCTAATCTAGCCACAACACTATCACTTTCAGATAGAAGTAATTTGAGCAACATTTTTTTTAATTTTTTGTGAATTGGCGATTCCCAATGTTTGAGCGGATTTTCTGATTGATGCTTGCTACATTTAGATCAGTTTGGAGTATGCGCACCGATGCAGTCCAATCTTAAACATTGGAATCAGGAACCGATGTGTAGCGGTGAATAGTTACAGCCCTAGAAACAGAGCATTCATTTCCTAGAAACCCTTTTCATTAATACTCCAGTTTTAGTAGGGTATGCTCTCAGTTGAGACATAAAACATAGATTACAGTAAAATAAATGGCTCAATGTTGTTTCTGTGTCTATATGAACAAGTCTGTTTGACCAAACCTCAAATTGCAAGTTGAAACTACTTGTTGTCAGTGAGGAAGTAGTAATCTTTAATATTTGTTGTTGTGAGTGGCAGAGAGGAGCTCAGTGTATGTGTGGAAAGGGACACAGTACACAAGGAGACAAGCCATGAGAACAAGTGGACATAAACGTTCATAAAAACCTTGATTCTTGCGATACAGGCATTTGGAATTTTTCACTAAAACAAATTTGATATGTCGCCCAGCCCTACTTCAGAAAAGTGTTACTGTCCCAAAATTAGGGCCGGGATGATAACAGTATCACATAACACAAAGCAGACTTTAGGCCCTTTAAAACCTGTTGTATGTAAAATAGTGTCCTATAGCTTTGAAAATAAAATGGATGATAATGTGTTACAAATACTAGGGTTGTTTTCCTAAAGAAGTTAACTCAGTATCAAACTGCGTTTTGAGATACTGGTATCGTCCTGCCCAAACCATCATTGGGCAATTTGATAGACAAGAGTATCTCTGACCTGTTGTTGCTGTTGTAGGGTGGGTCCATGTCCAGGACCAGGGCTGAAGGATCTATGGATCTCTGGGAACTGCTCCCCAATCATGGGCTGTGGACCAACAGGGTAACCTGAAAAGGTCACAAGACAAAAGCAGTCACTCAATTACACTGTAGTTATTAGGCATCAAATGGAAGAAAATTGCCCTGAAACAAGGGCAGGGTAGAGACTGAACACTTGCTTTCTACAGTGTGCCCTAATGAACACAACCTAGTCTTAGCTTCCACAGAGTAATCTCTACCGGCGGGAGGATGCATGCGTCCATGGAAATAGTCAGGAGAGGGAGCCCTCTGTGTGAAGAGTGGAGGCGAGGGCCCCCTGTGCTGTAGCAGGCTGTGTTGAGGACCAGGGCCAGGGTGTGGAGGGGGGTTGGGGCTGCCCAGCAGGCTGTGGAGGAGTGAAGGGGAGCCTCTACAGGGAGGTCCCTGTGCACCCAGAAGCTCCTGTAACAGTTTTATACACACTGCTCAGACAGGACCAACACAGACATCATAAAATAAGCACTAATCAGGGAGTCCTCCATTCCTAAACAAACAAAATAACGCCATCCTTTCATGCTACAGCTTACTATCAAAATTCCACATGCAAGTTAGTCCCAAACCACACACCTGGAATATGTTCTTGTGCTGTTGGGCAGGCACTGTGGCTTCAGGCAGGGGCACTACAGCAGGGTTCGAGGGCTGATTGAGCTGTAAATGAGGTGGAAGGTGGTGCAATCAGACAGCCGTCTTGGTAGTGGACACACTTAATCCATCCCACTGGGCATTTTCTGATGCATACATTTTGATTTTATTTATTTGACCTTTATTTAACCAGTTGGGCCAGTTCAGAACAAGTTGTCATTTACAACTGACCTGGCCAAGATAAAGCAAAGCGACAAAAAGAGTTAAACGTACAGTCAATAACACAAAATAAAATAAAAATAGATTCTTCTATGTACATTGTGTGCAAATGTAGAAGAGTAGAGAGGTAGGCAAGAAGTAGGCCCTAGAGGCAAAAATAACTACAATATAGCATTAATACTGGAGTGATAGATGTGCAAGTAGATACTGGGGTGCAAAAGAGCAAGAGCGTAAGTAATAATATGGGGATGAGGTAGTCAGGTGTGCAATTTACAGATTGGCTGTGTACAGGTACAGTGATCTAAGCTGCTCTGACAGCGGATGCTTAAAGTTAGAGGGAGATATCCGTCTCGAGCTTCAGTGATTTCTGCAATCGTTCGTCATTGGCAGCAGAGAACTGGAAGGAAAGGCAGCCAAAGAAAGTGTTGGCTTTGGGGATGACCAGTGCAATATACCTGCTGGAAGGCATGCTACAGATGGGTGCTGCTATGGTGACCAGCCAACGACAGCACACAGGTCGCAGTGGTGGGTAGTATATGGGTCTTTGGTGGCAAAACTGATGGCACTGTGATAGCAAATTGGATGCAGTCTGAATAGTGTTGGAGGCTATTTTGTAAATGACGTCGCTGAAGTCAAGGATCGGTAGGATAGTCAGTTTTATGAGGGTTTGTTAGGCAGCATGAGTGAAGGAGGCTTTGTTGTCGAAACAGAAAGTCGAAACAGAAAGCCGATTCAAGATTTAATTTTGGATTGGAGATGCTTAATGCGAGTCTGGAAGGAGCGTTTACAGTCTAGCCAAACACCTAGGTATTTATAGATTTCCACATATTCTAAGTCAGAACCATCCAGAATAGTGATGCTGGGAGGGAGGGTGTGGGCAGCGATCAGGTGAAGAGCTTGCATTTAGTTTCACTTGTTTTTAAGAGCAGTTGGAGGCGACGGAAGGAGTGTTATGGCATTGAAGCTCATCTGGAGGTTGGTTAACAGTGTCCAAAGAGGGGCCAGATGTATACAGAATGGTGGCGTCTGCATAGATGTGGATCAGAGAAACACCAGCAGCAAGAGAGACACTGTTGATATATACAAAGAAAGTCGGTCCGAGAATTGAACCCTGTGGCACCCCCATAGAGACTGCCAGAGGTCCGGACAACAGGCCCTCCGATTTGACACACTGAACTCTATCTGAGAAGTAGTTGGTGAACCAGGCGAGGCAGTCATTTGAGAAGCCAACATATGCTTTGGTTAGTTTGTGTTACACATCCCATTTTAACATCAAAATACTAGAAATGACTGAGGTCATCCAATGGAAAACATAGATTGTTACGTATAAGACATTATGGGTGGGTTGCACCAATATGGTTAAAATTAATCTAGGATTAGAGCTAATCTAGGTTTATGATTAGAGATGTGTTGCACCACCTCATTTTAAATCTGGATCAGTAAATCTATGACAAACAGTTTTAAACTAATGATTAGTGACATGTTACACCAATATGAGGTATTTCGTGAATTGAAACGAAGTAGCTAGCTAACTTGCCAAACGAGGCCACAAAGTTACTGTTCCTTGATAAAAACAATGTAATGTTAGAACTACCGCAACTATCGTAAAAGGTTCTCATGGGTTGGCTGATTTGAAATAAAATCTGTTATTGGCCAGTACTAGACAGAAAACGAATTTGTTAGCTACTGTAGCTAGCTAGTTTATAAGCCAAGCTAGCTAGCGTACAATATTTGTCATTAACGCTATTTATTTGTCCGCTAGCCACCTGATCATGGCAAGTCACAGTTCAAATAACTCCACTTATGAAAGAATTGAAAATATCGCCGGAGCTGATGGAGGAATTTAGTAATGTACTGGAGGATAAAAAAAGACAGCCAACACGACTGCCAAAAAGTAGTAAGACACCTGGGCCATTTAATACGACAAATGTAAATGGATTGACATGGACTAAAGGGAAGAGGGACCCAAATCAAATTAAAGCGTGCTGGAAAAAAGCAAAAGCAAATCCAGAAAGGACACGGCAAAGGAAAGGCGGAGCCGGAGGGGGGCCTCCGTCCAAGGGAATTGATCCTATCACCTAGAAGATATGCGAGATGATTCCCCAGCAGTTCCCCCCTCTCCATTTTTAAAAAACAAACCTTTATTTAACTAGGCAAGTCAGTTAAGAACAAATTATTATTTTCAATGACGGCCTAGGAACAGTGGGTTAACTGCCTGTTCAGGGGCAGAACAGCCAACAAGATTTGTACCTTGTCAGCTCGGGGGTTGAACTTGCAACCTTCCGGTTACTAGTCCAATGCTCTAACCACTAGGCTAACCTGCCGCCATAACCCCTATGATGGACAATTTGACCCAATATTTAGTAAGCATAAATAACGCACGTTAAAACTAACATTAATGCTACTTCACTAATATGTTAGCGTTATCAGGCCCGTTACAACATGTTGCATAACATCATTCGTACCAAGGCTGGGAATATCATAAAACCCAATTCAATTGTACAAAATGGGCACGTAAATAGCCCACTGAATAACGAGTTAATTATCTTAAAACGCAACGGGATTTAACTGGTCTATTCTCTGAGGAACTCATTTTAGTCTCTCCACAGTAGATATGCTGCCATTTTATCAGTTAAAACCACCAAGTGGCAGTTGAGAAATAATCCCCAATCTAAGTTTATATATATATTTTAATTCATTGACCAACAGGCTTAAAATGTATCTAGGTTTAAAGTGAAAATTAAACTTAGATTAGAGGAAGGGGAAGGATTTAATTTAAAATGTGGTGAAACAAGATTAATAGCTAAAACTTGTTTTAACCCAGTTTAATAGATATTCCATGTTGGTGCAACCCACCCTATAACATTTGACATAACAATTCTAACATAGGTTCATCTGTTGACCAATTTGTTACAAAAAGCAACAATTGATCGTCCGATCTGAACATTTTCCCATTGGAATGGAGAAGAGCAAAGTGTCTCAGCCAGAGGCAATGAAAGTCCTGAATGTAGATATACCGCCATGTCCATAGATCAAAGTAACAGACATTCACCAGGGTACAAAACCACAAAAGTAACAGGACAATGATAATCTAGTAGAATTTGATATGAAGCATAATGTTAAGGGTTAACGTAAAGAAAATCTGTATGCAATCCTTTGATTGTCATGTTACTGCATCGAGGTTCAGGAGAATCCAGAACACCCCTCGAAAGAGGAAGTCTTCGAACTTTCCTTTACAAATGTATACCCATCACTTTTCCAGACGTACTGACTTTGGTGTTTTGATTTAATGGTTAGGATGTTAGCTTTCATGCATCATTTGCCACACTCACAGCAAAACATACGTGGGTCAGTTTACCAGACGCAGCTCAAAGCAGTTAGGGCTTAAACATCCAGCTGGACCCGAGAGGAAGCATACCAACAGGACAGTCAGTGCTTTTTAAAGATTAGCCGAGAGCGGCACACTTACGTTGCTGTTCACTTGGTTTTCTTTGGGGTGGCTGGGCAGTGTTCCACTTGCCTTCATGCTGCTGACCAACTTGTTAAAAGCGGACATGTCAGGGTCTCTGGCCCGTGAACAAGGGGGCCCTGCACTGGGGCCTACACCGCCTGTTAGAGCCCGCTCCAGGTGCTCAGCCATGAAGGGTGTGCCACTGCTGGTGCTGCCTCCGCCACCGATGCTTCCCTGCTGCTGATGCTGGTGGGCCTTTCGTGGCATCTGGTGGTGCAGTTCCGAGCCCACTTTCAGCTCCTTCAGGCCCCCCTCAACCTCCTCCAAAGAGAGAACTACACCCGAGTGAGCTGGGGGACAAGGCAGAAGGGCAATGTAAACATGCACATCATACCAATGCACCAAAACCTACAAACAATTACTCTCATCTTAAATGCTGAACTAGCCACAGGACCTAACCATTTGTATACAAGACAAATGTTGTAGTAGTCTTGCAGCTGATGTAGTTGACATGGTGGAATTTAGGTACTGGTTATGTAAAGGATGACTCACTGCTCTGCTGTAGCCGTTGCTTGTTAACATTGAGGCTGGAGAGGAGGGGTTTCAAGTCTATCTTGGCCTTGTGTAACAGCTCCAGGATGTCCACCTTATCCCTACACTCCACTGACTGGATGGGGGTGAAGTAGGGGACAGGGCCCCCCTGGCTAGGGGACGTACAGCGGGGGTCCAGCCCTGAGGGAGGGAGGGAGGGGTAAACCAATAATTTCCCAAATTTAGACAATAGGGTGCAGTTGCCTAGACAAATTAAGTTTGTGTTTATTTCAGGATTAGGCTTAATCTGTGGCCATAACAAATGTGTGTTAGTCCTCAATGTAAAAAAAGCATTGCATTTCATTTTGTAATTCAATTATGCTTCTATAATAAAATTAAACAGAAGGCATAACTAACATAATGAATTCTAGCCTGGTCCCAGATCAGTTTGTGCAGTCTTGCCAACTCCCATGTCATTGTCATGCTAATGACCACAGGAGTTGGCAAGACAGCAAACAGATCTGGGACCAGGCTAGAAGTGTGCCCCTTCCTTACCGGCCAGTCTCTCCAGCTCCTCGTGGGGGGTGGAGCGCAGGCTGGAGGAGCGGCTGCCTGAAGGACTCAGGTTACTGGAGAACCACCGGCTGAAACGGCTGGCCGACACAGGGCCCTCACCCAGAACATCTTCTATCATCTGCAACATAGGGACAGAGGCCAGTCAGAGGCAAGCTGGTAGTCCAAAGTGGCAGACTGCTAAAGGGTGGGTGTGACACTTACATTTAGGGCTCTGTCCATGTGCACAGTAGTGTACCCTTCATTCATTGAATCTGTGCATTATTTCCCTATCCCATGTCTATAAAATAGGGAAATGAGCTTCCTTTGCTAATAATTTGCAAGGTATTCTAATAAGTGACGTAATAAACTGGAACACAATGGGCATACATTTGCATTAGACTGAACACTAAAAAAAACACCACACTGGAGGAGAAACCGGTTGAGTCACTTACAACCTTTCACTGCAATTTTTTTTAATCATAATACAGCAAGAAAATATTTTAGAAAGTACAATGTCCTTGACAGGGTGGCAATACCACCATCATTCATCCAAATAGACAAAGAAAAGTCCCAAGTGATAACATCATGAAACTAACCTCCAGTGTATGAGAAGACCATGTGTAGCCAACTACAGACCAATGCATGGTATATTTAAAGTTGATGTATAACAGTGCACACCTTATAGCCCCCAAACACACGGTAAACATGCAGTGCTGCCCAGGACTTACAGAGGCCAGTCCTGGCATGGTCTTCTCCAGGTTGAAGAACTCATTGAAGTCAAAGTCTCCTGATGTCTGCTCTGGTAGGACCTCTGGGTGAGGGACCTCCTGGTCTGCTGTAGAGTGAGAATCTCTCACTACATGCTCCTCTGCTAGCCCACCGTTACATTCCACTGCTGAACACAATGCAAACACAACAATGAATAAACACATAACAGACCATCAGGGTAGCTTGCTGGTTTAAGATAAACTGATCGCTGAATGGCTACTGA
Source organism: Oncorhynchus mykiss (assembly GCF_013265735.2). NCBI lineage: Eukaryota > Metazoa > Chordata > Actinopteri > Salmoniformes > Salmonidae > Oncorhynchus > Oncorhynchus mykiss. The sequence continues at coordinate 67,415,761 of NC_048571.1, read as the reverse complement.
AGTTAGACAATTACATTGATGGAAGCTACAATATTGACTCTGACGTTGCATCAGATACCACCACCCCCCGGTACTCATTTTAAGGTATATGGAGTTATTTTTTACTCAAACCACCCACACACCAGATTGGACCCAGCCACCAGACAACCTTTTTGGGGGACACCAACTCCCATGATCTCCAATAGTGATATGATGCAGCATGACTTGCCTTCTCTCACAGAGTCTGTCCTCTTCCTGGAGCGTTTGGGTCTGCGCTTGTCCTCCTCCAGGATCTTGTCATCAAAGCCAATGAGCTCAATGGTCTCTGATTGGCTGGTCGGGCCCCCTGAGAACCACTCCGGCTCTTCCTCCAGGTCATTCCTCCTCCTCTCACTGAACACACGCTTGTCCCCAAAGTCACGCTGCAGGAAAGGGAAGAAGAACTGGTATACGCCAAATCTAACAGGCTGCTAAATTCCATGGGAAATAGCAAAGAGTGGAATGTGTACACAGCTCCTGACGATTGTCATTTAGATGTATTACTGCAGGAAGTAGGCCTCCCATTGAGGCACAAGAAATAACAATTTTGTGCGTAGGTACATACAGATAACCATTTGTCCCTTTAGGGTCATTCTGTTTGAATTGAATGCAGCTCAGGAAGCAGCAAACAGACACTAACCCTGAACCTCTTATCCTTGAAGTCTCGCTCCTTCTCCACGCGGGGTTCCCTCTCCCTTTCGAATCCTCGGGCCGCCATGATGCGCCCACTGCCGATGCGCCGCGCCACACCCAGCCGGAGACTCTCATTCTCCTTATTCTCCAGGGGGCTGACAGGGCGCCGGGAGGGTGCAGGCAAAGCATTGCCAACGCACCCCCCTCCGAAGCTACGACGCTGTGGGCTGAGCACCACATCCAGGTCATCCTCCTTTAGTCGCTCACGGGGATCTGAGAACAGTGTCACAAAAAACAGTTAGCATTCAACATTCACACTAATGCACCATAGCTTATTCTACAAAGAATAGTAAGAGTAAGCAAGGTGGCGTGTCTAAGGACAGCTGTACAAATTTGAGCTCAAAAGCCCCCAACCTTATGGAGTATGTTTTAAATGTGTATGCTAGTCATTTGAATATCAGCTATGAAAATGATACTACATTACTCATTTACCTGCAATTCTACGTTTCAGAGGGATCCTATCATCCACAAAGTCCTTCTTATATCCATCCACAGGAGAGCTGCACTCCGAGGTGGAGTACAGCGAAGCATGCCACTTCTCAGGGTCCCACACACCATCACTGGACACCCCCCACCCCCAAAAAAACACAACAGTTAAACCAGAGGGAACAACTCAAGAGTTGGCATAGAACTACAAGTGTTTCACACTTTGGACTAATTTGACCCAATCTAAAAAACACTCACCTGTCAAATTTTTCCAAAAGACAGTCTGGCCTTTCATTACAGATTGGGAAATATTTGATCTCCAAAAGCTCCTCCTGTAAGAAGACAAATTATGTTAACCCACAAAGTTGTGCTGCTAGGTGGGCAGCCATCTATTTATATTAGCCATGCATCGCCAAAATACCTTGGTATATCTGTAAGGGGATGGTCCTGTTGATTCCTTGACCACCTCGATGTCACCATTCTCCTGCACCTCTACACAAGCATCCCTTTCCATGACTCCGTCAGGCAGCCAAACCAATATATAACTTCTGTTTTAAGATCTTAGTAGTATACCTGTTAAAGAATGACATACTGTTATGAAATATCCCATACAGGCTTACTATATCTACCAAAAGTAAAAAATTCATAACCCTGAAAGTGAATTCTATATTGGTGAGGAAGACCCTGAAAAGTCTGAATAAAGACTGGATATTCAAACAGCATTCTGGCATTATTTTAAAAGTTGCGTAGTAATTACAAGAAAATAGTAAATATCAACACGCAAAGATCAAGCCTATATCACTACTAGCTACATTCGAGAAATACATCGCCTTAGCACATTAACGCGAGGTCTCCGACGTGGCCTGGAGTTAAAAGCAGACAAGACGAAATTGAAAAACTAAACTGGTCTGGCAACAAATTAGCCATCCATACCTGAGCGGCATAGCGAAGTGGCGATTAACGTTACCAAGTTAGCTAATGATGGCAATTAGGTAGCCAACTAATGTTCGCATGCTAGGAAATTGGCGATCATTAGTTAACAAGCTAAATAAGGTGTACGTACTGGCAGATGACATGAATACGCTGATACTAAGACAACCGGCGTCAAATACTCTATGAATGGCTAACAATTAGCTAGCTACCTATCTAGTTTGAAGTTACGACCATTGGCGTAGTGTTTGGTTTACTTGGTAGCTAACTAACGTTATGTAGTTGGCCAACTAGTTAGCATACTTAGAGGCCAAAACTTTGTTTAGTTGAGCAAGCTAGCCTGAACGCCGACTTGTGGGATAATTTGATAGCCAAGTTACCCAACTAACGCGTTAGCCACAAATTCAATTAATAAATGCCGAGCACAGTCAAGTAACGTTAACAAACCCACCAACATAAATCACTCTTAAAGTTGCATATGTAAAAAGGTACCCATTCACTTACAATTCTGTTCAGAAAACGTATGAAGCCAAAAGATGTTAGCTAGCTAACCTAGCTCTACGGCTAGTTAGCCAGCTAGCTAGCTGGAGATAAAGCCTTCCAATAAGTGCACGTTTTTCTTACAATTAACTAGGGTCGTTTTTTCAACAAAGAGCCAACGCCCGTGATATTTCTACGAACACAAATCCAAAAGTATACTGGCGTCTTATATTGTCGAAGTAGACTTGTCTTCGGTATATGTTTCGTCGCAGCAGCGAATTTGCCTTCATCACCGCTTAGTTCGGAACGAGCTCTTCGTAGGCTTGATTATATAGTGCCCATCACTAATGCCTTGCTAAACTATTTCAAAATATAATAAATAATTTCTTAAAACCATTACTGTATTTGACAATGTCTCGTTTGACTATGAAAATAATGTATATGTATTTAGATAAAATATAAACGGCTTCTTGTCTTTTAAGAGTGAGTCATTTCATATCAGGCATTCTGTATGGTCAGCTAATTGTTATCATTCCAAAGCAGAGCGATGAATGCTGATAATTTTCACACTTTCAATGCTTTAAAAAACAACAACTAGCCCTTTCCTTGATTGCTAATTTGACATGTAGGCCTGGTCAACCAAAGGGTACTCAACACATCCACATTTTTATTTCTTAGTAAATTATACCAGTGCCCTGTCATGTTAGGGCTAAGATTATCTGTGCTTTAACGCACCCTTAACTGATGGTACGTGTTTTGTGTATGTGGTCTGTTGGTTTGCACAGAGTAAGTTTGTAAAACAGCAGGCGGTCACTTAATAACAAGGGTGCCACCATAAAGATCAACATCCTTATGTATTTTAAAGGGTATGACAGAAGCACCAAACGTTTTGTTAAAAATAAATTAACTTGATACCACAAAGCTGGCCTACTTCAACATGATGTCTGTAAAACTCGCTCAACCCGCTGGTTTCAACTTCACCTCTAAGGAAGAAGAAACTTCATGATTGGACGGACAATGAGCCTCTCAACTGATCAAATGGTGTGCGTGGTGCAATTGCAAAATATACACCTCTGAGAAAACAGAAGAATAAGAATAAAGCAAGAACAAAGGCCGTGATCTCGGCGAGTTCCCTTCAAAACAAAAGTCTCGCAATAAATATGGTAAAAATAATAATAGAAATGGTCAAATGTTATTAGGAAATGTTAGCAGACTTGGAATTTTAACTAAATCAAAAAAGGGTAAATTAGCTTGAATGCAGTATGTTCTTTCAATTGGACAGACATAATTGCCTGAACGTCGTGTCGCAGTAAAGGGGGGCGGGGCGTCCATTCCACTCAGGAGCATTTCGAGTTTCCAAATCCACAGTTTACACCCCAATGAGTGTCGCTTCTCATTTTGCGGCACTTAAAGTGGCCAATCAGCTTAATTCAATAGTGTTTTTCATATTGGTTATACAGTGCATTCAGAGCTCTTCACTTTTTCCACATTTTGTTACGTTACAGCCTTACTCTAAATGGATTAAATTGTTTCCGCCCATCAATATACACACTAACCCATAATGACAAAGCAAAAACGGTTTGTTTTTTTACATTTTTGCAAATGCATAAAAAATGTAAAACTGAAATATCACATTTACATAAGTATGTCGACCCTTTATTCAGTACTTTGTTGAAGCACATTTGACAGTGATTACAGCCTCTAGTATTCTTGGGTATGACGCTACAAGCTTGGCACCCCTGTATTTGGGGAGTTTCTCCCATTCTTCTCTGCAGATCCTCTCAAACTCTGTCAGGTTGGATGGGGAGCGTCGCTGTACATTTTTTCAAGTCTCTCCAGAGATGTTCGATCGGGTTCAAGTCCGGGCTCTGGCTGGGCCACTGCGGGACATTCAGAGACTTGTTCCGAAGCAACTCCTGCGTTGTCTTGTGTAGGGTCATTGTCCTGTTGGAAGGTGAACCTTCACCCCAGTCTGAGGTCTTGAGTGCTCTGGAGCAGGTCTTCATCAAGGATCTCTCTGTACTTTGATCTGTTCATCTTTCCCTCAACCCTAACTAGTCTCTCAGTCCCTGAGAAAACATCCCCAAAGCATGATGTGCACGATTCACCATCGGGTTCTTGGTCCCCTTAATCCATTCTCCCTCAAGAAGGACCTTGGTTCCAAACTTCTTCAATATAAGAATGATGGAGACCACTGTGTTCTTGGGGACCTTCAATGCTGCAGACAATTTTTGGTACCCTTTCCCAGATATGTGTCTCGACACAATCCTGTCTCGGCGCTCTAAGGACAATTCCTTGGACCTCATGACATGGATTTTGCTCTGACAACTGTAGGACCTTATATAGACAGGTGTGTGTGGTTCAAAATCATGTCCAATTAATTTAATTTACCACAGGTGGACTTTAATCAAGTTGTAGAAACATCTCAAGGACGATCAATGGAAACAAGATGCACCTGAGCTCAATTTCGAGTCCCGTAGCAAAGGGTCTGAATACTTATGTAAATAAGGTACATCTGTTTTTTTATTTTTAATACATTTGCAAAAAATTATAAAAACACAAATACAAAAAGTTTGCATGGTGACCCTGGATCCTATTTCCCTGGAGACTATATGGTACAATATAGCACTGTGCAGGAAAAAATATTGATTGTGTCCATAAAACCAGAGTCCAGTCGGAACTTTTGTATTGTAACTTTAACTCTGCTGACTGACTAATTCAGGACTATATCTTAATTACAAAGGAATAAATTAACTATTTTAGCCTACTCTGTTAATTTCCAGTGTAAAATAAAACACCATTCCATGCCATACTTGCACTCTTGGCTTGCCTTATAATGGAATGCCACATTTCTACTATTAGCAGGTGATTAGGTGAGAAGCTAACTTCTAAGGGGTGCAACATGCGCAGTGACGCTCCTCTGTGTAAATATTTGGATTTGGAAGCTTCAAGTGCACCTGAGTAAATTTTGGGCAAATTTCATAGTCACAAATGTACATTTACAAACAAACACATTTTCTTACCTTACAAAAAGAAATTGAACTGTATTTTAAGACAATTTAATACTAACAAAAAAGCTGTTAGAATAATGAGTGCATGTATGTCCCTTAAGGTCATTGTGTAATGTGATATTTTACCCCCTATCCCAATTGTCCATTGTATATTATTTATATATACTTGTGTTCCCACATGTACTTCCTGTATTGATTTGTTGTTAATAAAAAATAATAATAATAAAGTCCTAAATGGGCCCGCCTTTTACCGCGACACAACATACAGAAAATTGTGTACGGTGCAATAAATGATAGGACTACGCACACAATAAACAAAGTTTACCATTAAAAAACAACATAATGTCTTATAGAAATACTTTTCATTATTCTTTGTACGTTAACTATAATTTTGCAAAAGTTCAATAATTTTCGACCTAATTATTAATTTACTACGTATAGAGGACGCGACTGCTATTCTGCACGATTTCAACATCATTAAAAAAAAATTTAAAAAAAATTTAAAAAACGATTTCAACAGGTCCGTTACCCGGAAGTACTTAGTTATTTTCTTCCTATTCACAGCGGTAAAATGTATGCGCGACAGTTGGATTTAACAAACAAAACTGTTCATATACCTCACTGAACAAAATACTGTTTGCGTTTTCTATGGCGGTTGTAACGGTTCAATTTGCGTTGTCGACTTGAAACTGGTTAGGGAATTAAGAAAATGTCATGCATGGTACGTTATTCATAATGAAGAGAATGCTAGGGGGATTTCTGTTCGGCAATGCCAGTGTGTTCAGCTAACGAAGTTGAAGAACTTTCCAATCTTCTGATTGACGGTCAGTGGTACTAGCTAGCTTTCTCAGGTGGTTAACTCAACAACTGTTGTGGCAATGACTTCTAGAGGTAGAGGAACCCAAAAGTCAAATATAACTGGTGCAAAAATTACTTCACGCAATGTTATATCTTGTTATAAAGTCGGATACACCTGGAACCGAGGTGGAAGACTCAAGGAGTTGAGAATAAGGTGAGAAGTAGCCCCTCAAATAAACCAACTGTCCAGATGTAATTATTCAATCGACCACGACTAGAATTTGAAGGCTGTAACGTTAGTCTGTGTTGACTTTTGTTTAATCCCAGCACTAACACACCTGATTATACTATACTGAACAAAAATATAAACGCAAAATGTAAAGGGTTGGCCCCATGTTTCATGAGCTGAAATAAAAGTTTCCATACATTTTTCATACACACAAA